>NC_073701.1:5098384-5752551 GCF_023634085.1 Falco cherrug
GGTAAGTGGGTGTTGCTGGGTTTGTTTACAACACTGATGCAATACACCTGTGGCATGACAGTTCATAGCATCACACAGTTGTTGTATGAGACGCCTGCAAGTTTGTGTCAGGGCAGTGTTTGTAGAGGGAGGTCCTCGAGGAGGAGGAGGAAAGCAGGTGTGTGGCGTTATAGCAGGATGCAGTTTGTTACAGCTCTTCTCATCTCATAAAAATTAAATGAAACATTAGAGAGGCTGTTGGTTGTTCTGTGTCACTGGTGTAAATAGATGTAAATGGATGTAAAATGGATGGAACATTCACTTGTGTTTGATGTAGCGCTGGTAGGAAAGTGCTCAACACATACACCTGAAAATTGTCTCTTCTCTTTGCCTGCTTGCAACAGGAAAAAGATGTATGTATATACAGCAGTAGATGACATGTCTTCACCTGAAGTAAAGTTATTGGGGGCTGTATCTGTTTATTCTTAGGTTTACTTACTGTCATGTGTTGAATTTGCAACTTCTCTGGCTGGCTAGGATTGTAAGAGGTATTACTACCACACTGTTCTTCCTTAGTATGGCTTTGAAAGGAATAAGCCTCAAAGACCTTGCAGCTGCAGGACTTCCAGGGCTAGAATGCAGCCTCCAGCACTCGGTAGACTCAAATGTCCTGTGCAAGTTGCAGTGTTGTCACTGTAACTTTTAGCTGTCTCACCGGTTACTCCAGATGATTTATTGCCTTGCACCTTTTGTGTTCTCAGCTTTCTTCTTACCACGGAGAGTTCATCAACTGCAGCAGGCAACTGGAAGATCTAAAATATATGTGTCACCTGTCCCTGTTTGTGCTATCTAGGCAGTCTTCCTGCAACATCAGTTTATTCCCATCACCATTTTCTTCCATATTATAAGATGACTGTAGCAGTGATCACTTCTATGTTCCCAGTGATTTCAGTTCTATCTTGTGCATTTCCAGGGTGTCTGCCACAGTAGTATCTGAATTCTTGTGAATACCTTCTGAAGCCATTTCCCTGAAATTGTTCATAAAGGGCATGTTAAGGTACTTGGAGGTGAGAGCTTGAATGCCTTACCCAAATGGAAATGTGGCTAACTGTGTGCCTTTTTAGCTCCTCCATCTATATGAGCTAGTTTAATTTCCCCAGACCTGAAAGCATTTTGGTATTAAATAAAATGCTTTCCCTGCAGTAAAATGCTTTGCAGCCCTTTGGGATGAGGTATGTCATACAAATTAATGATTATAGTAATAGTGGTAAATAGAGGTGATATAATTTCTGTACTTGTATGGACTATGTGTAGGCAAACAAGGGTCATTCGGGACTGAAAGTGAAAAAGTGCAAATGGTGGTTGGGCCATATTGTTTTGTCCCATACCAGTGTGAAACTCAGCTGCCTGTTGACTTCAAGTTTCTTTATGTTGAAATCATCCCACTCTCTTATATGAAGTTCCACTGGATTTATGCTGGTGAGAGCAGATTTTGGCCCCTTAGATGAAGTCCAAGACAATTACATCTCCATTAAGAAATTAATTCAGAATTAATGCAGTTATTGTGCAGCAATTAAATCCCAAACTGCTGTTAGAAAAACTGAATTATTGAGGTTTGCCATTTAAGCTGTAGCTTGTGCGGACATAATGAACTGGCCTTTTATATTACACGATAAACCTCATGTTCTTAATAATCACTTGGAATTGACTTCATGTAAATAACTAGTACAGCTGCAGCAGTCATCTCCTGAGATGGTGCTGCTATCTTGCCAGGATTTTCCTGGTTGCTGCATTCTTTTTTACTGCGGTTTTACTACAAAACCAACCTGCATGGTCTCCTAGCAGCTCAATTAATACCTTGCGTAACTTCTAAAGAGCTCTTTATAGATACAACAGGTTGCTTATTGTAGGTTAAAAATGTACCAATTGAAATTGAGTGTTGCCTTTATTATTGTTGATGAAGTTTTTCCAACTCTGCAAGAAGAGATGTATAAATTACATGGTGGTTAAAGCTCAATAAATATGGTTTAGCAGTAGAGCAGTTTGTATTTAATCTTCCGTACAAGGGCTGGACCAGTAGCTCAGTGAGTGATAGCGCAAAGGTGTGTTCATGTGTGGAGCACTATATACGTATATTTGTAAAGGTGGCTAAGGGACTTAGTGCCCCATGGCTTTTGCCCATCTAAATCCCTTAGCTACTTTGAACAATCAAGTCATCTTAGAAAAAAGTCCTAGTTTTCAGTGGTAGCTGAATCTGAGGGTGGTTGGTTTTTCGAGGAAGGGTACTAAGACACAAAGGTGGCATGTTACTTGACTATACTGGTGGAAGGATGTAGGATCTTCTCCCTTCTTGCCCTATGATACTGGTTTTACCTCTCTGTTTGGATTAGAGAGTTTCAGAACTGAATGTCAGGCAGTAAGATCAATGGAAGTAGCTGGCAGTTCAGTGCTTTTCAATTGCAAGCTATTAATTTAGGAGCTTCAATATGAACTTGAAAATCTCTTCAACAGTCCTGTGTTTCGGAAAATTTCAGCCTTGTGATTTGTATTCAGATATATGAAAATGAACATAACAGCTCTCCTGCGTGAGAAAGAAACTACATTTCGTAGAATGTCTTTTGGTTTTCTCCAGCACCTAATAGCAGCGCCCAAGCTAGAAAAAACAGCATCACCTCTTCTGAAGTTTCATCCTCCTTGTTCCACATTCATTGGCCGCAGTGCCATCAGACACAGTCTGTACCTACCTTATGTCACTGTGTTTTTGCAGAAGATTACTCATTATTTTTCTGTGTCCTGTTTTGTTTTCTGAGTCTGGACTCTGGCAAAGCTCTAAAGAGTTAAACATAAATAACGTAATCCCCCCTTCAAATATCTCTGCAACCAGTGGTTTCTACTTAATCGAATGGCTTCCCTGTGCTCAAGTGCTTTCTGGAGTTTCACAGGTGCAGCTGTCTGGGCATCTATTTGTCTACAGTGTGGCTATACTTATAATTTCCTTTCCATATCAACTAATGGCATTTGTAGCCCCTTTGTCCACCTCCTTCACAATCACCTTCTGCTTCTCTCCTTTCTTACTGGGGTGAAAATTCCCTGAGATGCTGTTCAGCAAGAATTTACGGAACGAGAAACAAATTGTTTCTGGAGAGTGCTATTTACCTTTTTTTATTTTCTGCTTTGTTAGCGACGCAGAGGTTTCATTAGCAGGGAACAAAATGAATTCCAGGGACAGCGAGTAATATGCACACAAATTATATTAAAAAAAACTCACTAAGAACCCTCAAACATGAAAATAACTAAACCCTCAGAAAGAATATAACTGAAGTCTCTACAAATAAAGGAGCAAACTGCCTTCTGGATAGTACTGCAAGATGGAATTAGCCTGTTAAAACCTCGGGAACTAGTGGTGCTGTAACCAAAATCGAAGGGTCACTGTGCCTACTGTGTTATGTTGTTAATCCTTCAGAGACCTGAATACAACAGCAAAGCATGTCAGAAGGGTCATTACCTCTAATGCTTTCAGTGTATTTGTAGCCGTTCACTCTGGTGGTTACTATGAATTTCTGTGTAGTGGGCACCTCGGCTCCAAAGTGTGTCAGATGGAGGCACTGCACGTCAGCTACTTTTTCTGAAATGTGGGGTGAGCTCCAAACCAGGCTAAAAGGGAGTGCTGCAGGGCAGAAGAGTATGGCATCGGCAGGTTTTGGTCAGATGGACGTTCTAGAAATAAAATGTCAGGTGATACTACAATTGTCATTTAGTTTTCATTTAGTTGACCAAAGCATTTATGGGCATTCTTGCACCCTATTTCTGCTCATCCTTTCTTACCCCATGTTCAAAACTCAGTGTTCACAGCTGCAGGGCAGCTACTGAATTTTTCTGCCTTATGATAGGTGATAGAACTGCACTGCTTGCTGCACAGTGTATGAGGAGAAGAGCGTATGAGTGTATTCTGACATGCAACACCTTGGGAACTGACTGTCTCCTTCTATACACAAAGGAAAATATCCCCCAGTCTGTTGCTGGGGCAAACCCTCCTACTTGCAAGAGGTTCCAGCAGAAAAGCATTGAATCTGTACTTTGGATGAAGGAAAAAAAAAAAAAAAAAAAAGGAATATAGCCACCTTCAAGCCTGAGGGAACAGAGCTTGTCAGAGCAGATAACTAGGATACTTTTATGAAATGGATCAAGCCCCCTCACCTCAGGGGAGGAAGTGTGGGGTGTTGATAAGATTGTACCACACAGACGACATTTGGTAATTAGCACTATCTCTAATGTAATCACTCACTAAGAGGTTTAGCTGGGATGTGACTTACCCAGGAGAGGCACTAGAGGAAAGGGGAAGAAAGGACAGGTGAGAAGAGCAAGACATAAGTAGTCTTTGCCCTTCTTTAATACTGTCTATCTGTGGATCTCAAAGAGTCTACCCCACTTTTAAGAAGTATGAGTACTCTGTGACTAACATAGTATTATTTCTTCCTATGCAAACGGAGGATAAGCTACAGTAATGTTGATGACTGTGGCAAGGCTGCCTACGTGTAAGAAATTGTGCTGGGAGTAGAACATGGACACTGAGAACAAGCACTTTCCTTACTCTTTGGTGGAGCTGAGATACACCCAAACCTGGAAGGAGTATGAGCGAGACAACTTGTGTACTTCAGAACAAGTCTTGCCTTCAGAAGATGGTTGTTATGGGTTTACTGGAAGCAGCATGTCAATCTCATTAGGAACAATAACATGCTAGTTAGTCTTTTCTCCTAGAGAGTCCCTCTTGCATGTGGTTATATGCCAGTCAAGAAGATTCACTAGGATAGCTTAGTGATTTTCTGATCAACTATACTGGTTGTTTCCAAATAAACAACCCCTATGAGATTCGATGCTGCCATCACTCTCTGGATTTTGTTGCAGAAATGTCATGTGTAATAATGGCCAGCGATAACGCCCTGATGAATTTGGTCTCCAAACTTGCAGGCACATTTTCAATCTGACTGTGAGAAAGGCTCTGAGACTGAATTTGAAGGAGGTATGACTAGACTCTTCTGACACTTGAAAGTTTTCCCCATTTGTAGATTTCATCCATGTCACAAATTTGCACTGAGGTAGTGTTATTTTATTTTTCTAGCTTTGAAGCTGAAATATGTTCTGCAGCCTAAGGGGAGACCTTCATGCAGCAATCCTTATTCTTAGCTGTTTATAATATTCTTTCATCCAGTACTCCTAGCAGTCTTTCTTTCATTTAGGCTCCTCTATTTACACTTGATTCCTGCAGAGGCCCTTGGAGTAGTTGGTTTATCCTCTCCCTCTTTCTCTAGTCCAGTTCCCTAAGGCATCACCTTCCTCCCTAGACAAGTAAATGCCTTGAGGCAAGCAGACGTCACTGTTGTAGTCTCCTTTGCATGGGAAGTTGTCAGGCCTGATCTGACCTGCCTTTCCATCAGGATTATAAAGGTGACGAATAGTCAATTTCAGGGATTCATGATCCATTTTAGCACAGCGCTTCACCTTGCAGCTAAGTAATACGGCTGTGATAAAATCAGCCATAATCACTGCATCTTACTCAGCACTGCCTTGGCTGTAAATATTGCCTTCATATATTAAAAGAAAGAGAGAAAGAAAACTCAAATGGAAGGAGAGGAAAAAAGGAGCTCTGAAGAGAAAAGCTGTGTTGATCGTGACTGACCAGCGTGGTATTTCCTTGTATGCTGCAGGCTTTCTGCAAGAGGGAAGCAGGGCTTGAAGCTGGTGGGCTCCTTGCAGTTCGAAGGAGACAGTGCAGGATGCATACCTGAAGCGTTCCCCATTCCTGTGGGGTGGTTCACTAGCAAAGCTAGGCCTGGTATGTACACTGCTTGAGAAGCTAATGAACTTTGAGGATGCCTTATGAACAATCATCAAATAATGAAAATTATCAAAACAATTTCCTTGCTTACCTGAAAGTTCAGTCTTTGATTTCCTGAAGGGAGCATAATGACTGTCTTTCCTCTTTCCCAGAACAGATTACGACTGAAATGGAAGCCCTTTTGGCTGCTGGGGGTGGGGGCATGAAATTTCTTTCTTCTTTGGTACATCATTGCCCTGTGCAGCTGTTTGTTCACTGTTGCCCCAGCATCACTGATCTTTGGAGTAAGATCTCTCTCTCATGGTTCATTTACACTGTATAACCACCCTGTGCCTCAGGGAGTCACTACCAGATATTAAATTCAGATCTTTCATTTTTTGGACTATGTTCCAAATTGCTGCTGTAGTTTTTTTCAGTGACTATAAAAATACCATGTTGGAAGCATTAAATAGGTGACGTATGAAAACTGTCGTAATGCTGTCCTGGTCTTGTAGCAAAAAACTATCATCACCAGAACATATGTGAAGTATTTATAGCATTGCAACAGACTCAGTAAGGTCTCTGTCTAGCCACTTGAGGTTTCCTGCCCCTTAGTTTACTCCGTGGTAAGGTCTGATGCTGGAAGAAGCATGATGAAACACTGGCTTCAGTAGCTTTGTCCATGTCTTTAATGGGAAACCAAAAAGTAGAAGGACTTTCAGGAGCTGTCTCTGAAAGAAGGATTGATAGAGGCTCAGCTGCAGGTATCAAAATGGTTATGATGCAGTGATTTGTGTAGAGCAGAGGTGAATGATGCTGTTACACTGCGATTCCCTGTAAAACTGATTAGAAGTTGGAGGGTAGAAGTGGTTGCTGTCCTCCTCTGTTTTTGCTATTCTTTCTCCTATCTAACTGTGTCATCTACCGTGTTCATTCTGTTTCTTTTTTCCCCATTAATTTGTCAGTCCTTGTTTTGCTCATTTCATTTTAGAAAATAGAAAATGGAGAGCAGGACAAGAAAAAGGGGCACATTGTCCTGACTTTAATCTGGAAAGGGCAAAAGGTGCAACATCACAGGCAAGTTAAGTTTGAGTTTACATTATCTGAGGGAATACCCTGTACACTGAACTCCAGGGCTGCCTTTTTTGATATCTCATGACAAAGCGTGTTACATGGTGGTCTTTCAGATTTGCTTAGTGAGTCTACTGTGTGGAACTGCCTCTGTGCTGAACTTCAGTTGAACTGCATTGATCATCAGCATGCATTCTATCTGCTCTGGAAATTAGAAGAGAGAGAAGGGAAGGAGAAGTCTAGCTTGCAGTAAGGTTGTCTTCAATAAGAATTTAATTTAGATATTGCACAGTTACACTGTGTTGGTCAAATCACAGACCATTATGAGAGAGAAAAAAAATTACTCAGGTTTCCTGTTCTGTAACCTCTGGATAAACCCAAACTGCTTTTTCAATAGCTGTGTTCCCACTCTTCCTTGCTTCTAAGAGCAAAATAGACTAGTACATCTAGTGAAGATTCTGTTGGATGCCTGTATCCGCTATGAAGTGTCTGCCCAGACAGTAAACATAAAATAGATTTCATATGGTATCGCATGCTGTCTACTGGGCTGGCTCCCCAGCCTTGCTCCTTCTTGTTTGTGCTGTCAGGAAACTAGCTTCAGCAACTGATGGAGCAATTGTCCTTCCTAGGAGAATTTTCAAGTAGCAGAAAGTCATCCACGCAAACCTACTTCCGCAGGGTGAGAGGAAGAGACAGAAGTGAACGTGGCAAGTCTACCTTGTGCTCCTTGAAATCAGGCCTCTGTCTCACCATGCACAGATAAGAAATCAAGGAGATTATGTGAAAACCTCAAGGTCTAAAGTAAGGGGAGGAATGCACACTCACAGTGTGAAATGACCTGTGGAAGAAAAAGGTGGTTCAAGCTGATGTTGCTGTGACAATGGTTATTTATGCAGGGCTGGGTATTATGTTGGTCAAAAGGTCAACACCTTAGTGACATCTCTGATACTTCCTGGGCAGTGGGTGCTCTAAGGACCGACTGCCCCCCTCCCCCAAAAAAATCTATGTGAGGAAATGGATTCTCAGAAGATTAATTATAGGATGTAGATCTCATTATCTTGGCTTCCTGAATATTTTCTTCTTTGCTTTTCTTTTCTATTTTTTTTAATTATTATTTCTACTTTGATACTTTTCACCTACTTTAACGTTTAGTTGAGCAAGTGAAATGAATCTTGCTAAGCCTTAGTCCACATTGCTAGTAACTATTTCCATATTTCTCAAAATAATTTGGCTTCTACTGCTGATTTAACACCATCCCTTGTCCAAGCACCGTGGCCAGGAATTGAACAGGGTAAGATACATAGCTGCTCTGACTCTACCAGAAACAATTCCTTCAAATGAGAGAGGAAACAGGATTTAGGGGTAATGTCTGGGAGCAGGTCTGTACCGTGACTATTTACTCTGTGTCTTTAGGGAAGAATTCAGTCCTCAAGGCAATGGAGCCAAAATCATGCCTACACTGCAATCGCTTTTAAAATTTAGAAATCCTTCACAGTTATAGAAGCAAAAAATTTCCTTCCTCTCTCACAATGTTTTCTTTTCTCCAGGAAAGACAAAAATAAATGAATGGGAAAATTAAACGCATGTTTATAGATGCCACAAGATTAAAATATTTGAATCTCTCTTTATTTCTGAAAAACTTTAGCTACCACTTTGCTGCTGGTTACACACATCTCCTTACCGGTTAACCTGCTTTTCCTATCCATCTCTGGTTGTCCGTTCCGCTTTCTAAAACACTCACCCCTTTTTCTCTAGGGGAAAGTTGAAGGAAAGTGCTGTGGTGGTAGAGTGAGCATCATATTGCAGCAGCTTTAGGTAGAAACTACTTCTACTGAGTAAAACACTGAAATTGAAATATCTAGCTGAAGGGATGGATCCCTGCCTGACCCTGGTTCTGTCTCAGGAAGCACTGGCACAGGTAATATCACCACATTCCTGTGCTGCCACACCATAATAAAGACCCCAGGACCAGAGAGAGCATTGATTTCAGAGTAGCACACAGTGCATCTCCATTGTTTTCACTGGGATGGTGCCCAGCATATAAAAGCCTAGATGAATACAGGCAAAGCTCACTCTTCTTGCTGTTTTGACAGAGGAATAGTGATGGCCCTGGAGGATTAAAAGGAACAGCATAGGTGGTGTGGGGCAGTTGTTTTCTTTGGGATCAAAGCTGGATGGAAAAACAGTCTTCAGTATTACCTGCATGTTGTCAGTCCTGATGTAGAGGTGAAAGGCTGTTTTCCCCTGTTGGGAAAAGCTGTGTATTTGAGATGTTTAGAAGAAAGACAGAACAGTGTCAACCCTTTGATTCACTGATGAGCTCACAGTCTTTGGAACTGCAGTGAGGAGCACCCTGCCCAGCCAGCAGAGCACAGCAAAGGAAACGCTGTGTACATGGGTTCTTACCTGGGGTTCTTCCTGAAATGAACTGGCTTGTTGTAGTTTCTTCCCTCTGTGCTCTACGTGGGTTGTATTGCAAACTATTTGTGCTCAGATGGCTTTGTTAAAGTAGATGCTATCATTTGATTTATTAAATGTTGTCTTTTGGTTCACCTCCTCCTCTTGGGAGAAGAGAGACTTTCCTCCTTAAGGGTGTACTGAATAGAAGCTTGGTTAACACGCTGGCTGTATTTTGCTTGGACCTCTTTTATCCTCCCTTCCCCCTTCTTTGATATCCAGATCAAACTCCTTCTAGGGAACTCCATCTATCACAAGGATGTTTCTGTCTGTGTTCTGCTCATTCACTGCCTGACCCCCACAGCAAGTGGTAATCAGCATGTTGCTGCTTTTAGTTTAGTATCTTTACAATCATCTTTACAATCCAGAGGCCTTCCGAATCAAATGCATCCCTGAGGAAGAACTGCTGTCTTGGCAAAGGGATCAGTGCCAGATACAGAGTATGAATTTAGTTCTCAGTCATTAGTTCAAATCCACTGCATGTTAGTTATGACCATAGAAGGTTTTTTGGGGTTTGGGTTTGGTTTTTTTTTTTTCGTTCCCCCTGATGGCCACTTGGTGGTTCATGCATGTTGAATGAATGATCCCCTTCCTTCTCCTTCTGGGAAATGAATGCTCATGCTTTGCAGCATGTCTGGTGGGTCCCAGCAGCAGCAGTGTAAGCTTTCAGAAAAGGGCCTGAAGACTTTTCGATGAGCTGATTTCTTAGTGCTAGATCTGCTGTGCGCAGTGGGTTGGGAGAATGCAGACTGAGCGTACAAGACTGTACTACTGATCACAATAAGACAGAAACAGAAATATGGCATTGTTAATGGCTCTGCTATTGCCAGAGAGATGTCTATGTAATAATCTTTGACAGTCTGGCATTTTTCCTCCATTCCTGGAGATTTAGCTAGTAATAGAGGAAGAGTGATCCAGTTACTAGTTCCTCAAAATTAGCAGTAGTACAGGCACTCTGATGGTGCAGATAGCAGCATTTGGCAACCATGTTTTCCATCAGGAGCAAGTTTCCTCACACATGGACTAGTTCAAACATTTCCATTCCATTCACTTGCAGTTGTTTTCTTGTGGGTCTGCATGCCCTACATTTCTTCTGCCAACAGTATGAACACACGCAGCACTGAGATACAATGAGCATCCAGCCCTTCAGAGGCAAGCTGCCTACAAAGCTTTCTGTCACAGAACATGTTTTGTGGGTGTTGTGCTGTTGTGGTGGTGGTGCCAGAGCTTCCAGGATACAACTTCTGCTAATGGTGCCAGAGATCTTCCCTAGGCAGCACCTGTAAACTGGATGTGCCTAGCCCTTTCTTGCTTGTGTTTCAAGTATGGTGACTTTTTTGACTATTGCTAATTCCTGCTGCCTTAACTATGTGCTTGAAATGCAGTGACCTAGTAGAAATCACTGGCATGACACGGATATGCTAAAGGAGCAAGGTTGATGGTGGGTTGGGGTTTTTTTTGCCTTCATTTCAGAAAATGTGTACATGCCTCTGTCTAGCCTCAGAAGTTCATGAGAAGTGTTTTGCTAGCAGTCTTAGCAAGCTCCTGTAACAAGGCTTCTCAGGGGATTTTGTAGCCATTTCTTATTATTGGTTGAGCATTAACAATGCAAAGCTCTACAAATCACATGGAAAGGACACAGTGTGCAATTACAGATGCAGAATTGTACAGCAGAAGTGTGACTGCTGAAGTCTGAACATATGACTACAAAGATGTAAGCTGTACTGTTTTTCCAGAGTTATTTAGCTGTCTTCCCTCCAATCTTCAATTTTCCATTGCACAGAAATAAAGCCACAGTCGAGGAGGCTTCCTTTGCTATGGGAATGCAGTTAATCACCTGAGCAGCCATGGTTCATGCAGTTTAGTGGCTGTATCTCTTAATAGTGACCTAAGGCCAGATGTACTAGAGGAAGGTAAGCCGTGAAATAGGAGCCAAAGGTAGGGATAGAGCTATATCATACAACTGTTTAGATTTCCTACACTGACTACAGTCAGAATGCTCCAGTAAGTAAAACTTTCTGGGTGAAAAGGTGGCTGCCCTGTGAATGACATTATAGATTCACAAAGTAGGATTTTCCTCTTGAGCACTAAAACTGGTGCTCCAATTTTGGTGTCTGGCATGAAATATAACACCTGTTTACGTGGGTATACTTTGGCTTTTCATCTGGTGTGGAAAAGAAAAATGTGTTGGGGACTAGAGTTTGTGGTGCTTTGTTGGTGTTTGAGTTACAGACTGAACAGACACACGACGAATGTCAAAGAATATTTAACCCTGTCTTTTTAGAGAGGTTGATCACCTGAGCAGCTGTCATTCATGCAGTCCACTTGGAGGAGACAGGAGAGGCTTCGGGGTTTTGAGGATTTTCTGTTTATTTCCCCAGAAAACTGTTCTGCTGACTTCCCATTCATTTCAGTTCAATGTGGTTTAAAACAAAACTAGCTCAATGTTTTTGCAGATCCCCCCTTCTCACTTTTTAAAAAGCAGATCCTTAGGTACAGAGTCAGAGTTACAACAACTTAATGCTATCTGTAGATGCGCCCCCCGGTCTCCTGGAATGCAGTTGTTTGAATTTTCCACTCATCAGAAGATGTCTAGGGTAAAAAGAATATAAATTTCAAATGTTGAATGGAAGCAGGAAAAGAACCCCTTAGGGCTTATTTTACACAGGGAAATGAACTAGTAGAAGTATAGTGGAATAATTATACCACTGTGGCATAGCCATAAATGAGGCAGAGTAATTGTATCAGAGGCATCTTACTTTTATTCTCAAATACAGTGCTCACATAGGGAGTTCTGCTAATGCTATAGCAGATGACTATTATTATCATTAGTGTTGTTATTTATTAACCAGTATTTAATTTAGCACTTTTTTGCTGCATATTTCAAAACGCTTGAAAATTAAAACCGTATTGTCGTTTCTGTTTGAAGTGACACAGTTGTCCTTCAGCCCAGCTTATATGAACTCTAAGAAAAATCTTCAGACCTTCTTTATTCATCTTAAAAATGAAAATAAAAAATTGGCACATACCCAAGTTTTTTTTCCTTTGCAGATCACCTTAAATATACATAGCTAAGAGCCAAAAAGATAGGTTTTATTCTCAGCTCTGCTACTGACTCTCTGTATGTGACCTTGGCCAAGTTATTTCACTTTTACAAATGAGCCTAATAGTGCTGACCTTGCAGAGGTATTATGAGGTTTTATTTCTAAAGCTTGCAAAGCCTTTTGAGATCTTAAAGTAGAAGCAGATAGCAAAGTTTAAAGTACAACTATTATTAAACACATTTATCATATGGGTCGGATACAAGCATTTCAGCCATCTGATCTCGGTCTTATTCATTTTTAAACATCAAAGCCTAATTGAGATTTAGATTCTGTAAGTTTCACTGGTTGCTTCATTTCCAATGTATGGATGATACTGTACACTCTCCCTTCCTGCAGCCCTGTAAAAGAAATCTATGGCCAGCCTCTATCTATCCACTTCCCTTGTGGCCCTTCACCAGTAGATGGAAGGTGATGTGGCAGAGCTGACAAAATCAAGTGTTGTTAGGTCAGAGTAATCTCTGCACTGAAGATTTTAATTAGACTTACCTTCTTGAGCCTTCAGTGGCCTAATTGTTGCTGGGGCTCTTGAATTTTCTTGAGAGACTGGGTTGCAGTCTTTGCAAGGTAATGCTTATGATACCTTATCTTTGCTGCTAAAGAAAAAATATCCTTTTTGTTATAGTTTCTGAATGCTGTGAAGTGATTCCATAATGGCATCTCAGTAGCATCTGTACTTTTTGCCTGGTTTCCATCTCTAATGGCCTCTGGTTGGATGCCTTTCCTGCACCCTGCAAAGCAAATACCATACAGTGGGGTCTTTTCCTAGCAGAATTTTCTGGTTTACGTACCAAGTATATCTTATGCATAAGGAGATGCTGGGGGAAAAAAAAAAAGCTCTACATCTTTTACTTGAGGCAATCTATCTATTTTACACGTCTCCTAAGCAAAGGAATGTTTAAGTGAACAGTACCTGGTAACCCTGAACTGCCAGCCCCCCGTGCATAGACTCACCAGTGATTTTGACAAAGCAAATGAAACATAATTCAGAAGGGGAGCACCTGACAGAAAGTATATTCACTATGCTGGGATCCATAGTCCCACTGGAAAATTTGGAGAAATAGTACAGGGAGAAAAAAATTGAAAAACGATGCGTTAGAAGGTCCCAGTGTTGTTTTTCCATAGCTGGTGATGGTGCCAGTCTGAAACATGGGAGTTTTGTCTGAATGAGGCGCTAATCCAAATTCTTTGCACCTTTCTGGACATATTCTCTGCAACACCTCAGAGATGATGCATTAACTGCAGCACCTGGGTCTGATGTCTGGCAGACGATGGCACTGATTCTCTCTAACTCCTTCTATTGGCAATTTCAGTTAGATGTGGATCAGCTCTATCGTATGGTGGCCACCAGTTTCTGTATGCCACAACAAATGCTTCAGTAGGCATCTCTAGCTGGTGGACATCACACCCCCTCCTCATGAAAAGCCCTGTTCTGTTTGTGTCAACCAAATCACCTGGCGGAGACAATTCTCTTCCTTTGCTTACGCCAGGATAAAAGATGCACATGGAGTTCTCTTTAGTTGAGGATTTCTTTACGCTGGTATATCTTTCAACCAAAGTCCAATACTTCTTGTACTCAAACAGAAAGGTGATTATTAAAAGTTGAAGGCCTCAGATTCTGGCCACACAGTTTGCTCTGCTGCATCATAGAAGACGCTAACTTTATTTGAAAGACAAGGAAAAATTAGGGAATTACTGTTGGCATAATGGTGTTGAGTGAAGTTTATAATAGCAATAATCCTCCATGAAAACAGTTGTTATCATAGTTAATGTCTGCTTTGTCAGTGTGTTAACCTTCCTAGGCTTTGCCTCAGGCCATTAAATGACCAACCATTCATTAAACACCCGAGAGCGACCGATTTCAGGGGGAATATTATAGAGTTCATTTGCTACGTGAAGCACTTGAAATAGCATGTATGTGTCACTTGCTACTGCTTACGCATGTGTACCTGTACCAGCTCTCATGCATGCATGAACGTGGCCATAGACACATATGTTCTCGCATGTGGCCTTGTTTATGCTCTGGAAGCACTGATACATGACCTTCCGTGTTAGGCCCGAATCCAGGTAATACAGGTGGGCTTCTACGAGGAAGAGGGAAGATGTGCATCTGTGAATTGTTCTGACAAACTGGGAGAGGCATTACCCCTGTTTTTTTTCTCACCTTTCTGTAGTTTTGGCTTTTTCTGAATTTCAGTTTCTTTTGTTACTTTTCCTAAAACGGTTGCGTTTTCACCTACATTTCAACAGAACAGTTATTTGGATGCAGTCTGATCCCTGCTGAACTGCACTGATATTGTCACTCCTCTTACTCTGACTTGCTTTTTTCCCCAGAGATCAACTCTTTTCCAGTGCTTTTTACAATGTGATGCTAACTTTCCTTGGTATTTTTCATGGCAACTGAACTTAAGTCTTAGTCTTTTACTTTTGAGCTTGAGAATTGCCACCTCTTCTATTGTTTTCCACTGTTCTTTTCCTTTTCTCAAACAGCTGAAGTCACTCACTTTCCAAAACTAATAGATGAACTATGTTAGAGACCTAAATGCATTTTCCCCGCTGAAGAATTCATGCTGTCATGTAGCACTGGGAGCTGTAGCCCTCCCATATATTCCTGTAGGCCAGGCGTATATGGACTGACTTTCTCCAGGCCAAGGATTCAACTACATACCAGAAGAGTTGCCGTTCACACACTATGGGGACTGTGGATCCCACTATGTGCTGCTTTGCCTCTTTATTTGTGCCTGTAAAATGTTATGTAAAAATATAGAGTTTTATACCCTTGCTTGCTGTATGTTGTGAGCGTAAATCTGTTTTCTCTCATATCAGTTTCAGAGAGATTTACTGGTTTGTATAAAAATGGCCTGTGTACATTCTCCTGCTGATAACCTGTGCTTGCATTTGAGTCTTTAAAAGTTCCCCAGGGTAGGGATCGTGTCTTTCCAAGTATCTGGAAAGCAGCTAGAATGTAGCAGTGCTGATTCCTGCAAAGAGGAAAGGGGGCATGGGGGTGGGGGGAAGTTCTGCTGTATCATTAGGATTGCAAAGGTTACAATGCACGCTCCTATTGTTGAAAATTGAAATCTATTTGAAAATACAATGCTACACAGCACACTATGGCAGAAGCAGCAAGAGGGCACACCCACGGTCCCTGGCACCCCTTTGCTTGTTAAGGAAACGGTACCTTGTGCTTCAGATATGCAAATGCAGGTGCTCTTTATACTTCCTCAGCACTTCAGAAATTAAAATGGAGAAAAAGGTTCTTTTTCAGTGCCAGCCGCTCCTAATTGCACCTCTCTGTCTCAGCATGAATTTTGTTACTTTTTAAGGGCTCCCCTGCTTTCCTCCCTGCCTTTCTGGAATAGCAAAGTGCTCTCACTTGGCTGCTTGGACACTCCCAAGTGCTGCTCACTGCAGGTGTCAGTCTGACAGTTTATAAGAGCACTTCATAATCCCATAAAGAGAGAGGAGAGCACTTTGCAATGCACAGCCAGAGATGCTGCTTAGCTTCATGTGCTCTTCACATGCAAATTAGGAAGGCTGCTTTCACTACACAGGCCCTTCAAGACACACAGAAGTGCAAACATTTTCAGAGTCTGTATCTGGTAAGCAAACATCTTTAACTTTCCACAAGTGCATCTCCCTTGTCCTCCTATCAAATAAAAAAGCAAGGAAACTAAGTAACTAAATAAATAGTTATTAGGAATAGTTATATTGACAAAACTAAGTAAACTAAATAGCTGAATAACAGGATTTCCATCTTGTCCTTCTGTGAGGTTCCAGCCATAGCAGGAA
Source organism: Falco cherrug (assembly GCF_023634085.1). Lineage (NCBI taxonomy): Eukaryota > Metazoa > Chordata > Aves > Falconiformes > Falconidae > Falco > Falco cherrug. Next base: position 5,114,600 of record NC_073701.1, read on the forward strand.
AGATCCAGAAAAGAAGCACATGCACAAGCAGAAGTTCAGACCATTGAAAAGTTGGTCATCCAAGGAACCGAGATGCAGTGAGCTTTGAGATGATGTGGTTTTAAAACACAATAAGCCTAAGGCTTATCTATGTGATTCCTAAACCATTAGGATGCACTTGGTTCATGTTGGTTTAGCTTTTTAAGAATTTGAAAGATTATTTCTTTCTTCTTTAAAAAAACAGCCAAAGACAGAAGGAAGAAAAACCTGGGGGCGTGGTTCTCATCTTTAGGAACTAGTGATTTAGAAGTAAAGAAGACATTGTTTATACGATGACTTGTGCAGAGCCTGGCAAGATGACTGCCTTCAGGACACTTCATTAAAGCACAAATAGCAAGGGGATGAAACGTTCAAATTGCAATTCCTTCTTGCCACTTTGGTACATTTAATTTACTTTTAATATCATTATTCATTACTTAAGACAGCCAAATGTTATTTACCTAAATATCTATGGTATTAAAAAGTGTTTATCCAAAGTGGGGTCATAACCCTCAGTAGTTTCTGACATACCAAACACAGCTCTGTTTGGCAGATCTTTTTTACAGACATGACTTACGTGACCTCCCATTCCTGTCAGATAAATAAAGTAAGGTGAGAGCATGTTATTAAATGCTGTCCTGCCTATCTCTGGATTTATAAAACACTGCTTCTAGAGTTCTGAGCAGTGTAATGAGCTGCTTGCTCAATAGCCACTCACACAGCATTCTGTCACCCAAGCACGGAGAGCGTTTTCCACAAGCAAAAAGAGATAGTGGGAGGGGGGTTAAAAATACAGAGGGCTTGCTTTCTCTTCTGACTGATGTTAGGTGTAAAACAAGAGCATGTCCCTTTGGTGTCAGTGGAGTTAGACCAATGTTTTAGCTGTAAAGAATAGGAATCAGGCCCAGGATGTGCAGAAGTTTTGTAACGCTGGGATGTGTTGAGTTCTGGTAACTGGGCTTCTGTGGGTGATAAAAGTTCCCACGGTTCTTGCCTCTAGTTAGCAACATACGCAAATGAAGCTGTTATAATTTGTACTTCTAAGGGTGTAAGCGGCAAATTAGCAACTGATAGTGCAGGAAGGTATTAGCCAGCTTTCCCACAGCTAGTGCTGGGCAGGGCATTAGGGATTAAAACAAGAGCTGGGGACTGGATGGTGTTAGGGCCTGTAATAAGAGAATGATGGCTTCTCACTTGTGTCACAGATTTGAGTGCAGCCTAGGAAATGAAAGCTGTTAGCTAATTTATGGTGGTGTCTCAAGAGAATATATAGGCTTTATATCAGTCCTTTGTTCTTAAATGAAGGAATGTTGAGCCAAACAGATATCCTTCCACTAATTTTGCTGACTTGTGTGAGTTTTGGGCAACATAACGGGCAGGTGTGTAAACTGCATATCCCCAAGTTGTGAAGTCTCTCTAGAAAAGTCCTGACAGAAGGGACAAGCCTGAAATCTAATCTGTGGCCTGGAGACAGTCCGTGTATAACAGGGATATGTCTGCGGAATAGGGTGTGAAAAGCAAGTGTTGTTCCCAGCCCTGTGGATTAATAGAGGATTTCCTGGGAATGGTAGTACAGCACATTAAAGCCACCCCCACCCCAAATCAAAACCACCACCACCAAAAATACCCTTTATTATAAATACCCATGTAAGCAGGGCTTATCTGAATTCACATAGTTAGTTTGTTGTACCAGCCTATATATAATGTCCCTGTGTGTCATTTGTCTCCCTGCTGATTCTTAGCACCTTTTATCCAAGATTCTCAAAGTCACTGTGAAGCAGTAATGAATTAAGCTGCACAGTACCCCTGCTAGTTAGGTAAATGCCATTTCTGTTTCCACAGATGGGGGGGAAATGAGGCACAAAGAGGTTAAGTGCTTCACCTAAGGTCATGCTCTAATGCATCCTTGTCCTTTCTCTGCATGGTGAGGGCTCAGTCCCCCCTGCTGGAAAAACTGCTCAGAACTGCTCTCTGACTCCAAGCATATCTGAAGAATCCCATTCATACAGACAAAAAATGGGAGCTGGAATTATACTCTTGTCCTTCAGCTACCTAAAGCAGACTTCTGAAACTTGAAATAAAGGACACCTTTATTAGCTATCTGTAGTGGTAGTAGTTAATTAATGACTTATTAATACCTCTCTGAGGGTCTATCCAGTATAGGGCAACATAATCATTGTGTGTTATGTCTATGTAATGGAGCACATGTTAGAACTGTCTTACAACTGCTTGTTCTGTGGTACAGAAAAGGCCTTACAGTGGCTTGAAGCTTTCTGCTCCATTTCTGGATGTTTTAGGGAGATTAGCGGCATTCCTGAACACAGTAATGCTTTGTTTCTGTATTGATTAAACTTGTACATACGCTGCCATCTTCACAAATTTGTCATTCCCCTCCTTTCTCTTAGCCCCGTAGTTTTGGGAATGGCTGTCATCACCATCTTGCTGATGAGGGCAAATGGCTGAAATGACAGAAATGTCATTCTGTTTGCAAATAAGATGAAAGAAAACCTGAAACTCGAATGCACTTTCAACCATCAAGTGGAAAAAACTGTCATCAGATAAAGAATTGACAGTAAAAGATTCCTCCTGTTCTTATTTTATATGCAGGCAGATACAGGGAATGATGAAGACTAGAAAAAACAAGTTTCAGAATCCAACACCCACAATTCCCAAAGGGATGGTAGTCTTTTTTCTTTATTTTTTTTCCCTCTGTTTTGCAAGACTATCCAGGACATGTGAATGATCATACTTCTTCCGTGCCCAAGTAGCTTCAAGTCTGTTCTTCAGCTCATGATCACAGTCCTTGTATCAAAGCACAGAACCTCTTAATATGACAGCTCTAGGGGACAAGTCTGAGCTGAAGAAACAAAGTTTTGTCGGGCAGGTGTCTTCTAAAGACTTTGCTATTAGTGGAAAGATGAGACTGTCTTCAGAAATACTTGCCAAAAGCTGCTTTTTTAAAATTTTTTTATGTCCTGTTTTCCTCCTTGTTACCTTTCTGGCCAGTCAGTAGTGAGGGATTGCTGGATTGTTGTCTTCTCACACCTCTGTGTACAGTGTGCCCGTTGCTCCCACCATCTCTGCTGTGGAGCTGTTACATATGGCAGGTTGCTATGTCGGTCCCAGCATGATGAAAAAGAGCTTCATCAGCTTTTGGGGTTGGATGCAACTAATTGGAAGGAGATCTCTTGTTCCTCACGTAAACAGAACGAAAGGAAAGGAAGGAAAAGAAAGGCTTATACTCATCCTCCTACTCTGTTTGTCAGAACATCTTATCCTGTCTCACTCGCTCATGCATGTGCACACATGGACATTTATTATTAATCTGTTCCTGACATCACTGCTTCTGAAATTTGGGAGGTTAAGATTAGCTCTTTTCCCTTCAGGTATCTGTTTAACTAAAACTCAGTCCTTCCAACTTTGTCCAGAAAACATAGTGTTTTGTAGTAATGTTTAGAGACCAGAAGCATAGTGTGAGAGCTTTTCCTATAGAATTTGGTCTCATGTTTTTGCAGACTGGGAGGAAGATCTGTGTGTTGTTCCTGCACTGGTGTTCTTACTTTTTCATATAGACCTGCCTCTGTCAAGGCCAGTTGGAGAAGCAGGGACAGAAGTCACACACCCTTTTTGAATCTGCAGGTCACATATCATCAATTACTTTTTGACAAGGTCAAGTAAGAATCCTGAGAAAAGTCAGACTCCTTAATTAAATGCCATCCCCCAGGCAGCTGATGTGTACTGAAGGACTATGAAAAATATTGCAACAAACAAGGTCTCTCTTTTTGATCCTCCAAGCAACAGTTTTATGGTGCCAATGAAGCAGCTTCAAGAACTCCTCAGACTTCTCAAAATAGAAGATGAAGTAAAATAGGTGCAAGCCTTTAAATTACTTACACTTAAAGGTACAAAGTTGACCCTTGTGCTTTACATAACATCTCTCTGATTGCAGGCAGTAGAACTTTCTGGCTATTGAATCCCAGCTTCTTGAAATAAAAGTAGTCACTTTAAAGCACATCAGATTTTCCTGGATAAGTGTATTCTGATACAGACATACCCATATCTCCAAGTACATGTATCCATCCTTGACTGTAGGAATCCCCCTCTTTCTTATTCACACACAAATAGAGACGCACATTCATGCCCCCTCCTACTTTTCCTAGGTTTTGGACTAGTGATTACTGTAAAAACATAGGAGGCTGCGCTTTTGCCTTGGTCCTGTAGATACTGGACTTTTGTTGATAGTGACCACAGTAATATAGTCAGCAATGCTGTGATGGTGTTTGTGAAGCTATAAATTGTAAATGCTAATCGGTGTCCTTATCTTTCAGGTTAAGTGCAAGCTTAGAGGTACAGGGATGAAGCTGCTTCCCATCTTCTAAAGTCATGTTTTTGCTTTATGTTCCTTAAGTAGCACTTTATTAGAAGTTGCTAGAGAAATTAAGAAAGTTTTTACAAATGTATATGTACTCTGATAATAAGGTTTTCAGAATCAAAGTACTGAGAATAAAGTCCTTCATAAATGTATCCAAAGGACAGTGTATGTATAGACTCTGTGGCCCAAAGTTATAGTAAATAACTTAAATAGGCACATAAGTCCTCATGGAAGTTGATGGGAAATAGATAGCTAAGTTCTTTTGAACACTTGCGCCTTAAGCAGTTGCAGCAAGCTGGGATCCTGAAGTGTAGAAAACCAAGAGCTGTAAGCTATGTTTGTATTATTTAGGTGAGTCCTAACAGGGAGGCTTACAGTGAGGATAGAATTTCTTTCTTCTGGTATACACAAGGGGAAGCTTAAGGCTCAATAACATTAAAACTTTTTTTTTTTGTTTAAGATGGTCTGTACAAAAAAGATAATTTCCTTCAATAGGCAGGGAAACTGAGGCAGTGCTCCAGTCACTCATTCTGACAATAGGAAGCAAAACCCCAATTCACTGAGTCCTACTACAATGCTAGAAACTTACCTTTTCACAGGAGTGCACACAAAGGTTTTGGTGTAGGGACAAGAATGGGCAGAGTAAAGAATGCATGTCCTTTCCACTGGTTCTTCAGGTGCTATTGACAACCCTCTTAAATATTTTAACGTTTTCTTCTCTTTACATAGACAGGCTTAGAAGTTTACCTGCTTAGGTAAACCTCTTGGGCTAGAAAACTAAATTAACTACTGTGTTGGCTACTGGTGGAGGGAGATAAACAGCAATGATTAATCAAGCTCAAGGAAATTCAAATCATGCAGTTCTGTGAATCTCAGGAAAGTTGCAGAGTTTGTTTTGAGGTCTGGGAAGTGGTTCCAGCCTTCTTTGCAATTATCCGGGCAGAATGTGTTTATTGACACTAGCCAAAGGCATAAACTAAGCAGATTTGCCAAGCACAGCAGATTGCCAAGGGCATCCAAACATGCACAACCCCAGCTGCCTACTTTGCAGAGCATGGCCACCACCAGCTTCGAGAAGGGATGTGTGCAGCAGCGATTACCTTGGTGGTTGGAGCAGGGTTGCCTCTGCCTTCCTCATCTTCCCTTCAGATGCTGCAAGCCTGACCCATCAGGCATCTCCTCCCCTTCCTGGGACAGGAGCGGTAAGGTCTCAGCCTTCATCCATTGGATGGCAACCTTCAGTTTCCCCTAGGCTGCTGACAAACTTGGAGCTAGTTATTCTGTTCGCTGGCGATGATCTGGGTTCCTGGGATACTGTGTATGCTGTGACCAGGTATTGATGTGGACTTGACTAAACCATTAATGGTCCTGACAAGCTGTCACTGGATAGGTATGTTAGTCCTGATATATTTAGCTTTCAAGTCACTGACACCAAATAAGCCTACTCTTGAGCATTTACTGGCTGAGCTGTTGCTACGTAACTTTAGAGTTGCATATCTTCAGTCTTTGCATTGTGGAGTAAAAAACTGCACTTTACTCCTTGTACATATGGTGACCTCACCATGCATCCAACATCATAAACTCTTGTGTAATCTCTGCAACATCTTCTACATTTAAAGTCTTATTTGGTTAGAATCCTTCCCTTCTGATTCTTGCTTATTCTTAAATTCCCAGAGGACAGAACATAGGTCAGGACAAAGGAAATCAAGAGTGAAGAGCCCCCTCCTGGTTGTTCTGGCCTCCATTCAATGTCAGTGTGTAGAATGTGAGAGAAAAACCCTGAAAGATTATCAGTATTGGTGGGACCATTCCTTTCTGCAGGGCTTCAAAGAGCAAATGAAGAGTTAACGAGAAAAATGTTGCACTACTGGCTCTTTTTTTGCTTCTTTGTAAAGTAGGGTTGCAGATGGACCTAAACCCCTGTGTATAGGAAACTGGCCCATCGAAAAGTTTGAAACCAGAATTAAAGTGATATTTCTCAATCACAATGAGGCCCAGTCATGTGTTGCTGGTAGCGTGATGGATCATACTCCATTCAGGGTCAAATGCTGAAAGGAGAAATATCACCCTAGTGAGATATCCTTTTGGTGGTACATCAAAGGACCTGGTGGCCCTCCTTGATGTACCCCTTCTTGGTATATCACTTAGGAACCTCTCCTTGTCATGACAATGAGTTGCGCGTGTGAAATGGCCCCAGCTTCCCTTTAGATGCAGGGCTATTTTTGCCTTTAGATACATAGCACTGGTAAAAAACATGTTTGTGTCATTTAAGGGATAAATGAATGCAGGAACAAAATGTTGCAAGCAGCAGAGACCTTTTCCTCTTTTATTTTCCTTTTCTTTGTTAATGGTGCTAGTCTTGAGGATCATGTAAAGATTTAAATTTCATTCTTTGCTCCTTTTAGAGGTGTTTAGGGGAGAAGTAGTGAAGCTGTGGAAGTTCTTCTAGTGCCTGACCAAATGCCATCAAACATGTAGGAAAATCTGCAGGTTTGCTGAAAACAGTTCAAGTATTGTCAACAGAAGTAATTAATTCATAGCAACACTCACAGTGGTCAGAAAAATGTTCTTTACAATTTATTCCATTAGACACTGATTTCTTTTCCTTAAAAAAAATAATTTTGAAGGATAATGGGGAGTTCCTTTTTAGATATTTTTGAATACAGCTTTGATGATTGTTCTTGTTTAGAGTGACTTTGTATCATGAGAACTCTACTGAATTATTTAAATATTGGGGGGGAGTGGGGGGGGGGGGAATGAAGGCTGGCCTAAAGGGGATTTTTAGCATGTTTACTTGGAAGAAATTCTGAAGTCTGGATTTTCTGGTTTTTATTATTATCCCTCACACCTGCCTGAACATCTAGGAAAAATCTGCAAGACATCTATTCCCTGTTATGGCTCTGCTCCTTGTATTCACTTTTCTGTCCTACTCAAGGCCATGTATAAGCTCGTGACATTCAAGGTTTGCTTGTAAGTGATTTTCAGAGCAACACCTTTCCACCAGTGAACCATGACAATGACAGCGTGTGATGGCATTCTGGATGTATGTTCTTCATCTCAGTGCTCCAGTGATATTAACCCTGTTGCAGATGGTCTGCATCCTGAATAAGCACTGTATCCCAAACCAGGTTATTTGTGTCCCTGTGCCTTTGAGCTTGGGCAGGAGAGTTGAACATCATCTCCATAGACATCTCTGGTAAAGTGGGTCATTAATTCTTTAAAATGCTTTGCTGTCAAAATAGCAACATTAAGGGATGTTTGTTTTTTTTTAACAACTTCCTGAAGCTTACAGGAAAATCTTTCTTTCTTTTTTTTTTTTTTTTCAGCTTCAAAAGTTTTCCTGATAGACATACTCACCCACTTTAGGCAACAGTAATAAGTTGGAAAGACAAATCGCACCGTCACTGTTGTAAATTTTTTCTTCACTAACATTAGGGCAACATTTCCATGCTGAGTGTCTGTGTACAGGTGGGGAAGGAGGGAATGTGGGTCTTTTAATTTGAATTTAGGTAGATGTTTTCAGTGGTATAAATGGAAAGAAAGACACAGCTTACTGCCGGATGGCCATACCTGGGTTTATTACTTAATTGCTACTTTTTATGTACCTTTTTTAAAAACAACTCTGATGATGATTTTCCAAGAATGACAGGTCCAGCTCACTCTGTATACTTCTTCTGACACACTGGGGCCGGTCAGAAGAAGGAGCGTTGACAGCTTTGGTCTGCAGAGACAACAAATTTGATTAAATCTTCTTGAAGGACAGGTCCATCATAAAAAAAAAACAAAAAAAACCAAAAAAAACCACCAAAGGAGCACATTTTGCACCCCCTTTTTTTCCCAGGATCTTTAACACACTTTAATTTCCAGGTAGCTCTAATTGGGAGATCTGTTGTTGCCCATAAGATTATTTTAGGGATATTAATCATTTCCTCTGTGGCCAGTAGGGGAAGGTGCAGAGACCTCTGCTGCCTGCCCAAGGTTTGAGATAACCTATCAACTCTTCAGTCGTATTGCAAGAAAGTTTTACTTAATGCTTTCAATGTTGCTGGGTTTTCCACTGCTATTTGTCCTGATCCTTACACAGCTTTTTCTCATTTGTTGGTGTACACATTTTTCTGTCTGTCTCTGTCTTTATCTCATTCTCACATACATCCTTTTTTGTTTTTTGTCCTCCTTGTGCTTCATCTTTGTCTTAACTCAGTCTCTATTCTTTCTCTCTTGTTTTTCCCTTTGTCAACATGTTTTCCTTTAGTCTTTTTTTTCATGCATGCGTCTGCCTCTTCCTCTGTGCTCTCCCTTCTCTACTCATCCTTTATCTCTTTCCCACTCTTTCTCTTTTTTCCAATTCCATTAGCGAAAGTAGATAATAACTTGTGAATTCAAGTGGAACTTCATTTCTGAAACCGTACACTCGTGCTGGAACCCATTAAGCTCGATAGCGAGAAATGAGAGAAATCATAATTATCAGGCCAGTAAAATACATGAAACATAAAATTTGTCAGGGAAAGTAATTGAAATTATTGGAGCAGTTGGGTCCTGGTGCTGTGCAGACCCTCAGTGATAATGGAAAGGTTACGGGCGATGTTTAGCAATGCTGATGAGGCCCAAGGTGACTCAACACCACCACAGTCAGCAACTTTATGCTCTGCTTACATTAATTTGCTAATCCATCTTTGGAAATGGCCAGTTCTGAGCAGCACATCGGGGTTCATAGAACCCCTGCCAAAGAGCTGGTGTAGCCAATGTTGCAAAACTTTTGCTTTCATTTTCCTGTTACTTTACCTCCCTCTCTTCTGCTCCTTTTCACATCTCTGTTTCTTTCCTCTTCTTTAGCCTTCCCATCCATTTCCCAGTGGAGCCATTTTAGAGCCTGCCTGTACAGTCACAATATGTTGATTATTTAAAGCTTGTACTAAGGCAGTCCCATCCATTTCTCTGGCTTTCCCCTCTGAGAAGCTGTATACACTTGTGCACTACTGGGGAAGTCCAGGAGCTGTTGCTGATGTTTCCATATTCTCTCTTTGTGGGTGGGGAAGCTAAATCAAAGGAAACTGAAGTTGTCAGGATCCAAGCTGGATATAATATATTTATGTCTTTGGTTACGCTCTCCCTCACCACTACATCAGCCCTCATCCATTTCTTGACTACAGAGGCTTCAAGGACTGTTGCAGAGCGGGTGCAGCCTTTAGTGCAACTAGCCAGGGGATTTGCACCGATGCTGATTCAGTGCATGCTAAGTATCCCTTTGGATCTGTGTTGTATAGTAAAATGTTATTGCATTGGCTCCAGCATAGCAGCCTTGAAAAATTGGCACGAACGTTGATCAGACAAGGTACAAAATCTATTTGCCCACTCTCATAAAGACAAACACTAATGAACTATTTGTTCTGCGCGGAGAGAATGATTTTGCAGGGCTCCTTGTTTTTGAAAGGGAAGGAGATGAGGAAGGAGAGAGAGGAAACAGCATCTGCTTCTCTTTAGAGCCTGAAACAGATTGTGAGAGTTACTGAATCATCCAGCTCCCACTTTCTTTCTGAAGGGTTAACGTGATCTGGAGAGAATGACATAGTGTTCTCTGCACTTTCTCCTTAGGATCATTGTGGGGGTGACACGTGTAAGCTGCCATCAAAGCAACCTGGTCTCCTCCTTTGTTTCTGTACCTGTCATCACCCTCTTCCTACTTGTCTTCTGCCTGATGTGTCTGTCCAGGGGCTTTTTCACTGCTCTGGAATATCAACGCAGCTATGTGCAGTTTGCAGATTATTCATGGGCCATTTTCAGGGAGACTGAAATGCTCTCTGCAGGGCGCTTGCTTTAGTCCCATCTAGCACAGGTATCATCTCCCCAGTCCAGCAGCCTGCTGTCAGGCCTTTATGGTACAGGTTGAGGCTCTTCATTCTGAAAAGACCAGAAAGTCTAACAGGGCCCATCTACACAGCATAGGCATAAAAATAATCATACTGTTGCAATCCCTGTGGAAAGAGTGGTAGGTTCTGTTACATTGCCCGTAGCTTTCTTTGCCTCTCTTCAGCTCGGTGCTTTCCCTGCTAACTGGTTGCTGCCATGGAAGCAACCGCATTTCTGTAGCGTTGTGCAATAAACAGTTTTGTGGGCTGCTTTGACAGGAGGACTGGCTTATCCAACTAGGTGCACTATTTAAAAAAGAAAACCAGATAAAACAAAAACCACATTTTAATGAAATGAAACCCTCTCCAACAATTCTTCCCCAGATGTAGTGCTGAGCCTGTCATTTTCACGGCAAATACATTTAGTACTGCTAGATTTCAAACCGCAGAAAAAAATGGTGTTTAACGAACTGTCCGAACAGCTTCTTAGCAGCAGCAGTAGGAGTAGCGTAGCTTATTAAGGTTGATGCCTCGGTTCTAAGCAGAGCTCCTTATTATAGGGAATATGTTACACATAGTTTGTCTGAGAGGGCCAATTGTAGATATCTCTTTTATTACCATTAATACTTTGCTGATGGCAGTTACAAAACCACTGGGTAGGACTTTGCAGCTGCAATTTAAGAATAATCTATGGTCATTTATTCTGGCAGTACCCTCCGAAACTCTTGTTGGGCCCTGGATTTAAAAAGTCCCAGCACAGTCCCATCAGAGAACACAAGAAATCAACAGCTGTAATGCCAGTAGATAATAGAGAAGTTATATGGCATTGGAAGAAAATGAGGCATCATTACAAATAGCCTGGGAGCAAAAATTACCACCAACTCCTGAAATGGCTGGAAAGCTCTTTCTCCCCCCGACACTTGGGCAGATAGTCTTTACATTTAAGGGACTGAAGATTATATTGGTATTTCTGTCCCTGGGAGCCTGGTTTCTCCAAGTCGTTGAGAGAAGTTGTAAGGAAGCCCGAGGGAAGATGGAAGAGAAGGGATCATTTTCTTCCTCGCTGAATTGTTTTTTGCTTCTGGCAAAATCTGGCCCTGCTGTTCTCTGGCAGTGTAACCACTGCTCCTTCTGCATTGGCTCAGACCTAGGGGGTGAAAAATAGCTTACCAAGAAAAATGTATTGTCCAGATTCCTATATTTCCACCACCCCCTTAGAGGCAGGATTTTTACCCTAAGGGGTGTCTCAGAAGCATGTCCAATGGTGCCAAATATAGTTCTCCTTATTCCTAGGAAGCAGTGTCTGTCAAGCAGCATGCTTTCTGTTGGCGTCATGTTGCCAACTCGTGAATTTATGACGAGCCTTGTGAGCATCCTTCTTCCCTAAAAGACCCCAACAGCTGAAATGTATTTGTGAGAACTTCTGCTTTATTTTTTTAAATATGCAAAGTAGGTGGAAACAGTTTTCTGCTGTTCTGGTTGCAGAAAAATATAGAGAAATATTACATGTGTATAGTCTCAACCTTGATCTCAAAAATCTGAAAAAATGTTACTATTATTAATAGTGATTATTTATAGGGGGTGGTTTATATATATTTTTTTTAACTTGACAATAATTTGTCATATGAGTTTCAAAAGGATTGCTTCAAAATACAGATCTCAGATTATGGTACTTACTTCCTTAAATTCATTATGGGAACTGAAATCTAATGTTCTCTCTAAACTTTTGCTGTCAATGTAGGTTTTGTTAAGGTACTCAACTAGGGTAGTAGAAGTAGATTAATTTGTTTCACTGTAGCAAGCTATTTTCTCTCCTGTTATGAGACTTCATGCAGCAGCGCAGCTGAGAACTGTGTAGGTTGAAAATACTACAAAGTAAAGTTTAAATCCAAGAAAAGATCATTATTTTTGTGATGAAGAGATTAAGGGACAAATAGTTCTGAAGCTGTCTTTTTTTTTTCCAAAGGTAATCAAAAGCAGTTTTGGTGGTTAGCAGTGAAGTTGCCTGGTCTCAAAACTTTTTTTTTGTTCTTTTTTTTTTTCCAGTTTTGCACTTTTAAAATTAAAATCAAAGCTGCAGAAAAGAATACTCTCAAGTGGCTTAATCTGCGTATTTTCTCATTAAAAAGGAAAACATATAGTGGATTTTCATGCGATAATATGAATAGTCCAGATTTTTTTTAATGGACTTTAATTTTTAATGAGACTGATCCTGCAGTCTGGTTATTTATAACTTCCACAGCTTAATTAAGTCCAGTGAGAAGGACTGAATAAATGGAAGCATCTCAACCTGGCAATCAGAAAATATAAGTGATGACATTTGCCTGTAAAGGGATGTTTGATGCTTTAAATGTTTCCTTGTCCCTTTAAATCCATAAACTCCATGAAGACAGAGATAAGGCACTCCAAGCTGGACTCCTGCTTCTGGTGCTCTGTTAAAATGTCAGCTTTAAGAAAAAAATATCTCTGGGTCAGTCTTTTGAGGCCTGGAAATGTTTCTGCTTGCGTGGGTGCTGCTGGCAAGTTGTTCGTAGACACCAGTGCATCAAAGTGTCTAAACAATGAGGCATTGCTGGGAGCAAGCAGGAAAATGAATTGCAAAAGAGCGACTGTTTAGTGCATATTAAAACAACTCACAGGCAAGAAGAGAGAACAGGGCCTCGTTATGATCCACTTCAGCTTTCTCTAGTGCACGTGGAACAAGGGGGTGTGGATTAGAGAAGTGTGTTTTATCTATTTGAAGAAAAGTGATCCAAGCTGAAAGAGCATCTAGGCTCCAAGTATGCTGAGCCAGGCAAGATGGCAGGTGGTTTTGGACTTGCTGCCATCCCTACCCTTCCTTTTTAGTTGGTACTTAATGGGCCTTGCTGGTATTTTTTCAGCCTTCAGCATTGTATAGTAATTAAAACTCCGAAGGACTGTAACACTGGGAGACCTGGATTGTACATCAGCTCCTCTAGTTGTCCTCTTTAAATTTGTCAAGCTGCTTATCACTCTGTTCCTTAAGCTCTCTGATGGGCAGGTGAAGATGCTGAGGTAACTGTAGTGCTTTGGGACTCTCACTTCTCAGTTTACTAGAAAGTCCTGTTAAAACAATGTGGTGATTACCAGTGCAAGTGCATATTACAATCTTATTGCTGACTCTTTCCACAGAAAATCAGTATTTCACCCCAAGGTAAAACAAAAAAATAACTTTTAGGTATTTGTAGTGAACCCAATCGTTCTTGTATGGCAGAAGTAGACACAGCTAGTTAGCATAGGCAAACCAAATCATGTGGATTACTGATTTCTGGAGTACCTGGATCCCTGCACCTCAGTGCTTTCCATCCTTCTGGTGTTGCTGAATGGGTAACTATAAAGAAGCTCAAGGTCTCCGGAGTGGTGTGGTCACGGGAAGCTCCTAAAAAGGAAATCTGGGAAGGGATTTGCTCAGACCTTACTATCTGGGTCACACTGGAATAGGTCCTCCATCACTCATCTTTGAACACTAGCACAACTGACACTTGAGCATCAGTGGAATGCAAGTCTGCTGATGGCATGGATACTTTAGTAATAATCTTGTTTTCTGCAGGCTAAGAGTTTGTGTTCAGTAATATTTGAGTTTGTGCAGTCTTCCTACGCAAAGGTTCTGTATATCCACTTTCTTGTGAAAACTCTTTGTGGCCCTGGCACAGCTCTGTCCATGCCTTAAGAGCAGCAGAGGCTGGTCCCAGGAGGTGAATGAGCTACATTGTAAAGCTAACAGCAGCAAACAGTTCCTAGGATTGGGATGAAGTTTGGGATCTTTCCCTTGTTGATTTTTTCTTCTCTCCTCTTTGAGAATATAGCAGTATGAGGTAGGGTAAAGTCCCTGCTACTCTTTCAGGAGTAATTCCTTGTATTATTATGCTCCTCCTTCTACCGCTATACCATGCTATTACATTTAAATCAGTTTAAGCAGTGGTATGACAAAAGCTGTTCCCATACTGATGAACCAGACACATACCAAGGAAAATAACTGTATGTTGCAGAGTACTGACAGCTTGAAAGTTAATCAGTGGCTGAGTCTTAAGCCTATTCGAGCTGAGACAAATCCTGATAGCTTTCAGTGGACCATCAATATGCTTCTAAATATGATTTTGCTGTTATTACTTGATTTCAGAAGGCTGGGAAGGCTTGTGAGGATCTGCCTTTTAGAGAGAGATGACTAGTGGTATGATGACCTCTCCACGTCTATCATTGTTACCTCTTCCGTTTCGGAGTTGTGTGAACCACTGGAGGAGGAGAATTGATTTGACAAGTTTAAGATTTCCTCAGTTACTTGTCATTCAGAGTTACTTGCTAGCATAAAGACATTTCTGGATTTTGAATACTCTGTAACTAATAACATGTTTTCCATCAGTTCACTAAGTTACCGTGTGACCCTGATCTTAGCAGGGGATATTGCATTTCCTTAATATGGTTTTTAATTAATTTTAAAAAATCCTGTATTCTCTTGAAGTCACTGTTTTTATGAAGGTTCTTGGCAAGAAATTCACTAGCAGGTGAGTTTCTTGAAAGTGACTAGACAAATGAAGTTGTCTTACATAACATTTGTGGAATAATGTTTTAGCCATAATTGCTTAAATGTATTAGTTCTCTTGCATAGTTATGTCAGTCCTGCATGTCTGAAGCATCTGTGTAATACATTGTAATCACATGGCTTTGTGTACGGAAGCTGCATTGTTGAGCATCTAAGCTGTGTAATGTTGAGCTATTGGATCTTACGCTTGAGTACAAGTGCAGAGGCATATGTTTTCAAAGAAATAAAACTTGTGTTCCATCCTTGCAGATGTGTCAGACTTTTGAGAGGCAAAAATAAGCATCAATAAGTAAGCAGTTGTGTTGCATGATGAAAACGAGATACCCTCATTCTTCTGGAAGCATTGAAACATAGAATTGAAATATCTCACATGTAGGCTTTTCTCCGCCAAAGGTCTCTTTCACCTTAGGAGTTGTTTGAGTCTTTAGGTAACACATATCTATGTAGAATATACCAGTACCTATGGCACTGTGAGCTTTATGTTCTGTATACACCTGCTACTTACTGATGTACCAAAAAATCCACCGCAGAACTGCAGAACAGTTGTTAAGATGCTTTTACAGCATTTTACATGGCCCAGTGTAGGGGTATTTATTCCTTAGCTCACAATAATATGTACTCACCTCAAGCAACCTGGAAAGTTCTTTTTCTAGGTGCTGTCCAAGTATTGTGATTTAATGTATTTGAGAACTACACTAGGGGTGGGGAACAACCAACACAGGGGAAATGAAAGACTTCTGAATGCACAGGGAGATCTGCAGACCTTGATGAGAAAGCATCAGGCAAATTCTCTGAGACCTAGTTTCCAGGCAAGATAGATGGAAGTCAGTTGATACAAGAAGCTCAGGGAAGGTGAGGTGTAGGAGCCCTTCCTGCACACAGGATTCAGGATATGTCTTCGTACAAGCAAAGCCAAGGACAAGATAAAGGACACGGAAGAATGGTATTCTTGTGGGAAATTTCATTTGCTTTCTGTCGAGTTGAATAATTAAATGTAGGGGTCTGCCTAACTGAAACTACACTGTTCCTGGTAACAAGCTAGTTTTGATGGATATTGAAGGGCATGCACCTTCTAGTGTGATAGCATGTGGTACTTCCATTCATTTAGGTTTTGTGTGTTGAACGATGTGTTAGTGATAGCATCCATTACAGGAGGATGCTAATTATGTAATTAAGGTAATAGAAGCCAGGACTTACGGGTTCAATTTCAGTTGCAGGCATGTACTTTATCTGAGACCTTGGGAAATTTGCCTCTTGGATAAGAAAGATACAACCATATAAAGTAAAACCAAATTATTCTTCCCATCCACCTTTTCACTGTCTTGTCATCTTAAAGCTTTTTGAGGCAGGCGTTAGTGTCCTTCTTACTGTGCTCACGTTACAATATCTAGCACAGTGGAGTTCAGCTTCTTGAAACACGAGTTTCATGTAGCGCTAGACATTATCTGTAGAAGTGCACAGCTTCAGTTCTCAGTAATGAAGATGATCTGTCTGGACACTGAAAATGTCTATGGATTCTGGTGAGGAAGTAGAAAATTCCCATTATTGGGTGGGAGAAGGGGAGGAAATGCATGGAGTATCAGGGCACAAAAAACTTGCAAGCTGTTGTGCCTTTCCAATTTCCCAATACTATGTTACTTAAAAATTTTCCAATGAAGTAACATGCCAGTGCTGCCTACCCCCACATGACATCTCTTAGCAACATGTGGGTTGCGAACACCTGCTTGTACCTTATGCTGCACCATCCCGAGAACATGACATTCCATTTGGAACAGAATCAGCCCAAACATCTCAGAAGTATTGCTGCCCTGCAGCCCCCTTAGCACTCCCAGCCTGGGGCTGTCCTGGGAACCAACAGTATTCCATACCTCTTTAAGCCAGTATGAGATTTTGAAAGTGCTTGTGAATTCCTTTTGTGGACAGACATGAGCTGTTCTTTACGCAACTGCTCTGAACTGTTGCTGTTACATCTGTTTAACATTCCTGACTTGTTTCAGATTCCAAAGTTTTAGATATTTGATGCAAAACAATAAGGGGGAGAGGAGACAGCACCCTCTCACCAGTCATTTGTCTTAATCACAAGAGGTGCTCATCCCTCGTTTCCATGGTGATCATGAAACTCTGTGATTTGTTGAAGTTCACACCTCTCTCTCAGCTATAAGAGAGGAGATGCTAAAGGAAAGGCCAATGTAATTACTAACCTTCCAGCTATCCAGAAGCCCTAGGGCTTATCTACTTTCATCAAGGGAGGATTGTGCCTAAAATGTAAGGACCTGACAGTGAAAGGAGTTGTGCTTTATGGAAGGGTAAGGAAGAGAGGGCCAGGGGAAGCTGAGGGTGAAAGGTCTGCTTACCTCTTGAAGATACCAGACATGAGGTACACGTGGGACATTTTGTACAGCATTAAGCGCTGCAGTTGGAAAGGTCTAAAATCTGATCCTACACATATATTCTGCCTCACACACATAGGTACTCACATAGAGAATCTGGAATAGCTCTACTTAAATAAGCACAATTATACTTCTATAAAGCAGGAGAAGGTGGGAGGAAAATTGGTCTTTTTTGATGGTAGTTTGCAGCAATACTGCATTTTCATTTCCCTTCCTGAGAGGGTGTTTCTAGAGCGAGGAAATGAGAAGTTAAAGGTGAATTAAGAAAGCATTTAACCTCTGTGAGCCCGAGCACTATCTTAGATCAAAATGGAAAGGTGACTGGTCACTCCACCTTGCAAACGAGGGCTGGATCCAGAAATCAACATGAACCTCAGGTACCTATTTAACATGCAAGAAGCCAGGCATGTTCTGGGAGTGACAGGACCTTCCCTTTGAATGTAAGCAGCAAAGTGAGACATTTGGTATTAGTGTGATCACTGATGGGTATGCAAAATAAGCAACAATACATAGTTTGGGGACCACAGTCAGCTATGGAAGAAGTGATCACAGCTCTTGAGAAAATTCCTGGTTCTGTTTCATTCCTCAGATGGTGTGAGTGATGTTGCATAATAATTGAAGGGAAATATCTGGAAGGGGAGGTTATTACATATTCTAGCCTACTAGCAGTTTCTTTTTTTTTTTTTTCTTTCCCTTGCTGCTATGTGTCAAAATAAATAAAAATAAATTAGGAGAAAAGGAGTTCAGTAAATCCTTCAGTGGGCAAAAAACAGTGGGTGGGACAGGAAGGACTACAACCTGGACTCCCCTTGAGCTCTCTAGGAGCTGCTAGGCACTGTGAATTCACCTCACCATTAAGGCCCCTGTCTGGACTTGTTTCTGTCTCCTCTTCCCATGATGTGGGGGAATGCTGAATGACTCCCAAGATCTCAGCCTCTTAATAAGATTTGACATCCTTTTCTGTTCTCGCTGTCTTTTCAAAGTGGTTATTTGTCTACAGCAGTAATAAGTGTTTGTATTTGGTTTCTGCAGTTCAGAGATTTTAAGAAGGGCCAAAAAATCTTCATAAATTCATTGGGTGTCAACGACTTGATATTTGCTTTACATCTCTTAACAATCCTGCTCCACTTCCCCCTCTCCCTCTGTATTCTCTATTCAGCTTGGAAAAAAAAAAAATCATGTTTGAGCCACAGGGGATTTACATGGTAAAAGTTCACTTCAGCCAGATATTTTTGTTGTTGTTCTTCAAGTGTTTTGAGAAAGTAAATTCATAGAATGAGAAAGCTCTGGGGAATTTTACTAGATTCAGAAGGGCTTGAGGTAGATGAACAATGCTGGAAATAAGAAAATTTTCAGAAAGGAACCCGCGCAGTACCAAAGACTGGAAATTTCATGTGAATAATGTCCGTGGTGTGGCCCTTTTTAGGCCCAAAGAGGAGCCACTGGCTGAGCAAACTAATGGGAGTAGAAGCGAGTTTCACATACCTAGACCAAAGTATTCAAATGCCTATAAGCTTCTTATATTGTTATATATATATATAAAAAATATCTAGATATTTTGTGTTTCCTACCTTCAAAATGAAAAATACACGGCCCCAAGTCCTGTACTAAAAGCTAAAATTAGAGACATCATTTTTAATAGGTTATGTCTTTTTATTTTTTCAGTTTATTTTCTCAGCCCTTCTTATCCCAACTAACATCTTGGATTTTTATCTGCCAGGTAAACCTGAAGAGAGCAGAATAACTCATTTTGCTGCAGTGAATGCATCTTCTTAGCTCTTAGGCCTTTTAACAACTGTGCTTTTCATTTAGCAGAGGCTGATGCAGGGCCTTACGTGACTGTAGGACAATTCAGAGGTCATTGCCAGCTGGGCTAGGTACACGTTCCAGAACTGACAGCAGGAAAAATTTCAATCTCAATGTAGTTCAAGATGGATAGATGAGTCTTACTGTGTACCCAGTCCAGCCACAGTGGATCACTGAGGCTCCCTGTGTGTCACTTGCACGTTTCAAATCTTCATTGCTGCTGAGGTGTTGTTTCTTTCCCAAACCTTCAGCTTGAGGTCATTTGAAGTTCTTGGAGTGTTGCTGGTAGGAACATTCCAGTGAATTCTAAGTTGGCTGCAAAATACCTGGGCCTGACAGGTGTGCTAAGAGCAGAAGTGCATTGCTTGTCAGGTATTAATATCAATAAAACTTTCCCAAGATCTTACATATAAATCATTATCTCCTTTCTCCCCTCTCCTCCCCTACACACCAGCTTGTTTGTAGATGTGGACAGTCACATAGTGACAGGGAAAGACTGCTTCTGGCTTTTGTTTCTGGAACACAGTTAATTAGATATGAATGTTATTTTAGGAATACTATTTCCTTCCAGCTTCCTGTAACTTCACCTACAAAACTGGTAGAAAAGCATGCAAGTTTTATCAGCGATTCCGTAACTATTGTGGCATCAAACCTTTTCACCCAGAAGTCATTGCACTAGTCATCATGTGATCACAACATTGAAGTGTTGACCTATTGTCCACAGCAATTTTCCTCAAAGTACTATAGAAACTATAATTTTTTTAGGGAAAATAATGTTTTACCCATTGGACCTGGAAGCACTCGGTAGTGTTGTCCACAGCAGTGTCAACTTTTACAGGAAAATTGCTACTAGTTCAATTTAACTTGATATTGATGCAGGTGGGAGACTGAGCAGACAAGGTCATGGTAGCCAGACTTGGTTTTTACAACCATTTCATACAGTTTGTACAGTATTGGTTTCAACAAATGTAAGTGAAAATGGCAGGGTGAAATCCTTAGCTCTATCAAGAGTAGGACACTTGGGTTTTGAAGTGCAGTCAGCTGTGTTGTACCTGACTGACTGGGAATAGTAGAGTTGGTCTAACAAGCTTCTTGCTTATATGATAAATAAAAAATAACTGACTTACACTAGGTCTGAAAATCAAAACCTAAAGTTAAAAGCCTGAGGAATACAGGAATTGATTTGTGGAGATGATCTGTCTCTACATCCTTATTTTTTCCACGTTACTCCTATGGATTTTTTGCTTGAATCACTGCCTGGAACTGGTAGTGGGTGACAGAAGGTGCAATTGGGGAGACAGAGAAAAAAACAAATGCTTTGTTTCTGTGAGCATCCATTTCCAGTTTTACAGAAGCAGCATTTGACTCATGCAGACACAAGACAGGAACTCTCATCTGTAGGAATTCAGGAAGAACAGCTATTTCATACAGAGGCAGAATACCTCTGACCCAAGGCAGAGTTGGTCAGAAGTATAGTGCTCATCTGCGAGCCCTCATGGGCTGTGTGATTTCACTTCTAACACTCTTTGTAAGACAGGACACACTTATTCACATGTGAGGTTGGAAATTTTTAGAGAACATCCTGTGAGAGGCACGGTGATGACACTTGTTTGCTTGCATTTAAAGCATTATGGGCAAAATCTAGAGGAGTAAATGGTTATGAGAAGGAAGATATTTTTGTGTAGTATAGAGTTCCAGGCTTGGACACATTTCCTCTTTGTTCAATATAATAATTTGAATTTAACATTTTTGTTGATTGTGCTTTATTTTACCTTTACTAGCCCTGTGGTCTTCGAGCTGACATCCCCAAAATCTGAAACACTAACCACACATGTGTGCATAAATAACAAATAAGAAGAGGTTGAGATATGACCAAAATGAAGAAAAGTTGCAAACACGAATAAATCCTTGTGGGTTGCATTTCCTAGAATGTATAAAACATTTGGTTGTGTCTTGGAGGAACAGAAGAGTTTCAGAATGCAGGTAAGGTAGACATGGTGCTTTTCTTCATGAGTATGCAAGTGGATTAAAAAATAGTAGAGCATGGGAGGGACAAAACCTGAGAACTTGGAGCTCTGTTTGTCTTCTAGACTGGAGAGCATTGACTTACCCAGATTTGCAAAAGGAAAAAGGTTTAAAAAACGGTGTTCTGGTGAGTAGAAAAACAGCATGTCACGTTACCTTGGAAACCTGAGATGCTCTGTGTTCAAAGAGAGATAAGGAGAGTTTTTAAAAGTCTTGAGAAAAGTCTTCACTACAGCTGGTGTGTTGGTGAATGGCTCTTCAGAGCAGCAGTCACCTGCATGCAGGCGTGATAAGACTTTGAAAGGCAGCTGCAGTATGTCTGGAGTCTCTTGTGTGTGTCAGCAATTAAATCTGTGCAAAAAAAAATTTGCAAAAGTACATGTGAGTTGCAATCTTTCATTCTCTTTAGTTTAATCATCTTTCTTCCTGGGGTCTAAGGTATTTCTGTTCATTGATTTGGTGAGGAACGAATAGGTGCTTCTATAAAACATCCTTTTATTTCCAGTCACGCAAAATTTACATATAAAGCATACTGCAGATAAATATAATTCATCTTCAAATTCTGTGGTGGGCATATTTCTTGTCAGTAGCAAGGTGACCCTTTGCATTGCATCTGAAAACAGCACTCCTTACAGTAAGACAAAGTAGACAGAAATGGCACCATTTGGGTGTGGAGAGGGGGGACTAAAACATTCTTGGTTTGGACTATGACAATACTCTTAAGTTCTCTACCCACTGTGGAACAGTCCCCATGCTTATGGAGGGGGGTATAGTTTTGGGTACTTCAAGGGGTCTCCTGAAAATCAGGCTGAGACCTTTATGAGAGCAGAGCTTAGAGAGCGCATGAGTGTGTTGGACTCTCAAGAAGTTTTCTAGTCCATCCTGAAGCTCAGGAGAAGGTCAGGTTGCTAAGGCCATTCTGACAAGTTTGTCAAACCTTGCCTTAAAAGAAAAACCTGTTAGAGATATTGTATAGCTGTCCAAGGTAGTGAGCTTCGGGTTCTTACTCTTAAAGGTAGAAATTTCTTTTGAACATCTAATCTTATTCTGTTCATTTGCACAATAAATTATGTCCTATTCCATCCTCAGCAGACATGGAGAAAAGAACTGATCATTTTTTGATCATCTTTGCTGCATTTTACATAATGAGAGAGTGTTACCGTGTCATACCTCAGATTTTTCTAGACTAAACAAGTCATTCTTGTTCTTTTTTTTTTTTTCTCTCTTCTGTATCCTTATGTCCCATTTCTTAAACTTTTTACTTTTCTCAGTGCTGTGCTCATGACTCTTGTTCATCAAAGTCTTTGGGTGCAGAGCCCAGTACCGAACAGGTGATGCTCAGAAATCTGAATACAGTTGTGGTATGATGCTAGGGGTGATATGTTTTCAAAAAAATAATGACAATAAACATAAAATGAGAGTTTCTGTCACCTGTAACTTATTTGGAATAGCATTCTTCACAGCCAGTAGAGGGTTTAAACCCACATATTAATATGTAGTCTACTTCCTTGAATGCCCCACTATATTAGCTGGAAAGATTATTTTTCATTTCTTTATAAATAAAAAAAACCAAACCCACAACATTACTGTGCTCTTCAGGAGGACTAGCAGCCAAGTTCTTTCTCAGAAATGAATACTTATTAATGATGAGTGGGGTAACCAGATCTTTTTTTGCCCTGCTGGAAGGAATGGTAACGTGTGGGCAGAGGACTGGGAAGTGAGTAGAATAATCTGTCCAGCCTCTGTCAAACTAGTTGCTAAAGTCAAACACCAGCAGAAATGGCTCTGGGTCACTGAAGAGCTTATCAGTGTCACAGATTGTTTGAACAGATAGTAATGGCATTAATTCTAGCCAGCATCCTTCACAGATCCACATTCCTCTTGCTCCGTGAAATGATGCTGGAGGAGGATGTTTGGCTGGTTGCAACTTGGGCACCCCAAAATCAGTGCTGCCTCCAGAGAAGTGGCCATTCAAATATTCATGGTTTAGAAATAACTATGAGAGGCTGAGGGTAACTTTTATTCACCAGGGTGTTTTGAGCAGCCGTAGATGAAGAATCCATCATGAACTTATAAAACAAATTTCACCCTTCTTTCTGGGAATTGTCTGTGAACAACGAACGTGTGATCTTCTCGAATTATTCAGCATTCAGAATAATTTGTTAAATAATTTCTATGAATAATTTTTTACTTGCAGCTTGTCCATGATCTGTTTATGGCGACTATTTGAAATCAGATCTGACTGATTAGCTCTGATTGCACACATTGGTTACCTAGGGCAGTGCTAGTCCCTGATGGGATGAGCCCAGGCCTTTGAAGCACATTTGCACAGTGAATGCTTATGATTAAGAATTTTAAATTCACTCTTCACAAATAATCTCCAATGGCCACTAAAATTTGCTGTTTCTGTGAACATTTCTGCCAGTAAACTCATTAGCTAGAATAATTGCACCAAAAGAACACAAAAGGGGGAGCAAAGCGAGGCAGACCAATTTGTTTTCAAATCAGAATGCTGAACTATTCCACGCTTCCCCAGTCCTTTGAGACTTAGCTATGTAAGAGTATTTTGTGATCTTGATAGGCTTTTATTCCTGAAGGTTTAACAACCCCTGTCTCTGGCAGGAAGGGTCTTTTGTATGCAGTGTTGTCATGTCCATGTTTCGCACCCCCCCCCCCCCGCCCACCTCATACTAAGCAGATAGAAAGACAGAAATGGATGATTTACAAGCTGGTTAAGCAACAGTATATATTTTCTGTATAACCAGAGAAAAGCAGAGGGTTAAACATGGCATTAATGGATATAGTTACCCTAGATAATTTGTGCCTGATTATTCCACAGTGCTTTAAGAGTCTTTGGTAAACATACAGAGCAGATACTTGCCATTCCAGGGATTCGATGGGTTTTGATTTTATTGCTTTTGGTTTCTTTTACTTTTCTGCACAAGAGGAGAGGATAAGACTCTTCTTTAATTTCCTTCAGAACCAGAAGCCTGTTTTGGTGTTGGCTGATTAGCTTTTGGAATCATGCATAAGTAGATGCCGGGCTGTAAATTTGCCATCATTCTGTCAGCTTTGGTTCCCTTTGGTTTGGTCTCTTTCCTTCTTTTTCTCTTTTCCCCACTCACTCAGGACATAAACTTTAATGATGAGATTTCATGCTCAGTCAAGTTTTTGAAAGCCACTTATGTGAAGCATCAATCAGATTATATACCTGCCCTGGCTGGGTGGCTGCTTTTCCCTCCCTACAAGGGGCTGATGGTCAAAAATACATAATAAGCTACCACTGACAGCCTATCAGACTGCCACCTCTCCCTCCCTTCCTGCCTCAAAAGCCTTTGCAAGTGGTGGCTTAGCCTGTCACCATGGAAATTGTTACTGCTTGACATTACTTGAGAAAGTATAATTGTGTTTCCTTTGCTTCTTAACGCATCCACTGACACATTGGCTACCTTGCAAGTCTTTACAGAGATGGCCTGGTAAATCTGCTTTTTTTTCCCCTGTACTTCCACCACTGACTTGGCATTGGATCTCATGTTTCTCAGTACATTTTTACCGCTCTTTAGGTCAAGAGTCTTGTTTCTGTTAGCCTTACTGCATGGCCTCTGGTACTCTGAAGAAATTAGGAGACTATTTCTACAAAAAATAAAATTAATTCTGTCCTACCAGTGGTGTTGATGATTAAGGATAGACCCTAATACCTTCCAGTTCATGTTAGGTAAATATGGTTTCTAAACTGTAGTAAAAAATTTTGGAAGCTGCTGAAGACTTGCCTGTGCAAGGGCTTAAAGCATCAAGGTTTTTACTGTCCTAGCGGCATGACCTGCAGAAAAAAGTCTTTGTTCTTTCTGTGCCTTTTCTTCCTGTGCTGGACTTCGGTGCTATGCATCCTGTTCTCAGTTGACAGGAAGAAAAAGACCATGTTTGTGTGCGTGCTTGCGAGCTGCCTGGCAATAAGCTCTAGCTATAGGTTGAAGTCATCTATATAAAGGGGTCTTGCCACATGAGCACTTCTGTCGGACTGCAGTGCAACGTTTCACAGCCATTTAAGTCACCAATGACTGCTAAGAATGTGTGGCATTGTGGCACTCGCCCCTTGCCACATGGTTAGTTGTTGCCAGTGGAAAAGGATGTAAAACAGGAGACTAAATGCTACTACATTTACTGAACTTTGTCTTTTTAATCCTGATGGCCCAGGAACAGCATTCCCTAACTTTAATCAGCTATGGATCTCTAAGGTCAGCCTTATCTCCTGCACTGTGCTGCTTCACTCATTACAGTGTACTGAATATTGGTGTTTGGTCAACTTTTTCTGCCCACTCCATTTCCTGCTCAGCATTATTGTTTGTAACATACTGCTGTTTAAATGACCTTTCTAAATGTAAAAACAATAAAACATAAATATCTTCTACTTAATAAGGAAGTACAGATATTAGATAAAAGTCTCATTACCTTGCTCTGAATTAGAACACAGCAGCTATGTCATAGCCCATTTTGACTTCTGATAACAATATAGAACAGGAACTAAAAAAAAAAAAATAGTTGCCATTTCAAATCATTGAGAGATTTCACAGAGGGAAAAACCCAATTATCAACATTTATGTCTGGTCAGGACACCATGGCAAGCAACCATAACTCTTGCAAACACTGTCTCAAAATGTATTAGTTCTATAGCTGATATAAGCAAATCCTCACAAACATCACATGTAGTGTTGGACCAACGCCTGATGATTTTGAAGATTAATTTTGTTCCACTAAATACTAAGCATTCTCTTTGACAAATGAATGTGGATATTTTTTTGTGTGTAAGATTTGATTCTTTGAGGTAAGCAAATTTTATTTTATTTGTAATCTGTTATATCCTTGGAGTATCACTAATCTGTAAGGTCTGCTCTAAATGAGTTGCTGATAGCTTAAATTGTCTGGGCCTCTGCTTTGCTGCTTTAACAAGTTGCAGAGTAGAATTAAGCTCATTAAGGCCTCCCACTCCAGAGAGGAAACATGAAAAAGAAGCAGCATGATGAAGGCCTGTTTAGCATTGCTCACCAGCTGAAGGTTTATTGCACGACCGACTAAGAATTGGGCTATGAGCTCGCTTCTACCCTTCTGCTGGGAATGAATTCTGTGGCAGTGTTTGTTTCTGGAAATAAACGGTAGCCCTTGCTCTGTAAGTACTTCATCACACCAGTAACTTATGTTCAGATTCATCAACAACATCAGAAGAGTCTCTTCTTCCCACACTGTTGTGTGCAAGCCTATATTCTGTAACATCCCCCTAGCTGAGCAAACAGAATCCCTCTGACAAACAGCTTGTGCTTTACACAAGAAAGAACAAGATGGGACTTCCAACCTGCATAATATAAAGCTTGTGCCATGAACTGTTCGGCACAGGCTTGCCCCTGCTTCAAGTCCTGAAATCAGAAATGGTTTTATTCATCAGAGGCTGCAGTCTTGTTCTCAGCTAATCCCATGCTTCTGTCCCTACCACCAACTCTGCTTTGCCTTTCACAGTTCTGCTGTGTAATGGACCTCTATTTAATGAGTTGATGAGCTGTTTTCAGAGATCAAATACCCTCTTCAGTACACATGTGCCTTCATCTACTAAAGCAAATTCTATTGGCTTCAAGAAGAGAAGGGTTGGCAGTGTAGAAAAAAAGACTGATAAAGGGAAAGGCTGTGTGATTGCTGAGCATTCAGATTTGGGAGACAAGAAGGGCTAGTATTTTATTCCTCCAGTGTTCTGTGTATCCATCACTCGGACAGAATCCCTGTTAGTGGAAATCTAATTCTTCAGTGACTAGCCAAAGTTAATTAATTTTTAAATATATTTCATCTTCTAAGCAACAGAATTTTCCAAGAGAGGAGCTGATAGAAAGAGCAAAGGGGTTACAATGTCATGTAATACTGCGTTCATCCCAGGAGACTGAGGTGACATCAGCTAGTTCCATCTCCTCCACCAACAACCCTTCATAGCATGGAAATACTGTGATTAAAGTGAGGTGTAAAGGCTCTTGCATTGCTCCTAGTGCTTTGTTCCTGAGAGAGTCCATCTAGAGCTGTGTTTGTCTAGCTTTGCCATTTTTTTTAATGGCAGTGTCTCCTCCCAGAGGTCACATGTACCTTCTACCTTGTACTGCTCTCCCTGCCCCTTGGTTTCCTGATTAGTAAGAAGTGATCTGGTTGTCTGAAAAATGTTGCCTTCAGGG
Source organism: Falco cherrug (assembly GCF_023634085.1). Taxonomy (NCBI): domain Eukaryota; kingdom Metazoa; phylum Chordata; class Aves; order Falconiformes; family Falconidae; genus Falco; species Falco cherrug. The sequence goes on from NC_073701.1 coordinate 5,141,821, forward strand.
GCACTGGATACATGTATGTGGTTCTGAGATGCCAGTGCTTCCATTGAAAGACCCTCTGAAACTTGAGAACAGGGCTAACAGGAGTGTCATTAAGTTCAGCAAGGACATGTTCTGCATCTGTGGCAGAATAATCCATTGTCAGTACAGACCAGGAACCATTTCTTTCAGTATCAGCCCATCTGAGAAGGACCTAGGGGTTAAGGAAACAAACTCAAAGCTGAACACGAGCCAGCAGAATAGACAGTCATCTTAATGTAACCCAGTATGCGAAGTGTAGCTAACAGACTGAGGGATGCTCTTATTTCCCTTTGTGCAGCCATCCTGAAGCTGCATGAGGATATTGTGTCCACTTCAGGCTTCCTAGTTATACAGGGCTGGGGAGAAACTTGAAGAAACTGGGGAGGGTACAGTGGAGGGCAACCATGATGGTCAGCAACCAAGAAAGCATGGATGATGAGGAAAAATCGAGGGAATTTTGTTCATTTTGTCTGCTGAAGAGGAGACAGTGGAGTGAACAAATAGTAGCCAACAGCTACTTGTGGAGTGGCAAAGACAACAGAGCCAGACTCCTCCCAGTAACGGCAAATGACAAAACAAGGCACAGTGAACACAAGTTACAGGGTTCAGATGAGACATAAAGAAAAACTTATTCATTGGGAGGGAAGTGTTGCATAGGGAAAGGTATCTTGGTTGTTGCAGTATCTCCATCCCTGGAGATTTTTAAGACTTGGCTGAACAAATCCACAGCTGATTTGATCTAGTTTTGAGCGGGACATTAGACTAAATGACCTCCAGGGTTCCCTTCCGAGAAGCATTTCTGTCATTCTGTCTGCTGAAATTGTTCGTTTTGATATTAATAAAAACAAAATCAAAACCCTTTTAAGTTGAAGTTGCCAACATATAAAATGACCATCAAACCAAAGGTCTGCTCTTCTGGAAAAATGACCTTCCTGCAGCAGAAATAACGGTGTCTCTGTACAGCAATTGTAGGTTGTCTAGGACTCAGTCCTGGTCCATTTGCATTGTGAAAATCTGTTTTGACAGAGAGGAAACCATGGTTCAGCTTCACTTAAATAAGAAGTTTTATGAATTAGATATACAATTAATGTATTATGGGCGTTACCTCTCCTTATGTTGTTTATTTTGCTGTGCCATTTCTTAACTGATGATCTGGGACTACAAAAGAAGCTGACACCACTAAAGTAACCCAACAGTGAAGTAGTTGGCAAAGTGGGCATTTAAATCATCATAATTAACTTTGGTAGTCAACATAACTTTTAAATCAGAGTTGTTCATTGCTTTGGAAAATAGCAAAACAGATGATCAGAAGAACCTCACTGAGCTGACCTGCACTTTGTTCACTTTTTCTTTTGAAAGGTAGAAGGGTGAGAAACACTGTTTAAAAATCAAAGTCCAGATTCCAGTTCTTAAGACTCATGAGCTGCATGAATTCTGACCATGCCAATCAATATTTCCATATCTTCTTTCTTTCCCTCTCTCTTTTTCAAAAAGTCTAAACATTGGTTTAGGTGTCTCTGGTTTTATTTTTGATGTTACTTACTGATATTTTAACACGTCATTAGGGCATTTATTTTGAGCAGTGGATAAATTCTTTATGCAGTGATGAAATACGTATTTCTTTCTCTCTGGCATAATGCAGTGCTTATACTGTAGATAGTATAAAATTTATGGCACCTTAAATTGTTTACTTTGAGGCTTCTCAGTGCTTGTAAACAAAGGGAACAGGAGGTACTTCTCTTAGCAACTTTAACTAGCTTTAAAATATAAGGGTTTTGTTCTAGAACTTCTCGGTTTATTTCACTTTCAGTTTTTCCTCTTCTGTTAATAAGTGATGACATAATTTGTTAAATTCTTAGTAAGTGGGAATGAAGGGTCACCAGATTGCTAAATTAAAGAAACAAATTAAATATCAATATTAAATTAAGGTGTTGGCCAGGCTAGAGAGAACCGAAAAACAATATCTGTACTCCATTAGCAGCTTGGAAATTGTGGAAAACTATCTGTCAGCCAAAAATCCACTGTCTTCCATATATCATCCACTGTCTTTGATGTGGCGTGCAAAAGAATTCACCAATGACAGGTGCTGTCACAGAATATATTTATTCCACAAGTTTTTATTTTATCCATCATCTACAATGATGGACAATCATGTCTTGTTTCCTGAACGGTGGCAATTTCTTAGGGATTCCACAATTGCTGCCCTTGAAGACTGCCTGTTTCGTGAACCAATGTCAAAATCTATCTATATGCCTGTATAAAACACTTATCACTGTGGTATTTAAGCACTCTACATGGATTAAAAATGAACAGTGAAGCTGCCTGGAGGATAGTCAGTAAAATCTACTTAAGTTTTGGATTCTGTGATATAATGTGATTTCATTGGGTTGACAGAGGGACACAAAGAAACATCAGACACTTCACAAAAAATTTGGAAAAGAGCTGTTCATATTTTTTACCTCAAAAAGAGATTAATGTATTGAAAAATCTGAGAACAAATTCTACTTGTCAATGTAACTTAAACCTTGACATGCAAAAGAATAAGAGGTTTTCACTTGTTTGTATGACGATGAGAGGTGGGTTTGTAATCAGCCTATAATGGGTTTTGCCACTAAAATGATACCTCAGGAGAGAGAAACCTCTCCCTGTCCTGTCCTGTTTTTCACCTCATCAGTACATTAGTTGTATTAAGAAAAAAATATGGCAGCAGGTTAAATGATGGCTTCAGAATGCAAGTTCTTTGATTTTCAAGACTTCATTAAGCATACTGCTTCCAAAGGCAAGGTGCGTGTCCTCTCAGATGGTGGTCCAGCAGCATATTTGGCTCAACAAAGTATAAAGCCTGCAGTGTAGGAAAAGGGACTTTCAGCTAATGACTCAGCCGTATTCCCGTTAACTCAGAACCCCAAATTTTGCCCTACTACGCCAAACAGTTTATAATTTAAGAATTGTTTAGAAAATCTTCTAAGGATTGTACCTGTTCTGAACAATCCAGGACACCCTAGCTATATACCGTGCATGTATGATACATTTGATGTTATATACCTCTGGTATCTTTCTGTCAAGGTATGAATGCCCATTTTGTTTTCAGAGCATTTTTTTAACCACAAAACTGTTCTGCACCTTTGCCTTGACTGTGTAGGCTCCATACTCAGTTGAGACACACAGGAAGAGGCAGGAGAAATTAATGCACCTGGCCAACATTTAAAATACAGGGACGCTGATCCTTGTTGGGTAAAAAGCACTGAGGAAAAGATAAAATTTGTAATAGTGACAGAGGATTGCTCGTCATTGTAGAATAAAACTTTGTCAGGCTGTTGGCTGAATCAAGATGATGGAGTTATTGGAGTGAAGCAAAATAATTAAGGATAAACTTGAGGGTGTTCCTTTAGAATTAAAGAAGGCCTCTGTGGATGGTGGTGGCAAAGGCATGTAGTTCTTACCACTCCTTTGAGAAGTTTCTTTTCTGTTAAAGAACAGATATAAAGAGGGAGCTGAACAGGCTCTGGGAGTTATGCAGGAACTGGAAGAATCAACAGTGGCAGATGGCTCCCTACACCTGTGTCTAGGGCACACATAATTAAAGCAATATGTGAAAAGCAAAAATTTCCATTACCTTACAAGAATTATTGACTAATTCCAAGTATGTGCCGATGATTAAAGCATCAGAAAAATTCTGGCTTGTCCTTTTGAGAAAAGAAAATTTGTATATGCCTTCAACCACCTCCTTGGCAGTTTGAAGAAATAACACCAATTTGTGTTGTGTTTGGCATCTGCTAAAGAATTGTGTTTTGGGGTGGTGCTGGAGATGCTAATAGGGATGCTTGCCACAGTGAGGGAGTATGTAAATTCCTTGGGATAGACAGTAACTGGGAGCATGTACGGACAGATCTGAAGAAGAATCGGGCTGTCAATAGCAAGCCTACGCTGACAGACCAAGGATGCATGCAGCTTGGTAAATATATGGCATTGTATCGGTGTTCAGATCAGCAACTGGAGATCATATTAATGCAAAGATGCCCAGTAGAGATAGGATACATGTTCTCATGAAGAGTTAGAGAAATAAATGGCAACTAACGACCAAGGTCTTAACAGAGGGCTAGTAGAAGCTACCAGAGCAGGTACTAGAGCGTTTATCTCTATGAAGCGTTCAAAATTGAAGGTCAAAGGATTGTGTATCACAGCTGCAGCAAAACCTGAATCTCAGTATACACAACTGAAGAAAGATGTCCTAGCTTAGCTCATGGTTATGAAAAATTTCCAGAATGTATTTGTTGGAGGCTGGCATTAGCTGAAACTGACTGCAAGTCATTCATTGCAGTTCCCAGGAAGGACTGGGCAGACACCTGCCAGGCATAGAGGAATTATTTTTTCTGTCCAGCTGCAAATGTATGATTTGCAAACTGAAAAGTAGAGGAAGAGGTCTGGTGACTGCAGTTAAACTCTTGAGCATTTGCAAGAAAAAATTATAGGAAAGCACACAGCCAACCAGGGGTATGTCAATCTGAATAAAGAAAAAAAAAAAACCAAACCAAAACCAAACCAAACCACCTTCCTAATATCAAGAAAATATGAAGAGTTGTCTTGATAAAACAATTAAGTAATAGACTTTTTTAGAAAATCATTGAAACTATTAGCCAGACGTTTGTGCCCAATCTTTTTTTAGGGTTAAGAAGTTCTCAGTGCTGCAAAGGATTTTGTTTAAGGGCACCAGAATGATGGTCTGAAACATGTTACAGGGGAATATGATTAAAATGATACATGAAGGTCATTTAGGGCTTGAAAACTCAGAGAGAGGTCAGAGGTATTTTCCACTGTTCCTCAAATGAACAGTGATTCTGAGGAAACTACTAAAGTGTCAGAAATAGAGGTCAATGCACTAAAAGAGACCAGGTTGGCAGCACAGGAAAAATTTGTCCTTGAGCAAAAGAGGCATAGATTTGCAGAAAAATGTACTCATTTCCTTTGAAAACTTATGTGAGAATGCCACAGCCAAGCAGGTGTTTCATCTGTCAATCAATTTTTGCTGCAAATAGCACGTGATAGATTCTGAAAATGGTGAATTGCTTATGACTGTGAAATGTATTGCTCGCCACTTACAAAATAGAGGAAAACATACTTGTATGTTCATCCGGTGAGGCAACACGAATATCTGCTGTGACCCTGGTCCTCAAAAGTGTTCTAACCTCCATTACTTATGCAAGTTGGATGTGGTCTCAGGGCATTGCTAGCAGGGACTTTTCGGTTAGCTTCAGGTCTGGAGTGGAAATGCTGTTAAAGACTTTAATGGAGCAAATAGGCCACACGTGCATCTATCTACTGGAAGAAGGTCTTTGGAGGTAGAGTGTCCTGAGGGGGCACCTTAATGAGATTTTGGAGTTCCCCTTAACTTTAGGGTGTATAGGCTGAATTAAGACAGCAGCACAGATGCAACTCATGAGTCTGGTGAGATTTTGTTTTTCTTTTCAGAATTAGATGAATACATTGAAAATTACATTTCATTTTCAAACCCCAAGGATCTCTGTAATGCTGTTTACAATGTTGAAGCCCAGGTCTTGCAGAAGTACAGTAATGATCTATATCTATTTGTACTTTTGTGTGAAATGTGATTTCATTAAACATGTAAAATAACACTAAGGAATATCATACAGGAAAAGAGCTGGAAAATGATGGGGAAAATCTTCGTGTGTGGTTTGTTGGGGATGTTTTTAATATATTTTGTCTGCATGTGGCTTTTTTGAGTCTCCACAAGTGCACAAAATACAGAATTTTGAGACCAGTGCCAATGAAATCGAGGGCCTTACCTTTTCAGGAAACGCTCAGGGCAGAGGCAGCCTTCATGGGGGAGGCTGTACCACACCTCTGCAGCACTAGCCAGGGTAGGACCAGGTTGTTCAGCCCTTTAGCTCTCTGCCCATTTTAAATCCACTCCTGATATTATCTAGATTAGCCATTTTATACTTTTCCCACTTGTCAACTTACAGTCTCATTTCAGGTCTTATCTCTGATTATCCCTCTGATTCTTTCCTGCCTGTGCCACTTTGTCTTTTCCCTTCTATAGTCATTTATTATTTAATACTCTTTTGGAGTTGTGTTTTGTTTTTAAACCCTGGAAAGCTCTGCAGAATGGTGTGCATGAAAGGAGTGGTGCAAGCACACTGTGTTGTAGCTGTTTCACCCAGGTATGGGTTTTTCCACAGCTGGATTATGTCACACAAGTTTAGTCACTTCTGCATCAGAGAACTGGAGGCAAAGTATCCAGCGTAGCACCCATGAAGGCAAGTTGTAAAAGCTTCTGTAGCTGCAGATGAGCAGTAGAAACATGCTAGCACGTTTATGGCCTGCAGTTTATTGATGGAACAAAATAGGGGTGACATCAATTCAGACTTTCATTTCTGGGAAGGAGTTATTAGCTTGGAATTAGTGTGGAATATATGTATTAGATCTTTGTAGAAAGCCTGCCAGTTTTCATTATTTCAGTCCAAAATGTCCACTCCTGGGGTATTCAATATAGCTCCTGCATCTATGTTCTTTGTATACTTTAATTATGTAAATTACATGTCAGTAATATGAAATCCCAGGTGGTGGGGAACAGCACAGCATAGGCAGTCTCGTAACATTAAGAGAGAACAAATGTTCCTTTGTATGTGTGCTTTCAAAAGCTGGCAATATTAGTGCTCACAGAAACTGAAACGGACAGGGGAGAACAAAAAGTATTCACTGTTTCTAGAAAGTCTCTATCTACCCTAAGTCAGGAAACAAGAGTTGATAGACAGCTGAACAGACAAGGTAGCACGAGATAGCACTCCCAGCGTACTCTACTGGTCTTCAGGCCTACCCAGTTTGTTTCCCTTTATACTTAAGGAGTAACTATTATTTAAGAAAGCAATACAGGGATGCTGAACACTGTAGGAATTCTTCATACTGTCTTGGTGGTCTTGGAGGGAGGGAGATCACAATTTCTCCTTTTGTGTAAAGGCTTGGAGAAATCATGCTCTGCAATAAAAGTCTGAACAGCCGTTGCATTAGGATATCAAAGGCATGAACTGTACAGTATGGGTGTATAAGCAGTTTCCATGCCTGTCTGTCCTTTGTGCTGACTGGGTTTAGAGGTGCATGTATCTGAGACACGCGGAGGATTTTTCCCCCTCATTCACTTCTGTGGTCTGCATACAATATTGACATAGCTATGGCAGGGTGGTGTAGATTCAGATCCTTGTTCAAATGAAAGCCGTTGCTAGTGATGGATGGTATGGTCAGCTTCTCAGAAAAATATGTTTCCAAATATTTTATCGACTGCTCTGTTAAACATTTGCTACAAAGCAAGTTTGAAACTGAAGTTAGAAGAGTCTAAATTTGTTCATAAACCTTATCTTTTAACAGAAGTTTCCTCCCCTCCCACCTAACAGCTCCTTCAGGGGTCAGTGTGTGAGTAACCAAGTCTAAGCACGTAGAAAGGAGCCAGGGTCATTTCTTCTGCATCTGCCATAGACTTCTTTGTCCTTCTGCCTCTCCATCAGCTGTGAGATACTGTCAGCATCCCGATAGCACCTGTATCTATCTTCAGGGTTGTTGTGCCTGCCTGCGTAGCCACCCCCACACACACCCCCCCCCCCCCCCATTTCCTCAAAGTGCTTCTGGCTTGCAGGTGCAAGGAGAGGGACATTGCTTGAAACTTCTGTGGAGATCTTAAAGGAGCAGGGAGAAGCTGTGGGAGACATCTCCATTCCAAAAGGTTTAGGCATATACCCCCCATTTTAATTTCCTCCTAATTTCTATTTTCCGGGAAAAGAAAAAAAAAAGAAAAAAAAAGAAGAAGAAGAAAAGAAAAGACAAGGACTCAATTGCTTGCTTTGCCACAGACTTCCATTGTGGCTATAATGCAAGTTGCTTTGTTTCTCTGTGTTTTCTACCTGTATAGGATGATAGTAATGTTCTTTCCTTCATAAGGATTTTCTAAGGTAACATACAAGACTTTGGAAAGGTAAAATGATGTGGTGATAGGTATGTAAGCTTTAAAATCATCTAGAATTATGTACGGTGATTAAAGCATAAGAAAAATTGGCATGCCACTTCCCTGCCCCCCCCCGCCTTTTTCTTTTTAAAAAAAAGTGGCCTAAATTTACAAATAGATTGTAAAATTTGAGATAAATTAAAAGGCTCTCCATCCTCTATGGACAAACCACTGTCTTGATTTGTTTACTCTGTGAACTCTACAGGGGAAAATGAAAGAAAATTATTTAAAAAAAAATAAAAATTAAACCTTCAGCAGTGACTGGACATTGTATCTTGAAGCTGTTGTTTGATGAGCCATCTGTTTGCAGAAGTTTGTAGTCTCTTAAAGTTGTAGATAAAACTACTAACTTCTGGTCCGAGAGTCCAGAGAATATGGGGGTGGGGTGGGGAGAGGGTGGTATTTTATTTTTTTTTAGTAGTATTTTAGCTACAAGACATACATTTTTAATGGTTACATGGACTCCAGTGATCAGTACTATATTGCAGGGAGTTGCAGTGGCTATTTTCTGTATTGTTGGGAATGGTCCAAGGGAATGATTTTCTGGGAAAAGATTTTTTACAAAATTGAAACTTTCTGTTGGGAAATCAAAATGAAAGACTTCATTTTATTGTCAGTTCATCCTAAATCATAAAACTTAATTTTATAGAAGTGAGCCAAATGTTTTATTTTGACACGGTTCAATACGTGTTTAATTTCAACTTTTCAGTTAGCTGGGGGACCAGAATGAATGTTGAAATGTCAATATTTTTGACTGGATGAGAATGTTACCCACCTGTACTCAAAGTGTAGTTGAAAAACTCTTCTACAGGTATCATAGGCCAAAACTGCTAATTCTGAGGCTATTTTCAGTATATGCTTTATTGGCTGGGTGGTGAAGGAAGCAAGTCAATCTAACAGTTCTCTTCCTTAGTTGTAAATCAACAGGGGAACTTAAGCCTGTGACACTTAAAGCATAGGACCTTTAAGCAGCACCTTAAAGCTCAGGCCCATACTGTGTGATTTAAAATGTCTTTTTCACAGACAAAACTGCAGCAGAATCATTTTTTCTAAATTTTACCCAGGCGTTGCTGGCAGGGAAGGGTTGTCCCTGCTAAGCTGGTCCAAGTCATCTTCTGTGCCAGGCATTTCTCCATTTCTGCTGTCAGTGGCTCAGCTCCATAGATAGTGGTAATTGGGAATGCTCATCCACTCAGCATAACATGTAACTGCTCGTTGTTCTAAGCAGGGAAAAGGCCAGTGGCCATCAGCATCAGAACCAGAGCTCACACCAGCCTGGGGAGGCAGAAGAGGCTGTAAAACTAACTGAATGGTTCCCAAGCCAGCTCTAAAATCAGTGCACCCTGCTATTGCTGTCTTCCCCCCAGGAGCAGCACTGCCTGGGTTCCTGCCTGCTTTTCCTCCTTTTTTCCCTGCCTGCGCATGGTTTGTCCCCTGCAGTCCCAAATGTGGCATCAGACTGTTGTTGCAAACACAGAAGTGAACCTTTACGTGTGCCACCAATAATTTTGAAAGATTAAATGGCATCTTATTTAACACAGCTTTTAAGAGTTGTTTGTGATCCATTCAAGCTGGTTTCCTTACATTTCTCTATGGGGTGTGTGTGTGACTGGTTTTTCCAAGCCCTTCTGCTGTTGTCTTGCCTGCCGAGCCAGGAGTTGTGTTACTTCAGTCTGTGGGAGCCTGTCATCATTTGGCATTTGGTAAGGAAAAGAGAGGGTGAAGAAGCAGTTTTTCCCTGTACTTTTCCCTCAGCCATTACTGACTCATTAAAAGCATTTACTTCTTGATAATGCAACATGGGCAGTGTCTGAGCTGTAGCTGTGATGGGAACTAGAAAAATGAAGGCTCACATATTTGAACAGAGTAGCCTGCAGGAGGGAAGATACCCTCTGCCTTTCATGTTGTCTTAACACATGCAAGTCAAGGTGTTATTAAACAAATGCATCTGCTTCAATAGGCTGTCGAGGGTGTCAGCCTCTTCCTTTTTCTTTGTGATTGTCCTAAAAGCAGGTGTTTGATCAAGATCCTATACTTTGTCAGGGGAGATCCTACATTACCCCCCCACCTCCTCCTCCCACCCCCGAAAAAAAGGTCCCTTTAATCAGCTGCTAGAGTGCTGTACCAATTACCTCCCTACAGGGTGACCTTTTTATCTCGTAATGGCATTTTGGAATCCAGTCGCCCTAACCACACTGGGAGTGTATGCATGTCACATTTCCAATTCGCTCTCTCTTTTTCCCCTGCTGTTGTTGGCACTGAATACAGCCTAATATATTCATGACCTAATTAGAGTAATTTTTGCATAATAACGACCTCCCAGGGGAAACTTTTTTTGGGTGATTTTCGCATGTGCATGTGTGTGTGTGCACGCTCAGACTGTTCAGACACATTAACTGGAACAAGTGTTTTTTAATTTTTAAGTGTTTCTCTGGTTATTAGAAGTATTTTTATGTCATTTAAAATGGAAATGATGCAACAGGAGACCCCAAAGGAGGCAGAGATTATTTGTTTTCTTTTTCTGCTGTGTATTTCTCTGTTACTGTGAAGCTTGTGTCCTCTCTTCTGAATGTCCAAGACAGCATCATGCTGCCTCGTCGTCATTATTGGATCTCAGTGCTTTCAAGGCTTCCTCTCATCTTTGCCAGCTTCATCCTTCCCCTCTGTCACTCAGCTTCTTTGCCTCATGTCCTTATTTGACCTTCAGTTTTCAAAGGAGTCCTTCATTTGCTGCGATGGTCACTTACTTGACCTTATCTTCACTGAAGAGCTGTGTTCTCTCTCTCTGTCTCTGATATCTCAGTCCAAGCCTGTATTAACTGCTGTAGTGGTAGCCCATCTTTGCAGGCTGTCTCAGCCCATAATAACCCTTATTGCATTACTGTCCAACTTACCCTGGTACTTGGTGTCTCCTCCATTCCTTGCTGGCCTGTTTTCCCTCACTCTGTGGGTTCCATTTCTGCTGGTCATCTTTCCCAGAACACAGCTTCCACTCCCAGCCCTCTTTCCTCTAGCCTCCAGTTCTTCCTTCTTTTCTAGTCCTTGCTGTTTCTTAGCTACTGTTTTCCATTTTCAGTTCTCTAAAGAATGTAAGTGCAGCCCTTTCTGGCGGAGATCATGGGCCACATTCCTCAGTGTTTCATTGGTATAAATAAAGTTAAGTCTATTGACCTTGACAGTGTTAGTGGAGATTTATACCAGCAGGACGTGTTTATTTTCATAAGCATATTAATCGTATTTTCCCTAAACCGCTGTTTAAAGAGCATTAAGGGGTAGTGTTCAGAGCGCTTACTTGCTCTAAAATGACAGTACACGATGGGTTTACTGAAAAATTTATTTTATTTGTTCTCTGTTTTCCTATATGTTTATTTTAGGTGTAGTAAGTAGTTCAAGGTTTACATCAATAAGGAAAAGACAGGCTTTCCATAGTCAGATGTTTTGTAGTGTTGAAAAAACTCATGCCTTGCTGCACTCTTGTTCTTCCAGCTCTGGGCTCTCCAAGCCCAGCTCTGCTGACTTTGTCCTGTATCGCTTCCTACAATTCCAGGTTTTGTCCACTTCCTTCCTTTGAACACATGCATCCAGAAGCCTTACAAATGCATGCTGTTCTTGACCTGAGCATACCACCGTTTAATAGTCAGGATGAGCCTTGCCTGGATCTGCAGATCCATCTCCTGCTTCTGTTACAGTTCTTCATCCCATACTGAACTCTGCCACCTCGCATCATGCCTGGCTGACAGCATCCCCTGTCATTTGCAGTGTAGGTACATGTGCCAGCAGAGGATGGAGAATTAAATAAGCATACTCCAAAACACTTGTTACCAGGTATTTTATTTTATTTTTTTTTTCCAAAGGCTGCAGGGATGTATTGGTCCACATGAAAAAGCTCCATGAAACATTCTTCAGTGCTGCTCACTGTAACACGAATGTTTTTTGGGATAACTTCAAGATACATTATGCAAAACTGGGGCATCCATAAGATTGCTTCACACAGTGGCATCTCTGTGTTTTGATGTTGGTTCTTGCATTGCTTTCTCATGTACCCAGGCCTTCGCATGTTCAAGGGAACATGCATATGATAAATGGGAAGCACTGCAAATGTATGATGCAGTTGGAGAATTGCTGTCATCTCTTGAAAGCTGTAGTTCAAATGCACCTTACATTTCATCATCCTCATCTGCAGTTTCAAGCTAGACACATGGACTGTGTATTAATACCTACAGATTGTGGGCTAATGGGCTTAGGAGCGAATAAGAAGGTGCAGATGTCGAGGCTCCCAAAGCTGCTTGATTAGCGTATAAAACTGAAGGTACTGCAGGAACAGGTGGGCTTGGGTGTGGGGAAGGAAGAGAGAAAAGGAGGTGTAGATAGATTTGAGGCAATTCTGAATATTTTCACAGCAGTTCTGCCTAATGCTCCATCTGTGCTTGTGCGCTGCACACAGAAGGGATGATGGCATATACCTTTCAGATCACTGGAGGAAAGGTGATTTTGAGGATTGTGATAAGCTCTGCACATGGGGAAATAATTCATAACCAGAACAGAAGAGTCTGTAAGAGTCTTGCAGGCCAGTATGCCAATTAACTTTGGTAATCTTTTCAATCTTGCTTCTGCTGTTTTTTTGTATTTTTTGTTTCCTTCAGTCAGGCAAAATTCGTATGTTATTTACCCTTTTCCTTCTTGTAACACCTAACAGTGATCTGAAGAACAAGCAGCTCCTGAGCTAAAATAGAAAACAGAGGGGCAGAAGGGGACCACTGTGTGTAAATGGGAAGCAGTAGAGAAGTGGAAAATACATATTTTGATTCATTGCCATTTCAAACCAGTATTCCTAACTTTCCAGAAGTTGCATAAGGCCTGAAACTTTTCTTCCCAGAATCTTCAGAGCTTAGGTTAGGAACACCAAAATGGGTATGCTTTGAATCTGAACTCTGACCACTTGAATCTGTGTATTTAGGTTTTTCAAAGCTGACTTGCTTAGGAGGTTATACTATATATATGCTGCTTCTGTCCCCCACTCTTTTAGAAATTATCCTGGTACTTCTTCCTGTGAGCTTGACCAGGATCAATAAATACCGTGACAGCACGACAGTGACAGACACAGAAAGGCATTTAAACAGCATGTCTTTGAACTGGAAGCAAGATCAAGGTTTGAGTTCATTTTGGGGTTTGTGGTGCCATTTATGGAGAACTTTGATTAAACAAAGTCACCATCCCTTGCTTTTGGCCTTATTATGTGCTTTAGCAGGGAATAATGTGGAGTTTCTTAATCTAAAGTTCTGATGGGTGCTCAGTTGCAGGATACTATTATCAGTCTCTTCAAATGTATGTGTTGTTTTTGCAGCATCACAATCCTGTTGCTCTTAGATGCTCTACATTTACTGGAGTAAAGGTGTTTTTTGATTAATTCCTCTTATTGCCCTTTCCTATAAAGATGGCCCTGGTGACAAAGCTGAGCATATATTAGAAATCAGGAGCTTTGGTTTGGCTGTACTTTATCGTATAAAGAATTAACAGTGACTCAGGATGCACAAATTAGATTTTCCAAAGAACGTCAGAAGTGCAAGGCTTGACATTTAAAGAACAATGAGAAATCCAAATCGCTACATACTGCTTCCTTGACACCAGGTGCTTCTTCTCGCTGTGCCCAAATGGAATAAATCTGGAATAGAAAAGGAGATGACACTTGAGCACTCAAGAGAGTCTGGAGCTCCCAGAAGCAAGAAAAAAAAGCAAAAAAACCACAACAAAACAAAAAACCAAAACCCACAACAAAAAACAGTGGTGCAGAAGCAACTATATTAGGCTGAATAGAGGAAAAAATCCAATTTATCATCCCCTGACAGCTTTCTAATACTGATCACAGTATGGTACCAAGAAAGCATAAAAACTTTCTCTTGCTAATTCCCACTCCCCAAAAATCTGGAGATGAGTGAAGGTGTGAAGGCAGAGAAGGCTTGCTTCCTTTTTTTGTAAGATTTCCACAGATACATAATTAATCCTTAAATCTTGTATCTTCCGTTCTGCTCTGACTATATCATTTGAGGTCCAACTGTTTCATCCTCTTGAGGATTTCTAAGCGAACAAAATCTCAGCCTGGAAAACCTGGGCTTCATTGCTTTGTCTCACTTTGCCTCTTTTCCCGATTAACCACAGCAAGTATCTCGGGGAGAGAGGAGTCTGTGCCTGCCGGGTAATCTGGTTCAGAAGGTTTCTTTAACAGCTGGATCAATAACTGCTTCTTCCAGATGCCTGTTTCCTTGATTGATCTGGTTGACTTTTTCCCTTTTCATCATCCTTTTTTTCTCTTGGCACTTCATTTTAATTCATCTACGAATGACCCTCCCCCTCTCCAGATGCCTCTCCATATTTAACTGCTGCCTGGCCATTCTGTGGCCTTGGCACATCCCTAGCCCCAGGACTCTTACAGAAGAAAAAAGCCCCAGGCTCTCATTAAATAGCCTTTCTGAGCAAGGCAGTGGACTGCTTGGTCCTGACCTTTCTTGCAGCAGCCAAGCCTCACCTGAGAAGGATGGCGGGTCGGTGCCTCGCTGGGTCGTGCAGAGGCAGCACAGACCTGGCAGCGTTGATCAGTCTGGGCTCTGCACCTCACCTCACTCAAAAGGGACACATGATTCCCTGCTCTGCTGCCAGCACTTTAGCTCTCCCCCCAGCCTCACCTCCTGTATGTGCAGAAGGCACCTTTGGGTGCTGACAGAGGAGTAAAACGTGCACGTCCCTCACCCCGTCATTACCCTTGATAAAGCATGCTGTGTACACATCTATAGCCTTTTCAGATCACAGCAGGGAGTGACCATAAAGCTCTCCCGCACCTGTAAGAACACGCCACGGTGCTCCCTGGTTTATGAGACTGCACGCTGTCGCTAGATCCTCCACCCACCATCCAATAAAACAGTACACAAGCCCCAGCAATTGGTTCCATCTCCCCTTTCAGCAAGTGCTTTCATCTGGTGCTTGCAAAGGCGATTGACTTTCCTGACAAAATTTTTGCATTGGAAAGTGCCTTTTGCTGTTGCAATGTTCATTCACAATGTTGTTTTATCATTTCCGAATCAAAAAACTCTAAAAATGCCTTGATTTCATCTAAATGCAATGTTTCCAATGCTCTAAACCAAATGTTTGCACGTGTGTTAAAATTTTATTTCACAGGAAATGTCAAAGTTGTTTGCCTTTGTTCCGACTTAGAATGAAATCAAATCTTGATGTTGCCTCCAGTATGGGGAAAACAAACTCAAAAAACCAAAAGCTCTCAGCACGAAATGTCTCCAGGTCTCTAACCTACTGTAGAAAAACTAGTATTCTTGTCTATACTGGGATTTCCCCAAAACTCCCCCATAGTACACATACCTCTGCTGGTCACGGACATGTAGATTTACCAGCATATTGGGGTACCAGAGTTCCCTATCATTAAGTATCATCTAAATCTGTTGCGTAGGCAAAATACTGGGAATTGGTCTGTCAGCACGTCAGACTACTGGAGTTGGACTCAACCAAAATTGTGCAAAAGTGAAAGATACAAAATATAGCAAAGCTCAGCAGAGCCGTAACTTGCCAGACAGAGATGCTCATTTGCTTTTGGCAGAAAAGCCATTACACTCCTGTTGCCAACACTTCTTCATTCAGGATTACGAGAGTCCCTTTTGAGTTTGCTGTGGAATCCTGGTCTGTCATCGGGCCGAAGACCTTTGTGCATCCCTTCCATTGCTTTGATTAATTTGGGCAGCAGAGACACATGCACAAACACATGCATCCAGTGATCCAAGCTGAAAGCATTCCATTCCAACAAAGATTTTGAAGAGAAATTGCCTCTGGATTTTCAGATTCATGAGTCTTCAAGGGGCACCTTTTGAGATAAACTTAATTAAGCAAGTCATTCTATTATCAGTTCTAATTACTCATGCAAATCACAAGTGCTCTGGCCTGTGGTTAAGTGAAACCTGATGTGATCCCAAGTGCAGCCAGGCTCAGTAAGTCCAGTGGGTATTTGCAAGAACGTGCCTTTACTGATCTTCCCACTTCTCTCCAGGTACAATAATCTTCTGGAGTCTGTAATGGGAATTGATTAGTTGTCATGGGCCATAATGCTATTACCCTAAACACTGGAAAAGAGGAGGTGAAGCGCAGAGTATAGAGCACATGAACTCTTTCTCTCTCTCTCTGTGGTGTACACATGTGAACCAGTGGACATGAGAAGGTCAAAGCTATGGGCACTTAACACGGAAGGCTAGCTACATGTGTGAAAACTCTTGTAAATGAAAAGAGCCGTTTACCCCTTTCAAAGCATAGATCTGCTGTGGCTGTTTCCTGGGAACCAGGGAGCCAAATTTGTCAAAGGGATGTGACTCGGAGTAGGGCATGATCCTGTGTGACTTGGGGCCCCAATATGCCATGCTCCATCTTAATCCCGCTATGTAAGACAGCTGTGAATAACTCAGTATTAGGCTGGCAGCAAACACGGACAGCAGAGGTAAATGAGTGACTGATTGCTGACTTCACCTTGATTGATTTGCGTAACACAGTCCCGTTGGTTAAAGGGCTGCGAACATGGGTTTGTTCTTTCTCTTGCCTTTAAAGTGTCAGCAGCATAAATATTCATTAGCGTAAGAGCAGTGTTAACACTTCAAAAAGGCTCCTGTTTCACGGAGTCTCAGCTGTGAGACCTAGGCCTTTGATTGCATTGGAGCCCAGAAACTCCTTTTGCTTGGCCTGGGATTTCCCAGGAACCCGGCCGTAGTCACCATCTCCGATGGACTGCACAGAGGAGGCCAGTGGAGCCAAGAGCTTTATCAGTGCAGCTTCATGGCAGAGCACTCACTCCAGCAGCGGGAACTGCTGTCTCATAATGCATCTTTCCCTAACCTGAGCTCTGCCGCTGGCTGAAGATCCCTCACACAGAAACCCAGGCTTCTGTGTTTATTATTGTTAAAAATTTATTTGCATGCATGCACGCTAACTCTGCACGCACGCATCCATGTGCATTCTCCCTCCCTTTCGCACTTGCTTGCATGACTGGGAAAATGAGCTACAAGCAGATAAAAATTGAAACACAGAAGAGAGCAAATTACAACATGTTCAATTATCTTTTTCGAAATCATTCTTCATCTGTGCTCTACTCAGTGCCTGGTAATGTTCGCTTTGCAATCTGACAAGGGCATTTTTTTTTCTCCCTTGTTTTATCCCTTCTCTTGGGTGGCAGGGTGCTCAAAGGAGCCCGGACTCGGGGAGAAGTTGTGTAGCAGGCCCAGACAACTCAGGCTTCCTTAACTGGAGTTCCAAAAGACCAACGCTTTTTTGGTCTCCGTTCAACAGCCTGCATACGGAGTTCTCTCTCCGTTAATTGTAAATGTTTCTTTTTGTTGCATGCAAATATTACAGTGGCAAACACTGATTCCCTCCCCACTGCTTTCTTGCCAGGGAGGCAGGCAGAGATAGCTTTGCCTTGTTTACTTCCTTGCTGTTGTATTGTAAATTGCCACCCACTGCCAGCTTGCTGTGGGCCTCACCAAGGGCTTTGCTAATTAACGGGCTCCCTCTCCTGGCTCCTTGCAGCAGCCCTGCAAGATAAAAAGGGCTCAGGGCCCCAGGCAGCCCTAGCTGCTTCCAGTTTTGCTTCTTCTTTCAAGGGCTATGGATTAGTTGCTTCATCTCTGACTCTCTTGGGCACGGAATTTTACTGTTGTTTCTGGATGGACAGTGCTGGTGATGAAATTTTTCTGCCTGTTTACAGGAGAGATGCTCCTTCCGTACCCCTGAAGACTGGCACAAAGGAATCACCTTTTGGGTTGAAAGGAGGTTTTGTTCTTTATGGTCTATTTAGCTCTTGGCCTCTCTGCTGAGAAACTGTCAGTGAATATAGTGTCAAGTGTGGTAGTAATAGTTTTAATAATGAGGACACCTGTCTGCAGTAAAATAAGATTACATCAAGACATTTTATGCAGTTCACATGTAAGTTAGGAATGACTTTTGGTGATGCCAGCAGGGATTGCATTAGAGGATTGAACAATAAATGCAACAAATTGCCCATTAAAATGGGGAGAAATTTCTTCAAGTAATGAAACATATTTAAACGTGTGTATTATAAAGGTGAAACGGTTGAGCAGCTTCCAAGTCATATTATGTCTGGTAAAGAGCCTGATCAGCTTAAATCTGGAAAGGAGTATTTTGTGGTTTAAAGTAGAAACATTTTTTCTAATTGTTTGTTACTAGTATCAGTGGGACAGAGTTAATGGGATGTCATCATACAGATAAGAAGAGACTCGAGGAGGACTGTAAGCAACCCAAAGCACTTGTAAGCAAATATCTAGGCAAGAAAAAGGATAGCAAGAAGAAATTGTTTTCATCCCTGTTTGTGGGAAGACTGACTTGCTCACAGTTGCTCAAAGACCTGTTTGGAGAACTGGAAACTGATCCCATCTTTTGGGAATCTTAGCCCAATATGCAGCTCTAAAATCGTGTTTTCTTTTGGTTACCTTCTACGTACATCTTACTTATGGAAGACTTGAATCTGACACATTAGTCATCCTCAGTCATTCTAGTAGGCATGAAGATATTGTTAAACCATTAGTCCAAAAACGAAAATAAAAGAGCAGCGTATTGATGCTAAAAACCAAAGAGCACCTAATAAGAAAGAAATGGTTCATTTTACAACTTTGCAAATATTAAACCACTGGCCCACAAAAACAGAGCAAGTAGATATATCCTTTTGTATTATCTCTAGTTAATATATGGTGAAATACAGACATAATAGGGCTGTTCTTTAACCAACATCACACGCTAAACCAGGGATAACTTTTTAAAGAATTAGATATTATCAAATATCTCATTATTGTTCAAGCCAATAAAGTGCAAAATACAGACAGTCATGGTGTTGTGGAAAATATACTTGAGATGCTCCTGAGTTGTAGATGAAAGCACCTTTAGGAAGAGGCTTGAAAAACTGAGTCTCTAAATCACTAGCCATTTATGCAAATTTAGGCCTAAGGTTTTTAAAATTCACTTCTAATAATTTAAAGTGTCATCCAGGGAAGTAACATTTAGGTTTAAATTTATGGGGCAAATTGAATGTGTGATATAAATCTATATCATTCAGCAGTTACCCCAGGAGTGAATCTTGCAGAGATTTTTATCTTGATAGTAGCCCTTTAAAAGAAAAGGAACGGGAAGGTATTGAATTGGAACAAACCAGCATCTCTCTTGTGTTTGTCTTTGGTAAACACTGCAATTTATTTAAAGCACATGGAAGGAAGAAAAAATATGGCAAAGTTAAATCCCAACAAATTGTTTTATATTTACAAATGAATTAGATTATTTGCATTTGTTGTGTTTTTTGGGTTTCTTTGAAACTGCAAATTAATGAGAAAAAATTATTTCCGAATCTTATTTTACTTAAAGGCGAGTTTAGCGAAGGCAATTTGCATGTAAATCAACGTTTACCTGACGCGTGCAATTTCCACAGTTAGATAAACCATAACATGAAACAGATGAAAGACATGGGAACTGTATAAAAATTCTTTGAAAGATAATAGGCGGCAGTTTGCAATAAATATTCATTAAGTGTGAGGGTGCCCTGTTCTCTCTCTATGCTGCTATCCATACAGCGCTCACCTATTTCCGACAGCCTCCCTGTTAACATATCTTTGCTCTCCCATTTCTTCATTATTTAATCTGTCTTCCTTCTTGCAGTGTTGCATGGGTCACTTTCATTATGGGGATGCTCTGTGCGTTTCTACCATCAGCCTGTGCTTGTGTGGTTTATAATGCAGACCAGGAAGGAGGAGGCATGTGAAAAATCAGCAGGGAGGTAAGAGCTGGTTCCAGGCCTGGGCAAAGCAAGCAGTTGCTGGAGGCACTAGGCCACCGGGATAGGAGGGCTGCTGTGACTCACCTGCCAGCTGAGGGAAGGTTGGAATGTAGGGCAGGTGATGGTGATGTGCAAGAAATAGAGGCAGCAAGCTGGGCAACCACTTGGCCTCCCAGCCTAACCCTCTCCTTTCTCCTCTCATGTTTGTGAAAAGAGACACTTTTTCCCACTGGTCCAGTCCTCATCCCTGAGGCAGCAGTGTTTCATTTGGCTGATCCAAACGTAAAAGGTCTTAAACTAGCTTTCTAGGGCACAGCTGCAAATAAAAGGATGTCTGAATGAAGTACAGACTCTGCAGAGGAAACCACATGCCAAGTCTTGAATGCCTCAGTGGCACGGATCACCACCCCCTTGATGGTTCTTCCATATGCAGCTAGCATCAGAGGTGTTGCCAGAGTCTTTAGAAGTCTTTGGGACTTCTGGGAGTAATTGTGCATGCTCATCATTTCACCCAAATATTAACTGAGGTAGATCAGACAACAATTGTCACACTAAGAATATGACTGATGTTCTAAAACCTGCAGTTTTAAAAGCAGCTGGTATGTGACCAGTTGAAAGATCAAATGTTCCATGTTGCAGTGAATTCACACTGCATTTTATTGTATGTATCTTCTGCTGCCATTATCACTGTGGTGTCTGAACGCATGCCTAGAAAACCATCACAACCTGTGTTGTATGGCCAGATAGTGGACTGGCAATATGCTAGGAAATTATAATAGCAGGAGGTTTGCAACGTATCTGTGAGGGCTCTTTTCCCACTCCCCAAAATAAGCTATCTTCTCAAATGACTGACCGCACATTTGATAGGCAGTATGCTACTCACGTGCAGCGCTGAAGGATTTCCACCCAAGCAGAGAGGAAACCCACGCTTGCTCAGGTGGCTCCAGCAGAGCAGACCTTCTTTAGGATAGACCTTGCTGAAGCCCACCACTTCGCACCGCAGCAGGACTGTGGGCTGGCAGGACACTGCTGTCCTTACTATTGAAGTGCGTATCCCATCGCTTTGTCGGTTGTGTAAGAGTTGTCTGTCATCTTCCTTTCCTAAATTTCATCTTATTCCATCCCACCAGCCTGCAGGACTGCAGCCAGAACGTGCCTCTGGGGCTTAGTCTGTCCTTGGGAACAGTCGTCATCTTGCTTGCTGCTGCTTCCTGCGCCTGTATTGTAAAGCTCTGTGACCAGTTTCAGACACAAAGCCAACTCCATTCGCTTACACTATTTACATTTAATATCCTTTAAATGATTAAAGCAAACATTCCTAATTAAATGTTAACGTGCTGTAAGTACCTGCAGCCAGCGTACCGGCCACCCCTCTAATCTCATATATGTGGACATAGCACCTGGACTTAAGGAGGAAATTACTTTTTGAAAGTTTGATGGGGAAAGCACGAATAACTTATCCAGTCATCCCCATTAAGTTTACTCTTTGCCCTTGGGAAGATCATCATGCTGCTGGGTGCTCAGTACCCTAGGACTGATGCCCGTGCGTGCCCAGGGCCTCGTGTGGTTTGCTCAGCACAGGACAGAATCAAACCTGCAGATACTCAGTGTGCAAACCTCCCAAAAGTGGGCTGAAGGAACAAGGACCAAATCATGTCATTATACAAATGGGAATTAGATGTGGATTGAAATAGTTATTTAATAAAAAAAAAAAAAAAAAAAAAGCCATTTGCTCTTTAAAGAGACACTAGCAGGTTAGGTTGTTTGCATTTCTCAGTTTGCTTTTAATTCCAATTTAGCAGTAGAGTTTTGCTGGTTTCCTTTTTCCTCCAAAAAAGGGTTCCTCCCCACCCTTGTTAGACTGTGCCAACACCTTTCTGTGGTGTTTTACTATTTACCGTGACACCCATTGCTCTAGTCAATGTAATTACCGGGGAAGGTGTTTCTGCAGTTTCACTCCCTCTGCTGACTACTTCTTCAACACCAACATTAACAGAGCTTCAAAGGTGGTGAGTTTTGCTACAGTCCCAGAATACACGTTGGGCAGTGCTGTAACCATAATACAACTGTATTATGTGCCTGTGTGATTCGCTTTCTTCCTTGCACCCCAGACCAACCCTGAGAGACAGACATGAAACTGTTGCACTTGTCCATTTATTCCACTTTGCTTGCTGTCAGTCTTGCCTTCAAAATTTTGAAGTTTGCTGTACTGTGAGGTGTTTCAGAGACACCTTTTACTTGCAGTTCACTGCAGTATTAGAAATGCGCTCCTTGTTCTTGCTTTCCTTTGTGGTACATGGCTTTATTCTTGCATTATTTTTGTTCCTTCCGTGTTAAAGGTCAAAGTCCTGGGAATCATTTGTTTTCTTTTTATGCAGACAAGACAGATTAGATTATGTTATTAGTCCAATATATGTTTCTCTCCAGAAGCTTCCCATGCACACTGTTTTGGCTCATCACAATTACAACAGTGTTCAGTGTTTGAGGAAATGAGTGATGACTATTCATGTCTTGGCTAATGAGAAAAGCTGAGCTTACTGAGGATCCGAAACAATAGACTGTGTCCTCGTGTGGTTCAGTTCCAGTATGGCTCTAGTGAACTGTTGATTCTCAGCCTCAAGTTTCAGATCCTAAAGCACTGAAGTATCAGCCATAAAAATAATTGCAAGCCATCTCCAGATGGAACAGTTATTGAGGGGAGGCAAGGTGGCCACAGGAATACTTTTCTGCTGTCAGGAAGACAGACAGTTGCTTATGTGTGCTTCCTATATTGAGGTTGTCATCTAAATCTTTTACCATTATGCTGGAGATGATGATGATGATTTTCTTTGTTTCATGGCACAAGGTAGTTTGTTGGATTCTACTCACCTAGGAGCTCCAGAGATACAGAAAAGGTCTTCTGAATTTGATCAAGCCTGCTCTTTGAGGTGTTCTACGTTTTATTAAAAGAGCTGCATGTGTTCATCAGGCTAGAGAAAATTCTGTCTCTGTAGTCCCTGGGCCATGCCAATCATCAGAACTGTAGACATACATGAATAAATGATGGTACCTACTAGTGGCTGACACCACAGAGCAGGCAAGAATCTACTCCAGCTATTAAATAAATAAGAAATAACAAACCAAATACTCACTCATCAAATACTTGCTTAGTTGGAAAGGGCCTGTGGTTTCACAGCTGATGGTTCAATATCCTAATCCCATCCCTCCAGATGTGCCTGTGTCCTTGTGAATGAGAAACTGGATATATTGCCCAGGTAAATAGAAATGAGCTTGACGAAGTGTAAAAGCTGTGCCTCTTGTGTGCAAAACTAGGGTTTTTTTTCAGCTTCCCCATAGTAACAGCTAGGTCCTGGGGTACTAGAATTACTATATTCGTTGATACTGAATGGCTCTTTGCTGGAACTTGTTTGGGACTGTTTCAGGAAGGGTGAGCAAGGCCCTTTATGGCTTTGTTTTAGAAGCCTTACAAGGTAAACTCTCAAGTCACCTTCATTCGTGTCAAGTTCCTACAGGAGAAAAAACAGCATGAAACAGAAGCTGCAGTTGCAGCTTTTGTTTAAGAGGATGCTGTCAAGCCCTTTAAGTACAAATACAAAACATGTCTTCAAAGTTCTGAATTCTCCTGGGGACCATGCTCTATATTCCACTACAGTAGTCTTGCTTTTTAAAACCAGTCCTCTGGTATTTAGCAATCTGAAGGAAATACAAGACCCTTTCAAGCAGAGATAAAAAAAACTGCTCACAGTTGATAGCATGGAAAGCTAGTCTGGTATTCTGGGCAGCAGCTTAATTTTGTGAGGTCTATGTTCAAATCCCTGATGCACACAGGTGTTTTTTAACAGCAATTCACATGTGTGCTTATTTTTCCCTGCCTCAGTTCTCCATCCGTAAAATGGGGTGATAGGTTTGTGTGGACAAAAGCTTGCAGTGTTGTGTAGAGTTCACATCCTGAGATGACAGAGTTGTAAGCAAGCAACTAAAATTCTCCTGAGTAGAAGTCAAGGTTTCACATCACTTCCCATGTTCTTTAACTGCTGCTGAGCATTCAGGTGATTAAAGTTAAGTATTTGCATGCTACTGTCAAGTTTTGATTAATGTAAAAATATTTACTCGCACAAGGAAACAGATTTCAAAAGAAGTGGTATTTCATGTATTTTAGTTCACCAGTTAGGAGACAGAAGCTGTGCTATGTGACTCAGGTGAACATTGCAAATCAACTATTTAATAGTTACCTGGAAGTTGACTCTCACTAGCTCAGGAAAGGCACAGGGGCTATGTTTCAGCTACGCTGGAGAAAAAGGCTCCTTCTGACTCATTTGAAGAGGTCATATGCAAGGTACAAAAACTAAATTAGGGAATGCGGTTTAAGGAGCCGAGTAGATGACCTTGATTGTTTCATCCAAAGGTCATATGACACTTTCTGATAAGTCCAAAGAGAAACATAAGTCCTTGTCTTTTTCTCTGCAGTTTACAAACCAGTGCAACTGCTAAGAATATTATGCATTGCACAGTTCATCCAATACCAGAAAGCAGCACCCTTAGAAGTGTTATTTATGCAATGTATTAAATACACTTTTGCTGCATTTCATAAATTTCCAATTTTCACAATAACTGATATTTTTCAAAGTCCCGCCTTAGAAGTCCTGTTATTATGGTATAATCACAGGTTTCTTATGTTTGAATGGAAAATACTCTTTTTCTTTTTGTAGTTGTGAAAAATGAAAGCATGACTCATAAAGGCTCAAAACCTAAATTTCAAATTAGAAAGCCACCATGTATGTTTTCAAATCTCACGGTCTTTAAACCAGTCTTGGGATTATTTTTTTAAGCTTAGCTCATTATTTTTGACTGTTTGGGGATGGCAATTCTGTAGGCGAATGTTGAAGGCTTGACTGCTTCCACTGCGCCTGTTCAGCTTTGCGTGTGTATGCTACAGTAGCTCAAGTAAGGGTTGCAGTGGTGACGTTCATGTTATTATTAAATGTCTGTCTGATATTTTGTTCACTTCACTGGGGAGCCATATCTTTTTTAAAACAGATTTAAATGAAATGCTTAGGGTGTCCGTACCTGCAGAATATTCACACTGTCTTTTAGATTGTTCTGGGATTGGGAATCACAGCCAAGGGGCAAATATTAACATATCTTTGAACCTTATGAACCTCCTGAGAAATGTTATAGCACTAACATTCAATATCCACCAAATTATTGAGAATTATATGACACCTATCAGTCACTTTGATGTTCATGGGACCTGAGCAGTTTGTATCTGGCTTACCTCTTGCCTTGTGATCAGTCTACCCTTGTGCAAAGTGATCCTCTCTTCCAAGCCTTCCTTGCCCATTGCAGCATATCTTTCTTTTTCATGAATCTGTTTCCATGGCACTTCTGTTCCCTCTCACAAAGCTACTTCAGCCCAGACTGTCTCTGCCTCTGTGCCTGTTCCATTCTCCAGTTGACAAATCTGCAACCCATTCTGACCAGCAGAGCCACAGCGCCATGACTAGCTCCAGTCACCTCAAGATGGTTGTTCTTGTCTTTTGTGTTTGCACCGCTTTTGCACCCCATTGGGGTGGCTCACTGGTTCCTCTTCTTTACTGCCAGTGTTAGGCTACTAGGACCATAAAGCAGCATGCACATTGCACAGCCAGGTACCCCCAGATGAGTGCAGCACTGATCTCTTCTTGCTGATTTTACTAGCCGTCAGCTCTTCCTTGCCTGCAGTGTCCAGGCATTTTTACTTAGCTTAAGCCAAATTGACTAGTTCTGCAGCATGTAAAGGAGAGAGTTTGTTTATTTTAGGAAGTCAGCTGTGTCCCCACCCATGTGACACTGTAATCTTTCTTCTGTAGAGAGACCCTTGGTAATATATTAGTGGGAATCACGCAGGACTTTTTTAACCTACTTGAGATTTATTTAAATCTTCACATTTCATTTTGGAAAGAATCCAACTGATTAAAATCCACAATATTTTCAGTTACAAAAGTTTTGACAGCATAAATCTAATTTTTGCATTTTCTTATATCATTAAACTGTTCTACTTTATGCTAATGCTTAGTAAAGAGGGTTATTAGCACTGAGGGCGAACCTTAAAAGGGTTGGAGGTTTGATTCATCTATGAAGCACCGACAAATTTGGATTAATTATTCAAATCTAATCCAAACCTCTCGATTTTGCAAAATTGGGCTGAAAGTCTCAAGAGAACAGGTTAGCTTGTGGGATTTCCGGTGCTGCCTGCCTGGCTTTCTGATAAGCCTACGTAACCAGTGAAACCTTTTAAATGTACCACCTTTTTAGAATATGTGTGTATTTTAGATTCAGCACCGTTCAGGTGCAGCTGGTGCTTAAGCTTTCCAGCACGGGCAGTCCTGCCTTTGTTTTGGTACTGTACCTAGCACCTCCATGGCATCAAGGGTCAGGAAGTTTCAACAGCACAGAACAGACTGCTAAAACCATGCCGCCTTTACAAAGAGATATCCACAACCATCTTTCTTACATTATCAGAGGTGTAAATTGCCCCAAATATTCTGAGCTATGGATTTTTTTTTTGTTGGGGAGTGCTTCTGAGGTGAAAAGGTTAGTATTTGTTTAGTCTGACAAATAGCTTTGAGATTCCTAAAGCTCACCATTTAAAACTGTGTACCTACTTAATATTTGATCCTAAATCTGCTTCCAGTTAAGTCCCCTGATGATTAGATGTTCTAGGCCAGTAAGAAATAGTCCTGTGAGCAAAAATATATAGCCTGTCAAGACAAAAATTATGCTCTGAGGGACAAGCACCGAGTCTAGCTTTATGTTTGTAGAGCAGCTAGCACAGCAGGGTCCCTATCTTGATTTGAGACCTCTAGGAACTACTACAAGATAAATATCAAATGATAACTCACACCATTCTGCAAGAGGACTACAGATTTTCAAGGAACACCAGGGAGTTTTGATTTTATGACCCCAAGAGGAATAGCACAGACTTTTCTCTCCATATAATGGACAGGGATGGTTGGGCTTTCTTCCTCAGTGACAGGCCAGCAGGCAATGCCGACCTGTGCGTCTGACCTGTTATCAAAATTCTTCCAGCTTCTCAGGCACCCTGTTTTCAGAGCAGTTAAAAGGAGGTTCAATGGCACTCTGTAGAAGGTAGGATATTCACACCTGCTTCTGGGATGCAGGCAGAAAGCGTCACAGCTCATGGGTTTTGCAGTAAAAGGCAATTAATTATCACCTTGATGACCTCCTTTGCTATCAAATCACTACTCAAATGATTTTACTACTATTTATAATGAGGGTAGATCCTTACTGCTTTACCCAGTGATTTCAGTGAAAGGTGGTGGGTGCTCAGCACACTAGAAAACCTCTTATTTTATCGTTGTGCTGCCTGGCTTCAGGGATCTGCTTTTGCACATGTGTATTTTTATACTGCTCCTCTGGTCTGCCTGCATGTCATTTGGGAAGTCTGGTGCTTAATATTATCCTTTGAAAATAAGGCTCAGAATATATCAGTATATTCTGACACTCTTTGTGGCTGGAGATCCGAGTAAAACCTTGCTTTTTGTGCTTTCAAGCACTTCTGGAAATCAGAAAGAGGTTTGTTTGTTTTCCCATTTTTAAGAGAATGAATCATCCAGCCACACCCCTGATTGAAAATGCTTGGGTAGACATCACTCTACTGATAAGTTATTATAAAAGACATTTTGTAAAGCAGCAGTTTTTAACGGTAAGGTTCACCTTGGTGAGGTGTGTGACTGGGAGCAGCAGCTTTATGGATTCTCTTCCTCTGCCCTCTCCTTTTCTGGATAAGAGAACAGTGGCAGCAAGGGCTGGAGCAGCTGCCCCTTCTCCCTTCCACTGGGTTTCAGTGCTGGCTCCCAGCTCTGTGGAGCTCTGCGCACCCTGGAGATCCTTTTTTTGCTGCTTCTACTTCTCTGGCAAGTCCCAAGGGCAGAAGAGTCAGAAAAAAGGAGACAGCAGGCAGGCAGACCAGGGCACCCTATTTCTCCTAAGCAGTTATTTCCTTTCTCTCACCAATGAGCAACACCACACTCTGGTGCTGTCACAGACACTTCCCCTCTAATGCCTTTCAAGAGACTGCAGTTCTTATAATCATTCCTGCACCTTGCACAGCGTGATTTCAGTCCCCACAGCTGCTAGTGTTTCACTCCAGTGGCCCCAGTAAGATCTGAGTCTCAATCTCCCTGTCCAGCTCCTTGGGTTGCAACGATGAAGGGAAGGAGGGAGAAAAGAAGCTGTGGGAAGCGTAGGTACAAAAGATGGGGGATTCAGTGTTAAATTAGAGGAGAGTGGGGATAAGAGAACAGGGCAGGGTTGGATGCAGATGTCTGGTGAAGGCAGAGAAGGTAGTAAAAAATAATGCTCTCTAAAAGGGATGGGAATTGAGTCTAAAGGATCCATTGTCAATGGTATTTTGCCTGTATCTGTAGCTGAAACAAATAAGCAAGCAAACAAACAAAACCACACAAAACTCGAAGGTAACAACATGCATAGCCTCATTAAAATGAAGGAAGAAGGAGCACAGAGCCTCCAAGCTTCTAAAGAAAGGCAGAGAGGTTGGTTTTTTTTTTTTTTTATTTTCAGGTGAGGGGAAATAAAGAAAAGCTGTGCTATCTCTGCTCTACCCATGTCCCATCTCTATTTTAGGTACAGGTAAAACTAAGGGGAAATCAAAATTGTTTACTCTTTCCCTTACTGAATTAGGGTCTGGAGGCAACACCTCCAGTTGTTAGTAGAGTCCGTCTTCTAGTTTCTGTACTACCTGTTGTGCTTAAAGGTCTGCAAGTATGGTTTGGAAGGGAAGGGATGTGCCCAACTGACCATCCTTTCCCTGGGGCCATTGTTCTATGATCTCTTGAGGAAGGAGGGTTTGGGTCCTCTACTCCTTAGTCAATTAGCAGGTAAAGAATTAACTTGTCCTATAAGAAACTCAAGTCTCTTTTCTCATCTAAGGAACAGCCTTGGCTTAAGGATGACTCAGGTCCCAGCGTGCCTGACCAAGTTGTCCAGCATAACTTCTTTCTATCTTCCTTAGCTAAATTGTACTGCCTGTCTGTCAGTTTTTCTCAGCTCCTCCAGCTGCACATGGTGGCTTTGGTAGGGCCTGGATGGGAGGGAGGAGCTCACTCCATGGGGAATATGTATTCTTCCTTCAAAGGTGTTCATGGTTTGGGGTTTAGGGTTGGTTTGTTTGTTTTTCCATATTCTGTGTTCCTGAGTTGTGGTAGTGGCCCCACTAACAGCTGTCAACCCCCTCAACAGAGAGACAGGCAGAGCAACCAGAAAACAAACAAAACACGAAAAGAAATTCAAAATGTGTTCAGAGAAACATGCTACTTCAAAGGCAAGCGTAGAAGTCCCCCCGGAGCTCATTACTGTAGTCAGTGGAGGAGAGAGGTAAGGGAGAGCGTGGAGTGGGAAACTGTGAATCTGTGAATCCTTTTCCAGCAACTACAATGAACATTGCAGCCTATGAATAACACCCCATCTCTTTCTGTGGGCCCAGAGATCCTGGTCTCCCTCAATCTTAGCACCTCAGACTCCTCAGAGATGGTCTGGGCAGATGTGCTTGGGAAGGACACCTGCTATCAGACATGCTTACACGAATCCTTCTCCAAGTAAAGTATGCTTCACATAGACAACCTTCACTGTAGTAGTGCTTGCCAGTGCCGTGTGGACACACTGGAAGCCTCACCACCAGGAGGTGAGACCGGTATCTGGCTTCTTGGTCTCTCCTGTGACTGTCAGCCAGGGAGGTGAGTGAAATCTGACTGTGGTTGTGGATAGTGTGCCCTTTGGGCATTTGGGAATTGGTTTATATGAGACCTGTCAAATTAATTTTAGATTGACTACTATCGGGGGATTGTAGCCTTTCTGTGAATTCCTTTAGCCAGTGAGCTTATAGGTTCCCCTGAAAAAACAGAGGTTATTCTGGAATGATCTGTATTTTTTAAAAAACTCTCCTGGCTCCTGTTTTGTAACTCTTGTCACTTCAGTCTGTTCAGCTAGTCTTTCATGACAGCTCAAAAGAAAAGCGAGTAAGGCAATCAGATAATGGATCATCTCACAAAAAATTGGCCCTGATTCTTTAGTTCTTACTGAGGTAGACATTTCACAGTACACAGAGGTAATTTCACTTATGTGAGGACTATATGATGGAGGGATATGCATTTTATATCATATATGAAAGAGGGAAGACTTGCCGAAAGATAAACTGTGCATGGATTGTGTGTCAGCACCGCAGCATGTTCCTTCTTCGCCGGTTGCCTTGTATGCTGTGCCGTGATGTCTGTGAGTAAAATAATGAAATACTGTTATAGGACACCCTGGAGAGGCAGAGGAACGGTGGCATCATAGACAGTTTTTTTGGGGTTTTTTTTTGTTGGTTTTTTTTTTTTTACTGAGGGAGTGTTAGTGGAGAGCACCTGAGTTCCTGTGCACAGAACTGTGTGAGCTGGTAAGAGCTGTGATAGCGAAGGGAGAGTTTGTAGCACTGTGCACACATTGCAGGGAAAGCAAGAGGATGTTAGCACAGAAGGGCTATGTGATCTTGCAGGCTTTGTGTGGAGTACTGAGGTGGTGATAACCAGCCTGGTACATTTGAGCCTGTCCTCAGAGGTAGTGGGGAGATGGCGTGTGCGATAATGCACATAGATGTGGAGTGTGAGAGCGGCTGTGAGAAGTCAGCCGGCTGGGAACCATGTGCAGCAGATAGTCTGGTGCTGTGTATCAGTGGAGAGAGAGTACAACAGAGCCAGCCCATGTTTCAAGGCTTCTAAAAGCATTCCCTTGGCTTTGATCATTTGCTGCTCATTCTCCCCATACGCAGGCAAGACCCACTGATCTGGGAAGCTATTGCAGCTGTTGCTGTAAGCCTCCAGAAGGATCTAAAAAGCTAATTGCAACAGCCAAACCAGCTGTTAGAATAAGGACTACATTCTCTGTCCTCAGATCCCAGCATGTCCCTGTGGGATGGAGTTTCTTCTTCAGCTCTAGGAGGCTGAGGTGAAACAGCTGGGTTCTTTGCTGAACCTGCATTAACTAGGCTGGGAGAGACATTTCTGCCAATCAGGAGAGTAAAAACTGAACAGCTGCTGTCATTTCGGGCCAGAGTATGGAAGCTTTTACAAGGGACAGGGATGCTGCGTTCACTCCATGCACAGTGCAGTTTGCCTTTTTGTTTCTTTTAACTGTTTCCTTTCTCAGTGCAGTAGAGGCTGACTGGACTGAACCGCTGTAGGTTGTGCCATAGCTATGAACTTCGCCAGGCAAATGGCATTTCATCTCCCACCTTTCCTTCCCCTAAAAGCTAGTAAGGAATTTCTGCCCGCTGCATCCTGCCCTTGCTGTAGCAAGACCAGAGAAGAGCATCTGTGATGCACATGTACACTGCCTGAACAGGACAGTGAGGACAAATAGAAAGATCTTAGAGGGTAATAGCAGTAATGATGGGGAGTCTGCTACCTACAGTTGCCTTGTATATTTTTATTTACTTCCTTCCAA
Source organism: Falco cherrug (assembly GCF_023634085.1). Lineage (NCBI taxonomy): Eukaryota > Metazoa > Chordata > Aves > Falconiformes > Falconidae > Falco > Falco cherrug. The sequence goes on from NC_073701.1 coordinate 5,173,176, forward strand.
GCTTGATAACCTGGAATTAATTTCCCCCATTTAACCTCTTACAGGGAAAGGTTTTTCCTCACGGAGTAGGGCAAGAATGGTGAGCTAAGGACACAGTGAAAGACAGCGGCTTGTATAATCACCCTGCTGTGTGGGCACCTCTGACAGCCAGACGATTGCATGCAATCACTAGATACTAGATGCAGTAGCACACCTGGTTCCGCAACCTAGTTAATAAACTCCCTTGGACTCAGATAGTTTTTTATGGAGGCACTGGACTGTGCTGGCCCCACAGTCCCTAGGATGATCCACTTACTCAAATTATCCATTTTTAGCTTGTCCTGTAGAGCATCCCTGTTATCTTCCCTGCCTATTATCCAAGATAATAGAGAGCTGACTTGCAATAATGCAGTCACAATGGCTCCATAGTGTCTGAATGATTCCCATGTGATTGACATTGTGTGTCTGTCTGAAGCTTCCTGAAGAGCAGTTCTCCATCAACACTTCTTTCATCAGTAGGCATTAGGCAGAATGGGATCCTACAGCACAAGTCTATTAAAGCCCAAGAAAAAATCTCTTTCTCTATGGCAAACAGAAGGAGACCTGAATTATACAAATGGTTAAGACAGCTTGGAGGATCACTTTTGTGTGCTTCTGTGACTTACTGTAGCTGTGGATCAAGGTCATATGGGACTGGGGGTCTCAGTTTCAAGCAGCCAGGTTTCCTCAGCTATCTGGTCCTGTAAAAGACTACAGATAAGCAACAGAAGGAACACAAACATCTCAAGTCTTTCATGTCTTCCACTAGGCATAAGCAGAGCGCTCAACTGGAAGTGACAAAGGGATTTAATCCCAAACCATCGTGACTCCAGTGTGGTTGTTCTTTTCAGTATTTGGAGATTCCGGCTCATATCAGACAAAGCATTTAGGAAGATTTTGCCTATTTGTGCTTTTGTGAGTTCCAGGTTTTCCTTCTCATCTTATTTCCAGCCCAGCAAGCAGCTCTGGAAGCGTGGGAGGAAGACCACATTGCTAGCTTGGTTTTGCTAACTCAGTGAAGATGGGCATTAATCTCACTGAAATTCTAGTTTATCATCAGAGTTGAGGCTCGTGACGTTCATCACTAGTAATCATGTCCTACTGAGGTTCATCTCAGCAGCATGATAGCATTGCCTTTGTGCTGTAGGTGAACAGATGGGGGAATGAGAGCAGGCTCTTCTCTTTTCTACACCTTGTTGAAAAGCAAAATCTGAGCTCTGTTAGTAACCAGCGGGGGGTGGGGTGGGGATGGAGGGGGTATCCCAAAGCCCTCCAAGGTTTGCAGAGCCCTAAGGACCTTCAATCCAGCTTTTTGCTTGGCCTTGGCATCCAGAGAAACACGAGCAACATTTACACTGAATATCACTGTAGGCAGAGATTCTCAGTGAAGCTGAAAATGCAGTGGAAGGTTCAGGCCTTCATCTGGCATAATTCAAAATACTGTTGACACAGGTACACTGACTTACACTGGCAGACTTAGTGGTCTAAAGTTTATTACAAAATCAATACGCTTCCTATTCAGCAAATGTTTTGTCACTGGATATTCTTTTCCAAATAATACTACTTTTCTTGGACCTTTAGCTGTTTCTAGGCCTTATAGCTTTGACTGTTTCTTTGCTTTCTCAGAGCATTTTGCAACTCCTTAGCTTTGTGCTGTGGCACTTGCTGCCTAAGAAGCATGCTGTGATCTGTGTGGTATGAGTGGATGGCAAAAACTTTAAAAAAATAGAAAGTGAATTATGCACTTTCCAGAACTAATCTTCAGACACTTGATCTGGGCTAAAATGCATGAGGCTTTGGGGATTTGTGAACATTTTCATGAATAATAAGAGCTTCACAAATAACAGGAGAGTGAACTTACTGATCTTATTCCCAAATCTTTTATACATATAAGAGATACGATCGGCACTAGTTTTCAGAAAGAGTTTGGCAGCAGGTCACTTTTTACTGATCAACAAAGAATAGGACATGTGGGAAAGGAAAATGAACTACATTATTTGCAGGGCTCCTACATCCATGAGTATTCTTTGACTTTTATAGGGTTTTTTTTCAGTAAATTAGCATAACTACATTATCCAAGATTTCTTGCAGTTGTTTTCCCTTCCAAAGTAGATGTGGCTGAGAGGGAATGTGAATGCAACAGCTCAAAAAGAAGAAGGGAGGAAATTATCATATTTAATATTGTTTATACAGAAACTGGCATACTTTATGGAGCATCATCTGATTAACTCATTTCCAGCCCTGCGGCGTGTGTGCGTGTATGATGGCAGGGAGGAGAAACGAGAGCTAGGCCATGTTTTTTCCTGGCATGAGGAACTGTTGCTGTAACACTTCTGTGGCTGGCAGCATGAGACATAATATTACCTAGAAGAAAACTTTTAAGTGTTGGATTAATTTCCCACCATCTGCATTCTGTCTATACTGGAAATCTAGATCCAGAGAGAAAGAGTGGGGAACAGATCAGAGTATCTGACAATTAGATTTGGAGAAATGAAAAATGTTTTCAGGGACTCCTTTCTAGTCAGCTGTTTGGTGGCTGCGAGGGCTTAGTCAGCTGAGGAGCCAGCTTTGGAAAAGGCTCTTTTGCTTAAATGGAAAAGATTGGGAAAGAGGAACAGGGCCTTATCACAGAGGCTGCCAGTCGCAGTTAGGGACAGGTTGTTGGGTGCTGGCAGCTGAGAGAGGAATGCCAAACTCAAAGAAAGCATATAAGGAAATTGAGCTAGAAGTCATGTCCAAACGTGATTTGCTCAAAAAGAGTAGTGTTGGGAAGGGATGAAATCTGACTGTGAACCAGCTGTAGATACAGGGAGAGGAAGTGGTGAACGGTAGCAGATCAAAGTAGAAAGCACTAGAAGGAAGAGGGAGCAGCAGAAGGAAGAGGTGAATGTCAGGCACCTGTCATTTCTTCTTTGGCTGCCGCTTGCATCAGCGGTGAACCATGGAGAGCAAAAGCCTCAGGGGAGAGTATAAGTCGCTGAATATTCAGTGTAACTGCCTTGTGCAGAGCCCAGAAAGGATGGTGCTGTCTAGGCTGCCACCCTTGCAGTGAAAGCACGAAGGATCCTTCTCAGCCTACAGCATGACAGGGAGGTAGGGGGCTGAGTAAAGGTAGTGTAGCTGCTGGTGGGAGCTCTGTCTCCTGTAACATGCTTATCTTTGTGTGTTATTTTCTCCTCTTCTAGGTAAGTGCATAAAGTGTTTATGAACGGTTCTAAGGCACTCTGGCAGATGCCATACTGGGATGTCTCTGGCTTCTCCAAAGAGGAGGAAGACACAGCACTCTGAGATGGTAACATCATAACCTGTGAAACAGATGTGCCAATGATTGCTAAGGGGTCCCCCTATACTTCCAGCTGTGAATCTGTTACTTGCATTCAGCCATAACCCACAGATAGCCAGAAACACACCCACTGTCTGCCTCAGCCTGGGGCTCTCAGTCCCAGGTGGCAACAGTCCTCTTGATGCCATAGTGCCGCTTGCATGCTGTGCCCTGCATCCTGTTGACTGCCACTTCTTGCTCCTGTTGTTTCCAGTCCTTCTGTGGGTGTCCTCAGAGGGTTGGTAGATACTTTCTAGAAGAACAGCTTAAATATTAGCCCAAAAGCATTGTGACCTTTGTTACACTTTTTGCCTTCAGACATTCTTAAGATATTTGGACACTGCAGAAATCCATACTATCACATTTCGTAGCTTGCCACATCAAGTGCAAGGAGCTCCCTGCACAAGGTTTTCTAAATTCCTCTTCCTCTGGCTGACTTCTGATTCACCCAGTGGGGGATTGTTTTGAGAACATAGTGACAACCGAGCAAAAGAAAATTCACAATGACACTTGGGGCAAAGCTCCTTGGCAGTGAAATGAATTGAGCTTCTCAAGGGAAGTGCTGGGAATGCTATTGTTTGAGATATTTAAAACTCTGTAGGTCAGAAATTGCAGGGAGCGGTCCTGTGCTTGCAAAAATGGACGTGCTGGTGGAGATGATGGGTCTTTCTCCTCTCTGACAGCTTTTATTTATTATTATTATTTATTGTTTTATTAGCTTCAGATTGTTGACTTCGCCTCTAGTTCAGTTCTGCTGTATATACTATATAGTCCATAATAAGCATGGTACTAAATGATATGCTTTTGTGCTGATGTGGTGCTTGTTTGTTTCCCAGTGGAGCAAAGTGATATAAGCACATACATTAAATATATTTATGACAAATTTCTCATCTATTACTTTTATTTAGAGTGGTTTTGAAGTAGAGCAGATTTTGCTGGAAAACAAACATCTTTCTAAAGGCAGGCAGCAAATCCAAAAGTATATTTGCATCCTTATTCTTTTTTTTTTTTTTTTTTTTTTTTTTTTTTTTATGAAGACAGTTACAAAGCTTCAAGGGAGAAAAAGAAGTGTTCACCACTTTTCTTTTATATAGTAATCATAATAGATCCTGGCTTGTCTCTGCTTGCTGGAGGAGATATATCTCTCCTTTTTTAAGAACTAGAGTAGAGACAACACAGGAAGCTGAAAACGTGGGCCATGCCTGTTCATTGTCCTGAGTTGGAGCAACTCTCCTGAGCTGGGAGATGCTTTGGATCTTCTCCGTCAAATGTTTAATGCCTTATGGTCAGAAAAGCAATTCAACATTTAAGCACATGCCTATCATTGAGCATGTTTTCGTATACGAAAAGCCCCTCTAGTAAAGAGAGAGGAGGGAAAATGAGCACGTTCAGAGGGCGGAGAAAATCTTGTTGGAAGGGAAAGGCAACTATCATCTGGTTTCTGTGCCTTAGAAAATCTGAAGGTATATGTACCTGTATATATCACCTGAGAGCTGCTGGACTGTGGGAAATGCAAAGCCCTCATATGTGTTTTAGGGCAGTATGTCTCTAAAGTGCTTCCTGAACATAAAATGATACTTACAGTAGATGATAAAGTCAAATAACATAAAAGATTTTCTCTTGAGGTTGAGTGCCTCCCTTCTGGGCAAGTCTCTTGCTTCTTGTGCTGACTTACTTCAGGGGAATATTCTTGCCTCTGGCTTTTTAATCTTCACTGGGTCCATCGTTTCTGTAGGATCAACAGGTTTTTGTAGTTGTCCTAGTCTCACACATAGGCTTCAGTGGGACTTAGCACAGGTTGCAGCTGGGTTTATTTGGCTTAGCCAAATAAAATGCAATTACAGTGTCCTGTACTTGGACCATGTCTGTCAACATGCCACGAAACTGAAAATCATAGGGAAGAAATGCTTTTCAGGTCCATTATTTCCTGCTGTAGGAGCTGGATTGTCCTTACTGATGGAATTCTATTAGACACATTCTTACACTTGTGTTTCATCTCTTTTTTAGTTACATTAACCACAGGGGGGGAAAAAAAATGCCAAAAGGTTCCTGGTACTGGGATATTGTTAGACTACCTTCAGCAGCTTTTTATGGGTGTTCAGTTTTTATTTTTTGCTTTTATCCCTTTCAGCCAGACTTTTTCTATTTCTGTTGTGGTCTTCCTGAATTGGATCTTTGGTTGGGTTTGCTGTTTCTGAACTCAGTTCCCCAAAGACTCCAATTACCAGGTTCTGGGGGAATCTTAGGGCCTGCAGGAAGCCCTTTATCCCCATCTGTAACCTGCAGGAAGGTAGTTGGCATAATAGTTTGTATCCATATGTGATATAGTCAGCTGACATTATCTGTGATAGTAACCTTTTTTAGTGAACTGAGCTGACATCTGCTGTTCATGTATCCTGTTTTGCTTGGGTTTTTTCCCTTTCAGATTCTGCACTGTGCCATCCGAGATTGCACATCCTCTGAGCTGTCCAGTCTCTTGCTGAGGCTATAGAAGAGATCTTCCAGATTCTCTCAAATGCACTGAAACGAACATCATTAGGTAGCCCAGTGGATGATGATTCTTATATCTAATGATGCTGTACCCTGCAAGCAAAGCAAACAGGAGGCAGGGCTGTGAAAAAGCAGTAGTGTGGGCAGATTTTAATTGCCATGCTGAGAGGTCAGATAAGAAACTCATGAAATGGCTTGGAAAAAATGTGTACATTTATATGCCATAGTAAGACCCTAAGGCTGCATCCAAAAATGCTTCCAGATTTGGTTACAAAAAGAATGAGAGCATGCAGGCTACTGAGCCTTCCCACTTCATTCCCTAGCTTCCCATATTTCCCACCAATTAATTTACTTTTTCTCCTCCTTCTCTGGCATTCTTCTTTGCTTTCACATTCTGTTCTTTCTCTGATCTTCTGCCTCGAATGCTAAGTGATTCCTCTATGTCCCGCATACTTCTTCTGTGTGTTTGCAATTTTTCTTAATTTATAATAAAGCCGGTGCCTGATTGTCTTTGAAAGTGGATTCTAGCTGGGTTATTTATCAGCTATGTAGATTGCATTTCCTTAATCTTGTTAGCTATTTGGTATATAAAGACATATTGCATGCAGTCAGTGGATAATGCAGTTATAAACTATGCTGCGTAGAATTTCTATTTCTTGTCTGTTGTTCTGGGAACTGATGTGAAAAATTCATCCTGATCCAGTGGCTTTTACTGTTGCTGTTTTCTCCTGAGAGTGCCTAGCCGCCTTCTCCCCCTGTCGCTGTCTGGTTCCTAGTGCTCTGCCATGGATGGGTGTAGTTGAATCTACCGCTGCATGGATTTGATTGCATGGATCCTCAAAGTCATTAAGCCAAGTGTAATGTTCCTGAGAATGAAGGGCTGCTTGCATTGGCAGGTAGCATCCAAACACTCATGACTGAGTACAGTATGCTCTATTTTACCCCAAACTGTAGCAGCAGAGCCTTCTTTTTATCACCTGTGAACTGAAATTCGTTGGCAGTTACTGTCAAACTGGATCCTTAATATTTGCAAATTGTTGTGTGAATCTGGTAGTGAATTTGCTTAGGTTTTAATACACTAACTCACTAAGCTCCCAGATCGTATGGACAGCTCAGGAGGAAAAGAAAAAAATGTTTTGGACTTCTTTTTGCTACGTACTGGTTTTGTCCAGTGCTGTCAACATTACCAATATAATGGGCTTAACACAGGTCAAAAAGAATCTAGTCTGTGGTACAGCATCAGAGCTTTTACAGGCCCCTGGAGACCGAGATGTTTTGAAACACTGGCAAGTCTCATCTGACAGTGACATGCTGTCTTTAAAGTGCCTGTCTGTGGTGGTCTGTGTCAGCTGGTGGAACAAATCCAGTCAGCAGCTCTCTCTTGGTCCTGTCTTTTCATCTGGTGATAAAACAACTGTTGGAGTCTCCAAATGTGTGCCGTGGTGCTGTTCAAGTAAAGGGGAAAAGGAACCAGAGGACAAGAGGACTTCTGGTAAAAAGATGCTAAATTGAGGAGGGGGAGGGTCATTCGTGTCTCCTGGGCATGGGTCCAGGTGAACATGCGTAGGTGGAGCAGAACATAAATGTGTCTGTGCGGGCAGAGCAATGATCTGGATCTGAGATGATTTGGAGGAGGTGTGTTACAGTAGTTAAACACAGGACATTTATTTGCTGGGAACTGACTTTGATCTTGGAACAAGACTACTGTGTGAAACGAGTTCTGCTAGGTCTTGAACTGTTTCCATTTGAGTGATTTCTGCATGCAAAGATGTATGAGACTGCGGTTCAGCCTGCTTTGCAGATGGGTGGGTGGGTGTCAGCCTGGGTCTTCTCATTGTGATGGATTTTCCTGGGACTCAGGCTGTGGCAGACAGAAAAACTGTGAAACAGCATCTAGAATTTCAAAACAAACCTAGAATCTGAGAATATGCATAACTCACTGTATGGGACAGTATCTGCTGCTTTGACTTGCAAGCCCAGGTTTCTCTCAGGAATTTATTTTTTTGTACTCTTGCATTCTCTGTTTCTTTGGCATGTATCCTTACATTGGTTTCTGGGATGGGATGGGAGGTGGTATGTCTTTACACAGACCTATTAAAAAAAAAAAAAAAAAAAAAGTTCTACTTTAGGCATCTTGTGCCTCCCAGTGTACCCAGAGCTTTCTGCTCGCACATACAGTATGTGCCTCAGTTAGGTGTTTAGACGGTAACACAGACCTCTAAGACCGTATCTGGCAAACCTGTGAAATTTTGCAGTACTCCTCTGACCTATATGTAATGGCTGTAGCATGAGCTACACAAACTGCATTTATATGGATGATGTTTAGGCTGAATGGAAAAATGGAAACACTGCCTCTCCATTCATAAATTAATCCTCTCTCTCCCCGCAGTGCTTTCCTGCCTGCCTGATGCCCCTTGCTGCTCCCTTTCTCTCTCACTGCCTGCCCTTTGGACACCGCTAAGTGGTGTAGCGCAGGATGCCAGTCCTGGCTGCCTGAGCCGTGGCCATCCCTGCCTCCATTTTACAGATGAAGCCAGGTCTGCTCCACAGGATCCTAGAAATGATGAGCTGCCTTTTTTTTTTTTTTTTTTTTTTTTTTTGAGAGGTCAGGCTGTGGGAAGTACTCACTCTCCTCTGACCTAAGCCCCTGCAAATCTTTGTGCCCACCACAATACCACCAGTGAGAATTCTCAGCAAGGTCGTTCTGTGCTTCCATTGTCCTCCAGGGAGATCCACACGCTGGCAGAGTTAATTACACTAACAGCCGCAGAAATTATATTGGCCCACCACTGGCCTAGTGAGATGAATATCTCCATTTCTTAGTCACAGGGGGACGTTAATGGTATTTTTATTAACTGGTGACCTGTTGACTGCTATTAGAATATAGATTGTATGCATAAACCAGGTCAGGGTACTGAAGATATGATTATAGAGCAATTACTATGTCAGCCAGTGTGGCTTCTAATCAGCGCTGGCAAAGAGTCTTTGGAAGCCTGAAAACGATTTTTGGAGTCCAACAAGAAGAAACAGCTTTGGATCAAAGTCTGTATTGTGCCTTTACATCTTTCTGGAATTAAATGTCTGATTTTCTATGATTGGGATGGACAGTCAAGGCAGAAAAAAGTCTTAAGAAGGACAGCTTCTAGTAGAACACAACTGATTAGGGGAGTTAAAAGTTTGAAATTTTTTTTTTTTTTCATTTTCTTTTTTATTATATGGTTTATGTTTATTGAACTGAGCTGGCTGAGGATGCTAATTCTGCTCTTGCCCTTTAAAATGAACTGCAAGGTCATACGGCTGAGTGTCTGAGATGTCAGTAAAAACGATTACACTAATACATGCATTTCATTTGATGAGGGCCATAGCTACAGAACCAGATTTAGAATTGCTCCACATTTATCAGAAGTATTAAAGGAAAAAAGGAATGATAAAACGAAGCTGGTGTGTTAGATATAGAACCAGAGGCTGATTTTCTCTTAGGTGCAGCTGTTCTTTTGGAGGTTGAGTTGAATACCCTGATTCCCAAAGACTAGCTTTATTCCACTAACAGCACCACTGATCCCAGTGAAATGACTGGAAGAGGCAGAGAGAGGAACCACTTTGCATGGATAAGAGCTCAAGGCTCATGTGTGCCTTGACTGGTACTTGTCAACATATTTGTATTCTCTTCATTTATGGACTAGACAACAAATACCGTTCAGCTCACTAGCGCATCTGCCAAGTACACTTGTAGTTGATGCTTTTCTGCGGTGGGCATTGGCATTACTGGGGGGTAGAGCACAACACTCTTTGTATATTTATGATTATCCTGTTCCAAAAAATCTAATTCCTGTCATCTGAAATCTGAAAAACTAAGTAATCTCATGGCAATCTGAGGGAGAAGCTGGATTTGTAAATCTGGTTCTCTGGTTTATGAAAAGAATGTAGTTGCTGAGATTCAGGAGGAAACAAATGGTTATAGATTTCATTTGATGTTTAATATATAATATATAGCTTAAAAGAGAAGCTCTCTCCCTTCCATTTCGGAACTGGAATTCAGCTTAAATAGGAAAATAAAATTTGGATTCTGAGTCTGTTGCTACACTTTCTGCACTGAGAGAGTTCAGTTGCATGCAAAAGCTTGAGGGAGGAGGCATGTTTGTATTTTTTCCATCAGATTTTGAATTATCTCTACAATTGCCATTGTTATCAATGTGGTTAGTAAGTCCTGAGTGTTTGTGAAAATTCATCCATTGATCTTTTGAGATTTGGTCCTATTCTGTCTGCTTTTTACTCTATGAATGAAAAGGGCATATTCTGAGGAGACAGGAAGAGAGGGGAGGGAATGGCAAGAGATTAATGTGCTTCCTGAACCAAACTTCTTGAAACAGTGAAGGGAAAAATGTCCTTTCCTTGCCAATATGCGGTTCAATCCGCCATGTGGCAAGTGTTGTCCTAGAGTTGTTTGTTTGTTTTATCTTAAAGCTTACTTTCTGTGATGTTTTCGTGAGTGTTTACTTCTATGAAATTATAATAATAATAAAGTAATTTCTTATCAGTATTTGGGGGGAGTAAAACTTGGTGATCTGTGTGATCAAAACACAAAGAATCAGCAGGGCACTGAAAAACCCAATACTTTTTATTATTTCAGGAGTTATGGTTTTTAAGCCAATGAGATGATTCTTTGGGGTTTGCCTTATTATCTTTGAATACTGAAAGATGCTACTTTGGCAGATTTTCTTCCTTAAACAGTTTTTCTCTGACTAACTTCCCATTTCAGCAGTCTGGCATCTATTTAATACTCCTTGTGTCAGAAATTCCCATTTCAGAGATGACTCTGTTTCCATCAAAGCTGCGGCCGTACTTCACAATTTCACTTATTAACAGCCTACTGAGATAATTGGGTCTGCCCAACTCATTAAAAATAAAATATTGATGTTTTTCTTAGGGTGGATGTAATTATCTTGCCCCCATAGGGAACAAGCAGCATAAAGGAGGGAGGGTGTGGTCTAATACACATCCTGCTATGCACCTGCTTGCTGCTCTGCAGTGAAGGAAATTAGGGACTCCTGATGCAGATAGAATAGGTGAAGGTGGGAATGCAGAAGAAAATATTTTCTTTCAAGCCTGAACAACACAATTTTTATTTTTTTTTTTTTTAACCTGGGTTCAACAGTATAGTTCCACAGTGCTTCTCTCTATGCTGTAGTATACTGTATAGTATAGAACTGGAAACATTTCATTCCAGGGCGAGATGTCATTCTCCAGGGGCTTAGAATAGGGATCTAAGCCCAGAATGGTTTTAGCCACAAATTGCATGACCACTGCCACTTCTTATTTGCTGGCTCCAGCCAAATGAATGGTGGCTACAAAGGGATTCACAAAGTGAATACAAGCTACTCCACTTCGTACCATGAGGGGTAGCAATGGTGTGCATCCTTCTTTAGTGCCCCACTTTGATGTTACTAAAGTCAAAATCCCTGGAGCCAGTTCTACAAGTAAAAATGTATTTACAGGTCCAGCTTTGTCTTTTCTGAGAATTTTGGCAGCAATTTCTTCAGTGCCCTGTATTTCTCTCTGTAAGGTATTACATGAGTCGCTATCAAATCCCGTTGGTGCAGGTCATCAAATGTACGATTAGACAGAAATGACACCTAGCTACCACTGAACCACTGGTGAACTAGGAGCCCTGGGATATGTATGTTCTTGCCCTCCCATGTCCAGAGTTACCCAATTTGAGTTGTCCAACAGTAATTGTGAGATATTTCAATGGTGGTGTACTGGCAGGGGATTTTAATTTCCCATTGGTAAAAAAGGGCATGGAGGGAGTAAGTATCAGGGAAAAAAAAGAGAGTACTGTTTGCTCCCCATTCTTTATGGTTGTTTTAAATGAGTGTTAGAACACAGACACAAAAGAAAAACCGAAATGTCAGAGAGCATTTAAGTAACTGAGATGTTCCTGTCTCATTACACTGTTTTAGGTATGTAGGACCTCAGGTCTAATTGAAAGTAAGTGTGATGAAGGCTCCTAAGTTGTTTAGTTGCTAATGAGAATACTTCCCATAGCTCACATTATTTGGCTAGAGAAAACGTAGCTGTGAACACTGCATATTGTCCAAAATTGACCTTTTCAGGAGCCTGGGCTTCTGTGTGCATCTTAACAACCATGCATGGGCTTCAGCCCAAACTTTTCCCATAATCCTGCCTTGTAATTGTGGTTTTCTCATGAAAGTCTCCTGTTCTGTGTGCACTGTGGTGTATTGCAGCAGCTTTTCTTTCCTGGTTGGAGCTAGCTTGAGGCACCTCACTGCTCCCATGGTATCTCCACTGAGGGTTCAAGAGCTTGGCCACAGACTGCTGGGTACTCTCACTGTTTGAAAGGTGCCCAACACTTCCTAAGAGCTAGAACCTCTCTTTTAGTCTTCTATCACAGCATCATTGCAGTGGAGTGGTCTGTATTGAGGCACTGGTCACTAACTCTTTTGTGCAGGTACGATGTGAGGTATACACAGGTGTGCAGTATTCTGACAGTGTTGTTCCATCTCACAGGTGTTTGAGGGTGCACAGAGAGACATGGAAGCCGCTGAAGAAGTATGCCAATGTGTGCTTCCAGAAGGAACAGTAGTTACTTTAGACGGAAAGAATCCCACCTTTCTGTTGAAAGTTTTCCTCTGAAATTTTGTGTTTGAGTGTGAGCAAATAAGCGCTGCTGAGGGACAGGGTTTGGTTTGGTAAAGTACTGCTCCTCTGTGCCACCTCCTGCGTGTACAGCAGCCCTGATCCAGGCGAGTTTGGCAATAGAAGTATTGCAACATCCATTTCAGGATAATCTGAGGGGAAACAAACTCCCTGCAGTTTTCAAGCCGGGTGGGCTGTGGTCTGGCTGTAGGGTGACACCAGGATTATTTTTTGCTTCCCAGCTGAGTTATTAGCAGCTTAACAACTGAAAAGATGCTGATGTGCTCTCTGTTCTATTAGCAGCACTGCTAAGGGATTTTTCTGTTTCTGAGAAAGGCTCCTATTCTGGTGGGCCACAAATTACATATATAGCTCGGCAAAATGGCTGGAGGCAGCATTATAATTTTACAAGTTTGCTTCTGAAGTGCTTCATATGGAGGTCAATGGTAGATGTCTGTTCAGCAGGAATTAGGGAAAATACAGCAACATCAGCAGGGCTTGTTCCACTTGTGTTTTAAGACCACGCTGTCACAGACTTGGTGAAGGTGGGGCCTTCTCACTGTTAGCAGGACTTAAAAATCAACCACTTCCAACATGCCAGTGGAAAAACTGGATGGCCTTTAAACAGACCACTTCCTCCGTAGGCAGACGGTGAAATAAATGGTCACGTTTCTGCAAAAGCTGCCCATGTTGTGGCTGTAACTGTCACAGTAGGAATTGCTGGGCCCTGAGCACTTTGGTATATCTGGCCTTTATTTGGATAATGGAAGCTGAGCAGTTTGGAAAAATCTGTCCCTAATTATTGGTGCAGAGCCCTTGAAAATCTGGCCCCGAGCTCTTCTCAAATAAAAATCTGGCCTCGTGGGCATGCCACTGTCAGAAGCGGTGCCTGGCATAGAATGCTTCTTATCCTTTTCAGTGATTTTGTCCTCCTGTGAAGTTTCTAATTTATTTTAATTGCTTTAAAACTTTTTAAATGAGGCTATTTAATGGCTAGGATTTTGACTTATGGATCGAAGCTTCAGTGCACTCTGCATTAAATGGCGTGTATTTCGTTATGCCTAAATTCTATTGTTATGCCTGCCCTTTGTGCCGGCTTTTCATTTTCCAGTTTGGGGGTAGTTGCATTTCTAGGGCTCCCATCTGTCATAATTTAGTGTTTCTTCAGCAGTTTTTCTCATCTTAGGAAGCCATTCAGTATGTCCAAATATTGCTTTATGCCTGCATGGACAATGCTCGCTGTCTTTGGAGGCGTCTATTCTGTTTCACAAAGGGAAACGTTGCGGTACATCTGACTGCAGACTGAAGGCAGAGATGTCTCTTTGAGCCACTGGGTTGTAAAGAGATGAACTCACTGGCTGTCCTCTCTCAAAGCTTTTCAGGAGCCTGACTGTTCATGGGGGATTCTTTGCATGGACCACAATTGAGCCCAGTTCCTCCTGTGATTGCTATTTTGCAGAGGGCAGCACTATGTAAAACTAGGCATGGACTTTTGTGGCGTTGAAATTCATGTCCCCGATACCCATTGGTTAGAGCTAAAAGCCTGAATTCATATTCCGTTAATTAAGTTCTCCTGGCCGTGCTTTCAAGTGGGTACCATTTTGGATGGCATTTTGTTTGGTCCTGTCTGCTATCTGAAGTGATATTCTTCACTGCTCTTCCTCGCTAGCGAGCAGCAGAAATAAAGGTCCATTTGAAACCGCATCTTCCCACGGGTGTGGAAAGGGAATGGGGTCAAAGAAAATAGAGAGGTAAACGTGTAATGCAGGGAGTTAGAACTAGGCCACAAGACCCATCTTACAACTGCAGTCTTTGAGAAAATGCTCAGAGCTCTTTAATAAGTGAGGAAGTAGGGGCTTCTGCCTCTCTGTTTGATTAGGAAGACAAACATGCCCAGTGACACGATACCTACACAAAGCCAAAAGTGGGGAACATACATTCTAGTGGCTAAGACGAGGCCAGTGCAGCCACAGAGGTTTTGTACATCCCTTGGTAACTCGTGGAGCCTCTGTGCCTCAGCTCTCATTTGTACTGCAGGAATCATAATGCCTCTCTGTATCACAGAGACACTCTGAATAATTTTTCCAGTGTTCTTTTCACTCACTTTCATAAAAGCAAACTGCTTGCATTTGTAAAATTAGCAGGGGAAATGTGGCTAAAAAGCAGCATTCAAGGGGACTGTCAGCTTTGATTAGAAGATAGTACAATTAGCTTAATTATTAGGGCAGTAGGGTCTCTTTAATGTAGATGATAAATATACAGAAATCTAAGACCAGAATTGTTTTAGCAAGAGAAGTGCCACAGATTGCATGACCAGTGCCACTTCTTATTTGCTGGCCCAACCAAATGACATTCCATCATAGGTTTACGTTACAGTAGAAACCGAAGCACTGAGATTCTAGCTCGAGGGACATCAGTTGCTGCATTCTTCATTTTCAATTAAACTGAAATTTCAACTCTGAAGTTTTAGTGAGAGATCCTTTGTGTTGGCTTGTTTTTCACCTTACTTCGATATTGCTCTAAACCAGACCTGCAAGGGTCTTTGGTGTGTGTTTGATTTTTAGAAAGGCATTTCTCCCATTTTGCACAACCATTGCAACAGAAGTGGCAGCAGAGAAGAGGCTCCATAGGGACTGAGATAACAGGAATGATTTGAAGCTGGGCAGAGGTACATTGAAACAGTTGGGGGTGACAGGCTTGAAAAAAAGTAAATGCCATTAAGTTAGGAGCACTGTGTACTTTCTGGAAATGTGGCTGGTAAGAAAGAGGAGTGATTTCTGCTATTTCTCACTCAGTATCTGCATCTACTCACTCACATCTGTGCCAAATTTTAAATGCATTTGACCCTGCTTCTTTTTTCCTTCAAAAAGCAAGAAACTACGAGCAGAATGCAATCTAGAGATGTTTCTCTGCCTGTATCATAGAAGTTTTTCTAGGAAAACAAGGTCTGTGTGCGAAGTACTAGGTGGAATTCAGATAGATGGGTTGTCAGATGCCTAACAGATATATTCATCTAATCCCGATGTTTTCATTCATCTATTTATTGTAAAGGCACCCCCTTTTCCCCTGGCCATTTAAAATACAAAACAATAATTAAGAGTGTCTGAAGAAGCTCCAGATGGATTACAGATGTCTCCCAAGAGGTCGGCTGACATTTCTGCTCTCTGAAAGTCCCTGCTCAGCTGCCTCTTCAACCAGCAAACCTTGATTCCAGCGGCCATCTGATTAAACAACAAAGCATCAGCAAGTACTAAAAGTCACTTCTCTTGGGCCAGACTGCACTGACAGCAAGGGCAGAAACAGAAAATGATGAAAGGGGAGGAAGTCTTTTGGTGCAAAACACGTCTCTTGGTACTATATAGAGAGCTGGAAGATTAAATGTTTTCCATTGTATGATCCTGGCTGGTCTGCTGCTTGCTGTATCCTAATAGCCTGGATCCTGGGTGTAACGAGACAGAAGTTTGATTTGTATCCTATGCACCACTCTGTGTGTATGTAAGGTTGTGCAAATAAGGGCTGTTAACTCCATGATTAGACTCAGGTACCCAAATATTGCTCCATGTGAAATGGTGTTTTACAGAACTTCCTCTGCAAGACATTATTATACCTCCCTGCAGCATCCTTGCCCCCCCTGTATCTCTCTGGCAGCACCCCTCGATTGTGAGCTGCAGAGTGTTCTGGTGCTCTGCCTTGGCTTGCACATGCAACCTAGAGCTGATGCTCATCTGCTGCAATGCCCAGACCCCTCTGTCCTCCCAGCCCAGGGCTCCCCACATCCAGCTCTGCCCCAACCCCACAGATCTGCCCTGCTGGTGTCTCAAGCAGCACTAGCCTCTGAAACACGCACGGTTAGACATGCTAGGGCTGTGCCACGCCAGGGCAGTTATGCTGCTTTCAGAGCTGGATTAGTGTCCCCCTCCAAATAATAGGGGGGAGGGGGGGCTTTGTGCAACAACATGTGGAAATATACGTTTGAGTGGGTGCTTCATATTTCTGCCCCTGTGACTCATAATGTTGCCAATTTTAGGGCTTTTTTTCAAGAATGTTGTTGTAGCTGGTATATTTTTTTTAAATCTACAGCTCCTGGTGACATGCTATCGCATGAAAATCCAACATACTGCTACTTCCTTTTCAAAGGAAGTTTCTAGTCCTTCTAGGTGAAAAGGTGGACAAAGGAGATTTATATGAAAAGGATGGGAGAGAGAGGAAAAGAAAAGTTACAGTTTGTTTGTTTGTTTTTTAAAGGAGTCATGTTTTTTAGGCAAGCATCTTGCATTTGGAGGAATCTGATAGTTTGGGGGGGTTTATATGTAAGGCCACCTTAATTGATATAGATTTGCCACTTCCATCATACCCCACAGTAGTAATTTCTTCCATGCTGGCCATATCCTGCAGCAACCAGTGTCAAAATATCATGGACACAGAATCATGGAATCAAAGAGTCATTTAGGGTTGAAAATACCTTTAAGATCATCAAGTCCAATCGTTAACCCAGGACTGCCCATCATTAACCCATGGACATACCATGGCTGTGTTTAGTCCTTGCTGAGTCTAGATAACTCTGATTCAGGTATTTGACTGGCATTTAGTTTTCAAATCCATACTCTCCCTCTGTATGGGAGTCAGTTCTCACATCACACCTGATTCCTAACCCTTTGCTAATGGGAGACAGAAAATTCACCAAGGGGTCTTTAGTCATCAGACCAGGCAAATATAGTTGCTCTACTTGTTCTCTCACATATTTGCCTTTTAATTTTGCATCTGAATTATGAAATGCCACCTCCACTAGCCACTGCCAGGAGCAAGGAGCATTAATATTGATGTTGGAAAGCCCTGCTGCACAGTAGCAGGGTGATTTAAGGGTGAGAATGATCAGTGATAGTACTGGAGTAAATAAACTCAAGGTCCAATTTATTTTTTTCTTTCATCTAGCTCTTTTTTTTTTTTTTTTTTTTTTTTTGTCAAGGCAGGATTAATAAAATAAAATAATTTAAAAGATAAAAAAAAGCACGAATCGACAGATTCTCTAAGCTGCTGACTCGATTAGTTTGTAATATTTCCTGCCTTGCTGGCTTCTTTCTATCCTTCCTGCCACCTGTCAGGAGGAAGGCAATGCACCAAAGCCCGGTGCGGATAGAGCTGTGCTCTCCGGATGGCAGCAAGCCACAGCCCGTCTCTGTGGAGCAGGGAAAAGAGGCTGGATGGCCAAGAGGTTTGGGAGGGGGGCTCACAAGCCTGCGGTAGAGATGGGGAAAAATGCCAAAGCCTATCTATTGTGTTTCTTTCTCAGAAAATTGAATGAGCGGGGCTGATTCTGGACTTTATTCTTGTGCTGGATGCTTTCATGACTACTGTTATTACCTCTTTCTGTAAATAAGTCAATGCTAGTCTTTTAAGTTTCCAGCTGCTACTGAGAAGGCAGTGACACTGCCTTCGTGCTTTGCCTGTGACGCTAAGCCAGGCACGTTGTGCTTCGTTCTCCTGCCTGCACAATCACCCTGATCCACTCCCAAGTGTGCGCTGGGGACAGGCGCAAGGCTCGAGTGTGCCAGCCATGGGAAGAGATGGGAGGGAGATTTTATGAGTAGATGACAATCTGGCATTGTCTTTTTGAGGATGGGTTGTAAAGCCCCAGAGAGTGTGGAGGGTAAGACAGGGCTGCTTTCCAGGGTACATACCTTCCTCCAAGACAGTGGAGGCAGAAGCGTGAGTAGAGTGGCTATCGAGAGAGGCTCCTGCACCACAGGCAGCCAGCTCCCTGGGCAAGGAGGGCTGTCAGGCAAGCGGCTGTGTTTGCACAGGTCCCATCACTGGGGACCTCAGCTGAGTCATCCCCTCTCCATGGCAAGCTGAAAGAGTGAACTGACGGCAGGACCCTGTGGTGCTTCCTTTTTGCAGCTAAGTGTGAAGACAGGACAGCATAATGAGACACGTTTTTGTAGAGTTAGCTGCTTGTTTTGTTGCTGGTGACTGATGCCAGCACTGGGATGCTTTGTTTCCCAACAAAGAAGTTCCAGTGTAGTCAGGAGTCAGCACCATTACAGTGCAGGCTGATGTCATGCTTATGAAATAAATACGGCGCAGGTAGGAGAGACTGGTCTTTTCTGCACCAAATGCCAGCAGCGCAGTCACCATTCACATTTTCTTCCCTTAGAAACCAAACTGCACAACTGTAGTCTTTTAAGATTTGCCTCTTTTCCACAGGACATCAAACAGCAGTGACTTGACCAGGCCAACCGGCAGCGGCGACTACAAATAGGTTGGAAATTATAATTATGGAGGATGCAAATATGTAAACTCTTTTCTGCAGGACTGTCCAGCTTGACATCAAGGCTGTTGCAGTTTTAACGGGGCTTTGCCTTTTCTGCTTTTTTAAGAAAGCTATGCATGCCTCTCTTCTGCCTCTGGCCTCTTCCTTTCCTCTGAAGCTTCACTTTTTCTGCCCTCCCCAGTTAGGGCATCTCTGTCTCAGATGTTGCTTTTGATGGGATTTTTTTTTGACTTACCCATCTTACTTTCTTCTGACCCCAATTCTGTTTTTATAATGAGGCCATGCTAATTCGTGCTGAGAGCTTATGAGTTTTCTTTAAGCACAGGGAAAGGTCACTGAGAAATGGCTAGGGGTGTTTCTTTCTTCCCATGGCTGCTGTTCAGAAGGTTTGATCAATTTATTTCCCTATCACCACCAAACTGTTTCCTGACTAAATTAATAGCAGTGCCTTGTGCAGGCATTGTGTTGGGGGGTGGAGGGAGGGGGCAAATAAATTGACCGAGGAGATGGGGGTAGGTAGGTAGAAAACGTACGTGAGAGGATGACGCTGGACCAGCAAAGCTCTGCCCACACCAGTGCCAGCTGCTTTCTCGTTGCGTGGCAGAGGCCAATGATTTTTCCCAGTGTAACTGGTAAGAGAAAAACAAATTAAACAGTTACTAGAGAGAGGCAACCAGCTGGTACCTTGCAGTGGGCTGTAAGCAGATCTGTCAGTCGTCTTTATTAATTGAAGACAAGCCTTAAGGGGAGCCCTTTTTAGGCATGTTTACTTAGTTACATAGAAGGTCCTGTCCCTTAGCAAGAGTCTTATCATTGTTATTAGTGGTAATACAATAATAATAGTAATAATTCTGGCAAAAATAACTTCCTCCTGAATGAATGCTCTTGGACATTTTTTTTTATTATTATTATGAAAAAAAACATCCTCCTCACGCTGGGCTCTAATTACCATTTTTATGAGAACTACATGTTCTCCTATTCACACAAGAAGATTTGTTTATCAAGGGTTTCTTTTCTAGTGCTGATTTTGTAGAGTTTATCTCTTCAGCCTTAGCAACAAGTGTTGGGGTGCTTGGCTAAATGAAAGACCTGAGTTACTGCCTGGGTGAAAAGGCAAAAGAATCAAATTTCCTCATCAGGAGAAAAGGCAGAAGGATCAGATCCCTGGTCTGGATGAATTGGTACAGATCCAGTGGAGGCTGTGATGCTGTATTGCTTCTTGCCATTTAAAACCTTTACACAAGTGGAGAAAAAGAGAACGAAGCAGTTAATCTCTGTATAATTAAGCATTTCTCCAGACCCAGCAATGTCTCATCCTGATGTGGGGAGCCATTCAGAAAACGAAAAATAAAAGTATCTCTTTTATTCACCTTATAACATGAACTTTCTGTGCCTTGGATCATGCAAGCAGAGCAGTTCAAACCATAACAAAACCAGAGCAAGCTCTCTTCAAAATGGGTAACCAGAATTATACCTTCTTTCAGATAAGATCTCACGAGTGCTTTTTATAATATCTCCATTTCTTTGTCAATACACAGTCACCCCATGAGGCGTTAGTGCTCCCAAGTCTGTCTGCTCCACTGTTCTTTCTAACTAACAAGCTCCCCGCTTGCATGAGAAGCCTTTGTTGTAGTGCCTGATCTTGCACTTTGGGCTTTTATCATTTCTGTTTGTCCGGTCCTCAAGGTCAGGCAGTTTTTTGTTTATACATCTACATCTCCCTCTGCACTGACGGTGTTTTCCAACTATGTGTCATTGGTTCACTTCAACAGTAAACTCTTACTTTTATGCTAATATCAATCATGAAAATATTTTAAAAAAACATTGGTCTCAGTCCTTGAGGAGCTGTATTAATAAATTCCCCTTTCAGCCTGACCAGTTGTCATCTCCTTTCATCAATTCCTTATTTGCCTTAAAATTCTTTACTAATGCCATCATCTACATCTTAACTAATAATCCCCTATAAGACACTGTATCCAATGTTTTACTTAAATGGTGATAGATTAGTCCTTACTGCATTTCCTTTGTTTAAAAAAAACCAGTTATTGAAAAAGGCAGTTGGTTTGCTTTGAGCTTTTGGAAAAGCCACACTGCATTTTATCCTATTTTCCACTTACCTTGATGTCTTTAATTACTTCTGCATGTATTCCAAAGCATTGCATACTGCCAGAATCATCTAACTAAATCTGTAGTTGCCACATCACTTTTTTTTTTCTTTTTTTTTTTCCTTACTTGTATGTTTTAAGTCAGGTATTCTGCAGTCACGTATACCCTCTATATTGATAGGTGTACTGAGATTCTTGCACCTTATCCTACCATATCCTTATCAGTTCTTTAAACGTTCTGGCGTGAAAGTTCTCTTGTTCCACCTTCTCGAGTGCGGTACGATCTCGGAGTTTACTCTGCTCCAGGAATTATCATTTCCATTTTCTCATTCCCATTAGCTACACTGCCTTTGTCCTACACTCAATATCACCATCACTATTAAAAAATTAAGCCAAGTCTTCATTTATTTTTTGGCATGCACACAGATTATCTTTAGTCTTTACTGCATGCTCACTGCATAGCATTCCTCCTTATTTTTAATTTGCTGTCCTTTCATTAATATGACCAAACAGTCTTTCTATTACCTTTGAGAGTAAGTATCCTTTGCAAGGTCTGGCATATCTTGACTTCTAGACAAGTATCACTGTATTTGTACACTTCTGGACCATGGAGGGAATATATTAGTCATTGCTCAGTTCGTTCTTGTGTTCCTGATTGGTTCTTCCATTGCATGAGCTTCCTTTTTATGAGGATTTTTTCTTTCTTCCTTGGGATACAGAAACTGCAAGAGATCCCGTTCTGTGGTGAGAGAAAACGTGCAAGATTTGCACAGTCAATACCCAAGCGCATTGAGCCAAATAAAATCCCAACTTTCCATCAACTTTTGATTTCCTTCAGCTCATCTGTTTTAAAAAGAGGCTGTAAACTTCTGTATTTAAATAAGCAAACTTAAACCATGGGTCCAAATGCAGCCTCTGCATCTGAAACTTGAGAAAGCTTCCAGTGATATTCCTGATATTTGCCGCTTGGATTTGTGTCTATTTGAGCATGCCTTTATGGGCTTAATAAGGTAAAAATAAATTTTGCCTCTCCTGCTTCAGCACTGGGTGGGTGGGGTTGTCTCATTGTGAATAGTACTTCCTGGGACAGATGGTCGCTATGGAGGCAGAGAAGGATCCGGAGCCCTCAGGATGTGAACAGGTGAGATCAATCCAGACTTCAGTAATACTGGCACTGTGGTGTGCTTGCTCTCCTTCCACACAAAATGAGAGCGAGCAAGGTGCCTCCCAGATTACTGCTCAGTGAAGATTAGACAAGATGGAGTTTGCTTGGATCTGAGCTTATTTGTATTCATTGGAGTCCTTGATGCCCACCTCAATTCCAGCAACCTCAAAAATAATGGTTACGTTAAAGCTTTCCAGCAAATGCCCACAACACAGATCATTATCCTCTGAGTGACAGGAGGGAAAGAGATGAAGGGGAGGAGAGGCAGGGGGAATCCACATCCCACTGCTGCCTGGATTTGCATCTTGCAATATTCCAATAGATGAGAGGGTATTTTTTTTTTCCCCAATATAAATGTATGCATTTATCTTGACAGTGAAAGTAGAGCACGTGGTTGCACACAAACATCCAGGTGTCCACAAATACCAAATTTAGTAGAAGAGCACACAGCTACCACGGTACCTGCAGCCATTGCCTGCACAGGCAGTTGTGTCTGTGGAAGCATTCGGATAGACACCCTCAAGCAATAAAAAACCCCAACCCCCAAAAAAGTATAACTGTATTTTCACATGGACTGTCTATGGGCTACCCGTTAAAAAAGTGAAAGAATACCCCAAGAACAGAAGAGTGATTTATCAGCATTACAGGGCATATACAGGGGAGCTGACCCTTGCACCTCTGGCCCAAGAAGTCTTCCTGCCTGTAATTCTTCATAGCCTACTATTTGGCTCTTCCATAACCCTTGGACTCTAGTACCTGGAGGCTGTGGATTATTTGAGGGTACAGGGTTAGCTAGGGAGCTGTACATTTTAAACCAATGTGGGTTAGCTAATTTTAAGCTGTAGTGTGAAAAAATGCATACACAGTTGCACACAGAGCGATCTGAACACACCTGGCCACACCAGTTTCTTCTGCCCCCATTCCCTGAGCCCAAAGACTCATGCTATACCAAGTTTCATGGTAATGATTCTCCTTTTTTCTCCTTAGGTAATGAATGATTAGTGTAGGATATTGGCGATAAAAAGCTGTGTCCTGGAGCTTGTGTACCAAATGGGTCAGTACATGGGTGGCTGGGTTACCTACATACAGGTGTGTAGTATGTGGTATTTAAGATATCCGTTGAAGGCTGGCACATATAACATATGGCCTGTGCTCTTCAGGACCCAAGTAGGATACCCTATGGTCCCTAAGATGGTAGCAGCTGCCTGTGTTTAGGAAACTGAATCACAGCCTATTTGATTCACGGGAAGGTGGTGTAACAGTTCTGTATTGGATCTCAACAAAACCTGAGTACTCCGCTATGAAAAATGCTTTATAAGGGTTAACAGGCAATATCTACGCTTGTTCAGAGACAGACCTATAACTGCAATAAAAGCCACCCAAACAGACAGGACTCGAAGGCTAATTATCTAAACGCATTTTCCCTTTCTCTTTTGTTTTTATTCTCTACACTTTTTAACAGCAGAGAGAAAACCTGCACATATAGCTATTATTTTGACCAGGTTTTGTATCTTCCCGATTTGAGCGTGTCAGGGCTTTATAACAATGGTATTTCATTGTCTCAAGCTTCAGTGCCAGTTTATTTGTTTTGCCACGCATTTTGAGCGGTTTTATTCTTGACCTCAGAGGCACTGTGTGTATGTGGTTGTAGGGAACTGTAATAGGGGAATTTTTCAGCTGTCCCTTGGTGTAACAGTGACAAGTCCATCACTATTTGATATTAGCATGTTGTGAAGAGATTGGAGGAAGTTTATGCACATACACCTGAAGTCGTTTCAATGTCTTTTGGTAGGTTTGGAAATGAGAAATCAAGGACTAGAGGCACAGTGCAGACTACTCAGCACCACTTGTCTCACTTCAGGGGTGCATTAGCTGACACCATCTTCCTTTGCTTTTGGGTGGCACCAGCCCATGCAAAAAGTCACCACCAGGACTTTTTGCATGGGAAGAACAAGCTACAGGGGGAGTTGAGCTATTCGACCCCACCAAACGAGTGGAACCACTACATGGCATCTCTGACAAGTGTTCCTTCTTGAAGAAAAAAGGTTATGTTTATGCCCAACAGACCTGTTACATCTGTTTCTGAGGCATCCTCCAAAAGGACTAGCATCCACCCCCTCCTCTGTCAGGGGAAAGAATTCAGGTCTTTGAAGTGTCACTTTCATGTAGTTATTCTGAAGAGCTTCTACTGAATCTCTTAAAGGCACTTTTTCTCTGGTTGCAATCACCTCTGCCAGCTGCCAGCAAGGTGTGAATAGTGGAGCAAACACGTGTTCTTCTGTTGCCTGTTTGTATATCCTGTACCCCCAGCTGGGAAACCATGGTTCTGCAACTCTTTTTTTATTCCAAGACGACTCTCATTCATTTCCAATCTATTGGCCATTTCATAGTAATTTTGTGAAGAAAAATAGATGTCCTGTAACTGACCATGAACTTAATTCTAGAACCCTCGCTAGAAGGTGGAGAGCAGAAAAAATGAAAGATAGGTCTTCCAAGCTGTGGTTCAGTGGATTTGTCATAGGAAAGGGAGGGAGGGAAGAGGATGAGAACATACAATAAGATCATGATAAAAGGAAGTGGGTCTTCTCCTCATTGAAGAAGCTCTGGCAGTCATCTTTAGTTAGCCATTCTTGCTTCCACCTTCGTTAATAATAGTAGCACGAGGGAAGTGGGGCTGGTGTACAAGTAGGTGGTATTGCTTCTGCTTGGCAAACTTCAATTTAGGCTAGCAAAAGGCTTGGGGGAATAGAAATTTTTCTTCAAAAAGGAGGTAGTGTGCATGTGTGTAGGTATATCTCGGGGGGAAAGTAGACAAGGATCGGAGGAGGGAAGCCAGTGGAGACGGCAATTTCTGTAAGTGGAAGGTTAAAAGTACCTTTCCTCCTCTCAATACATATTGTTCTTTTTAACATCAAGAATGTCATTTTCAATGAAAGATTATTGGAAGCATGAGAGGGCATGGAGAGCAGCACAGTCATGATGCTGATGTCAGCAGTGGGACTGCCACTGTTTATATGTTTGCCCTTGCTGAGGACCTGTACGGGCATAGATGGAAATTTGAATCTCTGATTTGACCGCATTTCTTTATGTGATGGTTCTTCCTGTTCCTGTTTTGTTACACATACATCCCTGATTCCAGCAGTATCAGAGCACCCTGTACTCCACATGATACCCCACAGTTAGACCTGAACAGTTATCCTGGTTTGTAACTAGCAAAGTCCAGTATAACGAGTTAGACTAGAGATTTGCCTGTGTCTGCATTAGAAAAAAAAGGTAGACTTGTAGGAGTAGATTTATAGAGTTAAAATATCAGGACTGAGGACCTGACTGTAAAATTTTCGAGGGGGGCTGCTGTAAATTGAACATCTATTAGCAGGTGGAGTACCAATGATGTGCATCTTATTTTCAGCAGAAAGAAATCTAGTCTGTGCGCTTCTAGGCAGCTCCACAATCCAGAGTCAGGGAGAGGGGATGACCTGGAGATTCACTTCAATAGCACATTTATGCTCTGAACCAAAACACTAACGTGGACACATCAGAAATCATCTGCTACCTTTTGAGATGCTCTAAGATATCCTGACCACCTCAGAATAGAGGAGGTCTCCCACAGATGTGATGTCATATTTGCCAGCCTGGTGTGCATACTTCATATACAGTAGGACAAATCAAGTGACTTCTATGTGGGTAGCTGAACCAAGCCCAGAAAGTCTGTAGCAGAGCAGCAAAAAAACCCCACCAAAAAAACCATAAAGAGCTCCTTCACATCCTGGGAGATCATTCCCTGAAAAAAAAAAAAAAAAAAAAAAAAAAAAGTTTTAGGATTGCTGTTGGAATTTAGCTTTAAATGAGGGCTGGCTACTGGGAAGTGAAAATTCTTCAGCAGGATTGTCACTCCCATGGAATGACAGCAGGACTAGGGAAGTGCTCATCCCCCTGTACTCGACACTGGTTCACTTTTGGGCCCCTTGCTACAAGAAAGAGGTGATGGAGTGTGTCCAAAGAAGAGTATCAATGCTGGTGAAGGCTCTAGAGCACAAGTGTTATGAGGAGCAGCTGAGGGAACTGGCGTGGTTTAGGCTGGAGGAAAAGGGCTGAGGGGAGACCTTAGTGCTCCCTACAACTACCTGAAACTAAACTAGCGAGGTGGATGTCATCTCTTCTCCCAAGTAACAAGCGATAAGTTGAGAGGAAATGCCCTCAAGTTGCACCAGGGGAGGTTTCAGTCGGCTATTGGGAAAAATTCCTTCACTGGAAGAGTTACCAGCCATTGGAACAGGCTGCCCAGGGAAGTGGTTGAGTCACCATCCCCGGAGATTCTTGAAAGCCGTGACACTTCGGGACACACTTTAGTGGAACTTGGCAGTGTTAGGTTTGCGGTTGGACTGAATGATCTTAGGGGTCTTTTCCAAACTAAATGATTCTATGATTCTGAAGTAATGTGACATAAGAAGGCATATGTTTCACATGAAAGTGAGATCTGGTCATGGATGGTGCCTGTTTGCAAGAATTAGATGTTAGCATTGTTCTCACTTCATGGTTAGGCTGCACCCACAGTATTGCTCAATTAAATCCAGCTGACAGGCAGCAGAGCCACACAATAACTTTCCTCCATATCCCTTTATGGTAAAAGCCAACAAAAATACAAAAGGACTCAAGCTCTTAGTTTTTCTTGATGGCTTTCAGCAGAGCTGTCCTGTCAGGCTTAAATTAGAGGCGTTCGGTAGTGTGGGGATGGTAGATAAGTGTACCAAAGAGATGGGGTAAAACTCAATTTAAAACGTGCATAAATTGCAAGATTGTTCTTTTACACTGTATTTTCTGCCACTCTAATTGCAAAACCCTGTGGAAAGTCATGTTACTGTAACATGGGATAACTATCTTACAATTGGAACACTGGTTTTTAGCTGCAGTCTCCTTGCAAAATTCCACCTTACACCATTATTCTCCTAGAACTCTTGTTAAAATTTCCAGTAGATACAGAAGTCATCTGCACAGTTTCCTGAGATAAGCTTATTCCATAACATGACTCTTAAAAAAACACAGACATCGCACTCCAGAAATGGCTGCACTTTAGCAGCAGGCGTAAAAAAAAGGCCAGTATTCTACAGGGTATATGTAAATCTTCTGAACCCTTTGTGATAAAGTGCAATATAAATGTCTGATGATAATACGGTTTGGAAACATTGTCCTTGCTCTATACCTTGTAGTTGGTTGAATGATTTACTGACTAATTATCTGATAGGAGGCAGCAGTAACTTACCCCCAGACCATGCATTAGCAAAGTTGATAAAAAAGACAGCTGTAACCAGCATGCTTCACCATGATACGTAGAACGTGGGGCTCCTTTTGAATTAATAGTGGCAGCTAATTTAACCCTGCAGGCAGCAAGGCTTCTTAAAAAACTTTCTATGTGCTCAATGTAGGAAAATGTGGGGTCGGTGCTGAATGAGGCAGGGACCTGGTGTCAGCAGATTTGGAAATGACCAAGGTACTTAATGCCACCTTCCCCTTGTTTTTTACTGGGAAGATTTGCCTTCAGGAATCCCAGAGCTCTGAGAGCAGTGGGAAACTCTGGCACAATGACGACCTACCCCTGGTGGAGCAGGACCAGATTATTTAAAAGAGCTGGATACAAGTCCATGAGACTTGACAGCATGTATCCCTGAATACTGAGGGAGCTGGCTGATGTCATTGGAAGCCACTCCAGATTACTCCTGTATGGTCTTGGCAACTGGGGGAAGTTTCTGAAGACTGGAAGAAAGCAAATGTCACCTGTGTTCAAGAAGGGTAAGAAGGAAGATCTAGGGAACTGCAGGATGTTCAACCACACCTTAGTTCCTGGGAAGGTGATGGAGTAAATAATCCTGGAAAGCATTTCCAGACACTTGAAGGAGAGAAGGTGGCAACTGGGTGTAGTCAGCATAGATCTACAATTCCATGACTAGTTTAGTGAATGGGTGTCTACTGCAGATCTTGACAGAGCATATTGCTTGATTTGACTTTAGAAAGCCTTTTGACACCCTCTCACCTTTTGACAGTGTTCCGTAAGATCCTCTCTGATGAACTGATGAAGTATGGGCTAGGTAAGTGGACAGCAAAGTTGATTGAAAGCTGCAGACACTCTTCTCAGTGACAGCCAGTGAATGTGCAAGAGGCAGTAGGCACAAAGTATAATATAGGAGATTCCATTTAAATGTAACAAAATACCCTTTTTTTACTGCAAAGATGCTCAAACAGTGGAACAGGTTGCCCAGAGGGTTATGGAGTCTTCCTCCTTGCAGACATCAAAAATTGGGCATGGCTCTGAGCAACCCATTCTAGTTAACCTTACGCTGAGCAGAGGGGCTGGACTAGATGGTCTCCAGAGGCACTTACCAATCTCAGCGGTTGTCCCATGAATCTGGGTGCTTATGTTTGACATGACAATGTCTGTGTAAGGTTCACAGCTCTAAATAGAGAGCAAAGGTAGAGCTGCTAGATGGACAGAGTCCTGTATGAAGAAGAAAAACTACTGAGACCCTCACTTTTCTCATGGAAGTTCTCTTGCACTCATTTAAAAGCGTCTGAATACCACCTCTTGGCTATTTTCTTTTACAAACTTCTTCGGTGTGAAAGAACTGCCACTCATGAAAACACCTTGCCTTCTGGTAAGGTTTTCTACTCTTCCTGCAAGCACAGAATTTTATTTTTTTTAAACATCTGGGCTCCCACTTGAAAAGTAGAAAAGCAGAATTGTGTGTTCACAGAATGAACAGCATGTACAAGATGCTCAGTTTCCCCTTAAGTCTTGGATGGATTAATGTATATTGACCCATATGTGTGATGCAAAAGCAGCCCAGAGAAGGAATGAGGAAAGAACAATTCTTGTACTTAATGCCAGGTTCTTCAGAAGTATTCCATTGATTCATTTTTGAATCAAGATGATCCTCCTGATTTTACCTGGGTAACTTGCTCTTTCATGTTTTGGTATGAAATCTGCTGACTTGGGCAACAGTGTGAAGGAGTATCACAAAACCAGCACAGCTATCGCAAAAGATAAAAGCTTAGGTGAAAGTAAGGGCGTAGTTGGGCTGTAGATTCCTTAGGATGTGAACACTGCATGTACAAAGAAAGAAACAGCCACCTTAGTCAACTCCAAAGGCAAGCTTTTGGCTTTGGCAGTCAGGAGAAGAATAAACATGTAACAGTTTCATTTATAGACAGAGCATGTTTGTTGTTAAGCCACTGCAGAACAATAAACTTCCTGGCTAAACAATTGTCTATTCCCACCACAGCCCTTGTATGCTGAAAAGATACAGGGACTCGTGGTTCTGATAGGAAGTATTGATCTTTTGGTGGAGGTCAAGAAGCGGTGATGAGAAGGGAAGGCAGAAGGATGGCGAAGTGTGAGCTCTGGTCACAATTTTTTCCAAGAGCGTCCACTTGAAGAAACCAGAGAAAATGTCCTTGTTCCATTAGTTCGTTGTAAAGATCTCCCCTCTGCAATTGAGACGTTTAGCCTCTTGGGAAAGACAGCTAAACAGAAATCCATTTACCTTTCACATGTTTCTCATAATTTCCCCTGCTACTTTGGTTAATTAATTATCACCGCTATTTGTGTTTAAACAAGGGGTCTGTCTCCCTCCCTCCTCCCAAGCCCATCTGCTCCTCCATGACCTTGCCTGTGAAGTCATTGCTGTGCTGATTTTGTGAAAGCACAAACACTTCCATGGCAACAGCCAGCTGTGTCACACAGCCAGGGCTGTGACCTCACGGCAGGAAGGACCGGGCTGGGGGGGGGCAGAGACTGTCTCCCACAAACACAGAAGCTTTTGATGATAACAGAGAGGAAGGCAAGGCGTTACATCCAGAACAAATGATCTTGCTGTTTGCTTCTGCTTCAGAAGTTGTCCATCACTTTAAATTCCCTTCTTCAAAAACCCTTTTTTGACTTGTATGTTTTTCATGCAAGAGGAATGGTTTCTCCCTCAGATCTCAGCTCAGAAGACATCTCCAGGAAGAAGTAGGGGATGGATTTAATCACAGAGGACATGGGCCTGAGTTTCTACCAACCTGGGAGATGTCTGGATCCAAATTTTAATTTCTTCAGTTTGGTTGAACAAACCTAAGCCTTGAGAGACAGTCTGATTTTTATTCTGATTGCACATGGATTTCTATCTTAGTCTACCCGCACCCAAACTGCCTGTGTTCTGAATGTAATCAGGTGCTCCTCTATAGAGCAATCTAGCAACGAAAGCTTTCTTTCATAAACATTTGCATGGTGTGATGGGAAGTGGAAATCGGGTCTCGTGATCACAAAACATTTTTAATGTAGATGCAGCAAGACACATCAAAGCTAAATAACATACAAGTGGTGCTCCACAAGCCGTCTGCAGAAACTGCCTCTATATGTGTTGATTGTGAGTCTACAGAAAATATATCTTGATCAGTCTGTTGCTGTCTTCTACTTTGGCTGATTGCCTGGTGGTTCCATGAAATGCCCCAGTCTTCAAATCCGCATACCTCCTTCGTTAGCTGCAAGTAGCCAGCGTTTCAGTTGCTGCAAGTCATTGCTGCTTATTGCTGGAGAACAATTTATAGTGCAGCGTGCTACTGTGACAGGCTAATCAGGTCAAAACAACGCTCCCTTTCGGATCCATTTCACGATCAAATCACGCTCGTTCAGAGCGTGCGTGATGGGGCTCCACTTTACGTGACCCACAGCAAACCAGTGACTTTTCTGCAGTCCATTTTCTTTCAGGTGACATGGAGGATGGATAGGTAGGGCTCAGCAACCCCATGTTGCAAATTAGAATACTGAATTACAGCGAGTGAAAACTGTATCTTCAGCTTCTCATATCTGTTGCCAAATAGAAAAAAAACTAATTTCTAGATTGGCGTGTTATTTTACCTACATGCCAAGCCACCACCTAGTTTTTATGATTGGGGCTGGGGGATGGGGGTGGTGTTCCGTTTCTTGGGGTTTTTTTTGGGGGTAGGGTGGGGGGAAGGAGTAAGGGGGATGAAAAAACAGGATTGCAGGGAGAGACTTCATTTTACATTAGGATCTGTTTACAACGCTTTGGGGAATTTAAGGGACCTAGTACAAATTTTTACAATTTGCCTAGTCAATAGCTGGAGGCTGAATTTAAGGGAAAATCAAATCCTTTGTGTCCCATTGAATGGCTCTCACCCAAGTATAATTTTATTTCAAGTCTGATTTGTCCTTAGCATCCCATCCAGCTGCTGCATCTGTTTATTTTGCATCCCATCTGATTCCCTCTTTATGTCTTATCAGCTCAGTTTTTATGTCCTGCTTGGTTTTCACTACAGCATCAACCATTTCCCATCATTTGGCAGTGTCCTGATGTCTGACCTCTCTTCTATACACAGACCTTCCTTCCCATGTTCTCTTTTCTTACTTGGATGTTTCACTCACCTGGATCTACTGTAGTGTCCTCACTGGCATTCATGCAGATTTTTCTGGTTTGTGCTAGCCATGTGTTTGGGTTTTGTTGCATTTTGTTCTTGCAAAAGTAATTTTCTCAGAGTCCTGCATCCTATGAAGTATGGGATGAATATTGCCGTGAAATCTGAAGATCCAGCAGCTTCTGATCACTGTAACAGAATAACTGGTAGAACCCAGAAGGAAACTGGCATTTCTGTTTTGCCATGCAGATATCTGTTCCATTGCTCTGGTGTAATATCCAAGAGAACCATGGGGAAAGCTTGTTTAGGGACAGCAGTAATGTTATATTTAAGTATGCTTTTTAAAAAAGAAAAAGGGCAAGAAGTTTCTTTAGTTTGGCGTGTTCTATCAGAGGCAAGATAATAGAATTTCTAAACCCATTGATTTTATGGCATTAAGAATCTGCTTGATAAGTCAGTCTCTGTACACTGGTGATCACTATCTCCAGCTGTATAAGCAGTACTGTCCCCATTTCATTTTCAATAAGAAATTGAGGGAGATTTAGGTTTGCTGGAAAATACGGGGAAAATAAGTAGCATAGAATCTCTGATCTGTTGGGGTACGGCACAACTATTTATTATTAAATACTGTAGGGGTCAGAGAGAAACAAAGTTGGAGGACGTGCGAGCAAAGAAGTCTTAACGTGAGTGCCAGGGTCCCCCAGAAGGTGGGGGGGAGGGAGGCCCACACAGGAGCGCTGCTTGGGGGTACTCCTGCAGCCGCCTTCCCAACGGGCAGCCTCAGAGGGAGCAGGCAGGGGCGCTTCGTGCAGAAGACACAGTTACTCTGAGATGTGTGCGGCCAAGCCAGGAGCAGCTGCTCTCAGCAGGAGGTGTTGCAGGGAAAGGGACAGAAATTGGGGTGGTGGGGAGATCCCAGTACCTTGCGGCCCAGTGGATATGAAGCACGTACAATATTGAAATGCTTCTTAGTTCCAGGGAAAAAAAGGATTGTACCCACTTTATGGGGTATCTGAAAAAGAAGGGGAAGAAATGAGAGAAGGTGGAGTCACAAGCAGACCCGTGGTGTTGCCAGGTACCTTGGCCGGATAGACGCACACCATCCCTTTCCAAATGCTGCCTCCCTCCATGGGGCTGTCCAAGTCTGTTTTCTACTTGGCTGGCTGTGCTATTGAGTCCCATTTGGAAGGATTCACATGTGACCTAAGACTGTCCTCTAGATGTCTGACTCTGTCCTCTACAACATAAATAATGCAAAAACAAACATGCCAAACGGTAACCTTCACTTGTCTCCCTGACACTGCTGGAGGGAGGGAGGAGGGAGGGAAGAAGAGATTGTGAGTAAGCGAATGAGCAAAATGCATGCTAGGCAGGCAGGAGACCGGCAAAGAGAGGCAAGGTACAGCACAAGGAACCGTGAGAGCAATTAAGTTGGCTTTTCACACAGCTCTGCTGGTTTAGATGAGGACGGCTCTCTGCTGCGGCACTGTCCCTTACAGAGCAGGCCAGGGACGCATCCAGCCCAGCCTGGAGCAGGGAGCACTGCTCCCTGGCCAGGGTGTGCTGGCAGCTTTGGCAGTCTCCTGGCCGTTTCTGTTCAGCAGGGGCCACGGCTGGAGTTGGCTGAAGGCACCAGCACTGCACAAGTTAAAATCTTCGCTGTGCTGCTCAACTGTCCTGGGATTCTCAAGCAAATCAGTTAATGTTGCACACTGCATATTCTCTTCCCTGCCCCCACCACCCAGTCTCTAAAGTGGAGAAGAGGATCCCTTTTTCCTATTGAATGTACTTGTGATGCAAGTTATTCATTAATTGCGGATACAGTTGTACGCGGCATGTGTACTAAAGTACTATCAGCTTTGTGTGGAAGACAAATGCACGCAGACTTAAATAGCTGAGATTTTTATCTTTCTCCTTCCGGAAGATATGCAGCAAGTTGGCCTCATCTAGGGACTTGGCAAGCAAAAAAGATATTTATTTTTGTTTTCTCTCTCTGAGGTATAGTGAGGTAGGGGACTGGCTTGCGTGTTTCTTCCAAAGAGAAGGGCTTCCCCATTCCAACAGGAGAATGTTTCTGTGAAAAAAACTGCGAGACTTTCTTCCTTTGTATGTGGAAGAAAAGCAGAGGCTTTTAGCTTTTTCTGTTGGTCCCTTGAAACTTCACTGCAGAGGATTCTAGGACAGAGAGTTAAAAATACAAGTTATGGACGCAAAGTATTTTTCCTGTGTGTTACGCTAAAATACTCTTCGGTGGGAACCTGAATGGGTGGAGGTCTGAGGATGTCACACAGACAAGCGCAGTGGCCAGCAAGTGCTACAGCAACTCTGAAAGCACCAGGTGCCCAGGGAGAGCACGTGTCTACGGGATCATGGAGTGGTTGGCACAAATCTGCCTTTCGAATAAGGAGAGCGCAGCAATTCATTCCCAGAGCCAAGCTGGCATAGGCCTGAATCTGATGGATGCATACAGGACATGTGGGATGGTGTCTTGCTTCAAAAGAGCCACCTGGACAGATGGTTAAGGCCAGGCCCAGCTCAGCTTCTGATCAGGGTCCAAGAGCTAGGCAGATAACTCTCCAAACCAGCGCTGAGGTGGGAGAGAGAGGGAATGATGCACAGGGAAATAAGGAGAAGGACTTCAGCGTGAGAATCTTGGCATCCAAGAATCTTTGGACTAGCGCTGTCCTGCTCCTGGCAGATTTGGAGCTGATCAGATGTCCCAGCTTATGCATAAAGCTGGAAACCTTTTGTTTTGATGAGTGCATAAGACAAAGCTGCAAAACCACAGAGGGTGAGATTGTTGGCATGCTGGGTAACTTGCTACCTTGAAAGTGAGCCGGGTAAGCTATTGCAGGCTGATTCCCTGGGTACTGCTGCCCCTCTTCTGCCAAGCGGTGTTTGCACAGAGCTCAAATAGGGCTCATTCCAAGCCATCGTCTTTGTGCCTAAGAACCTGCCTCCCCATCTACTCACTTGCCTTCCGTCACTGCCTCTGCTCTGGGATTAATGTTCCTGCTCCTGCACACTACCATTCTAACTCCCTTAAGCTTTTGCAGCGTGTTTTCACGAGGATTGGATCAACTATTCTTCTGTCCTACTTTTCAGCACATACCAACTCAATCTCTGTCATACTCGCATACTCTCTCACATACACACGCTTCAGCTAAATACCTTGTGTTTGTTACATTGCTCACAACATTGAGAGGTGTTTGTTTCAGCAATACAATTATCAGATGTGTAATAAATTTACTCTTCATTTTTCTTTTTTGGTTGGAGGAAGGCAGTTCTGTGCAGAGCTTGCAAAAAATTTGGTTGCACCTTTATTAATAGTGAGCAGAATTTTGTCTCTGGTGTGTGACAGGGAAGCCAAAGCCATTATTTTAAATTTTTATTTAAAAAGCAACAGCAGTCACAAAAAACCTCACAACAGAATGTCTGCATCTTACCTACATAGATCTTCATCACCTCCTAGCTATATGCAGAATAGCCCATTTTCCCCTCAGCCCTGTGCCCTGATGGGACTCAGTTCCTAAAGAAATTGGATTTATGATGCACACAGGTTTTTAATGTGCCATCAGAATGCTGCTGTGTCTGAAAAGCTATGCTACTTATTTTGGATCCCAGCAGACCTTCTCGCCAATATTGACTTGCAGATGAAAGCTACCATGTGCCTTTAAAATAAAGGAAGATGCTAAGCCTTGTCAGCATACAGTTGCAGGGCACAGGCATCCAGCTGTAGCTCAGAATTTGTGATGGCAGAGGATTTACGAGCCTTTTACTCTGGCAGAGCATCTTCAGGGCTCCGATCCCTCCTCGAGTGAAGGGGAGGCATTTGTGTGCAGACCTGTGAGCCTGTTTGGAGGGCAGTGTCAGGTGTACACTTATGGTGAGCTGTATTGGCTTGCCTAGCTCTGAACCCGTCAAGGTACAAATGAGAAAATGAAGGTTGTCACTTTGACGACAGAATTTTCTGTCACATGGGACCTGCTTTCTGAGCCTTGTCCCCATGCATTCTGGCATCTGTGGTTCTCCACATGGGTCAGGCTGTGCTTACACATTTCTGGTGTTTGCAGCTAGGCAGCATGTGTGTTGTGCTGGGCTTTTGCTGAGCACACTGTGTGCTGCAGTGTTGAAGTGAATAGCATTGATGCAGATTTGGTGACGGGCTCAGACCCATGATTAAATGATCACGGATTTATTGTTGCCTGTAGTTTTCTTACTCTCCTTGTGTACATTTTTTGCAGGTGCTGGGAGGGAGACTAGAGGTGGGCTGTATCAGATGAATCTAAGCCTGATTTTTGGCATTTGCAATCTTTTAATAATACTCGTTTTCTGCCTTTGAAACAAAACGCAACCTCATCGCCCTCTCTGACTTTAATGTAGGTTCAAGGCAGATGTTTCTGATGAACTGTTTTCAGAGTCCAGGAAGGTTTAAAAGTGGGCAAGATAATTGTGGTGGGGGAATACTTGAACTGAGAAACGGTAAGGAAGGAAAGGAATCCATGTATGTGTGGGATACGTGTCTGTGTGAGAGGATGCGGGTGCCCAGTGCGCTCTCTGACTGTACATGTGTCGTCTGCTTGGGCTAATGAGTTTCTGTGACAGCACTGCCTGTCTGTGTGTGTTTTCCTGCCCTTGGGGTAATGACTTGATACACAGTGGTGGTTAAATTAGACTTTAGTCCCCTGTATTTGCTAAGATCATACCCACAGAGTTCCACAACTTCAGCTTATGGTGAAGCACAGTCAACTGATTATCTGTGTCAAAGCTATTTATTTTAGTCTTTTATCTAGTTCTTTTCTTGTTCCCATTGTTGCTACAAAGGTATGAGATTTTCAAGCTGACCACAGACAGGACCTTTCTAACAAAGAGTAGAGGCAGGAGGAGATTGGAGGGGATACTGATAGCATCTGTCCTCTCAGAGGTTTGGCTGCTGGGGCTTAGAGCCAGCTGTGAGGCTGTGCAGGTGAGGATAGCCCCCCTTCTTTTTTTGTCCTCAGACAGAGTGTCCCAGGCAGTGCTGTCAGAGGCTTCCACAGGATGAGACTCCCTTCCTATGGCAACTGCTTTAAAATTGAACCAGTTCAGCCCCTGCCTGAGCTACATCACACTAAGAGTGCCAGTCTCCAGTTCAGCCACAGCCATGCCTGCCCGTGCATGCTGTTAATCCTGAGCCCCAACCTGCAGCTGATGCCCCAGCCTGGCCGCAGCCCACCTCCCTCGCCACGGCTCACCATCACAGGACTATGTCTGACCCTGGCTGTCCTGGTCAGGACTCATCCTGATCCCAGCCTGCAGGCTGATGTCCTTGCTTGGCCTCAAGCCATCCCAACCCCTTTCCCAGCACCCTGTCTGGCTCTGGGTGCTCTCACCAGGCCAGCTCTAGGCTACCACTTCTTTCTTCATGGTTCCTGAACACAGAGCTATCAGGGCCTAAGATGTGCATTGATGCTGGAACAATTATAATAATAAAAAAATCCAGTTACATACATGATGGTTACTATGCTGAGGCAAACTTGCAGCCTGTAACTATCTGCTTGGTAGCTTGCTGAGTTCAGAACTATATGGGAGAGGTGCTGAGGTCGTTTGGCTGATTGTCTCTACAAATGAGAGCCAGTCTGATGATGCAAGCAGTCCGTGTTGCTTGCTAGGTAACAAGTAAGGTGATGTACATAGACTGCTATTCTGGCTGGACAGAGGATTGATACTGAACTGGATAGATTTATTAAGAGCACAAGCCACTGTCACCTGGGCCTTTAGCCCTGCAAAATAAATATTGTGTCATGGATTTAATTTAGTAATGAGTTGATCATAAACACAAGGTGTCCCCTTATAGAAAACACAAACATTTGAATGCTCATCTTTCTACCCAGTCAGGCCAAGTAAGTCAGCCTAAAGAAATTTGTCTTTAAATGATAAATACTGAGGAAGAGAGATTCTCAAAAATGTGAAAGCATTTCACTTGCTTCAGGTTCAGTTTCTAAATCTCTGAGCCTCTTCTGGGCCTCGTGGAAGGTGTGACATGACACAGGACCTACCACAGGCTTGTTCTCTCTCATGGGCTCTGCACTCCATCAAACTACCTCTTCTGCAGTGCATTAGACCCTTATCTCAAGTCTGAGTTATCGCAGAAAACAGTTTTATTTCATCAAATGAAAGAAAAACGTTTTGGTCAATCTTAGTGATGATTATGCAGCCAAGCACATGGAGTATAAACAAAACAAAACATATTTTCACTGTGCATAGCTTTTCATTCCAGATTAAAGCAAACAACCAGAAAGAATATTGGTTTCCCATGAGAGA
This sequence comes from Falco cherrug, assembly GCF_023634085.1. Classification (NCBI taxonomy): domain Eukaryota; kingdom Metazoa; phylum Chordata; class Aves; order Falconiformes; family Falconidae; genus Falco; species Falco cherrug. The sequence goes on from NC_073701.1 coordinate 5,210,915, forward strand.
GCAATGTATTGGTGAATCTTCTGTAAGAAGATGCAGCAACTTTGAGAATAAAAGGGCCGTTGGGGAGAATTTTTGAAACAGATTTAAAGGGGAAATATGCAGAAAGCAAAGAAGCAAGAATTTCATGCTGCTTCCACCATAATAATAATAATACTTTGCCCAGTGCGTATGCTTTACTGCTCACTGTAGCCAAGAGCAAAATTCCCTGCCCACCAAACAAAATCAGCAAAAGGCAAGACTGGCTTTGCAGGCAGGAAAACTTCACGGGTGCATCCATCAAATCCTGCAATGGGACCAGTGAAGCACACAGGCTGCAAGGCATCAGTAATGAGAACTGGAGAATAGAAAACCCTCAGCAGTACGGGCTCAATAATTAATCAAAGCTGAGAATCTTTCTAACGAAGGCAGCAGCCCCAGAAAAACAGGGAAAGAGCATTTAAGGAGTTAGGGGTCTGAACAAGAAAGGAGATCTCCAAAAACAAGTTATCAACGGACTGGGGGGAAATGGCCACAATGTTTCCCTTCCTGAGGTTCTCAGGAATGCACTGAAGGCAATACAGCAATTGATAGGAATCGTAGTAATCTTCTTGCTTTTTCTGAGATGTGATTCATGTAAGTGTCTTTACCAGTGGCTAGGTACTGTTATAAGAAAGAGGTCATTCTACTGAAGAAAAGTTCTTGCTCTGGGAGCCCGCATCCTGGAGATGCCTCTAGTTTTCAGGGTGACACCAGAAACAGCTGAGTCGCTGCTCTAATGTATAAAGTTGTCTGGCAAAATTCCCAGATGAGTCTCAAGGCTTACTTAATTATGAATCAAAGCCTTAATGTAATACCTTGTGCTTCTACCCCTTTCAAACTGAGAACCTCAGGTTGCTTCTCACACTAAGGAGGAGGAAGAGATTCACGTGTCTTTGGTTGTGAGTGGCAGATGCACCGTAGCAGCAGCAGATGTGAAATAAGATCCTTGTGATCCTGGCTCCCATGCACGTTGCAAGCCACGGGGCTTCCAAGGCCATGGAAAAGCAAGCTTTTAGTCACACTAGAGTTTTAGTTAAGCACTTAAAACTTTTCTAACCTGAAGCTTAATTATTCTTTTGAAGTATAGACCAGGACAGTGTGAAGATGACTTCTATGAAGAAACCAAATTAGTCGGGTAGCTGTGTTGTCAAGAATAATTTTCCTGTGATAGTGAGAAATATTTGTCCAGATGCCTGACTTGCCCACACTGTGATTCATGGCTTTGTCATGGGTACATCATGGGGACTGCAGTTCCCCTGTCTGGTAGTGAGTCCTCACAAATGAAGAAGCGCCTGTTGGTTGAGAACTTGGCAGCAAATCTGCTCTGGAAAACAGCTATCAAGGGACACGTTACCATTATCTGCCACTCTCTTCTCCAGCTGTCCCTTGGACACGTGGCCCATTTCAAAGGCTTTGATCTGATGCTCAGAATCCTGAGAGAACTAACTTCTCTGTGAGGCTCTATCATTTCATATGTAGCTGCATTATACGCTTGATCAGGTAGAGTGACACAGATAACCCAGCAGTCCCAGTGACTTGGATCTGGATACTGGAGTTGTCTGGTGCCTGAAGAAAAGGTTACGAAATCCTTGCCCTGTGAAAGGTGGAACCTGCATCTCTGTGTGACCTCCCCACAGTGGGACCTTTGCTCTTACTCTTACACCTCACACCTGAAAAACACACTCCTCCTTTTCCCCCATATAAGAAGAAAAGATCATTGTTTACGCTTACGGGAAGCGTGCAAATAAAAACGGGTATAGGGCCAAATTAGAACTGATAGATAAAATGGATTAGGCAGATAGACGAAAACCAAATTAGCTGTGAAGCCAGTGTCAAATGGAATAGAAAATCATTTCCACTCAATAGCCAGCTGAAAGATTTAGCAAGACAAGAAGGAAATAATCAAGATTGCCTAATTGCCAAGTAACCTCTCAGTCTTTTACTCCCTTTCTTCCCTGATACAATCTGTCTCAGATTTCTGTATTGAAATGGAGGAAAACATCTTTTGATCTGTTCTGCAATGTGAACTACAAGGCAGGCTCAAAGAAACCCCCTTTGAAAGAAACACCGTTGGTATAATGCTATCTGCAATGTGCCATACAGCTGCGTGACAAGATATTTGGCCAAAGGAAATAAAGGACAACATGCTAGCAAATACTATGTATGTTCTTCCCTTCTGGGTTGCCTCTGTTATCTAGCATGTCACATACAAAGTTTGGTATGTGAATGGTTGGTGAAGAGCTAAGTAAATCGTGTGGGTATATGGGGTGCATTTTCTCTCCATGAATCGCTGATAATCCCTTCCTAGGGGTGGAAGGGGAGCGCTCTGAGGAGCTGAAGAGCAGCTTTGTAATTAGTGAGAGCTCCTGGCCATGTTGAGAAATTGTGTTCAACAGCAGTGTTCTTGCAGAAAAGAAAATTTATTACAGGAATTGTAGTGATGGAAATCTTTTCCTACAAGCCTGGCAAAATAAGCCTAACTTGCATTTCCTTTCCATTATTTCTGAAGGACTTAAAGATATGTAAAGACTATAATGTAACCTGTTGGTAAAAGAAGCAGGTAAAGAGCTACATGTGTCAGGAGACTGATAATAGCCTGCTTAGATTTTCCTGCAGGTGACTTGTTCAAACCTGGAGTGGGAAAAAATTGTCAGAGGTGACTCTCATAAGTGAGCGTACTACTTTTCCTTTCAGACAATATTGACAGTTACTGATAAAGCCCCTCAGAAGCAGGCTAAGATTCCTTCAATCTGCAAAGATTGGGTGATGCTAATGGATGTCAGGCACCCAAGTCGAAGCTGGGTGCCCATACATTTTCCCCAATCTAAGCACTTCTCTTCTTCCTGACCTGTGATGCAGAGGGACCATGCCTGGCTAGCGGTCATTCTGTGACACTTCCAAGAGCGTAACCAGAAATAGCCAGTCTTGGTTGCCACATGTTGAGGAGAACTGTGCGTGGTGGGTTGCAGCTCCATTCAGGCAGGTACGGTGACGGGGTGACCGACTGCCTGCTCATCCTAGAGGAGCTGACTTTGGCCAGCGGTTCTCAGGTGGAGGGAGGGGCAAGTTTGGAGCTCTTGCTGGGATTGCACATAAACACAAAATGATATTTTTGACTGCATGAATGCTTCCCGTGAAGTAGGAAAGAGGGCAAAACGTTATTTAGGCTGGATATTTCCTTTAAAATGCCATTAGGCTGATATCTAAGATATTTTCAATTCTTCACCCAGATTAAAAGGGATAGAAGACTCCCTTGAGAATATCTTGGTTGTGGTCAGGGCTGAGACTAGCTTTTGTTTTTAATTCTTCCTTCATTATTGAAAACCAACAAATTTCTTGAGTTGACGATTGGTGTAATGTTACTAAATGAGGCAAGTGGAAAGTTAAAATGGAGAGCTCTGTGGTTTGGATCTGAGTGCCTCTGAAAGGCAAGGAGGTAAGGAAAATAGTGCTTGACCTTTTCAGCAAGGTTAGAGCAAAGATTGTGCTATAAAAGCTTTCCAGACAGCACTGCTCTAAGTCCTGTCAAAACTGAGTCTTCAGCCACATCAGGCAGAGTGGTATCTAAGCAGGTGTTTTGCTGTGATGATTGAGTTGACTGGGTCTAAGAGGCCTTCGCCACATTTATATACCAGTTTACGGAACTGTGTGAGGATGTGTCAATTCTATAAAAATCTATAAACCCATTTTCTCGCTACAGCCATTACATCAAACAAAACTAAATGAAGACTTTTGTAATTTCAGTGTTATCCATTGTACTCATGTTGATAGTGATGCAGTTCGGGGGGCAGAAGGTGATGAAGTTTTGCTAATAGAGGGAAGACCAAGGTCTTGACTTGGACTCCTTGAAATGCTGCCCCTCAGCACTTGACCTGCCATATGGGCCGTCTCCCATTCAGTGATGTCCCTAATCAGGTTTACCAGTGATTTCCTATCACCACGGTTGCATTAAAACGTCAAATTTGCAGAGGCAGGTAGCGTCACAGTATCTGTAATGCCAGGTTTTGGTCAAGTACCATGCTGCACCCCTGGGGCTGTCTCCCAGCCCTCCCCCCCCCCGTAGCAGGAGCAGGGAGGTGGGATGGCTGGAAGCTGGCCATGCTTAGCTTGCCCTGTTGCCCTCCAGGACAGGGTCAGGAGAGAGAAGAGCTGCTACTCACAGGGCATCCGTGATCCCAGAGACTAGACTAGGTGAGGGAGGAGGCTGTGCATTATAAAAACAGTCCATGAACTAGTGCTGTGTTTCTGACAGGAGCCAGAAAGGCCTATTCTTAAAATAAGTACCTGTCCTGAGAACCTGGTTTAATTTTTGCCCCTCAGGGAAATTGCTTTGAAGAAGAGGAAAGTGCTTTTACAGCAGAGTTGCAAGCAAATCCTTTCCCTTCAGTGTCATTTCCTACTTGTTGAAAAAGGGAGAGCAGTTCTGGGGAAAGGAACATTGAAATCATCTTCTAAATCACTTTGGTTATGGATCTCTTTGGTATTGTGTGAAAACCCGGTGTAAATACACCATTAAGAGCAGACCTGGTTGCAAACAGGCCACACATAGCCAATGTATTCAGATCAAATGGGTATAGTGAAAGCTTTAAATAAGTAGCAGATAAAGGGGGGAAATGCCTATTAAATAAATAAGCACACACACAAAGACACGTACAAAGCCAGCAAGAGAAAGATCTCATGTGACCCTCATGGGAAATAATAACATTACTGTAGGAGACTAGGCAAAGGAATGAAGCTAATAAATGAGAAATATCTAGTCTATCAATTCTATACCCTGGCAGTGAATTGTGCTATTTTATACTGCAACTAAGGCTCTGGATTTTATTTATTTATTTACATGAAGAATCAAAATAAATATTGAAGATTCAGGAAGGAGGTGTGAAGTGAATCCATTTCTCTAAAGCTGTACTAACAGAAATGCAAGGAGAATGGTAAGTGCTAGGGTGACCAAGCCCATCAGATCTGTGGAAGACTTTTCCATTTCATAGTTTCTGTCCCACAGCATGACAGTAACATGAGAAAACTTGCCTGTTTTCCAAGGGTGTAGGTCTGAGTAACGTGGTACCAAGGGCTAGACATCTAGCAGTTTCAAGGGCACCTTTGGAGGTCAGAATAAGCTGTTTGTATGAGGTTTTTTCCTGAAACCCCATTTACTGCTGATATGTTGGTTTAACTTGGTCAGGAAACAGTTATAAGTGGCAGTATAATGCATCTGGCATCTGATAAGGAGGCAGAATGAATGCAGTTTGCACAACATAGTGTCAGGGGAGGCAGCTAAAAAAGTACGAAGAGGGTAAAAAATAAAGTAGGGGAATGCCTTTTTTTTTTTTTTTAACCTCACAGCCTTCTCAGATTTTGTTTCGTTGTTGTTTTCCTGCTAGAAAGTGCAGGTCACCCACCATTTCTGCACATAAAAACACAAGTATATAAATTACATCCACCTAAATGATCACTGAAGGAAATGGCAGCATTTGCCCATCTTTAGTATTTTACAGCTTAGCTTAGATGAAATCCCCAAATTAAGAATGAATCTTTAGTTTTAACTCTCCTTTCCTGAACACATGCATTATAATAAAGCCTTTAAAGACAGCGTAATGGCATATCAATTCTCAAATAACACAACGTAAGACGTTCATATTTTTCTATGAGCTTTGACAAACGTGTAGGATCTTGCAGCTGTTCAGTATTCTGGCTATTTCAGACAAACAGAGCTTAATGAAGGTTGCTTTTGAGAAAAGTATCTGAACAATGCATCATAGATGAAGAGATATTATAATGGCCATTATAGTCAAAAGCGTGTATGTGCTAATGCATATGGAGTTTTGCAGATAAATTGCAAAATGAGCTCATTAGAGACACAGGTAGAGCCTTGATCCCGTTGCTGTCCATATCACTGTGGGCTTTTGGTTTCAAACTGCATGGCCTTGTAACTTCACATTGTTCTTCATATATGTTTTCTACTGTAATTTTGCTGTCAGCATTTAATACAGTTAGGTGCTTTGGGATTCCCTGGCTTAGCACAGCACTTCATGGCAGAAAACTTCTGTTCAAGAGACTGGAAAACTAACTCGGTATGACTGGCCGCCTTCTAAGACTTGTTGCATTTCTGTTCCGTTCCTGATTTCTCTGGCAGTTCCTCAGTCTCAGATTTCATGTACCAGCCTCTTACTGCCAGAGCTGCTGATTTTACCACTATTAAACCAGGCCCTGGGCGGTAGTGTCCAGGGAGTGTCCAGGACTCCTTTCTGTTCGTAGTGGTGTCACAGCCTCTTCAAGCAAAAATACTGTACATTTATACAAGTAAATGAAATATTTGTAGAAAAAAAATTAAATCATGCACTATTTCTATGTATGCCTGTCTAACCTGAAATCATGTGTCTTATGAAGGGGACTTAGGAAGACCTATTTTCTGACAGATTCTGGAGTCTGTACCTTTTATCAAGAAAATTGTCATCTTCTTTTTGATGAACTGCATTTTGCTTTTGCTGTGATGGATCTTGCATGCTAAAGATGTTATTATTCTTGAAGAAATTTACTAGGACCAGCATGAGTTGGGGTCAGCCAGGACCAAGCGTAACGGTCCTTGCATAATCCTTTAGTATTTGAGGTTAAGTCACCTCATCTGCTGTATTTTCTTTCCCTTCCTGGAAACAGTAGTCTTTGAGTTAAATCAACATACACATTCAGAAAATTGCCATAAAGATAATCAGTTTTTCATGCAATGAGCACAAATTATTTCAGGCTACTTCAAATTTGTCATAGGCTTATTGGTTGCAATCTGTAGTACAGAAGGACCACTTCTCTCTCTCTCTCCTTCTACTCCCTCAATGTCAAGAGGATTGGGGACAGGGGACAGAAGCAAGGACGAGTTTTGGATGAAATTTTATTGATTTGCTGAAAGTAGCAATAAGGGAAAGGTAAAAAATTTTGGAAACCTGCGTATGCAGATGACCTAGGCAATATATGTTGAGTAACAGGGTTGAAAGCTATGATCCAGGAGACACAAAGAAGCAGAATATTGCTAGCAATTTGAAAAGAAATAATTGATGCTGTTTTGCTTTGGTTTGGATGTATCACATACACAGGGAAACTAACTACAGCTATATTGATACACTTTGATAACAAATTGCATGTAAGCCTCAAATTAGTTTATGCGTCTGTACAAAAAGGTTGGCAAGATGTCACAAACCATGCACACTTAATACAACTCTGTGCATCTGTTACTCTAGGAAATAGTTGGTGAAATTCTACAGCAATGAATTACTGTTGTGAAATTCTACAGTAATAAATTACTATTCAGAAGTGTTTATAATCTCAAGGGAAAAATAAAGAAACCTAAATCTTTTGTTTAAAATATAATGCACAGTGCAGGCAAAATTATTACAATACATACTTTAAAGAGAAGGTTATTTACTGTTAAAATCTGTCAATTATTGCAGGCAAGCCTACAAGAGTAATAAAATAAGCACACTGCCAAACATAAAAAAAGAAATCCATGGAAAGGGCAGCTTAGACATCTGAAGTTTTAGGAAAAAATGTCAGATAAATTTCAGAAATCATTTATGCATCTCCATCTCAGAACTCTGTACAGAGGTGGGGAGAAACATGACAATCATGTTGCAGATGGGGTAAATAGAATTGCTTACAATTACAAACTAGATAAGTGGCAAAGCCAAGAAAAGGATCCAGGTTTTCTTTCCTCTTCACTTTGAATCCTATGTCCAATTTAGTGAAGACTGTTGATCTTAAGTTGTATTAAATTAGTTGTCTGTTCCCCCTCTCCCCTGACCTGTATAAACATAATAGTCCAGACCCTCAGCTGCTAAAATCACTTGCAGCTCCATCTGGCCCATTAATGTGTGTATACATGCCAGTGGACAAGATTGCAAGTTGTTACCTACTCCCTGCCTAACAAACCTGGCAAAAAAACCAAGGGTAATAAACACATAAAACTGTCATTAAAAAAATTGCCAGCTTAGGTCTCAGAGAATTCTCCCTCTGCACCATGATGGTGAGGATAATATACAGCCAAAAATCCCCCATCTAATACTCTGTCAATAAAAGACTATTCTTTTAGTGAGCGTTGAGTAGAAATCTGCAAGCCTAGTAAAATAGCCTACATACATATAGTAAGATTATTCACTCTTTTTTGGGGGGAGGAGAGAGGGATATCTGTTGGGTTTTATGCAGGTAACAGTTTCCTAATATCATGTCTCTATAACTTTAATGGAATTAATGGCAGGATTAACATAGCACATAAGATGATCTTTCACGTGAAAACAACAGAATGTCATGGCAAAGGGCTGGTCAGCAGGGATGCTTGATGCTAACTTTTTTTTTTTTTTTTTTTTTTTTTATTGGGTGTGGGAAAGCAAAGATGTACTTACTCTAGCCCCAGTGCCAGGGATTTGGCAATATTCAGAAGTGTTTTGCCATGTGGGAAATTAAAATCTGCAAGTACAAAATTGCTTATTTAAAAACAAAGAACAGCAACAAAACCCATGTTAGTTCAATTAAAGGGTCAGTGCAGTAAAGCCAAAATAGATTTTTTATTTGCTAAGAAGCAAGAGACTGGAAAAAGATACATCTGCGTAGCAGGTATTTCTAATTAACCAATGAGAGCAAAGGCTCTTGTTCCACTTAATCACGAAACAACAAAATGGAAAACGGCCATTCTCATCTCAAGAATATGCTTTGGAAATTGAGCCAGGATGAAGAGAGAATCTCATGGCTTTTCAAGAATATGTTCTACTCTCTCTTATTCCCCCTCCACCCTCTTTGTAATCGAGGCTGCCTCAGCCTATAAGCAGGTATTTATTTTTAGGTTTGTTTTAGGACCGGCTTAGCTGTTTGCAGCGAGCAGATGGAGATTTGTTGTTACATTCTGTTTCAATTGTCTTTCAGTGAAATTAATTGCAATAATGATCCACTTTATTGATAAAACTCCTGTTTCCAGAAGTGTCCTACTGTAAGAGCATTAGAATCTAAGGAACTTAGAGTCATGTATCTAAATACAAGATTAATGCTATTGATGGTCCTTGAGCAAAATCTAGGATTCAGGCAGCATGATACTTAAGAACTCAAGCAGAACTTCATATCTTACTCTTAGGTCTTTAATTGCCGCCAAACCAGCAGAGCTATCAGGTGTCTAATTTGTGTTCAGGCATCCCATGTTTCCCCTAAAGGTTCTTGCATTTAGGTTTCTTTTCTAGGGCTCTCCCATCTGCTGTAGTCCCTGTGCCCTCCTCCATGTTGCACATGCCTCCTCATCTTCCTACACGTCAAGAGAATGGAAATCTATTTCGGTTTCTGTTGGGCAGGTAATTAGTTTGATGGCATATCAGAAAGGCGCTGAGACTAACGGGACTGCCACCCAAGCAACCAGAGGCATGAAGTTCCAGCAAGACCTGTGTTTTATATCCTGCCTCAAAACTAAACAAAGAGAACTGCTTTTTAATTCACCAGTTTTATCTCTCTGGGCTTAGTGAATTCTAGTGCTCATAAAAAGTGAGAGACAGCTACTGCAGGCTAAAGGCAAGCACAGTGCAAGTTTCATGCATACATACAGCTCTGCTAAATACACTTTAATGCTGACCCTGCAGCATGTCCGACTAATAATTCTTCCTCCCCCAGTCCGCTCCACCCCTCTCACCAGTTCTTGCTTGGCATTTCTGTTGTGCCTTCAACTTTTATTTTAATATTGCAGGCTTAGGTGCCCCCTGATTAGTGACTGAAGCTTATGCTGAGCTGCACAGCAGGTTTTGTGAAGGGTCTAGGGTGAAATGTTCTGAATTCATTGTCATTTTTGACAGAAACCAGACAGTGAACTTTAGTTTCCAGATGACGTAATCATTTGCCAGCTGATCCCCTGTGTTACTTTCTGATTTAGGATCTTCCTCTGGGGAGATGCTCGTACATTTAGGAATGAAGTCACTTTTACAGCACTCTGTCCTGAACTGGAAATCAGAGGCGTAGGCCTCTCTGAGCCTGTTTTCTTTACACTAAATGGGAGTGTGTTACCCAAATGAGAAAATTCTCTCTTCAGCAGATGTTTTTCCATGCTTTGCTTTCCTTTTTAAAAATACAATGAAACTCTAAAGGCTGGAAAAGGTCAAATGTGTTACTGAGCTTTATTCAAGGAGGAGGAAGAGATCTATCATGAGACAGTGCACCGAGACCCCAGAAATGTCAAATAAGCAGATTATCTGGTTGCCAGAACTGGGGCAGCTGATCCCAGGTGACAACAGCCCCACAGCTTCTTAGCACTGTTTCATCCTTAGCTTTAGGACTCCTTCAACTCTCTAAGTCAGACATAAAAAACCTAAATGGTGCTTTTTTGTATCAAAGAGAATTTCAGACAGAGAATGAAATCCTGGCCCTATTTACATCAGAAAGACCTAGCCATTGACTTCAAGGGGGCCTGGATTTCACCTGAGAATGATGATTTGTCTCATTCCATAACGCGAAGTGACACGTTCTGAAAGGCAAGTAAGAGAAGATCACTGCTTGTTAAGGTGTGGGCGTAGACTACCTAGGAGATCTACATCTTGTCTGTAGGATTGACATGACAGCCGTAGATCTTAAACCATGAAGTATAGACTTGTTTTGTATGGTTTGTAGAGGCTAGCCTCTAATGGTAGTAGGAGTTCTGTTCAAGGGTAGGGCTGTAGTATGGATCCTCAATACAAGAAAGTGAAAAGATTTAGTAAGTATCTACCTCTGACAAAATTTTCCCTCCTTGAATCTCCAAGCACCTTGTACAGGAGGTAAGCATCATTATCCCCATTGATGGGTTTTTCAGATTTTTCCTGCAGACGTTTCTGGTTGGGTAAAGCCAGGTTGGCTGAGAAGAGAAAGTGATCCTGTTAATGATTCTCTCACGCTTTGTGGAGACCTAACTGACTGATGCTGTAGGCCAAGGTACAGTGTGGGCAAGTCTGGGGCTTGCCTTACCTTGCGAATGTGTAATGAAAAACAAGAAAGGACAAATCACTGGGATATTTTCCTGCAGTTCCAGTAGGTTTCTCCCAGAGGTCAAGAATTTCCACATGCTCCTCCTTTGCCTTTGAGTCTGTGATGATAGTTTGGGGTAATAGAAGTAATATGGAGGATTTTGACACGCACTCTGCTTATAATAGCAGATTTAATCCTTATATTCTGCCTTGGACCGGTCTTGTTACTTCACAGCATTGGGGTGGGTTTATACAACGCAGTGCAGAAGATCCCATTAGCTGAGTGCAGCAGCACAGTGTTGTGTCTATCCTGTGCTGAATTTCAGATCTATGAGGTGTGGAGCCTGCTTGTGTACCTCTGGGTAGTTGCTTTGCTGCATGGTGGTGAGCATGCTTTAGATGTTGATGAATTTTTGGTTTTTTTCAGGAGTGTTTCAGCTGAGTTAGCCCACAATATTCTTCCAATTTACTGCCTGGACAGTCACCTAAAAGAAAGTCTTTGCTTCCTCCTGGCAAAGGTTTCTTCATTCATTTTCCATGCTCAGTCTGTTGGTATTTTGTAAATAAGATTGGTTGGCTCTAAGTAGTTGGAATTCTATTTGTTCCTCTGACTACTTTAAAATTCACAAGGTGAATGTATAAGCCTAGTCCACCTCTCTCACTGTAAATGCAAGAGATGCGGGCATGATGCCATGTTTTTTATAAACCAGAGGATCTCCTAGCCTGAGTTGACCATTCTTAAACATTTCAAAGGCCACTGCTGGGTCAAGAAGTCCTTGTTAAAGGCTATTTCTCACTATTATCAACCATCCATCCCTTCAACATGGGAGGAAAAAAGCATTGATAAGCTGTGTCTATAAAATTCCAGTTACATTTGGACCTACAGAAATGGTGGTTTTGTCCCTTCGATTGCTGGAAGTATGCTAGCCAGGGTCCAGAACGGCTGTTCAGTTATTTTTAAGGTCAAAACTGGCTGTTCATCCTGTGTGTTTTTACAGTGTAGTTATTAAGGAATCTTAATAGGAAATACGTGAATTAAGATAGATTTTCTCCTGCTCTCAGACCTTCTGTGATACTGGACACGTCATTTAAGTTTTGCACATCAGGTTACCATTTTTGAGATTTCTTAGTGATGTTGAAATGGGTTGTCCTTTAAATATACTGAACTGATGCTAGGGAGTCCCCCAAATATGTCTTGTTCTCTCTGACCCTCTCTTAACATGGGAATCGGTTTCACGTTCCTTGCTCGAGATGGAAAGCAGCCTCCTTCCAAACCCAGTGATACGCCTACGGTTAGCAAAGAGACAGGAGATGTAGGCGTGGGAGACAGGCAGGAGACGTGAGCAGGGAAGGCATATGGCTTGTACACAGTGGCACCAAATGGCACCCCACTGGGAAGAGTGCAGAGCCTGCCTGAGGAAGACCTCACACTTCTGGAGACTGCTGTCTTGTATGGCCTCGGGAAGTACAGTTAGCTGACGTGACAGTATTTGCTTTGTGTTTTTAAGAGAATGTCTTCGGAGTGCAGTGATTCAGTTTCTCCTAGCTTAGAGCCATGAACACGGGAGAGAACTGTCATCGCTCATCTCCTTCTAGTTCTTTGTAAGAGCTGGTACCCCTGAGGAGCCACCACTGGCCCTGGTGCCTCTCTAGTTTGCCATCATGTCACAGACCTGGCTTGCCTATGGCATCCCCAGAGAGCCACTCTGTACCTCCCCAATGTGACAAAACTCCTCACAGGAGACTCTTGCTAGCTTTAGGCTCCAAGAACTTTGCTCCCTGCAAGCCACTGACGGTGGTTTTTTGCTTTACTGAACAGAAAGGATAAAGGAGGAAAAAAAAAACAACCAAAGAAACCCATAAGAGGAATAAGAACAATGACAAAGCAGAGAAGAAATCCCAGCCAAAACCACCTTCCACTTAGTTGGAGAGAAGAGGGGAAGCCTAAAGCTGTAGCACAAATACTGATTATTCCTGTCAAGGATTTGCTGCTGTTGCTAAGTTACTGGCCTCTTTGGAAAACCCTTGAAGTATGGGGTACATTAGGAGCTCATTAGGGTCCCGGGGACTTGCACTAAATATACGATATGTCTCCATGCTAAACGCACTTCAGAAATAACAACAGAAACTTCCTGTCCAGAGTTTAGATGCTTTTCTTTTTTCTTTTTTTTTTTTTTTTTTTTCTTTTCCCCCTTACTCCTGCATTGCTCCATTTGTTCTTTTATGACAGCCAAGCTGCTTGACAGGATGGGAGAGGTTACCTGAAATAGATGGAGATGAGCTCCACTTCACTTTGTAAAGTTTCTGGCCTTTCATGAAAGTTCCCCTGCAGGGGAACACAGGGAAGGAAGAAGGATGAATGAAGACGCATCTCTAATCTGTTCAGAGTGTGGGTTTAATGACACTCCAGGGACTTTGCGTCAAGTTTGTGACAAAGAGAAACTTAGAAATCCAGGGGTTCAAGCTCCTCTCCAGCATGTCATGGAGGGCACTAAGGCCCATTTCACTTGGAGTGTCAGAGCCACAGAGCAGAATCCACAGCCCAGAGCTAGCCGCCTAGGTGTGACGAAGGAACCCCAGCATGCCAACAGATGGTGGGAGCACGGATGAGTTGTCCTCAGGGGGGATCTAGGCAGCATGCCTGCATCCAGAGATATCACACATGATCTCTGCAGGGAGTTAGGAACGTGTCTAGGCTTAACAGAAAATATGTATCTCTGCTGTTTTACATAATATTTAATGAATGATATATTAGTAGCCCCAACAGGATTTTAGTTTTATTTAATGTAATTTATAAATTAAACAGTCCAGACTGGGCGGAGAAAATTAACCAGCAGGCACACTAGGAACAAACTGCGGGTCTTAGGAACAGGCAGCAACTGTATTTACATGGATCATGTGTGCTTTAGCTAACTAGGCAGGAATTAAGTGAAGGAATACTCTCACATTGCAGAGTTATCTGTTTCTGCAAGTCATCAACCTGGCATCTATGTTTGAAAATGGGAGCAAATCTCAGATTGATAGTTTTGGGAGCAGTTTAAAAAAAAGAAGTGAAAGAGCTTTATCTGCCCAGACCAGAACAGATGCACAGAGGATCAGCCACCAGTTTTCCAGGGTTATTTTCAGGATTCAGGGGTAAGAGACGCACTCAAAGAGATGAGAGAGTACCTGTGATCTTAGCATCATCAAATCTGGTGGCTAAGATGTCAAGAATATTTCTGGTTGAGAAAGCAGTAACTAGCAAAGTACCCCATGGGGAGGATGAGGCTAGACCTGTTCTGTGTCTTACACATGAAGGGCTGTGAATTGCTGCCAGATTTTTTAAAACTGCAATGGAGGAAGCTAGCGTGCTTATGTGAGCCCTGGATTGCTGCTGTCATAGCTCAGCCATTTCAGAGGAGACCCAGGCAAAATCTCTGCAGCTAGATAGGAACCATGTTCCTAGGTTGTGTTTAATATTTCTTTTACCCATAGATTTTTTTTTTTTTTTGGCTCCGACCTGTAACTTGAAAGCTTGACATATTAAGCGCCGCTAAGTGAACTTTTGCTTTGACCTGAATATTAAGTTTATCCTATGCTGAAAGGACAGGAGAGCAGTGAGTGGGGTAAACCAGACAAAGTTAAAGTGAGCAGTCTCCCTGGAGGCAGCGCGGCAGAATAAACCAATTACATGCAGCCAGTCCTCAAGGAATGGCACCTCACAATATCTTTAATGAGTGTGGGGACAGGGAGTGGTTTCCATCACTTTGCAAAGGAGCATTCTGATGACTTTTTGCAAGGGAATTCCCTCTGCAAAAGTCAAACAGTTGAGAATAAATATTCCCACCACCACCCTGGTCCTGATTAAGCCTGAAGCCCCATATAAGTTTTCTGATGTGTTTTATGGGGGAAGCTAAGGAGCTCAAAATGGCATTCACCCACCAGAGCGCATGTAGGCATCTGCCCTGGTTAACAACAAGGATAAGAGGGTCTTAGAACTGACTCCTGTCTTGGGGCTTTGCAAGCGTTTTCCCCGGTTGTAGGAGTGTTACACTCTAGTGAAAGAAAATGCATTTTCTTCAAAGACCCTTTTTCTGTAGGGCCTTTGAAGTGGCAGGGGGCAGCCTCCACTAGGGTAGAGATTAAAGCAAACGCTCAGGAAAGGAGCCTTTGTGTCTTGGACTGCTAAACAGAAGCGAGCCAGGGGTCAGGCCATGTGGCATGGACCGGCTTCCATCCACACTGCTTAGGTGTCGGTGAGCTGCCTCTGTGGGAAGCTGGTTTGTGAAGGTGCTAGTTGGAGCAGTGCAGAACTTGGTGAGAGGGTGGTAACTTAAATAGCATGGCCAGGCAGGGCCCTGCACTTGATTTTGGTCCTTTCTGTGGTTTTCTCTTAGCAATACGAGACTGCCTTTTGGTCCAGTTTCCTCCCTGCATCAGAGGGCTCAGGTGAATGTCTCCTGCTTCTAGGCCTTGAAAGAAGGACAGCACCTAACCTTCCTATTTTCCCTTTGTATGGTTATTTGAAGATTCAGAAGCTCAGAGTAAGTATGACTGCTCTTGTGAAGTGGAGCCACAAACAACCCTTAGACCACCTTCATACTGAGCTTGCTAAATTGCCTGCAGAGGGCAGGAGTGCTTCCTCCCCCTCCACAGAGAAAGAAAGGTGGTATTTTTTCCTGCAAACCCCCTCTTTTCCTTGTTGCAGTTGCAAAGAAAACTCACCATGCATGAACTGCGCCAAATCAACGTAATATCTGCCTGAATCAGTTTGAAGGAGGGAGAGTTGATTTACCTCCAGTCATTTGTATGTGATCTTAACCCTGAAACCTAATGACTTGATTTTAACGTCAATGTTCTTTACTGTTTCCTTGCTCTTCATACCAGCAAAAAGTATGCAGTGCAGGGTCAAGGTTTATTCCCTGACTGCTGGCTGTGATGCCTGGCAGCAAACAAATGGACATTGTGGAGGCTTTCTGACATGGGGGAGTTTAAATCTCTGTCCTTCAGTTTTCAAGCTGTGTTCAACAGCGACTCGTTGTCAAATAGGATTCTGGGACCAGAATATTTAACCATATTCTGCTGAAAATCTGTCTTTCCCATGGGTCCTCAGTGATGCAGGCCCACTCTCCACAAGAAAATCTATTGCGTGTCAAAAAGACAAGAGGTGCAGAAAATAACTGGTATATAATGCTTCTATAAATAACGCAGGAAATCCAGTCGTAGTTGCAGTATTAATTATGTGAATAACAAGGATATAATATTCAACTGGCATCCTTAAAAGCGCCCCTAAATCTGCTGCAGCAGTTCCCACGTGCTGCACTGGAGCTTGCTTTAATTTGGGGCCCTTCACAGAGTTTCAGTCTCATTTGCTACAGAGAACGCAAGGCTCTGGCTCCCCTGCTTTGCTCGTAGGTTTGGGGGGACTAATTAACTGGTGTTCAAAAAGTCCTTGGAAGATAAGTATTTGCCTTGATCATTGATAAAGGGCCCTGAAATAACTGTGGAGGAGGACACAGCCTCTTTGCCTACTGATAAGGCACGATTTCATCGGCATCATCGCAAGGAGGCTGTCCAGCTACATCCCTGTAAAAAGCTGCAACCCCCATTGCGGTATGCCTTAAAAGCCAGGATGACTTTCTTTTCATGTTTATGTATGCTCCCATCATGGGCAGCGACAGCAACAGCCTTGAGCATTTTGGCTGTAGTGGGGACTATAACAGTCGCTCACTTTGATGAGCATCAAATTCTCACAGAATTAAAACCAACAGACGCCTCGGCGAGCCCCAGCGCTGCGATTAGCGCGGGTGAGCGAATGGATGCTGCCACCTAGCAGCTGCGGTGGGCTCCTACCAGCCTCCTAGACAGCTTCTTGCCTTCGGTGCCAGGTCTCCTACCTTGAAGCAAGTTTGTTGACTATTAATTAGTTTCACAGGTGAAGGGCTTTTCTTTTTCCGTTTACATCATCATCACAGCATGTCGGGCTAAACGCTTTGAGTGGTCCTTGCTGAAAACAGCAGTGCAAAGCTAGGAAGCTGTGTGTGCATCTGTGAATCCTGGCACCTGTGTGTGTTTGTATGAACATGTGTTTGCATGTGCATTCATGTGAGTTTATATGCACCGACCTTTCTAGGAATGAAAGAAACCTTTCAGGGGCTGGTTACCATGTGGCAAGAGAGATAATTCCCAAGTCCAATAGGCCAGAGTTCAAAAAAGAGAGGACTTCTCGATTTGCAGAGGTAACACAGGATCACAGAGAATTCTGAGGGAAAATAGCTGTGTTACTAGTTTGACCTTTATAAGAGTAAATGCAGTCTCTGAAGATCAAGCTATCTGATGCAGGGTGGACACTTGACCTTCGAGCCAGGGGCTGGGAGATGTTGGTGGTGCTGGTGGAACACATTTAACTGTATTTTTCAGAAAGCTGAATGATCTCTACAAGGGTGCAGTCCCTGTTGTATTAGACATGTCCCAAAACTAGTCTCTGCTGTAAAAGACTATGGCCAGTGTTGAAGAAGGCAGGAGGTAAAGGGCTCAAAACCCTTCAAAAAAAAAAAAAAAATAATAATTTGGAGCGACTGAGAGCCAGTAAGTGAAATTCAGGCGTTACCACTTCATGTGAAAGTCAAACCCCATCCCTTTAAAACATGTGTGTGTAATCATGTGTCAAGAATGGTATGAACAGTGCATTGGCCAAAACTGTCTTTGTTCCTAGTCTGACAGTCTTATATCCTGCTTTATTTCTGGAATGGCTTGTTCTGGGGATGGAGAGGAGGACTGAGGAGACTCTTGTCCTGTCTGCCCCTTGCAGTCCTGC
This sequence comes from Falco cherrug, assembly GCF_023634085.1. Lineage (NCBI taxonomy): Eukaryota > Metazoa > Chordata > Aves > Falconiformes > Falconidae > Falco > Falco cherrug. The sequence goes on from NC_073701.1 coordinate 5,228,681, forward strand.
TAGAGGTGAAGCATTTACCCCATGCTGCCCAAATTCCAAGTGGTTTAACGGCAATGCCACCCACTTTTAAGCAGGTGTCTGTAGCAATGTGCTTTCTCAACATCACTGGCACACTGTCCCCAGCTATGTGTCATACGTTTTCACTTCTGTCATCACTGCCATTTTGGTTTGCTTTTGGCTGTGGCTTTGTGTAGGAGACAGAGTTAATAAAGACCGTTTCCATCCTTCTCACTGGGATCTTTCCCTTCTGCTTGTGTTTGCCTGACTGTCTGTCTGCACCCCATGGATGTCAGCCTCTGCTGCTGCGCTGTGTGACCTTGTGGGCAATCATGCAATCATCTACTTGCACCATCTGTCACTTCAGCAACTCCTTCCACAAACTTCACGGCATATCCCCACCCCCAGCAGCCTCCCCCTATGCTTCTCACATTTGTTCCACATGGTCATAGTCCTGCTCTTTGTCTTACCTCCTGACACCTACCCCACTGCCTCTCTGCGTACCTTCTGCTTTTTCTAGCCCCATCACACCTTCCACCTCTCACCTGTTTTCCCCTCTGTCTTGTTCCAATCTGATGCAGCAGAGCAGACAGCAGGTTAGGCAACGAGTGTCTATGCAGCAGGGAGCAAGGGGAAGAGCACAGCTGCCAACCCCAGTGAGAGACGGAAAGGAAAAACCGCTGCAACATCAGAGAAAGGGAATGCTGGTCTGTTCTTTGCTATGTTTTGCTGCAGCCTGGTTCTTACTTCCACTGGATGGACAACCTATGCAGCTGCAAATGGTACGGGCTCCATCGTACTTTCAGGACAGTTCTCTACTCCTTGCTCACTGAGAGCCTGTGGGTGAGGGAATTTGGTTGCGCTTCCACTGATGCTGACCAGCTGAATGACAACCACAAAGTTTGTAGGTGGTGATCACAAAGCTGTAATAGAAAAATCTCGTACTCCACAAGGCGCCTCAATTTGGGGGTCTAACTGCTATTCTGTACCTCTGTATGCCCACAAATTGCTCAAGCAATAACATGTTTACACTTGAATTTCAATTGCTTGGAGTGCATATCTGTTTGGGGAGTGGAATTCTCCCAGGAAATAAGGGCAGAATCGTATAAGAAATTGCTCGTCTGTATCACACTAATGGCCCATCCAGTCCAGTATTCTGTCCTAACCATTGCCAGTGCTGGGTACTTTAGATAGACTTGTAACAACACCCTGGTGTGCCCAGTTTTACAATGCTACATAATAGGGAGACATTGCTTTCTGACCCCAACTTGCGATCATTTTATACCCTGAAGTGAGAAGACTAATAACCCATATGGTTTTTATTTTAGCAAGCCTAGCTGCAGATGCTATTCTTGTAAGGTCTAATCCTTTTCTGAATCTTGCTAATCTGTTTTCCTCTATAATATCCTCTGGCAACAAGTTTCACAGGTTAATTATACGTTGATTGCACAGTCTTTCCAATCATAGACACAGTTCTGTTGAACCTCCTCTTATCCGTGTGTTTTTAAGTCTCTTTCAGTAACCAGAAGTGCCTGCAAATTTATTTCTGCAGGAAAATAATGAAAGAAACTCACTTTATACTGAATTCTGCATGCATAGGCCTCGAGTTACTGATATTATCTCAGTTTCCTTTGAATTCAGAGCATGCTTCCTTCCAAGTAATCTATCTGGTGTAACTATAAAGAACTTCTCCCTGGGGTTCTGCCCTACAGCTCATGCCTCTAAAATTCACTCTCCCAAGTTGTCTATAACATACGCCACTCCCAAGTCAGTGTTATGTCACCTAGCCAGACTACAGCTAAATAATGCCTTTATGTGCTCATATTCCATATTTCCTGCTTCCTGACCTTCACAACTCACCTGGATGCTGCATACTAGGACCTTTTGTAGACCCCAACAGTGGCTACCAACCAGACCACATCCCCCTGTGGTCCCCCTGTCTTTCAAGGGAAAGCTGGTAGTTACTCCAAAGAGCATAAGCATGTTGATAGGACATTTCCCTATGGGAGCAGGAGGGATTCCCTGAGGTGTGCATGTCTTCTCTTTGCCCAGATATAATGCTTTTTTCTACAAGTCCTTGATGTGCCACCTGCACTCTGTCCCCAGAACTCCTTGACTCCCCGACTGATGTGTCGTATTTGCTGTATGTGCTGCAGAACTGTGTATGTGCATGAGTGAAACACTGTTGGTCTCTGCACGCTTCCCCTGTTCGTGTTGCCCAGATGAACGTACAGCGGAAGCCGGATGGTACTTCAGTCCCCCATGTTAATATCAGCTAGTGCAGCATGGTTACCCAATACGGTGTGGCCTTGCACCCACCCCATCAAAGCTGGTGTTGGATTCTCAGTCTGTTATTTCCAGGCTGCATGCCTCCAAACTGCATTTTTTTCTAATTGAAATGGTGGTTCCCATGGTTCTCTACTTCTTTGTCATCTTTCTGACTCCTACACCTGTCTGCAGTTAGCTGGTCCATGTCATCATTGCAGTCCTGATCCGATGGGTCTTCCCTGAGCTTGAGCAAGCCTTGGATGTCTTTAAGCACATAGTCTTTAGGATTCCCAAGTTTATCCAGTGCCTGCAGTGGAAGACTGACTGCCAGTGATATTTGCTACCTCCCTCTTGCCTGTTCCCAGCAGTGCTCTGGTTGTGTGAGGATCAGCTGAGTGTGTATCTGCTTCAGATCTCTTTACATACTGATTACACTTGTCAGGCAGGTAATTGTTAAAAACCTCAGCTTAACGGAATGGGAAAGTGAGGCAGAGGGAGGTATAATGACTTGCCTGAGGTCATCTTGTTTCTCAGCCTAACATACAGCTCTTCTCTTCTTGTCACTTATTTCAACTACAGGGCCAGTTTTCCTCCTGACATGCAATTGAAATGCTGCCATGACTCCCACACTTCTCTGTTAAATGGCTGTTCTATAAATAAAATTTCTATTGATAATGGCACATTAGAAAAATGTTACTGTGTTTTGGGGAGGGAGGGGTTGAGGGTTTTAATTCATCGCAGAGAAGCCCTCCTTTAAATTCAGTTTTCCCATTCCTCTTCTCTCCCCATTCTCTAGAAAGGAAGAGCACTTACACCTAACAGGAGCCAAATTAAACATACTGGTACAAACAAGAAAGTGCAGAGAGCAATCTCTGAGCTAATTCTCTCGGAGCCGCCTTTGATGCAGGGTGGAAAGGTAATTTTTGCTTACCTGATGAAGCTACCTCCCCTGTAGCACATGGAAGCAGACACATGAGGAAGTGCCTATGACAAAAACAAGAGGCCTAACATCTTTGTGTAAGCAGGAAAACATAGATCTTAGTGAGGGTAGGGTCGCTATTTTAGGGCGCATGTTGAAATGTCTGTTGAAGTCTTTCCCTTCAGATTTCTTTCCACTATTTCCTAAAATATTGATAACTTTTTTTGCAAGAAATTTTCCTTCCTTTCTATACTGTGTCCAAAATCCAGGCAGCTCATAAAGTCTGACTATGGTTATAAAACAGATTTGAAGTTTGAAAAGAAAGTAAGACGATATTGCCCTAAGAGTTACAGAGTGGGTTGGAAGAAGGAAGAATAGCAGTAATGATGTCTGAGCTAGTCCTTCCTGCTTCCATTTTTACTGCGCCTCTTTCAGGGGTGAATGGACACCAGCCTCACCTCTCCATCTACAGCACTATCGCACTGTTACATGATGGCTGTGAATTATACTGGAGTGATACCCGTAAAGTGCTTTTGTGAGCCTGGGATAGGAGGGACTAGGGAAGCACAAACTGCTTTTCTGAGCTTGTTGACAGACACCAAGGGATTCGCGCTTCTCCCTCTGGTAATAAACTCCTGCAGAGAATGTACCAAGCGTAATGCCTTTCTTCAATCCATCTGTGTGGGGAGGGTTTTATGGAGCCCTCCCTGCATCTGGGAAACAGAGAATTTAAAGCTTTTTTCCCAGCAAGTCTAATGCCTTGGAAATAACACTGGCATTGCAAAAGGAGGTGGCCACCTGGTTCTCTGGCTGCCTGCTGTCAGGCAGCAAGGCCTAATGAACCTCTCGGGGGGAACATCCGCAGAGGGAGGATGATGAGTCTAATAGGCGCTTTTGTCCCTGGGGTTGGGAGGCATAAACAGCAGCAGGGATGGTGCTTGTGAGGGGGAGAGACGAAAGGCTGATGAGCATTCTTGCCATCCTCCCTCTCAGACTTAAGCTTCCCGCATATGGTGGCTGGTGGTGCATGAAAGTGGGGACACAAAGTTGGTACAGTGCGACTCATCTTTTCATTTTGGAACAGAGTTCCTTTTTTTTTCTTTTATTTTTCTTTCCTACCTGCCCTCTCTCAGCCCAGGTGCTGCCCATGTTGGCTCTGATCAGCTGCTCAGTAGGTGTGTCAGTAGCTTTAATGACACCTCAGCAGCTGAGAGCCTGAGAAGATCGGGGTGGCTCTTCAGAGAGGCAGGCATGGTGCGCGCCCGACGGTGTTTGAGGCAAAAGCTGCCACTTTCCCATGATTCTGGCTGAGGCTGCAATCTCCTTCCTGCCTTATAAACCAGCAAAAGGGAAAAGGGACCCAGCGTAGAAGCATCTACCCTTGTTACCCCTCTAGCCACGTGTAAGCCTTTCATGTTTTACCTCATTTACTGGCCTAGCTATGTCCAAAACCCCGTCAGCCAGCTAACCCTTTCAGAGGAAGACTAAGGACTATAGATAATGTCAAAAATAAGCAAAGCTTTCTTCTCTCAGTATCTGTAGCAGATCTTTGGAAGAGCTGTACTTAGTGGTAGTGTCTCACTCCATATTTACTAAAGGTCTGCCATTTTCTGGTAAGATTATTCACTATATTGTAACTTGGTACTGCAAAACTACCGATTTTTGAGAGTTAGAGAAGGAACGATTGCTTGCTTTATTTTTTGTGGCATTCTGCAAGAAGGTGTGACAGTGGTTTATGGTCTGTAATGAGTGTGATTGGTCCTGTTTATACCAGTACAGTGTTACCAAGAGTGCTTGAATAACATGATGATGGGTATCGCACAGGAAGCTAGAGAACAGCATAAATGCTATGATCCAGGTAAATACCCTGACTTCAAAACACGGTCATCTAATGTGCAACATCTGCCACTATCAGCCTGAAAATTGCCTCAAGGATTTTGGAAATTATGTCATAAGAGGGAGGAAATTTCCATTCCTTGGTAGAATTGTATTGCCATATGGAATTTGCAAGATACATTGCTTTTTGCTAATGGGAAGGATTGGTGGACAGGGTTTGCAATAGAGTTTCAGCCCCAAAAGCAGCTGAAATGCTAGGAAAGCTAAACCTTGGCAGAAAGCCTTCAGGATCTTTTGAGCAGTCTTCCTCTGTCAAAAATCCATTTAGGTTTCTGCACAGTTTCCCATGTAAGAGGGGAAGAGGGAGTTCTAAATCTCTCTTTGAACAGTCAGTCTGTCTCCCTCTTGCCCTGCAAGCACTTGCAGAAAAGTCCTAATGTAGGGAAATAGTGCTTTGCCACTCACTTTCTGACACCTTACCAAATCTGTTTGCCCCTCCTTGTCCTGCTTTCCCCACTGTGATGGGATTTTTTTTGCTGGGGAATTTATGTGTGTGTGTGTGTTTTTTCAAAAAAAATTCATAATGTAACGTGAGAAACAATACTTGTGTATTTACAGTATTTTCAGTGGTCTCACTGCTCCCGTCTCCCACGCTTGTGTAAGATGAGAAATAACCAACTCAATGCAAAACTCAGCTTTGTAGGCAGAATTTCTCCATTTACAAAGCTCCAAAGCCTCTTGTTTGTTAACAAGTCTCCTTCATGCCTCCCATTGGTCCCACGGTTGAACAGACCATGCTGCAAATGGCTTTCTTCCCCCCGAACAATTAGGAAAGCAATATGAAACACCCTTTATCTTTAAGGAGCCAGATATTCAGCTCCCATAACCCATTCCCAAGCTAGAGGTTTTTGAACATTTCAGCTGAACTTGAATTTCCTGCAGTTTAACAAATCCTCTTGAGAGTACCACGACCTTACAGGTTTGAAATGCTTTGAGTGAAGACACGATCAGTCCTGCAAATGGCTGATCCCTCCTCTGTTCATTAACTCTTTTTGTTTGGAGAGTGAACTGCTCATCAAGGAGATCATTGCAATGCTGCTTTCCAGTCATTTGTTTCCCATCCATGTTATAGATGGGATTAAAATTACCACCATCAAAAAGAAAATTGAAGTTCTGGCTGTGAAGGCATAAGGCCTCCAGCATTTGAGTTCAACCTCTCTATGCAGTGGTCAGTAGACAGACAACACAGTTACTGCATCCAAACCTCTATGAACTTTTAGAAGGCTTAGGTCTGTGTTTGATGCCTATCTATAACAAACATTTTCAACAAGGTCAGGCATTTCCTTGCCCACTGCTCAAAATGTTCTTCACACCAAATTATTTGGAGGTGATTAAACATACAGCTGATTTCAGACTGTTGAGATCCTTACAGATGTAAAATTAGGCTCAGTTAATTTTTCAGAGAACCAAATGCAAAAAGCATTAAACACTCGTGTCACTCACCTGTGTCATCACTGTTCAAATATCTTTACAGGTAAGTCCCAGGGTTCCCTTCTTTAGCTAAATTCTTGCAAGGGTTATGTTAAACCTTCGTGCAAGGATATAGCATCAACTAGGTAGGTCTTCATAACTGCTTGGCTCTGCTGAGGATAGCTCCGTTTACTGAAATTCAGCTTTAAGAGTGGGCAAATTTTCAAGAACTCAAGTCTGCAAAAGTAAGTATGTAATTCTGCAGCAGCGTGGATTGCATCTGTGCGCAGGTAGTATGAAGGAAAGTTGATTTTATAGCCCTTTTTTTTTTTTCTTAGTTGTTCCATTCACTCCACAATTTAGTCCTTCTGCCTGAATTTGATTACCCCACCGGTTGTTCTATGGCTTACATAAGGGTTGCTTTCAATACTGTCAGATTTGGAAAGGTAGTTTATTATATTGTGCTGGTTTGAGCTGGATAGAGTTAATTTTCTTCATAGTAGTTAGTGTGGGAGTATGTTTTGGATTTGTGCTGGAAACAGTGTTGATAACACAGGGATGGTTTTGTTACTGCTGAGTGGGGCTTACACAAAGTCAAGGGCTTTTCTGCTCCTCACACCGCCCTGCCGGTGAGTAGGCTGGGGGTGCACAAGATGTTGGGAGGGGACACAGCGGGGACAGCTGACCCCAAGTGACAAAAGGGATATTCCATACCGTATGACATCATGATCCACGTATAAAGCTGGGGGAAGACGAAGGAAGGGAAAGGATGTTCATAGTTACAGTGTTTTGTCTTCACAAGTAACCATGACACGTGATGGAACTCTGCTTTCCTGGAGGTGGCTGAACACCCACCTGCTGATGGGAAGCAGTGAATGTATTCCTTGTTTTGCTTTGCATGCATGGCTTTTGCTTCACCTATTAAACTGCCTTGATCTCAGCCCACAAGTTTTCTCACTTTTACTCTTCTGATTCTCCCCCATCCCGCAGAGGGGGCGGGGAGTGAGCGAGCTCACAGCTGTGCTTAGTTGCTGGCTGGGGTTAAACCACAATATGTATTTATTACAATTTATTTATTTATTATGGCTTAGTAGTCACTAGGACAGTGCAGTCTTTTACAGTCCTAAAGACTATTTGTTAACTGTTAGGGTTGTCAAGTTTCCTAGAGTACTCAATGTGGGCTTAAGTTTATTTACCTGATAAAAGCGGAGCATGTGGGCTTAGACATGTAGAGGCTGTTTTGTAGAATAAAAAGATGCATTACAGTAGGATTCTAAGTGTCTGCTATAGTGAAGAAGACCCTGGCTGACAAGACAGAGTTGAGTGAGATAATATCCAGTGAGACCAAAAGACAAAATAAAAATGTTTGATCAGATTCTTAGAGTTCACGAGAACTGAGATTTAGGACTCAAGGCCTTCTCCGGTTATAAAAACTGACTGAGAGGGAGGAATCACCTTAAAAGATTGCATGTCCCAAACTGTCCTCACCTTCCAGTAGTAATCACGCTGTGTTCATTTTCACTGTCCTATAGTGGAGAGAATTAAAGAGGATTAAAGGCTGGTTGGTTTGCTGCTACCACATAATTGCACTTTCTCCAGGCAAAAGAAGACAGAGTCTTTTCCTGCTTGTCCTATTAGGTCTTCATGTTGTATCTATGTGCATCGTATGTCTGGATGTATGTACCATCATTTGCTAGCGAAGAAGAGTGTGTGGTATGTTTCCATACTGGTCCATACTGAGGATCAGTTGGCAGGAGTCTGTGTTCTGAATATAGGATCAGACACCTATGGTTTTATGGAAACTGTAAGAGCTTGAGTCAGTGTGGGCTCAGAGTATGTCATTTAAGCTTGTAGGAACTGACCACACTTTTAGCTGTAGCATTGAAGAAGCGTGTGATGAGGAAACATGGAGTGTATTCGCATTGTGAAGACTAACTGTATGTTGCAGAATACTTTCTAGATTTTCAAAGCATCTGGAGTCAGCAGGCTGAGAAATTTGGGTGTAGTATTATGCAAGATTTAAGGAGCACAGACTCATTCAAACTTAAGTGACATAAGTCACTTCTCTGTCTGTCTTCCCACTTCATCACTGTGCGGGTTGAAAAGCTTGTGATGAACAAGAGAGAGTGCTGATACGGGAAGTCTGGCTTAGTGGTTATGAACCAGACCAGGACTTATACAACCTGGGCTGTAATCACAGCTCTGCCATGGACTTGCTGAGTGACCTCCAGCAAGCGTCTCAAGTTATGTCTGTACTGATAGATCAAGTGTACCTTGCAGCATTTACCGAGCAGTAAAGCCACCTGGCATGGAATGGCCCAGATCTGCGGTAGTAAACCACTGTAATGCTCAGAAGAGTGTGGCTTCATGCAACCCTTCCTACTAAACAAATAGTCCCTGGATCATTTGTGGCTGGGAACTGTTTGGGATAAGTGCAAATTTTAACAGGCCCAATCTGGTGCCAGCAAACTTGCTTATAGTTTGTTAACGTGAGTGCATCTGGAAACATTCCTGGGCACATTTTATTTTACTAGTACTTAGCTGCTCTACTTAACGTCTCAACTGACAGTCTGGGAGAACATTCAAGCTCCTACTGGGGCAAGAAGTGGAACTCCACCACCTCCTCTCTCCTTTTATGATCCTTTGTTTTGATGGGAAGGAGCCTGAGTTATATGGCCTGAAGGTAGCTGTGGGCACGCCGCCAGGTCTCTCGCTTAGACCGGCACAATCAAGAGACTGGGACAGCTTGGGAAACCACAGTACACTACTCTTTCCTGCGTCTATAAAATGAGGATAACGGAATTTCCTGCCTTAGAAAATATGATTTCAGGCAGCACACTAACTTTTGAGGTTAAAAAGAAATATTTATATAATTGCTGTGTTAGCCAAGCACTGTCCTTTTTTCCTTAAATTGCTCCTTAGTTTGTGGAATCATCCCATATGGACGGGTTATTCTAAACATTATATGGCATGTTTCTCTTCTTGTCAATTCTCTGCTACACAAAGTAATAGGAAGTAGGAGATCTGTGTCTTTGCTTCATCCAAGCTAAGACCAGCTTGGATGGTGGCCACATGAACCATTCACTGATCCTCCATGACAATTTCTATGCCTTGATCTTTAGTAGGGATTGTACGATACTTCTAACAGCTTTAGAAAAGCAAGAAGTAGGTGTAACCCAAGGATCTAAGAGATTTTCAAGACCTTAAAATACTTGGATCCTGCCTTACTACTGAGTAGGCAAAAAAAGTTTTTTTCAAATTCTTCTTCCAACAGCTGCTCATACATTCACTGTGGGGCAAAAAACCCTAATGTGCCAGTCATTCTCATCTCTTACACATTCCCTGTGGAGGCACAGTGTTCGGAGTTTTCAGCATTTATCTGGTGGTGATCACATTAGAATAGACAAATGAAACAGCCAGAGTTCCCGGTGAAAACGGAATAGTGTAATATGTCCATTCACTGGCTATGGCACAGTTGATTTTAGACACACCAACTGAGGCTGTTTATTTTTTTTTTTGTCTCATCAGCAGGTGGATGGTTTGGTTTTTGGTGGTGTGGGGTTTTTTTTGCAGTGGTGCTCTTTGCGTTAGCAGTTTTTGAGAAACACCCTTTGCAGAACTGAAAGAATCTTAATGTGCACTTCATAATATGGAATTATAATTTGACATTTGCAAAGTCAGCTCCTCCTAAGATTCCCTTCTTTTGGATTATGTAGGTCTGCAAGATCAGTGCAGCCTGCAAAGTGGAAGATTGATGTAACTCTTCTTCAGCTTTTAGAATTTCTGGCTGTCAACCTCACCCCATTTCTACAGGTCAACCCCCCCAACCCCTACCCTGCCGCGCTACAGTATCTTTTAAAGACTCTCTGGTAAGGCCATACAAAGCAATTTTGAAATACAGTGCTGCTACCTAAGTCATAAAACAGACTTCCAGTACCTCCAGAAATTCTGTAAACCAGAATCCTAGGAAGCGGCCAATTACCCTGTTGCTTCAAGCCTTAGAGATCTGAAATTCAATGAATGTAAGAGGGAGCTGCAGTGAAATCCAGTTGTAAATATCCTTTTTCTCAAAGCACTGTCATAGTGTGTAGAAGAACATTCTCCTATATCTTATTTAAAGCAAGATTTTTCCCACAATAACATACGTCTGTCTCTCCCCCCTCAGTTTTGGTGGCTGCTATACTTGTCTTTTCTGCTTATTTACTCACCTCTGCCAAGGTATTGACAATACACTGGCAAGACAAAGTGTCTTGTGCTCCCTGCCATTCATTGGGTACCCTGAATGAGCTCTTTGCTCATTTTTACCTCCCACTGGAGCTCAGTGGTCCTTTTTCCCTGTCTGTAAGAATGGACTGCGATGAACTTGTCAAGACTTGTATGGTATGAAGGAGCCAAAGCTCCACTGAAATGAGGGTAGTAAATATACACAATGTTGATAGCAGAGGAAGTCATGTAATGCTTTCTCCTCATGAGATGCAGTCATGTGATTACAGGCATAAACTCCTATTTTCTTACACCTGAAGAGCTCAGGTTTTTTGTACCATATCCACAAAAATTTCCTGTCTCTTCCTATTTCCTACCTTCAAGTCAGTAACATCCTCTTTCCTCCCTGGTTTATACTCCTTTAACTTGTTAAGTGAAGGTTTGCATTTCTTACATTAACATTCTGGCCCCGATGCTCACTCTTCTTTGTAATCATGTTGTCAGGGAGGATTGCTGGAATCCCACACCATGTCTGTTCCAGCCCCAACTCAGTAATTGTGTTTCTTGGTTTTCTTCTGTGTCAAGCAGAACTGTTTTCCTGAGTAAACAGACCGTGTTCCCACTCCCCTCTCTTTATCCATACATACCTTGCTTCAAAAAAACTTCTCTGAAATCTGCATAAATGCCACGTTTTCTGTGGAAATACCTCGGTCACAATAATGATCATTTGCATGTTAATAGCTCCATCTCCGTAGGTGGTTGTTGGTTGTTACTGGTCTTGCTTGTTACAATGAATGCAAATCCTTTTTTAGTCCTAATCTTAATTGCAAAATGATTGTATTTTTCCATAATTTCCTATATTTCAGTAATTTTAATCTATATCAAATATGATTTCTTGACATGCTATCATCTGCTTTGTCTATTATGCCTAGGCTCTGCACATGTTCCAATAGACTTGCTAATTATCAAAGCAATTTGGTTTTTGAACTGAAAATGGGCCCTTAGCCAATTCTTTCCCACCAAACTTTGGTAAAGAATGTAATGAAACCTGAACTTGTACTTCGTGTCTTGACTCCGATTCACTCTCTTTGCTCTTCATCTGTTCAGCCGTGTTTGATAGTGAAGTGACTGACCTTGCGAAGTGCCACTGGCACCATCATTTCCACTGCGGGGGAGTGAGGTTACTGAGGTGGGACGTTCCTTGTCATCATCAGTTCAAGATCTGTGGCCTTTGCAGCACCAAATAACTCGGTGTTTAGTTTACACAGCTGTGTAGGCTCTGTGCTTTAAAGGGACAGTACTAAGGAAAACTGGTTTATTCCTGATATTGTTGATGAACCGCTGTGGGCAAGAATTTCATCTGTGGAGGTACAGCTGGCAAACTGCACAACCCTTCACAACTCACAGTGCCGTGACAGCTTGGTTTGGAGGATGGCCTGGGCACCGCAAGGCTGCCTGGTGCCATGCTTGCCTATGTGATGGCTTCCACCTGGCGATACCAGTCCTGAGCTGAGTATGCTCATGCTTTTCCTCTGCCATAGAGGAAAAATTAAATATACAGAAATGTGACTCGGTAAAGTCAGAATGCAGAGGGGAAAGTCACCTGAAGTAGTTGCTTGGAAATGCTAAGTGAGGGAGTGCGGCCTTTACCCTAAACCTCTGAGGAACGTAGTTATTCCTGCTTGTCATTTCTGGATTTGAACTTGAACTGTTACAGAATCATAGAAATGCTGTTTGGAGGGATCTTCTGGAGACTTCTGGCCCGGCATCCTTCACGTTGGTTCCTTTTTGGCTTTGGGAATACCAAGGAAGGGTGCAAGGCAGTAGCATGCAGGGTAGTCCCTTGAGAGGTCTGTATTGTTTCCTAAGAACTGTCAACACTGTAGTAGTCTTTTAGATTCACCACCACTGACTTTATACCAGATCTGTGCAATTTCAGGGGTGACCCTCCTCAACTTCAACAGGCAGAATTACTCTTTACAATCTACTCCATGTATCTGTAGCACAAAATGACTGCAACAAAAGCATACTGTAGGTCAGGGGCCTGCTATGACAGGCTTTGTGCATACTGTCATAAGACTTGCTTGAGAACACAACTTTCTGAGAACAAATGAAAAGAGAATGGTATGATCTTAGCCAAACTTTGTAAGTGTGTGCCCCACACATTTCACATTGCACAGAATCCCAGGAAACATATTCTTCCTCAAGGAGAAATACCAAATTATGCAGTATACTCAGATCCCACAAAAGAATGAGGTATTATTTAATCACTGAAAATTTTAAAGTTTGTATGGCTTCATAAAATTGGCAGTACCAGGACTCCAAGTTTGATGCAAACCTGCTTTTTGACTTACTTTTCATCCAAAGCTGGAAGCCCTCTTCGGGCTGTCTTTATGTCTATCTTTGAAGGCAGTATTTTCCTGAACTGAACATATCCAGGCACTGTTCTACAGTGCATAAGTGAGGGGGGGTGGGGGTGAAGTAGGGGGTATTATTCTTTAAAATAATCCTTTCTTTTTGGCGTATAGATCACTGAATTGTTGGATAATTGGGGCTGTTCTTTTTCAGGAGGATAGGACAGATTTTCTGGACTACTGTACCATGACTGCAAAATGGGTTTCATCTGTCTAAGGCAGAACTTTCCAAAACACAATCTAGCTTCATGGTTCTTTCAGGGAAAGCCACCTCTCGTAAACAGACGTGCTTATGGAGATCAGGAGATTTTAATGTACACAGTACCATATGCATCTCGTACATTCATTCTGCTTTAATATCACTTCCCAGTGTGAATCTCAAAACAGTCTGCATCTCTCATGGTTTCCTTCAGAGTAGCAGCAGCAGGAGAAAGGCTCCTATTTGACAGCGACTTAACCTGTGAGGTAGGGAGGCTATCAGATAATGAACTTATTCAATATGCTTACCCACCCTTCATACTGCAGACCCATAATGTTGAACCAAATCCACAAAGTTGTTTATTTTCACATGTAACAACATCATGCTGGCCATCTTTCTGCCAGTGGACTGGATGCATAAAGGGAAAAGTAGATCTCCAGGCTGCCAGCAGCTGAAACTTGTACTCGCAACCTACCTCCCATCCCCCACTAGTAATTGTAGGGACACGGAGTCTTCTCGGCATAACCTCTCAGTGGGACAGCACGTGTACAACTACTTTTGTACTGACAGCTGTGAGCTGCCTTCGTTGCATTGCTTGATCCAGCACCCATGTTCAAGTGCAGCTCAGTTTAGTCAGTAGGTAAGACAGCCCTCTCTTCTTTGGCTCAAAGGCCTAACAGAGATAAAATCCACAACGGACATGGGAACTCCAAGATTCAGGCCTTTCTCTGTTTTAGGGTGCTTGAACACAATCCTTACCTCCAATAATAGCAACATACAAAGCTACGCTGTCCCTTAGGTCCAGTGCTCTGCCACTGGAGTTCACAAGGTAAGTGAGCCATAGTGGGAAACTCTCAGACAACAGGAAAGGTTCCCTGCCAAGCACGAAATCTTACAGAGAAATGGGTTACACTTGTGTTCAGTTTCACATGGTTGTTGGAAGAGCTTCCCTTACACTACTGGGCACGCTCTTCCTTTTTTAGCCTAGTACACCAGTTTGGTATTGTCATCATGAGAGCTGACACACATTGAACTCGTCATCTCCCTCAGCCCAATGACCTAGGACTCTGTGTCCACTTTTAGGCCCAACAACTCAAGAAGGAGATCAAGAAAATGGGGAGGATTTAGTGGAGACAACTACAGAGATGATCAGGACTGTGGTACATGTCCCATTAAAAAATGGCTGAAGGATCTAGGCTTGTTTAGTGTAGTGAGGAGGAGGCTAAAAGGTGAGCTAAAAGCCTGTGGCACTTGAAGTATGATTGCAAAGACCACAGAACCAAACTCTTCTAAACAGCAGCTGACAGTAAGGCATTGGCAACAGGTACAAGTTGTGGCTTGGGCAGTTTGAACGGGACATTAGGAAAGGCTTCTCACTGGGAGGGTGGTGCAGCACTGGCAGAGGTATCCCGTGAGTAGTGGAGTCTTCCGCTCGGGGGCTTTCAGGACCATCTTATGTGAGCTAGCATGGTAAAAGTCAAATAAACTCATTGGTCTCCTTTGTAGTGAGTAGAGACTGAACTAGTAGAAGGTGTAGCCTTGAGACTTGTTCTGAAAGGATTTTTTTTTAATGAGAGGAAGCTTATTTTAGGTCTTTGTGAGGTCATCTTTTCCTGCCTTGCCTATGCTTTTTTTAAGATCCTCTTTCCTAGGGCAACTCTGCCTTCATTGGGCAGCTATGTCTTGAGAGCAGTATTGCTGTGAGCATTTGTAGGGGTGGAACTGCTGTTGCTGCTTTAGTGCAGTTGTTGGTGAAGATTAGAACAGATTGGTACGGCATGAAGCTCATGTCACATGCTTTTATCGAATACACTCATAGTGGGATTTAAAAGTTTTATCAGCATGAATTTGGGATCGTTGTTTCCCTTATGGCTGGGAAAGTAGAAAACGAACAGTGCACATAAAAACTTCTTTTATTCCTTCTCTAAGTCTGTCTCCAAACCTCTGGTACTCACTGAGCTTTGTTTTTGCAATTACAGAAGGTAGGCTGGAGACACGTGACGGAAAAGGGGAATAGATCACCACTCCTTTGGAGAGTCCTTATGGAGGAGTGATGAGGCAAGACTGGAGAGGGAAAATAATCACAAAGAAATTATGCTGGGAAGAGATCAATAACCTGAAAATTACTAGCATCACTTGACGCCAGAACAGATCTGTTTAAAACCTTTCCCTTTATAGAGGAGTAATCTTGAAATTGACCCATTCTGCCTAGTTTATTCTTTTCATGTTAAAGCAACAAAGAAATTATTGAGAAAGCAATGTGGCTTTTTGTTGTTGTTGTTTGTTTTTTTTCCCAGCCAAAAAGGTGCAGCCATCTCCTTTCCTCCTTGTGCACAGATTCCACCAACTAAAGCAGGGCTTGGAAAGACCTGCCAGTGATCTTTTCCATAGTATAAACATTAAATACAGCTCACCCAGATGGGGAATGATCTAACAAATGAACTCCCCAGAGAGTGATTGCAGGGAACACTTCCAGAGATTAAGGCAGACAAGCACATAAAAGTGATTATGTTCTGTTACCTTGTGAGGCCTGTGGATAACGCTGGTGTATAGATAGAGAGTGACAGGAAGAGGCAAGCAGACTGGGAGAGGTGGAGATGGAGAACTACAGGACAGTTTATGTGATGGGAAGCTGTGAATGGAGATGGTGGTATCCTTTCCATTAGAGGGTAAAGGGGGTTGTAAGAAGAGAAGGGGCATAAACTCACCAGCCCACCCAGTGTGATACCCACACAGCATTGGAGAAGTGAAGCAAGGAGACTCTTAATTTAAAATTTTGGAGAATTCTGCTTTATGTCTCACCAACTTGTTCGTTCCGCTAGTAGTCCAGCAGAGCTTGGAATACCACAAAAGGATAAGAGAAGCCAAGGACACAAGCCAAGTGATGGCAAAGGATTGCCCTGGATTTCTAAGCTCAGCTGATGAGATGCCAGGCAGTGTTATTTTAATACCATAACAATGAATTAGTCCCTGTTCATAGTCTCTTCTATTCTTTCTCCAGCTCATTTCTTCATGGAAGGATAACTGAAGAGTTACACATCTAGATTTTCAGTTATCTACAGTTCCACCTGTGTTAAGCTGTTTGATTTCCTTACGCCTTTTGTTACAAATTTAAATTTATATTTATTTTGCTTATTGTAAGACAGTAGAGGTGAATTCTGTGCACTACTAAGTGTGTAATATTTGCAAATGCATAGCTACTGTTTCTTTATGACACCATTCAGTTAAAACTGGTTGTATCTTGCTAGAATGTCTTTCAGTCATGTTCTTATTCCATTCTTGGCTTTTATATAGGTCAATATTTCTGTTGTAGCTTGGCTTGAATTCTGCCAGATTCACATTGTTCTTGTTCAAACAAAGCCTGTAGTTTTCAATTTCACTTCAGTTCTCATTAAGAAAATGCAAAGCTTTCAGTGCTCGTTAAAGCATAATCTAAACAGTGCTGAAATTACCCAACTCATGAGTCTGTAGGGAATGCGAAGGATGAATTCACGAGTGGGCTGGTGAGGTCAAGCAGATCAGTTTATAGCTCTGAATTTCCAGATAAACTACTTATGGTAGTATTTTCTAATAAAGACAGTGTTTACACCTGTTCTTCAGGAAAGATTTATGCACTGAGGAGGCCACATTCCTTTGGCTTACATTTCTAGTTGCTTACTTCTCTTTCTTGAAATGGGATAGAGGCCAAGGACCAGATTTCAAAAGGTATTTGGGCATTTCATGATGCAGGTAGGTACTTAGTTAAATGCTAAAAACCCCTCCATTAGGTTGCTCACCTTTCAATTAAACCAATAAGGATTAGAAATTCATGTGCCATTGAGAATGCCACTTTGTGATTACCCCCGTCATTAGGCATCATTTAAGTCTTTTCAGAAGCTTTGTCTGTGCTTCCATTTCCACTCTGTGCAATGCAGACAATAGCTTTTCTTTCCCTTGCTACCCTGTTCAGAACATCGACATGTTATAAACAGGGTCATATAAAGTCCCTTAAATGAAAGCACAATAAAAGCCTCTCTGTAGCAGCTATGAGAATTGCCTACTGGGCTTAAGGGTGTTGCAGAGTGGAAGAGGAAAGCAGTCGATAGTACTGCATAGGGCGGCTGAAAAATGAGAAAGGACAAGCATATTCCAGGCCATCTGTTCCTTTGGAGAATGGAGCTTGTACAGGTTAACACCTGCTTTTGCCTGCTCAACACAATGCTAAACACATCTTCCATGATTTTTGACTGAATGACATCCTGGGTGCTGTTTCTGGCTATACAGAGACATTAAAATTAAGTAAGCACTTAGTGCATTTTTTCCCTCGGTTCAGCTGCAAGAAAGGAGGAGGAACCAGATGACCTCATGCAGACAGGCCTTCTGAATGTGGTGGTGCTTGAGAAAACCTCCTCAGTCTGCGGAGGGCCGTTGTGGTTCATGCTGGCCGGATAGCACTGTGTTAGAGCAGCAGGAGGTTACTACCACCGTCAACAGAGTTGTCCCAACAAGAGATTTTCATCACATGAGGTTGCAAAAGAAGTGTAAGTTGATATCTGAGCAGTGCTTTTAACTAGCAGATGTTCTATAAATACTCATTATATATTTTTTAAAGGTTTAATATTAGATTTATAAGTTAGATACATGGAATTTTTAACGGAGAGTGAGAGCAAATAAGAGCAAGAACAGGTTGCAGTTCTAACTTTGCTGGAAAGGATGATAAAAGGACAATCAATGCAAGGATATGTCATACTTGGGGGCACCATCTACATCTGGTTTTCAGGGCAACTGCTCAAAAGCTGGAGTAGATCTCTTTCACGTTCCAAGTCAGGAAGGCCCTTTGCTCAAGGAGAACAAACTTTATAGCACCATCACTCTAGTTATGCTTACATACGGCCACTTGTGAGCCTCCCCCAGAAATAAAACATCATATTATGATATCACAGATCCCAACACAGACTGCTTATAATGAAAAATAACCCAGTCAGGTGCATGTGGCTGTGGAAATGAATGATCACTGATCTTTCCTGCGTGGTCCAAAGAGCTGTTGTAAGAGGTACACTAAGAATGGTGAAGTCCTGCATCAACATAAGTTCTTGGAAAACATTTGTTATGAACACAGAAATATGAGGGAAGAATTGAAAAAGAGTTAAGAAACTTTTAAAAAACTCTGTTCCATCTGGTACATTCCATAGGCCAAAAATGCACTATTTGGATGCATCTTTTTGAGTCATGAATAAGCCAACCCTTCCAGGGATTGTCTGTTGTTTTTCAGAAAGAGATTAATCTCACCATAAACAGAATCATTTTCCCCTCTGTGTGTCTGGCTTCCTTACTGCTATCAGAAATTAGTGTTTGGGGGTCTTCTGAGGGAGGAGTGCTGAAGGTCTGTGTTAGGGAAAAGAAGGAGACAAAGTACAGTACATTGCAAAGCACTGTCTCCCAAGGGAGGAGAGAGATAAGAGGGAAACAAACAGCAGCATTAAACTTTCAAATGAGGGAACATGGGAATTGAGCACTGGTAAATTCACCTTCAACACTGGTGAATGCCTGGCTCAATAACCAACCCACATGAAACTTTCTGGAGGGAACCAAGATGTAAAATAACATGGATTCTTCATGCACATGGGCACAACTCCCTTAAAGAAAAAGACAAAAGCCCTAAGCCTTATGGCTAAGAAATGGTCACAGATCTGAACAGCTTAATTCTGCTGGTAAAAATTGGAAATTCTATTTTGTTCTAGGTAAGTTAGAATACAAAAACAGTTTTGCCCAATATATCTTAGCCACAATGAAGCATTTGATCAGATATGAGCATGAACTAACCATTACATCCTAAATCCTTTCATTTTTTGAAGGCTAGATTCATACCAGAACCAGCCTACTTTGCCATTTGTCATCCTTCAGAAGAGACACTCCAGTGAAATTAAGCCTATGATAGCAGTAAAGGTGCAAAAAAATTAACTTTTTGAGGTTTCTGGGTTTTGAAGCTGAAATTTCAGTGACTGTTGTGGTAACCTTGAATTTTCACTCTGATTGAAGGTAAAACTGGTACACTTTCCCAATTCAAATGCAGTTTCCTTGACCTCTCCCTACATTTGATCCAGGTTTGTGAGTTGTTCCTGCAGAATATAAATGCAACTGAATTACTGCAAATCACTTAGCTAAGTGTTGGTTGGTTGTCCATCTATACCCCAGAAGTATTGGGTATTATTAAAGGTTTAGAGTCAGGGTAGGCAGTGGTGCATGGAGTCCTATGTGTATGTGCTCTAGATCTGATACTGCTCGATGTTTTCATTAACATTTTCACTGGAGACCGGAATGGAGAGTATGCTAATCAAATTCATATGCAACACAAAGCTGGAAGCAATCGCCAGTGCATTGGAGAATAGGATTAGCCCAGAGTCCGACTATGATGAATTCAAGAAGTGAGCCGAAATCAATAAGCTGAGATTCAATAAGCACAAATGTAAAGTAGTTCACATAGGAAGGGATAATTAAATGCACAAATGGAAAATGGAGCTGTCTGTAGGCAGCTAATATGGAGGGAGAGACAAAGAGGTTTTCCTCCTTAAACCATATCTAGGAAGACAGGGAATCATTTTTATTCCTGTAGTGAGCAGCCAATAGCTCCAAAAATTAGCTTCATGCCCAGATCCAGCTTTTAGCTCCACATGAGCTTGTCACTGACGATGCATAATTAAAGGTGGGGGAAAAAAAACCAACAAAAAATCAAACCCAAAAGTACTAGCTCAGCCTTTTCTCTTCTACACAGAAGAAGAGGTTAGCTTTTAGGTAAACGAATTACGAGATTTTGTTTCTCCTCTCTTCAGCTGTCTGTGATCACTTCTCTAAATATCCCTTTGTTTTTTGCATTCTCCACACCTGCTGTGAACTCTCAGAGATGCAGGTTTGCAAACATGGGCACACATCTCTTCTTCCATAGGCAGCTCCCGTGACAGGTGTCTCACCCTGTCATACATAGACCCTGTTAGCTATTGTATTGGTTTATGTCAAGAAGAACCACATATTTTGTTACAATTAGTGATTTCTACTCCTGAGTTTCTATGCTGACGAGAGCGGTTGTCAGTCAGAAGGAGCAGTGTGTGTAGGCAGCGGTGATTAAAGCTGGAATCTCGGTGTCCTGAACTGTAGGAGGACCTGTGTACAGCCCTAGCAAATTGCAGTAGGAGAGGACTGCACGGGTCAGTACTCTCTGGGGGCAACATGGGAGTAAGGATGGGATTAAGTGAATTCAGCTGCTTCACTTCAGACAGGGTAGTGATGGAAAGCATGATGAGAATACCAGTGCGTGGCTCCCCCGGTGAGGTTTGGGGTACACTGACAGATTGTCTGGTGATCATTTGCATGGCCCTTGCTCGCAGTGTGCCTGCCTTGGGCCTGCTCTGTCACTATCTGTCAGAAACACATCTTGCCAGAAATTCTCTTTTCTTTGCAAGAAAAATATCTGCACTGTTGTTTGAAGGGAAGTTTGGGCTTTTCCAGCAGTAGAGTGAACTTCTTTCTCTGATACCCTGACTGGGCTGTCTGAGTTAAGCCCAAACCTAGGGCTCACTCTCTGAAGGAGTCTTTTTCTGAGTGCTAATCAGGAGTAAGTAGAGTGCTGATTCATCGGGTGCTGCTGTCCATGGGAAGGACTAACTAGAGAACATCAAGGGGTTGCCTAACGTATCCATACCAAAGGTCAAAAGCATCCTTCATTCAAACCAGAAACTGTGATCTTTTGAAAGCCATTAATACCCGTGTTCCCCTATTAAATCCAGGCAGGTTCTTTCACTGAGTGCACTCTCTTCAGGCTAAAAGCTGATTTTATTTTCCAGTCTCATGATCCTTCCCCTGTTGATCTTAGACTAGAGATTTCCTTTTTGAAATCTCACTTACCGCAAGGAATCACAGGCCTGAGCTCTTGAAAGGGTTTTTGGAGAGGCAAAAACAAAACTGTGCTTTATTTGTGTGCTTGAGGCTGTTAAAGAAGAATATTTTCCTCTGTGAGGCCATGAGAGCAGCTTTATGTCAAGTGATAGTTAAGAGATGAGGTGGAGCTGTCAGTGTGCTCTGTGCATTTAGTGATTCCAGGGTTTCTGACAGGGGGAGGAAAAATTGCCCTTTAGAGGTGTCAGATACTGTAGGTCACCTTGACCTGAAATCTTGGGTTCAGAATTTGTCTCAACAGAAATGAGGCAGATTTGTTCCTGCTGAGGGCTCTTGCTACATCAAGGGAGGCTTTTGACTAGTCAAATTCGGCATTGCCTGTGTGGGTAGGATGACACCATGCTTTAATCATGTCTCACATCTCTGTGGTTTCTCTGTCTCTCTCCCCTCAGCAACCCCAGTGGTAATCAAATTGAGAGATGGTAGCAAATTGCACTGGGATGCTGTGCTGCTCCTTCCCTTATAAAGTCTCATCTGTGGTGTTTTTAAAGCTAAATTATAGGAGTAACTGGCCTAGGATGATCTTTAATTAGTTTAGTACCAGTTTCATGCAGCTGGCAGTGTATTAGGGCATAGGAAAATACTCTAGGGTGCATTTATCTCCAGCCATATCCTTTCCATGTAACAGCCTTGAGAGTGCATTATGAAGTAGCAAAATTCAGGGAAGTCCTGAGGTTGTACTCAGCTCTGGTGTACAATGGAGTTGGCACCTAAGTGTTTCCAAAGTCAGGAACATCAGACAGTTCCTCTGGGCTTCTTTCTGTACCCAACAGTTCCTGTGAGTGGCTGGGGATATTATCGTACTCCTAAGGCGGGAGCAAAAGTGTGATTTGAGGTTCAGGATCCATCAAGCTAATTGAACCAATACAGCAAATAATGCATAGAAAAGATGTTCTTTTGCTATGAGCACCACTTCCTTAGGACTGCAGGCAGTGAGGGGGAGGCATGGGGCGTACTCCTTGACGACAATAATTTTGGCATGACTGACTTGATTAAAACTTGGGGGGTAAAGCTCTTGAATATAATGTTTAAAATACGACTGCGGCCATTAGGAAAGGAGAGAACAGGTAACAGGGCTGTAATGGTACTCTGCATAAAGCTGCTCTTAGCCTTCCACAGGTATCGATAAGTCAGAACTGCAGGCTCACACACAGAAAAAGCCAAGTGCTGACACGGAGGAGGAGGGCAGCCTGTGAGAATATATCTGTAGAAATCAGCTAAAACTGTTCAGGAAAATTCCCGTGTGCTGAGGACAGCTGGCCCAGAGTAGCCGACCCCATGCTGATAAATGCTCCCGCATTTAACTGGGGGGTGTGGGGGGTGGTTGCAGGCTGTGAGTTGAGACCGGCCCCAAGGATGTGCCACTTGCCAAGCTGCACCTGACAGTTATTTGGGAGGGTGCTTACAGAGTTGTGCTGAGGCCATGCTAAACTGTTTAGCAGCACAGCTGATTATTTTTCTGTTCCCAGGACCATCCCCAGGCACCGTTTAACTTGTGAATATAGTTGCACCCTGACAGCCCACCCAATCATACCAGAAAACAGTGTTACTCCCCAACATACCTATCTGAATGCGTGCAAAGCATTCGGTGTGTTGGGAGAGCTATCGGTGTTGAACACTGGTTGAAAGTCTTCGTCCTTATTACCATTTCTAAAAATGCCTAGATTATATATTTTAACTAAATATAAGGCAAGAGACAAAGGCAGACACAGATGGAGAGATGAGTGGGTGAAAAGAAAAAGAGAGACAGCATTATGGCTCTGCCTGAGAGACAGAGATGCCTGAGCACCTGAAGCCTAGCTGGCATCGTTATTCCTTTGTGAGCATTGCGGTTTTACTATAAAGAGAGTTTTAAGGACAATGAGGCAGCTTTGCAAAAGTTTAGCAGAGAAAGCTCAAAGGTGCTGTTGAAAACATTTCAAATCGGAAGGTGTCTGGCAACAGTGTCCATCAGATATGGGAGCTAACCTTTCAAGAGGGATTCAGAGGTGATGCTTGGAGGAGGGTAAGCTATAAAAGACTCGACAGTGAAGATAAACAGCCTTGGGTTTCATGAAGTAGAAGACGGGAAGCCAAAAGAAACATTTAGAGAAATGTGCAACATACTCCAAACAGCAGGAAGGGCACGCGACCTTTTTCTGCACTGATTTGAGCTGGGCAAGTTTGCAGTGTTAAGGCCAGGAAAAGGGTGTTGTAGTAATGAAAGGGTGGGATGATGCGAGCCTGGGCAACTATTTCAGCTGCAGTGAAAATGGATCAGGACTTCATGCCTTAGACATGATGTTTTCTAGCAAAAGACTTTGAGATTAACACAAAGCCCAAGTGTGAGGACCCAGAAAAAGGTCAGAAAGGAAGGTAATGCATGGGTCATAGGTCAGAGAGACGGCTGGCCAGGCTGATGGTAGAGTCTACACTGACAGAAAAAGTATTTTGGTGTTTCAGAGGGAGGCTATTTTTTTTTTTTTTTTTTTTTTTTGCATACGTTGAACCATCATTTCCAGTTTCAAGCTCAGCAATGCATTCATTTGCACGTCTTTTGATGAAGTGTGAAAAAACTTGCATCATATTCATGTAGAGCCAGCTTCTTCCTAGATGTTCCCATATGGGGCATTTCTGAGGTGCGAAGGGAAGTTACTGGAGTGTTTCCAAGGTGGGAAGGGAAGTTAGTGGAGTGCGCTAAAGTCCCAAGTGTAGAAGAGTTTTTAGGAGCCTGTTGCGGGTGGTTTAGGCTGGAACATGGTAACTGCTCCTCCACTACGAGAATGTCAAGGTGTTTTTCAGTTTGTTAATAACTATGAGGGGTATTAAGCAAATGCTTACTAAGAGTAGACATTTGAAATCATTAGGCCCTTGTGACTTGTGCCAAAGAACTCACAAGAGTTGACAGAGGGGATCTCAAGCTCACAGATCTTAACTTCAGATCTTAGTGGGAGAGTACCAGAAGTATTGGAAGAATGATAATGTGCTGGATTCAAAACAAAACAACCAGAAAGACTTAACTGACAGTAGGGCAGTTGTTTTGACATTGTTCCAGAGTAAAAGAATGAAAATGATTATATAGAATCCAGCAGCTAAAGAATAAGACAGTAAGAATGTCATTAGCACTAGTCAACACAGATTTAAGAAAAATAGGCTTTTTCAAATAAATCTGCTTTTTCCTGTGGAATTACAAGTCTGGTGCATAAAGATGACTTCATATTTGGGCTTTTCTACCATAGTGTAATACCTCATGGCATTCTGATAAAATGTTAACACTATGCAATACCAATAAGGCCGAGATTAAATGAGTTGAGGGAAAACTAAATGATAGATCTCAAAAAGCACTTGTCAATGGAGAATTATCATCAAATGGGAGTGTTCCAGACTGGCTTCTGAGAAATCAGTACAAGGCCCGATTTTATTCTGTGTTTTCATCAATGATCAGGGAATAAGTATGCTGATAAAAAGGGTGGATGACACAAAGATTAGTAGAAGGATACAAGAAATAATGACAGTAAAAATCTAATGCATGGATTTCTCAGAAAGCCTGCAGCCCTTCATACAAAGGTATGTAGCACACCCAAAATTAATTTGTGTATTTAGGGAGAGAGAACAGCAGGTCATGTTTTCATATGACAGGGCTGTATCTGGAAGGGAAGAATAAGGTGTTGTAAAAGTAGATCTCACATTTCCAGCTGATGCAGTAGTAAAAAGGGGTTTAAAGACCATAGATTTATAGTCTTTATTTAAGAACACAGCAGCAATGAAATGTAATGTGAACTGATTTTCTCTCTCATGTGGCATTGAGTCCAGGTCAGAAATATTGTCCTTTTTCCTGTTATCCACATTTTCAGAACACGTTGCAGCATTGGGTACAGAAAAAGTGTCTTCAACATTACTTTGATGGTTGGGGGAAATGACTTGCAGGGAGCCTTCAAGATCACTCTGATTTATCTGAAAAGATCGAGGGGGACTTGATTACAGAACATAAACATCTTCATTAAAAAAAAATAAAATATATGGGTGCTACAAAATGCTTTAATCTAGTAGGGAAAAGCATAGCAGAGACCAAGACATGGAAATTGATGTCAGACATTCAAATTAGGCCCAACCTTTCAACAGCGAAGGTGATCAAACACTGGAACAAACTCCCTTAGGACATGCTAACTCTTCATCACCTTCAACTCAAGACTCGCTAAAAAAAAGGATGTATTAGCCAGGGAAAAGTCGCTGAGCTGAGTACAAGGATAGCTGGGTGAAGATTGAAGTCCTGTGACATATAGAAAGCCAGGAGGGATTGTTTAAACCTCTATTCTGACCTTAAAGCATATGAATCTACCAGACCCGGTTCACTCGTAAATGCTTTGCTTATTCCTTGCATTTCTCATCTGCCATCATGTTTCCATCATAGAACAGTATTGTACAGACAGTGTATATCTAATAGATGGATTTGAAATTTCATCAGATCTGTCTTCCTCTATCTCATTGCTGCCCTTCTCCTTACCCCTTTCTGTGGATGCCAACTAAGAAAAACTTAAAACCAACCAAACAAAAAGGTGATGTTTCAACAGCTGGGAACAGAACCATTTTGAGAAGGAATTTGTTTGCTCTGACATACTGGTCACTATTACCAGAAAAGCAAGTGTAGGAAGCATTTCTGCCCCAGGTGATAATGTTTGCTGCTGAGACAAGAGCCTTTAACTGAAGATGTAAAAGTAAATGGTGGATCACGTGAGGTACATCAAGCTAGCACACATCTTCCAAACCTTTAGTCAGGGCATGGCAAGCTGTGCTTGAGCTTCTGTGGAACTCAGCAAGTTTGACCTTGAGAGAAACTAGAATAGGGAACCTAAAGTCCATGCGTCTTGTTCTCACTGCACTTTCTGATTATGTGAGCTGGCATATGTTAACATTACACTTAAAAAGCCTAAATGCAGTATGTTCTGTGTGGGCTGAGTACCGGAGGGCATGTTTCCACACCTAACTGTGATGCCAGCTGCAAAGTGGGTGATACTTAGCCAAGTGTTAGGGGCTGGGGACAGGAAATCAAATCACTGCATGCACCTCTCCTCCTGGCATAGTTGTACAGCTTATCATTTTTTCAGGACTTGAACATTTCTCTCAATGTGAACCCACTTAAAAATTCAAAGATCTAATTCCCGTTCCGTGTACCATTAAGACGGTGCCATCGGTGAACAGGCAGCCTATTTGGGCCACTGGAATCCGTCAACTTAGCATAAGCCGCTGTGCAAACAGAAGGCTAGTGCTGAAGTTCAAAGATGATAGTCGAACAAGATTTGCAAGTCAGAGGCTTGAAATTCCACAAAGGGAAGATCAAACAGCCTCATTCTTTTAACAAGCATTTCATTTCTTTAGGGGACTGGACAGTTTTCATCCAGAAAATAAATGCAGAAATTTCATGCAGAAATTAAATGCCATCATTGATACATATAACAAAATGTTATCCCTGACACACACATTGTCAACTGCCAGCTCATCAGCATATCTGGGAATCCATAGAGATGGTCCCTAACTAGCTGTATTCAGAGCTGTTGTCGGCACAGATCACACTTGCACCGTATTTCTGAAGCAGACATCCTGATTTTTATGGATAATTTTAGAAGTGGCTTCAAGCCTGTGTGTTACCTCCTTAACAGCTCAGGCTACAAACTTAGACCCATGCACCTCTGAATTTTGTCACATTAGAATTTTCAGTCTCCTTTCTCTGGCATCAATCCATTTCCAATGCCCATTTTAAAAAGCAACAACAACCCTCCTCCCCACCCCCTTCCCCAGCCTTTTCAAAACTCGAGCAGGCTGGAGAGTGCTAATTCTGTATCATGACAACTTCCGAGTTTCTGAATTTTGGTTTTGATCTATGTTGGATTACACCCAAAACTTTTCAAGCATTTTAATGAAGCACAACTGTGTTGAAATGTCTGCCCTGCTTTTGGAATTCAAATGTTAAGTATTTTGATTTGGGTGTCTCTGTCGCCCCTTGGAAACACTCAGATAGTCTGCCCTAGACTTGAAATGTTTTGGCTTCCACTAAACATCACATTTTGACCATAAAATATTGAGTTGAAAATGTTCCACCAACTCTGCTTGAAATTCTTCTGCTATAGCAGTAGAGCTTGCAACACATCTCACTTTTAAATAAATGATACTTATTGCAACCTCCACATTACATTGAAACAAGCAACCGAAAGGATGCTGAGCGTGGCTTCTGTCACTGCTGCTCATCCCATAGTGAAGGAACATGGGGTCCTGTTGCTGTAGGCATGATGACCATAGAATCCCTTGCTGAACCATGCTGGACCTGTTTGGCTATGTGTATGAGTTGCTGGTTTGTTGTAGGTTTTGTGCACAGAAGCTTTGGCTACGCTCATCCTGAACGCTGGGATCGTTATTTAGCCATTGGTCTTTCACACCATGCCAGATACAACAGTCAGCTTCCTTCAGATCATGTTAAAATGATGCTTGCTAAGTAAATAGCAACTGCTGTACTCAGAATTAAGAGAGGAATTGTTGGGTTCCTTTAAGGTCCTAACATTTCAGCACTGATGTCACAGTGTTTGAGGTATGGGAAGTGTGTAGGGTGGTAGAAAAATGGACAGGAGACAGACTTTCAAGATAAGGAGTAAACATGGTAACCTAGCTTTCTCACAAGTACAGTAAAAGACCTGTCAAATGCCTGAGGACATCTTATATGAGATTTAAAATGCCCTAGGTGTCTGTTTTGAAGCTCTTGCTGGTTTGGCAATTATATAATTCAATTTCTTTCATAACGGTATTGAGCTTCAGCTTAAAACCAATTCTAGGTCTTTAGTCCGTATTTCTCATTCTGGCAGTGTGTGTCCCAGAGGCTGTTGCATCCCAAAACGACCCAATGTTTAATCAATCCCACGGTGAATCGTGGTAATGGCCTTATCATTTTTAACTCTTCTTAAAGGCTTCCCGTGTTTCATCTGCTCTGATGACCCATGGTAGATGTCATCACAGAGTGGAAGATGGTAGCGGGAGTTGAACTCCTGTGCACTTTGGATGACAGTGGAAGTATATAACATGTTGGATAGATGTGTACCACGTCCCTCTGTCGTGGCTGGTGCACAGCTGTGATGAAAGCCTCCAGCTGCAGCCAGCTAGCAGACCTTTTAGTTCAGGTAGCCGAGTCCTGCGTGGTCAGTGGTAGAGGCGTGGAAGCCCAGTGCTCCTGGCAGTGTGTAGCAGAGCAGGAGCAGGCTGGTGTCAGAGGGACCTCCTGTGGTGCTGGAAAGCAGAGGGAATGTTTAAGTAGTGTTCATCCAAGCTGGATGAGTGCTGTCAAGTAGTTTTCTCAATTCTTTCACCAATTTGTCTTGATTGCATTGACGCTCTCTTGGCATCCACATCCTGTGATTATTCCAGTGAGCACATTTATGATGAGCAAGGTTTGTAGAAAGAGTAGATTTCAGGTAAAGCTCACTGACAACAAATTTTGAATTCATAATTGGCAATATCTACAGTCAAAATTTGCTTTGAGGAGTTAAAGATTCATTCAGGCAGGGAGGGAACAAACATCCATGGCCAGTGACCCAGGAGTCTCATCCAAACTGCTCAAGCTTTTACAATGTACATCTTTCTGGGAGACTTTTGCATGGAAACAGTGCACTGAAAACTACTGACGGAGATCATAAGCAAATAAGTTTCAATCTGAACTAATTTTAGCTAGCATACTCTGTTATCAGTTTGTGAGCGGAAGTATTTGATGACATATATTTGTTTCTTTCATTTTGTGCCTTTAAAAAGGAATGGAAATGAGTTTTAAAAAAACCCTGAAGTATTGTGGAATCATTTGCAGCTGTAAGTCCGTTCAGCCTCTCCCCTTTTTGCCAGTGTTGCTCATCTCAGGGCTAAGTAAATGTACTTTTTTGTTGGGTTTTTTTTTATTTATTTTTATTTTTATTTTTTTTTGTTTTGGCAAGCTGTTGCAGCCTTCTTCCTGCTTGCTTATGAATGTGGTTTAGGCATGACCTGTGATCCCTCAAATACAGGCAGGGGTATCATTCACAGCAGCACCGGTTATCCTCAGTACAACCCAAAAGAAATAATTTCCTGGCTCTCCCCCTCTGCCACATAGGCACAGATATTTCCTGGCAAATCCCAACACCAGCTTCTTCACTTATCCAGGGTGGATTTCAGTGATCTGACTGTTTTGTTTCTCTTTGAAGGTGTGCTTTGACCCAGGGAATATTTAATCCTCTGTATGTTTCCTTATTTTCAAGTGTGATAGATGAGCCACTGATTAAAATGCATGTGAGGATGAGGTGGTTTTGCCTGTTCTGTCCCAAACTTACGGATTATTTTGTGCCTGTCTCCTCTGTAAAATGGAGCCAAAAGGCACTCCAATGCCAAAATAGAGAGTTGTGAAATTTACATCACACAGGCTTAATAAATTACAATATGTGAAGCACTTCAAGGTAAAAGGGAAGAAAGGGGCCCCAAAACCCATAAAAGGTGGGTTTTTTTCCACGCCAACACATTCCCCGCACAGTAGCAGGAAGGCAGCGCACCCTCTGTGAGGGGCATGACTCACTCTTACTTCTGATTTCATTGCTGCTGATTCAGATTTAATCAGATACCATAAACTAGAAGAGATTGAGTTTAGTCAGTCGAATGGATCCTTTCCAAGGAACTCCCACACTGCCAGAAGGAGCTCCACACAGAAATCCACAAGCCGAAACCCTGCCCTGAGCAGCGCTGGAGCAAGTATTTGAGATGAGCTGGGATGTGAGCGGAGGCCGCATCCCCGACATGGCCCAGGCTGCAAGGAGCGATACTCTGCAGCCTTGTACAGCCCTATAATAATTGATTGTGAATGAAACAATACGAACCCCTGTGTCCCAACCATATTTCTGAGGAGCGATGTTGTTTTGCTTCCCACTTTTGGTTGAGCACTGTGTTCTTCACGCTTCTTCCTAAACCACTGCGGAGAACCAATATATTCTGTTAAGTGGTTGCATGCTTCCAGCCCAGTGGCTGCATTCCGGAATGAGTGGAGTGACACTTGGACACTGGTATTATGTTTTTTTAACACAGTATTTTAGGATCTTTCTGGCTGATAAGTGCTATATGGATGCTGTGCATCATTATCGAGTAAATTGTGTCACCTTGTAAGTTAATTTTTAATTACGCAATTACTTTGTGGCATTAATAAAAAGTAATGTGAGATTTTTCAGCAAACTCTAATTTTAAGTAAATAATTTTTTTTTGAGACCAAGTGATTTATTAAATTAATTCTTTATTAGGCCTAATTTAGACTTCAAGCCATTTTTACTAGTGCTTCGGCATAAAATTATTACATAATTAGTAATACAGTTGTCATACCTATAAGTAATGGTTTTACTTAGAACAAATTAAAAAGGATTAGATTTTTTTAAGAGGGTATTGGGTCTCAGGGGTAATAATAATAAAGAATAACTTACTTCATTACACCTTTGCTATGTTTGATCATCCTTTGGAAGCGTGGTTTTATAGATGTCCCCTCACTTAACTATTCTTCCCGTACAGCAGCCATTTGTGGGTTGGAACATGCCACATGGTTTTTTTTTCATTCAGTCAGCAACTAATGAGGTTTGTGGGGTGCAAGTGGTTTCAGCTTCAAGCTCCTGCCAGATGGTACCACCCCCCAGCAGGGACAGCTGAATGGCTCGTGAAGCGGCCCCTTCCCTAGCACAATTTTCCAGCCAGCCTGGTAAAGTAAGCCGACATCAATTTGATTCATGCTAATCGAGTGAGCTGTAAAGTGCAGCAGCTGACCCAGGAACTGTTCGGTTGTCCCTTACGTGGGAGCTGCAATCTCTGGGAGAAAGGTTTGATGGAGAGCTGCAGGCCATAATGCCCTCAGCCATCCCAACTTAATTTGCTGACGCGAGTGTGGCAGCGCTCTCTAACAGAGCAGGCGTTTAGTGCGGGAAGAGAAGAGCTTAGCCACTTAATCTGCTGAGGGAATGGAAAGAGGCAGAGCGTACAGAGGTTTGTTGGAATTGGTTCGGGATCCTGATGTTAACACCTGCGCTTAAATATATGGGAGGGATGAAGGAGAGGTAGGTAACCACCTGAGGAGTCAAGGGCTCTGATTTTATCTTAGTTGCAACGCAGGCTCTAACACTGTGCACTGGCAGACATTTTGGCTCGGTGTGTTTTTGCACAGCAGCCCCCGGTGGTACCCCAGCCGTCTGGTTTGGGCTGTTACCAGATTCCGTGGCTTCACATCCTGCAACGCGTTTGTAGTGCTCGGCGCTGTTGCCATTAAGTATGTATACTGTTAGGCTAGGGAGGATTTCTAGGAGAGCAATGTAGCACTGTAGCTGTATCTAGTTTCTCCTCAAAGGGGCTGAAAAATCTTCACAGGTTCTTCCAGGTCTGAACCCTGGGTCAGTATTCGTGCACTGCTTGCCAAGGTCAGGTCATTCACGGCTTCGCCTTCAGAAGTTAAAACTTCATGCCTGTGGAAGTCACATACCTGAATATAAAATGCAGAATCTGAGAAAGGACAGAGAAACCTCTGAGCAGAATGGTCCCTGGCAGCCCCTCACCCCAGGAATTAGGCAGGCATTGCGAGGGAAGGGTGAAGTCTGTGGTTGAGCGGGTAGGGTGGGCAGGGGAGATCACCTGTAGGAGCAGCCGCCTAGACCTTTGCTTTTATGCCCATTGTAAATAAATTGCATTTATCATTACCTGCACCCTTTGTCTCCAGGCTTCTAAGGTGTTGAAAGCTCCGGTTAAATGGCTTGCCCAAAGAAAACACTGTCACATTTGCATAATATTTTCATAGACACTGAGCTCAACCTGAGCCTGAAGGGAGACAGGGATGTTCCCTGCATATTTTATATTCCCGTCCTCAATTCCCACCAAAGCTAACTCTAAATTGTGGCATGGATACGTGTATAATAAAGAGAGAAAGAGACAGCTGAGAGGTCTGAATTTGTCTGGGGTATTTCCAGACACTCTTAGTTTAAGAAGCTACTTACACCCCATGGAAAACTCTGAAATAGTGCTATTTAGAAACAAATCGGCTTCCATTTCACCTCTTTCTCAGTATTCCTCTTCCCTCATTCTTCATTACTAGGGACATCTGCATGAAAACAGAGGGTTTTTTTATATATCTTGGGAGTTCATCTGCCTCTGCTGATTATCCCTTCCCTCCCCTCTTCTTCTGAAGTCATTATCTTCTGATTGCATTACATTTGCAACCATCCCACCGCGGGCTCTCTTCTCATCAAGATTCTCGAGCTAAGCAAGGGAAAGGATAGGTCAGCTTGCAGAAAGGAAACCTCAAGGAAAGCCTGGCCCTGGCAGAAGGGGTGCTGGGCTCCACTCTGTGTCACCACCTCTCTCTGCCACGGTCAGCCGCTGGTATTTCTGTCAAAGCACAATGAATCCGGTCAAGTTTCTACTGCAGACGGTGTTGAAAGAGGAGATGGAGGAAGTATTTTTGACAAGATGTGTATTTGCTGCAAAATGCAATGACATTTGTGTCGCCTACCCTGCAGATGTTTGCAAGCTTGAATTGAATTAAGGAAACTTTCATTGTAGGAGTCAGGGGGAGTAACTGGAGATGCAAAATTCTGCCAATTTCCTTGAAACCAGAAGTGGAAGCCTTAATTACAACAGAGTAACACTCAGTCTTGCTCTGGGCAAGTGATATTTAACTGAGGTGTAACAGCTTCCTTAAGAGAGATGAAGGGAGATCCTTGTCAGAACAAATATGGCCAAAGTTTGCATCCTTACTTTGAGTCAGAAAGTGGATTTTGTCATGGGTCTACTGTGTCCTGTTACAGCAGTGGGGTTTTACCAATTAGTCTTCCTGTGTGCTGGAAAGAAGTACCTTTTCTCTATTGAAACTTCTTAACAGGCTAAACTAATGGTGGGACTATCCTGGTGGCTATCATTTAACAGGGGATAGATGATCTGCAGAGGTCCCTTCCAACGCTGACCATTCTGTGATTCTGTGAAAGGGCACAAAATAGTTACGGCTTAGCTAAGGTCACAAAATGAGCCAGCGCAAGAGTTGAACTCAAATCCCGGGTGCTGAGCCACCCAGGTGTGCTTTTTAAGATGCATCTGTCAGACAATCACCATCTATAGTTATCCTACCCTTTGTTTGACTGAACCCATGTAGAGGTTTAAAACCAAATTCATGTGTCTGCAGTGGTTTTCATACTCATATATTCCTGGCCTTACTTCCTTTAGCCAGAAAAGAAAGTTCCAAAATCCAATGATAAAATTGTATATTAAAGGAAGAACTTCAGATTTCTTAATAGGGTTCTATACAGTGGACATGGGAAATAGCTCTCTTAACAAATCTTTTTCCACTGGACCCATCAGAAGAACATTGGTGGTGTTCCTTACATGCTCCTAATCACATGGAGCGGTGTCATAAAGACATTGTGTTTGTTTCCGTTGTACTACCCCAGCTCCTTCTTTGCCATACGAGTCCAGGACAGCAACAGGGCCATAATGGTAATGCGGAGCAAGAGGCAGAGGAATTTGTAAACAGTTTTGTACAGGGTGGGAATGACAAAATTTTCTTCCCAGACAGACGCCTAAGCTGTGCTGGTTTTCCCCAGGAGCCATTGCAAACATAATTCTAACTTAACAGCTCCAACACATGTGTACGCTTTGTATCTCTGGATAGGGGATGCCAACAAATATTGAATTTACTTCTAGAATTAAGTGACCATGCAACAGCACGTTACTGCATTTAATGCTACTTCTGCACTGCAAAGAGTATCAGTGATAGAAATCAGTTTAAATGTAGGATGATCTGATTTCCCAGTATCCCATTACAGCTGGTAGCTCTGCAGTGTTATTGCAAAGGGCTTGGCATCTCTTAAGCTGATGAGTGCATCTGTCTCCGGGTGTGTTTGCAAAAGGATGGACAGCACAGTGGGTGTCTTGATCCTTCAGACAAAGTGTTTGTTCCTTAAGGATACGTCAAGGACAAGATCATGATCTCTTTTCTATTTTAAATCATCTAGGTGAATTGATTCCAAGCAAGTTGTTGATTTGTTTGGGGTTTTATTCCCTATGGGGATTTTCTTGGGATGGGACTAGACAGGATGACTTCTGTATGCAAAAGAGACTGCTTAACCTGAAACCAAGTATTTTTGCAGAATGAATATCCCCTTGGATACTTCCCAGGGTTGATCCATACTTAAAGACGACAAGAGAGTTGGTTAGGTTATTCTCAGTTGCATATCCTTTGGAGAGGTGAGGCAGAAAATAAGTCTGAGGCCAGTAAGAGCACAGCATCTGGTGATCCCGGCACGTATCCAGTTTCGTGTGCTATATACTATGTCTTTAAAAAAAAAAAAAAATGACAGAGGAATTCACATTGTTGCAGTTAATCGCTGAATTAAATTGCCATTTGTCAATAGCAGTGTAATTTGTATTATAAATTGCAGCAGCGTAACTCTCAGACACATTTTATCAATGTGTTTCAAATTACTTAATAACAATATTTTTCAAAAAATAAGCAATACCACTTGTTTTCACCCCGCCCCTTTTAAATCAGCCTGTTCTCAGGGTTTCCATCAGTGTAATAGCCAGCTCTGCAAAAATTCCTTCTAAATAAACTATCACCAGGAGTCTCAAAATCCATTACCATAAACAAAGCCATTTCCCCCTCCCCAATCAATGGCCCGCTGTGTTGCTGCTAATGGGACTGTACACACATGTTGCACAGAAAGGAATTCGTTTGCAGGTTCTTCAGACTTTTTTTGTTTGGGTTTCTTGGTGGAGAAGGGGCAGGAGAGGAATATCCTGGGAGGTTTCAGAAACTGTTTCAGTGAACTCAACGTTTGTTGCAGAGCATGAATCCTTCAGTCTGCAGAAATGGACACGTTTGACTTGCACATTGAAAGAAAATTTTCTGTACTAATTCGTAGCAGAAATGGGAGAAGGGCAGAAAACAAGAAGGAAACCTCAGAGAATGTGACTGCTGCCTTTATTTGGGACATCCTCTGTGGGCAGAAAAATGCCTGCATATTCTGCTACTGGTTTACAAACGTACCCTAATTGTTTCCAGCTATACCCTTCACCGTTTCGGTCCTGCTTTCATCCCACAGTTCTGCCATCGTCTGTTCAGGCTGATTCCCTGCTTCCGCAGCTCTGAGCATCCCATACCCAGTCTGCCCGTGCACCACAATCAATTTATTCTTTGTAATTTCGTACAAAGTGTAGTTTCCTTTTTTTAAAAAATGAATAATCATTGATATTTCTTTCTCTTTTTCTTTTCAGGTAAGTGGCCCTTCCTGTTTTTATAAGACTGGTGAACGCTCAGCAAGCCTCAGCTCTCAAAGGTACTCTTTGTGGCATGGTTTCTTTCTAAGCACCTTGAAGTATTTTCCTCATCCAAGTTTGTATAGCACCTCAGCAGGAGATTCGAGATAGATGAACTGGGATTTAACCTTAACCAAACAATAATTTCTCTTCTTTGATTTCTACAGTTTAGTTTAGCCTTACTGAGGTGCCCAGAAATAAGGAGCTAAAGGTACAGTGGCGGGAGAGATTGTTCATGGATCTCCAACCACTAGGAACAAAAACATGAAAGGCTGTTAGCACAGTGGGAGCCAGGCTGTGCAAAGCTCTTCCAAATGCAAGGCCAGCTTATACTGTGCAAAGCCTGGCGCATATTCGGATTTCTTTTGCGTTATTCTCACTGGGTGCCCGTTAGAGGACCGCTATGGAGGCACACGTATGCACCGCAGCTAAAGCGTTCGAAATGGTTTGTACACATTTCCAAATCTGGCCGGGCTGATTGCTACCAGCAAACATCTCACTCTGCTGCTGGTGCTGCTTCTTTTGAAGAGGTGGCATTACTCAATACTGCCAGCAAGGACCATGGGAAAAAAATTGCTTAGGCTTCCAGAACCATACAATTGATTTCAATAGCTGTGGATTTTTTGAGTCATGTACTTTTAGCTTTTTGGTTATTTTTTATTGTATTGGGAATCTGGAGTGTTTCTGTTCCTTTCCTTCCTTTTTCCCTTTTCATTTTTCCCTTTTCCTTTTTCCTTTTCAATTGTTGCTTGATTCCTTTTCCTTTTTTCCTTTTCCTTACCCTTATCCTTTTTTTCTTTTACTTTTCCTTCCTTTTCTTTACCCTTCTATAGCATGAAGATGTTTAAAATTATTATAAAGAAAATAATGACACAATTTATTTTCAGGAATGTATAGATGGCTCTCTAGGGAAGAAATCTTGATGATATAAGCAGTACCAATCATTGGAGAGGATATTGACACACCATGAGAGTGATTTTACTTCAAATGCAGGATTTTAAGGCTATTTCCATGCAAAGAAAAAAAATAACATTAAATTGCTCAGATACAGAGAACCCTAATTCCCTGATATATAAGACAATTTTAAAGGTCTCTTGATTTGTTGCTTGATAGTCTTTTGGTGCTGAATGGGCAATTACTTTCTGGTGTGACTAAACTATTGTCTCAAATGAGTTAGTTGGACACAGCTCTGGGTATTACCAAGAAATGAAAGTCTGGAACACATTAAATATCAATATTAATTAATGAGTCTCGGACACATACAGGAAATTGCCTTAAACCTCCAACCTTCTGAAAATATCTTCAAGTGGGATTACTGACATAAAGAATTTGATCTAATTATCAGTGCTAATTTCCTTTATGATGGTGGTGGCAATGCTGTTGTTAAAAAGGCATAGTCAAGATTAGTCACCTGCACTATTAGTGTTAATCCCTTTCTGTATTACTAATATGTTAAAACTCAATGTATTACTAATATTTTAAAACTAAATCTTTTAGAAATTATCACCACTGGTCTTGCTTCACAGTTTATTTGGTGTAGGCAATTAGATGGCTCAATTTTCTTGTCCTGCTGTTCTGGGTTTTGAGTTTTATTTCTTGAAGCTTTCTTCTCCTGAAATTGGCATTATTGGTTACACTTTCCCAGCCTTTGTGTAATTTGAAATGCTAGCTGTACACCATAAGAGTAGGAGGCAGGTAGATAGATTGAAATGATTTAGCAAGATTATGTGTTTTTCCCTCTGGCTTAGCCATTAGAGGTAAGCAAACTCTGTGAAATAAACAAAATCCAAGAAAATAGTGATGAGGGGGCAGGAGAGTAATGACATTAAAAAAAAAAAAAAAAAAAGAGGCATCTGGAAGATACAGCACCTTCATCTCCCTGATGTGATTTTTTTTTTAGGTGTGCATAAAGTAAGCGTTTGTGAGGCGGCCTGTGTCTGATGAGAAACTGAGCTCAAAGCCTGGTGCTTTTTTGCTGGGACAGAGCAAAGAGGTGTCGAGGGGGCAATGGGAGGGATGGGTGCTCCTTTAGTGCTCTGTGGTGGTGGGAAGGAGATACTTGCTCCATTGGCTTCCTGGGGAGCAGGGACTTCTAGCCCGTCAGTCATCATGCCTTAACAAGCCAAATTATCTCTGAAAAAAAAAGCCCACAAGTGCTTGGATGCTCTTTGAGCCCCAGTATCTGCCAAAAGAGTATGTAGTCTAGAGAAGGCTCCTGAAAGAGCTGACCAGCTCAGTTCCCTCCCAGCCTTCAGCCTTGGGAACAGAGAAAACTCAGCAGACAACCTGCTGCCTCCAGTGCTGACGCAGAGAAATCCTACCTGTCTGTGCAGTTCATTATCTGGTGCTTGGATCTTATTGAATAAAGTTGCTACTGAAGAAATCCCATAGCCACCAATGTCATATCAGACAGCGCAACATGCTATCAGCTCTTAAATGTCCAACTCGTCAACACAAATTGGTTCCTCTGAACAGCAATCCCATGCAGAGATCAGTTCTCTCTTGACACTCCTGTGTTTTTCCTCTGTCCTGGTTTTCTTTCTTACGTACTTTGAATGGTCAAGTGATCTCTTCTTACACAGATCTTGAAGGATTCTGATTGTCACACAGACCTCATCTGGAAATGAATGTCTTTTATTGGTGCTTTGATTTGTTTTTAATGCTGCTTTATTGACAACCGTTTCTGGGTAATGATCCAAACCTCTGCAGTGCTTTTATAATAAACACATGATGCTTTGATAGGGAATAGGAGGTTGGGAGATTGCTGTGTGGCTGGCAGGGTTTGATTCAGCACTTGTGCCAACAGGTACAGGACCTATCCCCTGCTCCTGAGCAGAAAGCAATTTAAAAAGTACCCCTTTTTAGAGAGCTACCTCATTGCTGTGCGTGAAAACAATTGAGCAGTAAAGGGCAACACACAAGATAAATGTGAGAAAATCTTGCAAATTCCTGGGTGGCAGTGACACCCGCTCACAGTTCTGCAAATTAGCGAATAGAGACGATAATAACAATAATAATAAAAAAGAGCAAAGACGGTGAATCACAAAACACACTTTATTCACTTTGAAAATTGCTAATTGTCTATACCTTTTTAATGCTTTGGAGCATATTTCACAAAAGTAATAAACCTTTGGTACTATAGCACCTTTCCCCTGCAAGCATCAATCTTTGCTGAGCAGCACAGTAATATTATTGTAGGTAGGGATCTCTATGCAGAATGTACTAATGAGTCTTTTACATATAAAAAGAGGAGGAGGGGCACTAGAAGTTTCTTCCAGTGACACAGTTGCTATGTGCAACAGAACACAGTGCTACATTTGGAAGGAAATGTGGGCTGTTGAAAATGATGGAGAATGTCCACGCATACAGTTACTCTCTGTGACCTGGAGAAGGAAAGATCGTAATGGGAGCAATCATAAATGTTCATGCCTGCATGCACATGCACACATATGCTCTAATGCTTGCAAGCTCGTATATGTGTACATGAGCACATATTTGTATCTGTGTCTCTCTATGGCAAGAGACTTTGGAGGGATGAGGAAGGAGGCCTGTGTAGTTTTCTCCCTCTGTTTTATAGATCCAGAAAACTGGACATAACTTGTTCTCAAGGCATGTGTCAAAGATCACCCATGCAGGCGAATAGGACTCTGGCCTTCTGATTCCTTGCCCAACACAATATCCACTGACAAATACTGCCAGCTAGTCTAGGATCTCTGCACACCAGCAAGTGAGAGAAGAGTATTCCTAGCTAATAATGAGGAATGTACGAAGGGTTTGCCAGGGATTCTTACACAAACCTCTCTCCTACCACAAACCCCAGCCCCTAAAGACTCCAGAATGAAATAAATCTCACCCCTTTCTCTAAAAAACTCACCGTGTGTAAAAAAGCCTCAAGCAGTCTACCTACCTTTTGAAAACATTGCAGGGAAAAAGGATTAGAGCACTACTAGTTCTTTATTTATTTAGTCTTTTAAATAAAAGCACACTTCTTCAGGAGATGTTTGGCACCTTCTCTAAAAATCTAACGCCCTTTTCTGATGTTTCTAACTCATCGTTGACTTCTCAAGTTTTCTTTTCGCCTTTTCAAAATCGGTCCTGTACTGCCGGAACTCACCAGGTTCTATCAAAGAAACTATATTTGAAGCTTCTAAGACAAGCTGCTTCTGTGGAAGGGCGTTGCTAAGAACCACTGAAAGCATTTCCTGATTGTTATACATCATCTATATTTTATTGAGTCCCAGATTTCAGAAATGGCTTGTCTACATCTCCCTGCAAAATGCTCTCCATGGCTTAGGCAAACTTCTTTCTAGCCATAGGTAATGTAAGCTTTTGAACTGGAAACCACCCTGTCTGAGCAGAGGAGAGATATAAAGCAGCAGCCAAACTCTCTTTTAGTACAAACATGGCTGAGAGTACCATTTTTGTTTTAAGAGAATAGTAGGTTCTTTTCCCCACTCTCTGAATAGTACCAGTCATAGTCTTGTTCTGAGAGGGGCTGTAAATATCCTACTCGTGGAAGGGTATTTCCCTATTTTCTCTTTCCCAGAAGGGTTAGAGGTGCCGTGGCATTTATCCGAGAAGCAAATGGGGAGGGGAACACTGCACACCAGTTGCACCTGCAGCCTCCCCAGAGCTAAACAGTGCGACTGAAGCTCTGGCTCCCTGCAGAGATTCATTTCGTGTGCTGTACATTACCTGTGGACAGAGGTGCAGTCAGAAGGATGGGTTGGTTGTCTGTCTACCTGCCCAGGTTTTTGTTTTCTGCCACTTGGAAACCTCCCGTTCCTGACCTAGCTAGCTCGCCAACTCCTCAGCAAACCTCGGGATAGCAGGTGTTTAGCTGAGCGACACGAGCAGCATGGGAGCCTGCCGTGGATGGTCTGTAAATCAGTTTGTGCTGTGCAGCAAGGCTCTAGCTTAATGATGAGTCAGAAGAAAAATGTTATTAATATTTAATGTGCAAGCTGAATGTCTGGCATGCTGTTATTAGTTACACATCATGAGGGGTGCAGTATCGGCTACCAGTCAATGCAGGTCGCTTCCTCCAATGTTCTCATTCTGCAGACTTAATTCATACTGTATTTTTCCATTCACTGAGACAAATATCTGCTCCATTTAAAGGAGCTTTGTCAAAATCTTCTAGCTAAATCTTTAAATTGGTGTGCCTAGCTTTCAAGACCCCTTTCTGTGAGATGCTTGATTACTTTTGAGAGCAATTCTTCAAGCAGTAGGGCACTACGAGCTTTTAAAGGGGTCTGGGCTGCACCTCATCCATAAGACGTCATGGGAGAAAGCACTTTGGGGTTGTGCCGTAAGGGGGGTAAGGAGAAGAGATCTGAGCTCTTTGCTTGCCTGAATCTGCTCTTCATGAACCACCAATTGCTTGGCTGTGCTTCAAGTG
Source organism: Falco cherrug (assembly GCF_023634085.1). Classification (NCBI taxonomy): domain Eukaryota; kingdom Metazoa; phylum Chordata; class Aves; order Falconiformes; family Falconidae; genus Falco; species Falco cherrug. The sequence continues at coordinate 5,269,621 of NC_073701.1, forward strand.
CAACTTTCAGGCCAGAGCTTTATCACTTAACCAGCAACAGAGGGCTGCTGGTGATGATTGCTGGATAATCCAGTTTCCTGGCAGATGCTATGCCATTGGTGGGTCCTGCAGCCCCATCCTGTGCTGCGCCTATGGAGACCCAGGGGAGGCAAAGTTGTTTCCCATTTGTGACCTCTTCCTCAAGCCCTTTCAGCCACCAGATTCCCAAGACAGAAGATGTATGGTTGTGCTGCTCAGATTTCCAAATGCCGCTCGTTGAGTGAGGAAGGATGGCTGCCCCTGACTTAGATTCTTCTTGTGTCGTAGCAGCCTGTGATATAGCTCTCCTCTTCAGTAGGAGAAGGGTTTTTCCATGTGTATAAGCAGTGTCTGCAAGGGTGAGGTCTAGGCAGTATTTTGTCTGCCACCTCTGGAAAAACAAGATGCTTTTTCCAAAAAGCATCTGGCCAATTTCTGCAGTCTGCTCCCCTCGTATTCCCCCAGCATACAGTCATTGGACTGGGGAATTTAGGAGATGCATTCCTGCCTGTTTGTTTTCCTATCTCTTTATGGCCTTGTTGTCCATGAATTTATCCTATTGTTTAGCCTGCTGATACATTCTGCCTCTTCAGCCTCCTATGGCAGCAGATTCACTACATGCGGGAGGGGGGGGAAGAGAAAAAAAAAAGAAAAGGAAAAAGAAAGAAAAGGAAAAGAAGCCATTGTATTGCTGGGAAAGGACATGTGATTTACAGGTAAATGACTTTTCTCTTCTTGTTTATCTAATACTGTTGGGACCATGTGCAGCCTCAGGGGTGGATGGCCTTCTTGTGAAAGGAGCATCCCTGAGCCTTACAGTGGCCCCTTCTGATTTCGTGCTGTTTTCAGGCAAGGGGCTGCCCTGTGCTTGCAGCAGTGTTACCCCTGGTTCCCAGCAGCACAGCTTAGATTAGATTCAGGGCTCATGAGCTTCTGCATCATTCATTCCTCTTGCACTAAATTGACCAACTCTTGAAGTTGTACTTGCTTGGAACCAGCACCAATAAGAAGATGAAATGAAGCAAAACAATTGTATTTATAAAGCATGTCTCTTCTTATGGCATTTAGGAGGAAGCATGTATAGTTCTCTTTTACTCTGTTCTATTTACGAGATAAACCCAGCTCCTGTTCATCTTGGAAAAAGCGATGACAAGAAAAGCAACAAAGCCATACACAGGTAATAACACTTTTGGAGTGGCTGCTGAGAAAACATAATGTATGGCTTCCAGCAGAAACAGTTGCTTTTCTGTCTGGGTATTAACCCATTCCCCTCCAAACACCTGTATTTTCTGATCACCAGCTATTCCCACTTTTACGGTAGAGTATGTCTTCAAGGCACTTCACTGGGGCAATCTCTCACATATGAAATTGGGATCAAACTTGCTGTAGCACTCTTCACTCAGCCGTGGTGCTCATCTGCACTTCACATGGCAAAAGAAAAGTTATCTTTGAAGCGAAGACTATGAGAGTTAGTTATTTGACCTGAATAGTCTTATTTTAAGACTATTCTGTATCTGCTTAACCAGCCTATTCTGACCGCATATTATATTATTAACAGATTAGAAGTTCAGCTCTATAGTGTCACAATTTTGTTATTTCAAAATTTTAGCAAGCATGCTGGAAATACATCAAAGATTATAAATGTCTATACACAGCCATTTTTCTCGTAAAAAATAAACAAAAGCAATTTTGGTGCAGTGGACCAAAACCAACCCAATAAAATCATTCTGTGAGGTAGCGGGGAGGGGATAGACACAGAGCGTGTTTTGAATTAATTTATTAATGTTATCATTAATATTCTTACAAATCACCTAGTTTTGTAAAGTTCCAGTGACATAATCCTTCAGTCTGCGACCTAGTGGCCACTGGTGTTCGTGGTAACTGTCAGTAGATTACCTATTTTAAAAAAGGTTCACAAATGAAGTAAGCCTTCTCTCAATTGAATAAAAGTGAATAAAAGTGAAATGTTCTTTTGCATTGGAATTAAGGTCACGGTAGTTAAAGATCCTGGAGCATTTCTGCATACTTCAGAGCATGCGTCCTGAGAGAGAGGCAAAATTCCACTTGGGAATAATTGCATTTATTCTTTCTGTGCTGGGGTTTTTTTCCCCATTCTGTACCCCCTGTGGAGGTCCCTGTCCTTCCTACCCTCACAAAATAGCTGCATTTCTGTAGATGAAGCGTGTGGAGTTTGCAAAACATTCAAGGGAAGAAGTATAAATACTGGCTTTAATATTGGTGCTAATAAGTTGTGTGCATATTTTTTTAAATTGCGATCAGAGTATAGAGATTTTGCTGTGAATTGTAAAATTAGCCAAAGCTGTCTGGCATGTCGCTGCTGCACTTTTTCTCTTCCACATGACATATTCTTAACTAAGTCAATCATTTACATGGGCTTTAAATTTAATTTAAATGTAATGAATTTAAATTGGGCTTTGCTCTATTTCAAGGTTGTTGGGTTACTTTTCTGTAAGTTAACATTCACCATGAGAGATTCAGCTTCTGGGTGTTGGTTTCAGTTGCAGTCCCTCACTCTCAAACCCCATTCTCCTTCCCCCCAGACCCCGCGCACCCCCCCCACCCCCCACCCCTTTACCACCTTCCCAAATCAAATCCAGCTGCACTGCCTTGAACTGACTCGTGGGCCAGGAAGGGTGTGTGGCAAGGAGAAAGGGATCAATACAGCCACAAGCCACACATGTTAGGATCCGTGGGGATTACAGGTTGGAGCCAGCAACAGAATAGCCTTGCAAGAAAGTCAAATAGATGTGTTTTCAGGAGGAACCGTTTGATTCTCCCTGCACATTAGTACCTATCTCTGTAATCATTCTCTTCCTCGATTGGGAGCCCTCTTAATCCTCTACCCCATCACCCTCCTCCATCAAATCTCCAATACTTTGGAAACAAATCAAATCAAGAATTAACCTTTCAGCTGTGAAACATTTCTTTGCTATGGTACGTGTGTCCCCTGTTAATCACTGCTGGAAAAAAATGAGGCGAAGAGTACACCTTTAATGCCACTGGACTTCCACATTTTCTACAGTTGCCCTTGCGTGTCATGTAAGGATCCTCAAATCCATTTCAACAGGAATCTTGTGATGCTTTTTCTCAGACATAGGGCTGGGGAGATACTGGTCTATCATGGACCTGGAAGAGGTTCTATAAAGCTCCAGGTTGTCTTCCTAAATGTGACAGGCAGCTGCTACCTGTTGATAGGTAATGGTGTGTCCTTGCAGATCATTGACATGGTGCTGCTAGTAAACTCAGGTAAATTTTCTGTATTGTATTTGGGTAAAAGGAAGTGTAAGTACTTCTTTCTCAACAGAGAATAGTCAAGATGAGCAACGTGAGGAGAGAAATTCTGGGCAAAAGGAAGACAAAGTCAGGGGACCTGAATTTTAAATGACTCAAAAGATGAGAAAGAGGTGAGTTTTGCACACCTTATGGATGGTGCCTCACCGAGCATGATCACAGCTCTGCTCTTGCAGAAGTGGAACATGTGAAAAATAAGCCTTGGGTTTTCTGCTTACATATGTAAACACTCAGAGGATATTCATAGATTAGAGCCACTGATTGAACTGTGGCTGCTCTGCATTGCGTGTTTGTTCATTAATGTGATATTGAACAAGACAAAAGATCTGTTGCGTTCAGTTGCCTGACTCCAGCAAAAGCTGAAATATTTTTCTAATACCAAAGGAGGGAAAGGAAGCCCAAGGGGCCAAGACGTATTCAAACTAGCCTCTACCGTGCACTGGCAATGTAAGTTGGAAAGTCCTCCATGCAACGATGGAGAAGGATGTCCTCATTGCGCTTCATAGTGCCTTCTCTGTGGACTCGTTTCTGTCTGGTTACTTTTCTCCCAGATCAATTTCAGGTTGTGTTATGTTTTCTTTTCTCCTAATTGGAACTGGCATTAATTGATACCATTCTGTTTTCTCTCATCTGAATGTCGCCTTCACCCTGAAATAAGGTCAATGGACCTGTTAATATTGCAGTGTGCTAAGTCTCTGTTCATCTTCAAATAAGAACTGGCGTGATACTGCCTCGGGAGTCAGTATTAGCTGTATTACGGTGGCTGCAGGCTCACCGTGGGTTAACAGAATGCTGGTTGCAAAGCACAGAAAAAAATATAGCGGTTCAATAGTAATGAAGTAACAATGTACTAACATAGCAAAAAATGGAGTGAAAATTATAGCATAGCTGATTCATCACTGTGTTATTCTACTTAAACCAGTACTGAATCAGAGCCAGCAACTGGGGAGAGGTTGTTAGAGTCTTTATGAAGTTTAGAGCCATTTGCCAATATACACTCAAATTCATTTTGTTTCATTATGGCCATGATAACCTTACATATTTGGGGATGGTGACTTTTTTTAGTTTTGCTTTGGGTCTGTGTATTATTTTTCCTCTTGAAGGACGAATCTGTGGCTGAGGTTTATATGTTCTCCTGCCTTACAAAAGCTGCTTTGGAGAAATATTATTAATAAGAGCATAACTGTAAACCTGTAGCAGATTGTAGTGTCATGGGCTGTGTATGGTAACTTTTAAAAGCAGTTTATCACTTCTATGCGCTTCTAAATGCACCAAGCCTTTCCACTCTGTTATACTTGCCGTATAATTAGACATACTTAGAGTCTTCTTGATCTAATATTTCTGAGAGTTAGGTAAATAATTTATAGGGTACTCTTCACAAATGGATACAATGTGAATTCAGAGCTAATCCACTCCTCTGGAGGTACATAAAATTATCAAGCTTATATGAGAGCAAGCTAATTAGGAAGCAATCATCATCAACAACAGCTGTTCTTAGCTCACTCAAGGGTGGAGGCTTCCCTTGCACTGTCCACTAATCCATTCCCTCTCCCCAGCTTTCCATGAGACAAGCATCTCCAGTTACTCCTGCACAACCATTCCTGCCTGTCCTCTCAGCTCAGCGTTCCTGCTGTCAACACAGGGGGGTCACTTCTGCAGCAAGTTACTACCATTTCACTAAGGGTGGTTAAATATCTAGGGACTGGTGGAAAGGGAAGGATGGCTGAGGTGTCCAGAGTGCATTTTGCCCCACTGCCCCAAAACTGATGAATGAAGGCTGATGTTGACCACAGTGTTTATATATGTAAGTATATATCCACTGTACTACTTCAGCTGGGATGAAAGCTATGGTAAATGCACGCCAGAAAAATGAATTATGTCTACAGCACTACTGTTAAAGCAATGACTAGAAATATTGCAGTCCCCTCACTTACCTCACCTTTGTTCCTTTTAACCCCATTTGAGCAGTGGTTGGCCCATTGGGTGGGAGACTGTCCAACAACTTGTGCCTCAGAAGTGGATAGCAGCTCTACAACCTGAAACATGCATGAACTCAGCAGGCACCCTTTTTTCTTGTACTCACATCACATAATGAAAAAGCAGGCTAGATGTTCTTTGTTGAGACGAGTATTACCTGCTTAGTGTTCCTGCCTTGGTGCCCATTGAAGTGCTTTCTACTAGCAGAGTCTTGGTGTTGTGCAGAGGAGATGGAGAAGTGCAAATCAGCTGTGTGAAGGTCTGTGGGCAGAGAGAGAGATTGAAAGAACAGACAAAGGGGTTTTCAAGATCATTGAACTCCAACTCCCTCATATCCTCCCCCCCCCCCCCCCCCCAAATGCAAGATCCTTGCCAAGGAGTGTTGAAACACACTGTATGGTGAGGAGATGACATGTTGGCAACAAAGGTGGAGGCACATGCTGCTGGAGACAGCTTTTATTCTGAGGAACAATTGATTGAAAAGGTTTTGAAGGACAGGGTATCTTCAAATGTTACACTGCTTTTCCATTTGTTTTCTACTGTGTGGGAAGGTGTCATTGGAAGCCTGCTTCATCCACCAAAGCTTTGTCCCCACAGAAAACCAGAGTGTCCCATGGAAAACTCCCCAGATCTGGCCACCTCCATTTCTTATTGTGCATCTCTCACTGATGCAAACCACAGAAGAGAGAAGGGGAGGAAGAAGCTGTCATTGGAAATGCTTTGAAAGACCTTGTAAAAGGTAGGCTTCTCCTTAGCAGATGAAGTTAGGTCTGTCGCACCCATGTTTGGTCCTTCCCAATGATACGTGGCTGTCTAGCAGAGGACTGCTGCTGGAAGTGGACAGAGATGTCCGTGAAGTTAGTAGGCTTCTGATAACATGAAGAAGCAGGTACAACAAGCAGCGATGGAGGCGAAACGCAGGCCAGGGTTCCTGGCCTCCTCCTGACTTCCATCTGCTCAGGGGGAGGTGGAAGCTCCGGCAGAATGGGACAGTCCCAGCTTCAGCTTCCCCCTGTAGCACCTGAAGGAAGTCCTACCTTTAGAGGAGACAGAGAGGTGTTAAGCAGTACTGAGGCTGCTGTTCATACTGCACATGGTGGCCTGCTGGTACAGAGCCAGCCGAATGCCAACACGGGAGCGGGGAGAAGAGTTTCAGCTCTCCCACAGTCCCATGAGATGCAAAAGAGGAGACTGGGTTTGGGGAGAGGAAATACGGGTGTTAGAAGAGGAATTCAGGGTTGGCAAAGCCTGTGACAGCTTTATAGATGAAACCGCTGCCAGATGTTAATTGTTTTCTGTGTAGTTTTCAATTGATCTGTAATTTGACTGTAGATTCCAGGCTTTTATAATAAATTGTGTACAAAGCTAGCCACTTAAGGAGATAATAAAGACTCAAAGGGAGACAGAGCCATAAATTTGGACTTATCCAAGAGTAAGAGATGAGTTAAGGCCTCTTCGGTGGTGCTTTTTTTCTTATTCTCTGTCATCCTTTTGTTCTGTAGGAGGAGCATGAGGGAACCAGAGCTTCTGTGCTCTGCAGACAGAGAAAAGCAGAAGGTCAAATCCCAGCCATGCTGCAGGCGCATTCCTTGTGGTGGGTGATGCCTCAGCATCTGTTTAACCTGGCAGATTAAAACTACCATTTGCTCTGAAGGTGCAGGAGCCTTTTCACTGGTCAGACTTAATCCTCTGTCTTTGTTCGTTTATGCGCATCCACACTCACTGGTGTGTCCGTCCATCTACTTTTTGGCTTCTCCCTGCAACAGCTGTTGCCTTCACTTGCCATGGTAGAGGCCTGCTGGATGGTAATAACCTGCAGACTTTGGCTTTAGTGTGGTCTCTTACAGTTAATTTCAGGGGGTTTAAGACTGTCAGTGTGCAAATACTTCTGTCCCTTCTTGGGTAACTCCTGGAAAATAGGTCAAATCCCCTGTGACAAAAATAAAGATGGTTGGGTCACTTCAGGTCTTCTCTTCCTTCTGTCCCTCTGAATGGGGCACAGAGGCTTGGTCACAAAGAATAATAATGACAGTGAGTGTATGATCACGATTTGTAGTATGAAATGCTACTGCATGGGGTACATAGCACATGTTTGCCTCAACAGAATGAAGGAGTTTTCCTCGTGAAAATATTTCTTTTTTTTACCAGAATGTTCTGAGAAAAACAGTGGCTTCTGTTTACATTCTTGCAGGAAAGCTGCATGATGTGAGGGTTACATGGTGCTGCAAGTAGTGTCAAGGGTGTGTGCGGAACCAAGTGACATTGTAAGTTGCATAAAACTTACCTGAGAGAATTTTGAGCAGGAGTCACAATAAGGCCACTGTGAGCTCAGCTACACTCCTGGACTCACCGCTGGCGTGAGAGCTCAAACATCACCTGATGGTGATTGTGACCTGGTATTGTTCTGATGGCTTCAGCAAAGCTAAACTGATTCGTGTCACCTGATTGCATGGCCCTTTCCCATCGGCTTTGTGAAGGCTGATAGTGCAATAATACAATTAGCAAAACGCTGAGAACAGCCACTGTGCTGTTGGATAGTTCAAAGGACTCTGCAGGAGGCAGGAGCCCCTGCTGTCCTGAAATGGTGGAAAGAGAGCATCTGCTTTTTCTCATCCTTGCCATACAGGGGCAAATCTGTGCAGCAAGTGGCTGAGAATGTCCGGGTTCTGTCCGTGCTGCCCTGTGATGCTGTGATTGTACCCTTCTCCCAGTGCTGTACCTACCTCAGTTGCTTCTTTCGTTCCTAGACATCTCTGTAGCTTCCTTACAGCTGCTTCCAGGTTTGTCTGCTGCTACAGTAGCCAGTGCATTTTGGTTATACTTGGAGTTCCTGCTTTGAAGGAGCGTCCAGGCCAGGTGACCACCTTAAACAAATCTTTCTATAGTTCTAGGTAGGAGTTGCTTTAGTGTAATCCCCCGAGTTTCACGTTTACGCTCCTGTATGGCAGTGTACATTTCAGGGGCTATATGAGACTCCCATGTTGGTGCACAAAAGCATTTGTGCATCTGTGTCTGCCGCCGAACATCTGCGTTACCCTTCGTTCCTGTCTGACAAAGCACATGGCTGAATTTGCACATTGTTGGTAGCATATGAAGGAATCTCCTTTAGTGCTTGTGTGATTTGCAGTTGTGTTAGCTGAGGTCACTGGGTGTTCGCCTTGCTATAGTTGGCACTGTCTGGCTCTCTGTCTGTGAACGGACCCATACACGACGTTCAGTTGTGTGTGCCAAAGCATGTAAGAAGTGGATGTGCACGTTGCCTCAAATGTGCACCCATGTGGGGTTTGCAATAGGCTCCGAGGATTTTCCTGTCTTGCACACTGCCATCTCAGTGTTCTGTGTATGTGTGCGTGGCTTTCCTGCCCTGTGACTGTAGCACCCTCTTACAACAGGACACCAGCCAACTGCTGGCTCACGATGTGGTGTGGACTATTTGTCACATGGGATTAGCTTTTCTGATGTAGTTTACTATGACAAGCTTTCCTTTTGGGTGCACAGATTTGAAGTTGGATGCATGCAAAGCAGCATTGTGCAAGGTGACAGGCACTCTTTTTTGTGTGTACCTGGAGCCATGCCTGTTACCCTGTGGTGCTAAGTATGAAATCCTGAGTAAGGCCACTTCAAAAAAAAATTATTTGGTGAGTCTCCCTTCAGTTGCATAAAGAGTCATGATACTAGACCTTCTACAGCGTGATCAGCTCCTCTGCTGAAGAGGCAACCAAAATAAGTAAATGTCAAGAACAGTATTTAATGCTTGGAGGCACTGGTGGAATTTGGTGTAGAGAAGCGCTCAGGACTGCAGGAGCTGGGGGGCTGCAGAGCCAAGGAGGGCACTGACAGAGCTGGTGGGGACCCCAGGGCTGGGTGAGCTGAGGGGGACGGGAGCCTGCAGGGGAGCACAGACAAAGCTGTTGTGGAAAACAACCTTTTAATTTTTTTCTGGTCTTCCCTTCTGTGGAGCAGTAAATCTTCCCATCCCATAGTTAGAACATCCTGCTGACAGATAAATCAGTGGGACTAGGTAAGCCCTGCAAGCACCAATGTGTCTGGGGATAAACCCTCTCCCTTGCCCCCTCTCCCCTCCTTCGCTGCCCTGCCACAAGCAAACTATTGGTGACCCAGGAAATGGTGTAAGACAACTATTTCTGTAAAGGCTGACAGGCTCACAACCTTACTAGCATTTAGAGATCTGTTGGCTCTTCCCCTTTTGAACCACTAGCACCAGTCACCATTTGGCCATAATTCACTATATCCGTGCTGCTTCTCTCATTGTGATCCTCAGACGCAAAAGGTGAGTGAGAAAGGATTGCCCAGTTGTTTTCCTGAGGACACAGTGGAGGTAGACATCAGGTTGCAGTTGAGGAATCTGTCTTACCTCTGGCTTGGTTTTATTCTCTCTCTCTGTTGTGATGTCCTTCGGAGTGCCTTGATCTTGTCAACGTCTTAAGCCGCTTGGAGCCCTGTGTCTTCCCATCACACCCATAGAGGGGACAGCCCTCCCCCCCGGGGAGTGGTTCCACTGTAGAGAGGGGTGGGTTGGGGTGGGGTGTTTGAGGTTTTTTTACTTACTTCTGCCTCTGGTGGATATATCTCAGAGAGAAATCATATCTCAAGGACATCTCTCCTCCTACTTTGGATTCACTCAGCCAGCTGGAGTGGAGCTTGAAATATGTCCAGTTCAGCCAAGCCCTGTGATGGGACTTTTATCCCTGCTAACAAGGCAAGTCACCGTGAAGTACCTGTTTGAGGAGTTTCAGAGATGAGTCCCCTTCCCTGCGGCAGAGATGCCTCTTGCTCTCTGATCAGCATCTCTCCCAGAGAAATTGCGTAGTCCATGCTGTCATTGGGCAGGTTGCCCTTCCCCAGAATCTGCTCCACACCCTGTTTTAATTAAACAACCTAATCTTTAAGTGACCGTGTGCTGTGATGGCTGGTAGAGGACCTGCAGTGTCCAGACAAGAATAATTACTCGCTTCAGAGATGCTGTGCTCGGCCATCCAAATGAGAACGCCTTCACCCCCCTTATTCGCAGGTTCCCGTACCTTTTGTCCTGGGGTACCGGGTCCAACCTCCTGCAAGTGGGACTTGCCCCAGGCTCTCCTGCCTGGCTGTCATTGAAGCTGCCTTCTGCCTGCGGTTCTGTGTGCCACACTGATGACTCCTTCCCCTTCTGCCTGCAGCAACACTGAATTCTCTGGTGAGAGCCCACAGCTGGGGGGGGCAGATTTCAAGTTACTCCTCTAGTTCAGTGGGAGACTTTGAAGCCCCGGAGGGCCAGGCTTTGGCCTGATGATCCGATGATCTGTCAGTGGCAGGTGACACTTAGCAGCCCCACAGCTCGAGGTGCTGGGTCTTTCAGGGTGCTGAAGGCAGAAGGGGCTGTATCTGGGTTTAGCTCTCTGCTTACCCCTCTCTGGGAGGAGTTGCAGGTTCCATGTGAATGGATCGAACTGCTGAGCGTGCGTCTGTATAAATGTTAGTTTATTATGCACTGTAGCTCAAGGGCATTTCAAGGACTCATTCAAAACTGACAGAAAGAGAAGGGCCTTAAGGTGCCAGGAGGAGGAGCTGCCACCGTACTGTTGCTTGAGATTGTCTGATCCTTGCTGGATTCCTACTGCTTCCCCTGGGACAGACTGGAACGTGCAGGAGAGGGGGGAAGCCCCATCTCTTTAATCAGGAAAGTTGAAAAGGCATAAGTAAATAAATAAGCTTGTTTCCTTAATTTTCTAGACTGAATCTCTATGAAGGGAAAATGAAAGGGGGAGTATAAGAAAATCATGGAGTTTGTCCTGTGCAGCGAGAATCTGCCATCACATTCAGGCTTCTAGGTGGTGGGTTTGCACATGAAATGGCCTTATTTACTCTCCCACGCTTTTTCTAAAGTGTTTTCGTTGTGCGGAGTTGAAGCATTTGTTAAAAAAAGAGTTTGCTTCTCCCGAGTGCTCTGTAGATGGCATCGATGTGTCCTTTTCCAGGAGCGGGATCGGAGATGAGCCGGTGGAGTGCCATTGCCATCTGCTGGCAAAACTTCTGCACACGTTGCCTTGTAGTGGGGTTTGGTTTTTTGGTTTGGTTTTTCCCCCCCCCCCCAGCTTGAAAGCAGCTTCAGCCCCATGAGCAGCTCCCTCTCGGGTGTTCTGGCGATGGAGCGTGCATGGTGTGGGGGTTTTAATTTGGATGGCTCGTTTGCGCCTTGCCCCGGATTCTCAAGCAGGGGTAGGGATGCAGCCCTGGCCTGGCATCGCCATAATTATTCCCATCCCACAGGATACTGAAGGTCCTGCTCAGTGATCCCATAGGCACCACTAAATCCCGGTGGGATGGAGGATGCAGCCCCACAATGCTTTGGGAAATTGAGCTTTGCAACCTCAGGTAAAGCATTGCAGGAGGGACAATGCTCCTCTCTGCACAGAAGAGTCGGGGCTGTGTGCTTTATAAAGATTGCTCTGAAAAGCCCACACGCATCCCTGTCCTTAGAGAACCGAGCAGCCCTCATCCACTATAATCCCTGCGCATTCACAGTGTTGGATTAAGAGTTTTCTCTACCCAGCTACAGTTAGTTGCCTTTGCCCTTGCAGAAGAGCAGGACACTGGTGCTCTGATGTCTCTGCAGTGCTCCCAGAAGAGTGCTGACCTTTCCTCGCTGCACCAGTTGCAGCAGTTGAGAAAGGATTAACACTGGCTCTTCTGAGCCCAGAAAAATGAAGGTACTGTTGATGTCCTTTCTCACCATCTCATGTCACTCTGTATCTTTATCTTTGAGGGGGAAATGGAGGTAAGGGGAGCACCCAGCATGGCACAGCAGTTCTTCTGCATCAGCTAGGAGTATAAAAGTCATCTTTTCTTATGGGCACCGTGACTCAAATAGATCCAGGTGTTAGTGAAAGCTGACAGCACAGGGGTCTCCATCCTCTTTCTTATAAACTCTTTGCATTGACCGTGAATGACTACATTGGAGGCAGCTGTTTGATCCTGGGCTGGAAATAAGTAGGGTCCCTGAGGTATGTGGGAGTGCTTCTTTCAATTTCAAAAATGGTCATGGTGGGAGGGAAAGGGGAAATGATGACGGCAAAGGATTGTTTACTTTCATGAAAAATGCTCTTTGTCAAGACCACTAGTGTAAATTTGATGAAACTTTGCTGAGAAAACTTTTGCAGATCCCAGAGGGAATTTCAGGTGTAGAGAAGGCAAGGAAATGGCAGACTGAATGGTGTCCTGAAAACAAAAAGCATCATTTATGCCTCTGTTCATCCTCTCATCTTTTTCACACTGTTTTTCACACATGTTTTCTGATAATCCTTGCTTTATTTCACAACAGCCTCAAAACACATCTCAAAAACTCCATCTTTCCCTGATACAGGATTCTTGCTTTCTGGTTATTCCTGATTACCAGCCAGCCAAGACTATAGAACACCACTACAAACTAGTTCCAGGCATGTTTTCTCCCACTGAAAGCCATCCCTGCCTTCACAAGTCAGTGGGCAGAGTGCAACCCAGCTGTACAACACATAACAGCCCTCTCTAACTATAGAGCAAATTGGAACAAAAGGCTGTAGGTGAGAAGGAATTTGGGGAGGCCAGAACATGGAGAAGGAGCCAGAAGCATCAGAAAACATCCACAGTCAGCTGAGCAGAGCAGGACAGGGCAGCATGTGTGTGGGTTGGCATCTGGAACTGGTGAGTCACAGCTGCAAGTGCACAGGCCCCATAGGATAGGATAGTTTCTCATAAAGAAGCTGCTGTCTGCTCTGTAGGTAGAGAAAGACTTAACCACCGTTTTTAATAGCTGCTGGCACTGAGGAACTGCATCATCTTCTGTTGTTTCTGTCCTGGGCTCTGACCATCATTAATTCATGAACAAATGTAGCATTTGCTCCCCACCCCCTGTGCTACCCACATGCTTCAGGCAGAGCGCTGCTAAGCAAGGACCTGTGTGCAGGCACTGGCGGTGAGAGCTGAAGAGCAAGGATGTGAAAGTTGCTAGGGGAAAACAGGAAAGGGAAGATGAAAAAGGGATTGGGCAGAACAGGTGGATAGGGTAGGGAAATGGAAGTCTTGTGGTCTGGATGTCTTTTTCCTGTTTTGCATTTGATGGTGAATGTAGTGGTTTCATAGTCGCCAATAGCTCAATTTTCTTTGTCCAGCACACAGGATAAAATTCACGTCCTTTTAATCTTGACAGCTTCACATTACAATGTAGAAAGGTGTAAAAATCTTCCCAAATAGCTGTTTGTTCTGTAAAGCCCTTGAAAGGATCCATTTGAGTATAAGTAACAGTATCTGCTGCCTGTGCTGCAGCCAACAGAGAGCAGCATAGTTACACACACGCATACACTGTCCGCAGGCAAATCGGGCGCATAGGGGCTCCCCGTGACTACTTATCCAACCGGGTACCAGTTTCCATCGCTGTGCTTTTGGCTGTGGGTGCCAGGGTGAGCCCCAAGTCCTGTACCCACCATCCCCTCTGTGCCAGAGTGACATGCTAGCCCCAGGCATGGGCATCTCCTGGAGAGGAATGCTGCCTGGACAGCCAGCTGCCTCTTTGCTGTGGGAAGCTCTACTGCAAATAGGGGATTTGACTGCTTCAGGATCAGGAAAGTAAAATTTAAGTAGGGGAGACATTTTTCTGTTCATGGTGTAGAGTATATCACTCATCTGGCAGGTCAATTTTGCTAGTGACTCAGTAAGTAGCTGCTAGGGGTACTTTTGTCTGTATTCCCTAAGTAGACCCGTCTGATCATCCAAGAGATTTCCCTTCTGCTGGCAGGAAGCTGTACAAGCAACACAGGGATGAGTAGGATGAGCCTCAGCCTGCCAGCAGTGGGAAGCAGGATTCCCAAGGCCCATAGCACCTGAATGTAAGCACTGCAAGAGAACCGGTCCCGCAAGGTGGGTTGATGGGCTGTACAGGCCTTACAGAGGGGCAGCATCTGCACATTCCCTCCTGTGGTGGCAGGGTGATGTGGCCGTGATGGGGAAATGCCATGTTATTGCAGATGCTTGATGGGGGAATATATCCTGAGTCCGGTCGCACTGATCAGGAGACTTTGAGAGGCTGGGCATCGGCCACTGCAGCACCCCGCCTCAAGCAGGAGGAGAGCTCAGGAGCTTTCTGTCATGGTGGTAATGTTGGTCCAGCAGGTATAACAGCATAGGCAGACCATTGTCACCAACACCAAGTGAGGCTCTCACTAAGGCTTGGGCTGGAAACAATGATAATAAGCTTCAAAGCGTGTTTGTTGGTTTGTTTTAAACTGACTTGGCAAGAGACTCTCAAAATGTTTGCCATCTCTTGTATTAGGGAGCTAAGCTCAGTAGCGAGAGGCTTGAGTTCATTGCTATGCTTTGCCGCGTACCTCCCATGTGATACAGAGCACTCTGCCTGGGCTTCTCGCCCGTTTGTAAGATGAGGGTGGCAGCACTGCCTTAGCTCTCAAGAGTGTTGTGTGGATGAAGAGGTGGGAGGATGGATGCTTGCAGACCAGGGTGACTGAAAAGTGGGGAAGCACGGTGGCACAGCCTAAGGAGGAAGGGGAAGAGTGGTGGGCAGAGAGCAGGACACTCTTTCTCAACCTTTATGGTAAATTGGGTCAGATCCTCTGGCTCGTGACCTGTTAAGTGATGTGTGGGAATTGCCACAGCAGGCTTTGTTTTTAAGGGAAAATAAGGAAAAGCAACTTTGATCTAACCAGGGGCCACAACTCTGCAGACAGATGCTTGTGCTGCATCTCATCTGCTGGTATTAGTGGCTAAAGCCATGCTGGTACCTCTTCCATGAAGAGAAAGGTATCTGAAGAGCTTAGGATGGGCAGGAGCCACTTCCAAAATAACAGATTTGTCCCTTGTAACTGCAGACACAGCCTCGGCAGGGAAGCAGGCCGTGTCTCTCTCTGCTAACACACACACACACACATGCACAAGCCACAGAGAATTAGCCAGATGGTTTAACTTGAAAAAATCAAAAGCACAAAGCCATCTGCTTTCCTGTCCTGGGGATCATGAACTTGACTTCTTGTCTACCAGTATAAATTGAGTCTCACGGCGGGCAGGCAATGCATGTATGCACCCAGTTTAGAAATCACTGGGCATGATGGGGACAAGAGGACTGGAAACAAGTCCGTTCCTCGAGTTTCCTGTGGCCAGATATTCCCAGCATGTGCTGTGGTGACCCTTCCACTGGGAGACAAATGCCAGCCAGGTAGCTGTTGGATGTGGGAAGACATCAGCTGCAAGGAGCTGCGGAGTGCTGTGGCCACCCCGGCCTGAAGCCCTGGTTTAACGGCAGAGGGAGTGCTGACATCGCTCTTGGGGAGGGACATGGCTGCTTCTCTTTCCGAACAGGTACAAGGGAGGCGAGCTGCTTAGAGCATGAGTTAGACACTCCTGGAAAAAGTAGTCCAGCCCTTGATCAGTCCCTGAGATGCTCATGTATTAGACAGAGGAATGACATTGTCACAGCAAGCAAAGGGACCACCCTCCAAATGAAGGTAAGAGAGGTGTTTGCATAGTTGGCATAGACAAGAGGACTGTAGCTACCAATCATATATTGGAAAGACACCCAGGACCTAAAGTTATTGTTTCAGGCAACCCTGTATAGGGAGTAAATAGACCTTAGAAGCCCAAATCCTTCCTCCAGCTCTGGCTTGAACGTTCGATTTGGCCCTGATTGTGTTCTCCCCCTTTTGAGTTTGATTTGAACGATTCTCTCAGGAAAGAAGTCCCCTGGCTAGAACTGTTGTAGAAAACATAGCAGTTAGTTCAGCATCGCAAACTGATGTTTAGTTTGTATTATTAGTGCCTAGTTGTTTAATTAGGTGTTGCCAACAATCGTGTTTTGTTGTGAGGCTTGGAGTAGCCCTTGTTTCTGAAAGCCTTGCTGTTGAAGTCAAGATATTTTTTTTCTTTCACTGAAGCAGCATGTTCTGGCCCTTGTGCTTTTGATGAAGATTATGGACCTGAAAGGTTAAAAAGCAAGAGGACTAATGAAAAGAACCCAACATTTATTACTTGGAAAAAACCAAAACCTTGTAATTTTTAGCTTTGAGGGCCTGACTCCTGACTTTTTTGTACTGCAGTATTGGCAATGTGGCACTGAGAAAACACATAGTGAATTGTGGTGGTTTCCTAGGAAGTTAAATGCTCTGAGGGTTGCTTTCATCCATTCAAGAACACGCAAGCTTACCACATGACTCTTGTATTCAAGGAAGATAGCCGTACAATTTCAACTCACTGCTAGCAAGTACCTTGAAAAAGGAAGATAGTTTGTGAGGAGAAATAAACTCAACCAAGATCCATCAAGACAGGCCCTATTCAGCAAAAGCTTTAAAGCACAAGCTTACTTTTACGCAAAGAAATAATCTTTTTATACAAAGAAATCATCCTGCTGACTTCAGTGGATTGTGTTGTGTTCATACCCAAATGAAGAGAAAATAGGCTGGAGGAAACAAAAGTGGGAAGCACTGGTGGACAGTTCATGAATTGGAGGAGGTAGAATTAAACTAATAAATGATTCATTCAGAATTGTTTACCGAGCTTTATAGCTAGCATCAGGAGGGAAAGAATGCAAATGGGGCTGATTATCCAGATTCACTTTGTGTCAGTGAGTTGTTCTTGGCTCGGGAACTCTTCCTACAAAGGCAAGGGTTGAACACTCCATCGTTTGAGAACATCTATCACAGAATTGGACAAAGTCTGAGAATGCACTGCAGGAAATCCTCACAGCGGAGTGGAGGGCTGGATTTCCCAGGTGTTCCTTCCTTATCTGCTATGATGCTTCAGTGTTGGTAACCATGCAGATTACTAGCAGGATTGCTTGAATGAAATTGCACTGAGGGAACTCTCCCATAAGACTTGAACACAATAAGGGTTGCTAATAAAGGTAAATCAAGGATTTTTGACAGCAAAATCCTTGTCAAATAGCTAACTCTTTCTTGCAGAAAAAATAGCTAAGCTAAACTAAAAATACCTGGATGATTCCCTGAAAAACTTTTACCCGGCTCTGCCTCAAATGAGGGTTTTAGAGCTGGATCCACCCACCAGTTGTAGTAACAAGCAGCAGGAAGCCCAAAGCAAACCCCACACTGACGGTACTACTCAAGACAGCCGAATTTGCTGTTCCTCAATGCCATTTAACAAGCAACCCACGCCAGGCAGTACAGAGGCACAGCGGAGCAGAAGACAGGCCTGGCTGTTTAGTAAGCTACAGCAAACAAGGACTGCTAGTCAAATAGAGGACAGAGTAAGCTCTTTGTGGGCGAGGTACCTTTCGTTAGGCAGCCTCCCTGGAGAACCGGTTGATCTGACAATGCCATAGGACAAGATCTGACGTGTCACAATTATGAGTTGAAAGCATACAGCAACACTTACACAGTTTCTTGGGGTGCACTGGAGTAGAGGAAAAGTCCCACTTCTGTTTGAAGTTAAAATGAAGTTATTTTCAGAAGCTGCTATGACATTCTGTCTGAGAGGGCCTGGGGGAATATGGACTCTCCACCTCTGGGATTTTAGAATAGGTTAGACAAATGGCTTTCAGGAATGATTTTAATGTAGTTGATGCTTTTGGGGAGTGGGGGTTGGATGCGTGATTCAGCAGGGGTCTTCCAGCTTGACTTCATATGATTCTAGTAGTGGACTGTGTGGGGCAGGGCTATGTAATACCCGAGGTACCATCAGCTCTCTTGTGATTCCAGATGGTCAAGAACTCTGCTTTACAGATGGCCCTTCCCAGCATCACTTTGGGACGTGGGGACTAATGATGTTGTAGAAGGAGTGACAGGCACTGCCTTCAGCACCTTAAGTTGTCTTTGGAGGTCTCCCATCCAAGAATCTGAATTAATGCTACCCTGGAACAGGGAGAGAGAAGGAGATTTATGGTGGTTTGCAAGCCTGAGAGAGACACCATGACTAACAAGCTAATTAGCCCCTCAAAAGCTGGTAGACACATGAAGAGGAAAAGAGTCTCTGTCTAACCTGCAGCCTTACATTTTACACATCGTGCAAAGGCAGCTTGTCTGCAGGGGCCAGCAGAGTTTGACAGGAGAGCGACTTTCAGCGCATCGGCTTCCCTCTGACACGCAATCTCCTGCGGCAGCACGGAGCACCCTGCAGGGGTGGCAGGGGCCACTGCAGTGCTGGCAATCATTCACAGGCTTCCTTTGAACCAGGGTGGCTGGGGTGCAGGTAAGGGAGTAGTTGGGGCTGGAGCCAGGGTGAAGCTGGCAGAGGAGGGAGAGCCAAGGAGCACTTTGTGCCCTACATTCCTCCAGGCTCCTCCGGTGCAGGTTTGAGAGAGAGAGTGAGCAGCCCACCCTACTTCCATCTGTGTGAAATAGATGGAACATAAGAAATGTTTTAAATAATTGAATAATGAAATGAATATATTAATGCTCAGAGAGCGGGAGAAGGCTGCTGGGCTGGATTTATTCAGCCAAACAGCCCCCTGACAAGCCAGGAAAGAAGTAGGGTCAGCATTTATTCCTCTGGAGGGGATTGAAGGCAGGGTACTGTGTTCAGTGGCTCTCTACAGGGCTTTCCTTCCTTTCTCCCATTTCTTTGTTCAGTGATTCCAGCTGGTTTTCTTTCTTCAGGTGGTCTCCTCTGCCTCACTGCCATACTGTGTCTCTAGATCTTTTTCCTCTGTTTTTTCTCATCATCATTCCGTTTTGCATCCTAATCTGTTTAATCCTCCAAAACACCGGCAGCTTTCTCGGAGAGCATATATCCATCTCCAAGACACATGCCCACCCTAATTTTGTAGCCTCTTCATTTCTTAGAAGTATTTAATTACAGGTGAGGTTCATCTACTCTCTGGATACCCTCATTCAGGAGACAAGTGAGTGTCCAACACCAAATGCAGTACATTTCTAGAAATACTTGGGTGGCTGACAGCTGAGCTTGGCAGTCTAAACCATCCAATTTGCTTATGTGGGAACACAAGTGCAGAAGTGAGTTGGGCTTGGCAAGTCAGGCAGTAAATGGCACAGGAGTTGTTATTAAGAACGGTTGAATTATAATTCTAGTGAAAAATATGGAGTGATGGAGCCGGCCACAAACAGCTGCTGTACATCATTTATTATACCCAGCTCTGCCAGTGCCCCCTCCTGCCTTGCAGCCCCTCCAACCCCCAGCTCTCCCAACCTTGAGCTCCTCATACCAGATCTGCACTGCCCCCCTGGCTTCCCTGCAGCCCCCTGCCTTCTCCCTACAATTTAAAGGCTTAATTCCTCTTGGTGGAAGCTTCCAATGTTGCTGATGCATGCAACAGTTGATCATTCATTTCCAGAACATTACAGGGAAACCTGCTGATTCCCATCAGGTGTAACCTGAGTCGTACTGCAGATCCTAAATCCAAAGTATTTAAGGAATCACCAGCTATTTTTTGTTTGTAAATGTAAATGCAAATCATTCAATTAGTGGCTTTGTCCTGCTTGAACACTTTCTTTTCTTTTTTTTTTTTTTTTTTTGTTTCCTTCCTAGACCTTCTTGTTTGAATTATCTGGGGAGCAGAACCTTCAGAGAAGGTCTTATAGCCTTGACTTTTGTAGTCAGTAGGGTCCTGTTGCCTAAGCTAACCACAGAAGTTATGCTGTTGCAGAAGTTATGCTGTTGCTGTGTTTTACTGAACGTGCACGTTTGGGAGCTTTTTGTTGAAAGAGAAGTTAAAATGTACAGAATATAAATTAGGGCAGGAATGGGTTCAGAAACACGTGAGGAGGGATTGATAAACTGAGAGGAGCTAGGAGCTGGAGGGGTTGTTGGGTATGTTGAAAACTTGATTTTCCTCCTAAGATCATGAGAAGAGTCTGCAGGTCTACATACGTGGGGTAGCCTGTATAAAAAACCCACACAAAATATATATACAGAATATTTACATAAAAGGTACCTATGGAAGAGGTGCCTGTAGCATGAATCATAGCAGCAGCTGGTGAGGAGAGGAGATGCTGGTGGAGAGAGACAGATGATTTCTGAGTGCAGCATGCAGGGACGGGTGGGGAGGAGGAAAGCACAGGGAGTTTAAAAGTGGCAGCTCTCTCCTTCATCTGGGAAGTTATTTCTTATGCAGAGTGAATGTAACCCTCCAATGCGTCTTCCAGTTAGTGACACCCAGGAAATGTTTTATGGATGAGGCTCCATCACCTGTTGGCATGAAGAGGAGAAGGCAGAGCCACCGGTGATGGATGATCACTTGGAAACTGCACTGTGTCCTCTGCACCCTCCGCCTCCCTCTCCGTGCCTCTTTATCATGCATCATTGCAGTAGCATCCACCTGTGGCTGCCAGGAAACTCCCAGTTCCCAGCTTCTCTCCCTCTTAACTTCAAAGGTGTTCTGACATACTTCCCCTTCTCTGAAACTGCTTTTCTAAGTCAGAGATGTCATCACCTAAATGGATGAACTGTTCATATTTCTGTAGGTGTCAGTGAGAGAGAGAATTCTTCTCTGGACACATTGTCTAGAACATCTTGCTTGTTAACCTTTGTTTACTTAGTGAGTATCCTGGTGTATATCAGATGGTTTTCTGGCATGGGGAAAAAGGAGCAGGAATTTGCAGTTTTGCAGTTGTTTTATTTTGGGTATATGCTGTCAATATGAAATCTTTGCATGCGGTACTTTTGTTGGGGTTTGTTTGTTGGTTTTAGTGGGTTTTTTCCAACACCCTCTTTCTCTGCATCTGTCTTCTGGCTACAAACTGCCGTTGCTAATGCCATGGAAAATGGCAGGAAATGGCCACCCTGGCCTTCAAACCAGGCTGTGGTCAGAGACAAAGTAAGGAGAGACAGAGAGGTTCAGAGGTGGCTGGCCACCCCCTGATAGTACTTGTTTGCTGAGCGGCCCCTAAATTCAAGCACTTGTCAGAATTCCATTTAATAAGAGTAATTTTCCAGTTACATTCGGAAAACATAGATAGAGCGTAGGTACTGGCCGCTGCCTTAGAGTGGCTATTCTTGGATGGTGCAGTCTCAATTAAACCTTCCCGTTCAATCCCCAGCCATCAGGTGCTCCCTTCTGTGACTGCCAAGCCCAGTTTACAGAAGCAGGACTCTGACTGTGAGCTGTGTTATTGCCATGCCAACCCTTCCTTTCTTCCTGAATCCCCAAGTCCCATCTTTGTTTCTGCTTCCTGCAGGAGGTCTTATGTTAGTTCCACAGTAATCAGTAGGCAGTTGGCTTCGGTGCATCACTTAGTCTAATCTAGGTGGTACCCAAGCTTTCCCATCTTTTCTGCTTCTCTGTAAACAGGAGTTTGTTTTGCCATGTGGGAATCCCAGGAAAGCGGAGCAACGGGGGTACGCACTGCATGCAGACAGCGAAACCCCGGGGCTGTTTCAAGGCTGCAGTGCTGCCTCCTGGGATGGTGGCAACGGTAGCAGAGCCGGTGCCTCCAAACTGTGTCTATGAGCTTCCTGAGGGCTTCCTTCCAGGGTGTAAATCAGTATTCCAGATGATGTCGAGGGACCTGGGACTGAGCTGTGCCTGCATTGCATCCAGAGATAGGCAACATAATAATACTGGGTTGAAACTCTCCTGAACGCCTGCCCCGGCTCCCCCACGTTACGCTCACAGCTATGGTGCACATCCAGCAGGCCTGGCGCCCGTGTAAGATGGGTAGCAAGGAGCATCGCTGTGGACTGCCCCACCCCAAACACCAGCATTTGTCCTGATTGCCAGCGAGCTGGGGATACAGGCTAATAACGGGACCTCAGGAGTGACTTTTCTCCCCTGTGTAGTTTTTCCCTCCTCCCCCTTCCTTCGCCTGAGTGTTTAGCGCTGAAAAGAATAATTTATCAAATCATTTTCATTCAACTTCGGAGGAGGAAGAAAAAGGATAGTGGGGAAAAAAGGGCCCTTTGCTGTTTTAATTGCTTTGCGGCGTACTTGTGAGAGTGGAGCTGGGCTTATCAAAGCCAGTGCAGCTGAGTCCCTGCCGCTCGCTAATGAGAGCTGCCACGTGAGCAGCCACGCTCCTTCGATGGACCAGATAGCGCCTTAAACCAGGCAGGGACTCAAACACTTAGCAAGTTAATTTAAATGAAAAGCTATAAAGTTTAAACAGGAGGCTGGGGGAGCTTGTTTTACAAGGGCTTTGGAATCAAATTAAGGGGGTTGTTTATCCAAAAAAAAAAAAAAAAAAAAAAAAAAAAAAAAGGCAAAATGAGACA
This sequence comes from Falco cherrug, assembly GCF_023634085.1. Lineage (NCBI taxonomy): Eukaryota > Metazoa > Chordata > Aves > Falconiformes > Falconidae > Falco > Falco cherrug. Next base: position 5,292,088 of record NC_073701.1, read on the forward strand.
TACAGTCTAGGGCGTTGTTTGGCTTGCTTTTTTTCCTGATGATTCATTTCTGAGGCAGGTGTCAGGGTCTAGGAAGAAGAAGGTTATTTTTTTCCTTGACTGAATGAAACCCAAGGAACCAGCTGAATTCCTGGAGCTCATTCATTTCTCTTTGTGCCTGAGGATGTCTTTGAGGGGCTTGGTGCTGCAGTGATTCCAGAGGGCTTGGAGTGTGGGCAGATCTGGTCACAGGGCACCGTGGCTCTCGGCCAGAGAACTGCTGAAATTGGTGGTCACCTGGGTGTCAGCTACATGCACTCACACATTTAGCTGCCTGGGTTTTGTGAAGGAAGAGACTAATATCTCATACTTAAGTTCTTTTTCAATAGAATTGTTCATGTCCCTTCTGGCTGTCATCACACTTAGGTTTCACATTTTTAATTAAAAAGCCCATAGCTGAGATTTCTGTAATATTGTAAAAGCAAGGACTGAATTCTACCTGGCTGCTTGTCAGTTTCTTCTTAGGAAACAATGTCGGTTCTCTAAAATATCAAACGTGAATAAAATATGTTGGGTTTTTCTTTTTTTTTCTCGATCTTAACTTGGAAAAAAAATAGTTTCATAAAAAGCTCTCTTGAAAGCAATGATGGGACAATCTATTATTAAATGAAACAAATCAATATTAATGCAATCTGATGGCTGAGATTTGCTTGAGTAGTATTTTATATTCATGTGTATGCTGTTAACTCTGCCTTATTAGATATGTGCAACATGGGTGAGTTAAGGTTGCTGTGGGAACCATCGTTTTTTAAATTTCCTGACTTTAACGCAGGTAAAGTCAACTCCAAGCTACCTTGCATTAATATCATGTAATTTCCTTGATTGAAGAAAGAGTGTTGGAGTATTTTATTGTCTGTTTTCATGCATTTGATGGCATGTTCAGCCTAGCCCTGCACTAAAGAATTGGAGCAGCAGAACTGGAGCTTGCCTTTAGACAAGAGCAACAGCTCTGAATGCCACCAGAGCCCACAGACCTGAAGACTTCTTCCACCGTGTGCTGCTCTCCAGGTGCCTGTGTGTGCCCTGTGACAGTGGTATACACACACACAGCCTGTCATGCAGCAGGGGACCGAGGGGTGGAAATAGATGCTCTGGGATTCAGTACCTTAGGCAAGCCATTTTCCTGCATGTGGGATTTAAACCTTCCAGACGCATAAGGTTGCATGACAAAAATGCTGAAATGACCAAACCTTATGTTGGGCAATACCACGAATTCTCTTTATTCTGCATGCCCCCTCTTCCCCTTCCTTCTTGACGTGTTCGGATACTCTGTGTATATCACCGAGTGAATGGAATGCTGCTCTGAGATTTCACAGTGCTCTTTGCAGTACAGATATGTCTTCCTTCAACTATGACTACTCTTGAGTATTGGACTGAGCTAGATAATTTCCACCTTTTATTCAAAATGAGGGAAATTGACAATTACTAATTATCTACAACTTCCAGCACACATTCCTATAGCCACATTGGCTGCAGGCTCTTTATAGTCAATGGAGAGATAGCTACGGTTAGGAAGCAGTTTATCTGATGTTTCCACCTGACAGTCACAGTAGGATGGGATGATTCAGGCTTTGGAAGTCCATGCTGACCTGTAGGAACGTGGTCTAACTGAAGAGGAGCCTCCTGTATTAAACATGACCAAATTTAGCCCTAGCATGTCCACAAGTCGATAGCAATAATGTTCAAAGGCACCCAGCCAGGACATTAACAACCTCACTCTATGTCAGCCTGGTGTACTGCTTGGCTGCTTGACCCTGCAGACAAACAAGGCTCCACGAGCCTAGCTGAAGGGCTGTTTTGCTATGAAGACATTGTTTCTGGTACCAAAACTGGCTTGCTGATCTTGGCAAAGCTCTGTTTTATGCCATAAAGACATAGCCTCGGGACCATCTCTTTTACTGAACACGGTTTGCACTGTTTGACACATTTTCAACCACTTCTAATCAGCGTGCAACATTATAGGATGAGTGTGAGTTTAGCTAAAGCTGGACTTGGCTGCTGGAGTAACTAGTGAAAATATCAGTTTGTCTGTTGTAATTGTTAGCGCTGTTGGAAAAAGATGTGTACATCTGGAATTAGAAGTGGGAAAGAACCTGGAGCTGCGGTCCCACGTTGATCTACTTGGGAGCTATGAGAAACGGCAAATCAAGTTTCCCTGTGTGACAAGCAACTGATCTTTGAGACTTGCCTGGCCTCTCTTGGCTAACACTGCCGATCAAAGCCAGTGGTATGAGCGGTAGGGATATTTTTGTGCAGGAGCTGAGAAGACATCATGGATCCCAGTTTAAGGTTATATGTTGCATGGCAATAACTGCTTGTGTGAGGGGCCACCTGCAGCAGTGGCTGCCTGATTTCATCCAGTGAATTGTTTTAGCCGTTTAGCAGAGAGAGGATCATCCACTTCATTTGTATTGTGATGTGTTCTAGAACTAACCTACCATCTCATGCCTTTGGTGGGTGATGCAGCCTTTTGCGAGAACTTGTGTTTCAGAAAGACAACTTCAGGCCAGTCACTCTTGATCCTTTCAATCCAGAGAGGAAATTTCCTTGGGGCAGAAGTAGTTAAAAAGAGTTAAGTCATCCAGTAAGGGGACAAGAAAAAAATACCATGTGACTGAGATGGCCAATTAGACATCATGAATATTCAGAATTCTCTAACCGAATGAAAGCTCATTACAAACACCCAGACTGAAATTTGCTCATGTAAAATATTCATTGAACAATTTTGCATAAATAAATAATAAACAATAATAAATGCATAAAAATTTGTTCATAGAACATCTATCAGCAGGGGGGGGAAAAAAGGACAGAATCTGCTAAATAAGCTGTATGTAATGAGTAATCTGTCCACTGCTAGTTTTGAGCTCTCCCATGGTAGATTTGCTGTGGAGATCTGACATGAGCATCTCTCTTCTGGGAAGGATGTGAAATAGGGCTGCCTGGAGTAGATAAAGACACCAGGCTACCCCAGCCTTGAAGAAGCAGGGTGTCTAAGATTGAGACTTATGATAGATTTAGCAGAGTCTGAGAGTTGTCTGAACATGGGAGCTGGAGGAAATGAGTGGATCTGAAGAAGAAGATTCAAATCCATTTTCATGTATGAGCCAAAGCAGCCGCCTGTCCAGCCAACCAAGGTTTACAAAACTCCTCGCAGTACGAAGGAGATGTCTTCAGCTTCACCTGTCCTCGTAGGGCAATGCAGAGGGACAACAAAATTAAAACTGTAGTGTGTGTGGAGGTGCAAGGGAATGGATAGTGCTGGGCACATCCAAACAGGCTGCACACAAACAGCAAAAGGTCAGAGCTGTCCCAGAGCTGCCTATGGAATAACTGCAAATGACTGCATATGCTCTACCTACCTGTTTGGTTAACGGGGGAGAGGAATGGGGAGAGAAACCAAAGGACTGTTTTAATAAAATGTGAAAACTAAAATCCACGGTTGTTAGGAGGGAAATGCCAGGCAAAGCCTCCTAAACTGTGATTGTAGATGGTTATGAGTGCAAAGGTCTCATGCCCAGTCCAGTCTGAAATCATACTGTGCTGGGGCCCATCTGTGGAGCATCTGGCCCTTAGAAAGACTATAGACAGCCTGACAGCATGGGCTAGATGAGAGCTGTATACCTTGGGGTAGGAACCATCATTTTTGCTGTTTGTTTGCACAGATACCAACAGAAAAACACCCCGTTCTCCAGCAATGAATGGGACAGTTTGGGGACATCGTATAGGCCTCCTGGCAGGTAGAGAGAGAAAGGCTGTGAGATCTCACGTAGCCCCTGCTGTCATTCTGTAAAAGTCATCACTCACCGATGGTAAACCTTTCCACGTCCCCCTTCATCCCCACAGTAATTACCTGACAAGTATCCCAAGTATCTGCCCACACAGCACATTACATAGCAAATTTCCTGTAACTACATGGTGATTACCCAGTCCTTCATGCTGCTGGCTAATTAGAATCTAAAACTGTTTTGTAAAGGTTAATTTATGTGAGACTGATCACACCCCCTTTGCCTACCCCGAGTCCAGGACTTCACATACAGGACTTGGGCTCTTCTGTGGTGCCACCTGTTCCACTTGACCCTTGGGAGGGATCTAACATCTCTGTGGATCGGGGCAGAGAAGGCAGCCAGGCCTGGGCAGACTTTTCATCTGTTGTCAACCCACACGTGCCCAGTCCCCAGCAGATAAATGAATGATGCTGCCACAGCCACAGGAGTCTGACGTGAGGCTCCCTAATGGCTGTGGTCCCCAGGAGTTTGGCTTGGAGCTGCTCAGGACCCTCCATTCTCTCTGGAGGACCTACCACATTAAGCTGTCATCCCCATTGTGCCTTACAGAGGTAAGCACTGCTCTTCTACGGACCAGCTGGTATGGGAGAATTAACACTGGAGAAGAAAAAAAAGAAAAGACAGAAAAGAAAACCCCTTATATACCCCCCTTCCCACCCACCAGTGATATCTCACATGGGGATTTTCTGTTAAGTGGGTGATCATGTGTCTTTCAGCCTGGAGTTTTGAGCTTTCATGGCTGGATTTTGTTCCCTCCTTTAACTGGTTGCAAATCCCTACCCTGTTATCACAAGACAGTTAACTATCTAATCACACAGTTTTATTGCATGCTTAGCCGTGAAATACCCTGTATTGCCAGATGCTGTAACAGACTGTATTAGGGAAATAATAACAAGGCAATTCAGAAGGCTCGTCTCATAGCTGCTGGGTAATTTAGTGACCAGGCTGTTCCGTAATTTTGTTGTCACTGTGGCTCTGTGGATTTGGCTGGGAAGAACTGTGTCAACACATGTGCCGTTTGCTGTGACAGACTGCGTGTTGTACAGCAGCATTGCATGAGAGGAGCTGGTGCATGTGACAATTAGGGGACTCTGCTTGGTTCTGTTTATTATTAGTCAGGGTGGACCTGTGCAAGGGGACCAGTCACTGCTTTCCTTTCTGACTGGTTCGTCAGAAAGACCAAACACTAAATGCTTCTCCTTACCCTCTAGAATTGTTCTCTCCAGGGAAGGATTGAAGATGAAGAGTATGAGGATAGTGGAAAATATGGGATGGGAACTGTTTATCTGGGCAGGGCAAAAAGTCACCCCCTAGGGCTCTGGCAGATTAACACTTCTGCAAGCACCAGGATTTGTTGAAAAGAGGAAGACAGAGAATATATTAAACCATCTGTTTCCCTCTTGCAGTACACTGTAAGGCTGGAACAGAGATGAGTGTGTCTCCTTGTTCATCACTCCTACCTAACCGTGAGAGATGGGAGATTGAGTACTGGCAAGAGACATTTAAAGATGAGCGACATTCGGCAGGAGCCTCAGTAAATTCATATTTACTAGCAAAGGAGGAACAGCAGTATACGAGAGATGTGCAAGCAAGACATTTTCGTTCCATCAGTCCTTGTCTGTGCGTTTCGTGCCTCAGCATGAGCTCAGACATGGCCATCAGCTTTCTCTGACTGTCTGGGCTGGATTTGGGTTTGAACCATCCCTCTTCCCCTCCCAGCCCAGACTGTTTTCTTCTCTCTCTCTCTCTGTAACAGCACAGCACAGACCAGGCTTCAGCAATACTGTAAGGCCCTAGAAGTTGATGAGGAGCGTTCAGCCTCGGGGGTAAGCTTGAGTCTGCAGCTAGCATGACGGCATTAGTGTGCCTCCTGGGGACCTGTGCAAGTAGTGTGCTGGAGAGACCCACACGTAGGAAGAACAGGACAGCAAAAGGCGTGTATGACAACATGACAGCATGTCTGAGTTTGTGAGAGGGTGCGCGCACGTGATGATATGTGAGTGTGTGTTCCTCGGCAGCTGTGTGAAAGCAGGTGTGGGTGATATGGAATGGGTGTGTAAATTTGGAACCATGTGAGGGAGAGAGACTGCATGAGTCCTGTGGTTTTCTTGGCAGCCCAAGGAGTTAATCCAAAAATGCCTGTACTTCTGAGAGCTAGGGTGCATGTGAAGGTGGTGGGTACCCATCCACTGCAGTCTGGTCCTGCATGAGATGAAGGTTAACGCTGAGAAAGGATGCAGTCTATGTAACGGCTGATTGTTCCTTGTGACTTTCATTTACCATCTCTGACTTTTAGCAGCAGGGAAGGAGGGAGGGAGGTGGTGTTCTGCAGACTGTTGTGCAGCAGTAACTGTTGCATTGCAGAGTGCTAAGGGACAGAAAGCAGCTTAAGCACGAGGTACATGTTGAAAACAGAGCAAGTAGGGTCAGCTGGGACCTTTGACCAAAGGGACTATTAGGAAGAACTTTTTTTTCAGGCAGGTAGATGGGAATGGCTTCATTAAAGACGTGAAGAGATGCCTTAGGCTACCGGGGTAAATCCATTTCACTGGGAATGCAGGTTGATGGCATAACTCCCCCTCACTGCCCCATCATCCATGAGGGAAAGGTGAGCTCCCATGCCTTTTATGAAAGATGTTGGTGGTTGCTTGCTTAAAAAGAGTTAGCAGACCTGTTCTGGCCTTTCTGCTGCCTCACCTGCTTGTGGGATGTACCCTGGACAGTCTGCTATTGTGGGACAGGGCATTTTTTCTTTTGTATAAGCTGCGTGGTCGAGCCTAGGAACAAAAGATGCCAGTTCCCCCTTGCAATGCCCTCCTCTGGAGTGTTGAGGCCAGCAGGAAAACAATGACCAGAAACCTGCTTCCAGCCATGCCACTCATTCAGAACTCAAGTCTCAAATGGGCTACTGGGGCCTGAGTATCTAGGCTGCTAAAAGAATGAGAGGGTAGATGCTTCACCTCGTGCTGGTGCCATGGCAGAGAGCTGGGCAGGGCATGCTGGCAAGCCCTCCAAACACGCCGGTGCACGCAGGCCCTGGGAAATCACACGTGTGTAGGATGTGAAGCATTTGGGCATGTCAGCACTGTTGCATACCAAAGGTTGCCTACCCTGTGTGACAGGCAGCGAGTGCCCCCTGCATGGCCGTGGCCCAGAGCCGTGAGGGCCAGCAGGCAGGTGGCCTCTCCAGCTTGTGGCAGCATGTGCTTATGCCCAGGAGCTGAGGCAGTGGCACACAGCAGTGCACAGCCACTGGCAGGGGCTCAGGGCCAGTGCTGGGCACAGGGCAGGAAAAAAAGCACCGCAGTTTATGGGAACAAAGTGACTGCTGGTGTAAAGAGTAGTTCCCTCAGCTTTATTGAGCTGCCATGGGAGAAGCATCTGTTTTGCAGGACCTGTTCTTCTCCCAAAATGACTTTAAAGGTTATTACTTGGTTGCATTTTTATCTCTGTTCTCACATTTCCTTCATCTGGACAACGAAAGAAAGGAAGAGCATCAAAGCAAGCCTCCAACATTGTCCAGATATCAGATGGGGAGTATGTGTGTTCAGAGGGACTTGGATCTTGAAGGTAAATACTGGATGTGCTGGGAAGAGTGGAGATTGCAGGGGGAAAGCTTTCCCATTTCACAAAGGAAATGAACTGCCTGATGTTACATATAACCTAGATGGGAGGTACAAGAATAAAGAGGTGGCAGTTAGGAGGCTTTTTGATATTTGAGAGATGAAGGTTCAATTTCCTGCCGTCACACACAGCCTGTGTGATGTGGGACAGGTCATTTAGTCCCCTGCTGCCCAAGTTCACCCCTGCGATATGGCAATGGCATCTGCTTTACAGAAGAATTAAGAACGCAAATACTCTACCACGAGGCACTGGGTTATCACAGAGAGCAAGCAAGAAAACACAGGTACCTAAAATGAAATCTGCCCATGTAACCCATCCCAACAGCATCAGAAACCTCTGATGGTCTGGCTCCTAGGCACAGGGTGGTTAAACAGGAGCTGTTTCTTGCTCAGTGCTTTGACAATGCCTAGCAAATTACAGATAGTTCTTGGTTGTTTCCTAGATGTTGCCATATTCACTGAAATTCCTCTGATAATGAAATTCCTCTGAATGAGCCAAGATTTTTCTCCTCCTGCTGCTGCAAGGGGACAGTTCAGCATATACCACGAAGTGCCGCTTACAGGTGCAGTGGAGCACAAATTCCACGCACATGCGTGCACGGAGTAAAGGAACGCGCACTTGTCTATTGGTGAAACTTCTGCTTGAAGCTGGAATAAGGTGGTATGTCACCATGCCACTTTTTTTATTGTGGAGATAACTATACTTTCACTTTTTGGAGAATACAGCTCTGTTCAGAGAGCTCTGATGATCTTAGCAAGTGATGCTACTGCTGCTGGGTTTCTGCAAGCACCCGCTGATTTAGGAGCTGCTTCTTCTCTGGAAAGCACGGTACAACCCATCAGCTGGTTGGTTTCATCTTGTTTCTGTGACTCGCCTTCTGCATCACAGCTCCCAGGGAGCTCAACACAAGTGGGGATGCCTGATGGGCAAGTCAGTAGAAAGTTGTCTTCTGGCCGGCAGCAACTGCTTTATCACAGCAGCCCGTGTGAGCACAGCTGGATATACTGTCCCTGCACCTTTCAAGGCCATATGGTGCTCCCTCATGATTTATTAGCCCGGTACAGTCACGGAGAGGCAAGAATATGTAGTGTTCCCTCAACCTGTGTCCCCTGCTCCCTCAACCTGTGTCCTGTGTGCTTTCTTACTGTGGTGCTGCCACTTGTATGCATGTATGTTGAATCTCCTGTCCCTTTCCTTTTGAAGTCCTGCATCATAGGACCAATCTGTCACAAGAATGAGGTGATGCAGAAATCTGACTTCACATCGAGAACGGTAATATGTACACTCACAGAAACATTCTGCCATTATCATTGTACCTGTGGTTTGAGTTCTGGACGAGCAAGCCAAGACAGCGCTGTAGGTAGGAGCTGGTGGTGCAGCTAGATGGTCAGGGTAGAGATTTTTAGATCCCTGTTAGCATGCAGAGATCTGCTAGGGAATCTTTTGGGAAAGATAACGAGATGGAATTTCCCGGGTTCTCTTGTCTCTCCAGCAGTCACTTGTAGAAGGTGTTTATTTATATCTTGACAGTTCTCATATGTTAGTATAAAAGAAAAAGGAGTTTGGTCTTTGCTCTACTGCTACCAAGCAACAGTGAGCTCCGCATGTTAGTGAGTCTGCAGACTATGACATACAAGTGTAATAATTAATACAACTACATTGAGTGCTTTCCTATTCCTCTGTTTTGGTTCGTTGAACAGCAGCATGTGATCCACACTTGAGGTGCTAGAGGTAGTCCTGGTTTTGAAATGGCAAAGTTCAAATAGCATGTCCCCAGTGGTTTAGCCATAGAGGGGGACAGTATTCTCTTCGTAGATGTCGGGGTATTTAAGGCTGCTTCCCTGTTATGCACCTACAGTCAGAAATAGACCTCGGTGACTGTCTTCTTCTCCCTGGCTGTCCCCTCTTCCCTCTTTATAGCTGTTATAGCTTCAGTGGCTTTTGAATTCAAGCTTTCAATATCCCATGACCAAACCTCTGCAGATAGCATGGAGAATTGGTTTCCATGCCTGAGATGCCAGCTTTCAGAGAGCACGTTGATGCGTTGTGCTGAGTAAGGGAATGGACCAGGCTAAAACTAACCTGGGAATATAAGCCGACTCTGGTGTTTGCGTGGAGGAAGAATGGAGGGCTGGTGGTAGCCATGATTAGTTAACCTGCTGGGTTTTAAACTGGTTTGTGGATTAAGAATTTACTGGGAGCTATATGTCCTGGGCTTTGTGCAAATCAAACTACAAGCTAGGCCAGCTTCAGGATTACTGGTGGGCTGAATAAATTGTGTTGCAGTGGCTGCAAGTGGGCACATAATTCTAGATGTTTGGCACCCAGTTGTTAGGAGCAGCAGCAATAAAACACAGCAGCAAGAAGAGGAAAGAGACTGGGGTGGGATTGAATGACACCCGCTTTATGAATTCTGGCTGCTGCCTCCAGCTGTGTTTATGCACACACACGCACACACACACACGTGTGACTCACAGCTGTAGCCCTGCCTGGCAAGTGAGGCAGCACACACGTGTTTGTCATGTCTCTCCAGGAAGCTTTCCCAGCGTTATTGCTTCTGCAAGCCCAGTGGGTCCCCACTGACCCCATTGCTGTGCTTTGTGGTGGGTTAGCGCTGGGAGAGCATCCTGGGGATCACGCCAGGGACCGCCTGGACAGATTAGCAAAGCTTTTTTCCCACGGATTGCCTTGCTACAGAACCAGTCTGTATCCGTGACAGGTTTACTCTACTATCAAACCCACAAGAGACTTGCGTGACCACTTAGGCTATAAATCTGCTCCTTTAATACATTTAGTCCTCAGCTAGTCATTTCTCTCCTGTGATGTTTCTCATCTCTTTTCTTCACTTCTCTGCTTCAAAGCTGCCATTATTCCTGACTTCCCCCACCACCACCCCGTTATTTCTTTCCTTCTCTGTGTTTTTCTCCCATGTTGGCAAAGTTGCTGGAGCAGTCTGATTACCTTGCTGGGGTTCTGGTCCTGCTGTAAAGTGGACATGTTGCCTTTCCTTTCCTCCTTACTTTCCACCTCATTTTAAGATGCTTGTGTAGGCACAAAAGGGAACACCAGTTATAGACCAGTTATAGACAGAAGCATTTTAAACCTATTATTATCCAGCTTTGCTAAAGCCCTCTTTTTGCTTTCCTTTCAGGAATGACATATCATAGAATTATAGCATGGTTTGGGTTGGAAGGGACCTTGAAGATCAGCAGGAACACCTTCCACTAGACCAAGTCGCTCCAAGTCCCATCCAACCTGGCCTGGAACACTGGGGCATCCACAGCGGCTCTGGGCAACCTCTTCCAGTACCTCACCACCCTCACCATAAAGAATTTCTTCCTAAGACCTAATCATTATCTACCCTCTTTCAACTTAAAGCCATTCCCCCTTGTCCTATCACTACATGCCCCTGAGAAAAGCCCCTCTCCAGCTTTCTCATAGGCCTCCATTAGGTACTGCAGGGCTGCTATAAGGTCTCCATGGAGCCTTCTCTTCTCCGGGCTGAACCACCCCAACTCTCTCAGCCTGTCTGCACAGGAGAGGTGCTCCAGCCCTCCGATCGTCTTTGTGGCCTCCTCTGGACTCACTCCAACAGGTCCCTGTCCTTCTTATGTTGAGCTGAACGCAGCACTGCAGGTAGGCTCTCACAAGAGCAGAGTAGAGGGGGGGAATCAACTCCCTTGACCAGCTGGCCATGCTGCTTTTGATGCAGCCAGGGATACCATTGGCTATCTGGGCTGCACACGTTGCTGGGTCATGTTGAGCTTCTCGTCTTCCAGCGCACTCAAGTCTTTCTCCTCAGGACTGCTCTCAGTCCATTCATTGCCCTGACCTGCATGCAGGACTTTGCATTTGGCCTCGTTGAACTTCACGTCCATTTGTCTTTTCTACCAGCTTGTCATATTTTGCATCTTTCTGACCTCCTATGAGTGAGGTGAAATGCCTTCATGGTGGCCTGCAAGGAGCAAATGTCTTATGGAGAATCCTCTGTGGTTCAGGCACAGGAGATGTTGGCACCATTATGTTGCTAACAGTTTGTAATAGTATTTTCCTAGAATCTTAAATGTAGGGCATACTGATGGGTTTGGAATCCTAGAGAAAATATTTCAGCCTGGTGTCCTATAAACTCTTTTGCCTCTTAATAAGACACTGAGGATATGATTTCACAGCCCATGTACCCCCTAGGTGTCTGAGAGTCTACCTGGGAAGAGGCCAGAAACGTCTTGCTCCTTAGAGTTTGCAATTTAATCCATCTGAGTAAGGGAGGTAAATTGCTGTATACATCACGTGCACACTTCTCTGTGTGTGTGTGTGTGTGTACGTGTGGCCAACAGCGGGTTCATACACAGGTGCACACACCAGCCAGGGACACAGAAACAATTAACCCTACGCCCACATGCAAAGTGGGGAGAACTGGTGGAAGAATTACCTGGTGCTAAGGTGAAGGACTGAGCGTGTCTCCTGTGCCTGCCAGTGGAGCTGCTGTCCTTGGGGGAGGGAGGGGAGGTGGCAGCCGCATGCTGTCAGTGCCGTTGGAGCAGCTTTCATTGAAACCAGAGCTCTTCTGGGGCTAAGTCAGCCCCAGCCATCGAAGAATCCCTGTTGCACCATGACCCGCTCTCCTCAATGCAGGGCACTGCGTAAAGCCACCATCTGTCCTAATGCAATGTATGTTTTTAACAGCATCGAGTTCCACAGTAATTTTGTAGTGATTTTTCATTTAATCCGCTTGGCGTGGCTTGCTAGCTGTTGTTTTGCTTTCAGATAATGTACCAAAAGGAAATTTCCTCCGTGTTCTGTGTTCCTGGCCCTGATTTGGATCCAACGTTCACACAATTTGGAAAGGAATGAGGAGAGAGTAATTTTCCAGTTTCACTGCTGCTCTTTTTTCTAAGAGGCAGGCACTGGGGGGTTGCCATACCTGGATCACTCTGTTCAGGAGTGAGTTACTGGTCTAATAACACAGTCTTTGGCATTGGCCAGAGGAAGCTATTTCAGTAAAGCAGAGAATGGCAGTCATTGTATGCAGGGAAAGCAGTAAATTGCAGCATTGCTTAAAGAAGGAGCAGTGAGACCTCCAGGCTGAACTGGCAGAGTAGCATTTTGCAGGAGCTGCTGTTTTTTAGCAGCAAGTCTCAGCTTTTGACTTAATGGGCCACAGGGCAGCTTGTACACAGAAGAAATTGAATCTGGGATCATGGAGCCTGACTTCATGAGCGTGTCCTTTCTGAGCTCTAAAGGCCTGTTTTGCAAGTATTTTCTCTCTCATGAAATATGCTGTTTCTCTTTTCCTGTAACCTTCGGGAAGCAAAAGTAAACATTGCGTACATTGCACAGGGAGGTGGGGGGAAAAGAAATTTTCTTCGTATGACCCAAATGTCTTCCCCCACATCAAAATGTCTTGACTGCAAAGTTTACTATTTTTTGCCATTCAAGCTAGGCAAAACTGCGCTTCTCTCTTTCAGAATAGGATAAGGCTCTCATGTCTGGCCAGCTTCGCTAGATACGTTGAGGAGATACAGATGGTTTAAATTCTGCCTGGAGTCTTGTGTTTCTCCATAGCTGGCTCTAGCCGTTCAGAAGTTCATATCCAGAAGTGATTAACAAGGGCTTTTAGAGAGAATTGAGACCATTCACATTTGGCTCCCAGCCACTGAATTTTGGATCTCAAGACTACTGCAGGTACAGGTCTAAATCTTGGCTACCACTACGTACCTGGCCAAAGGGAAGGTTAAAGTGAAAGAAACTGTTTCTGCCTCTATGTTTTTCAAAAAAGTTTGGTGAAATCTCTAGAAACAAGGAGATACTAAACCATTGGTAACAGGGACAGGTCTTCTTTTTGAATATCTGAAAAACACATAGTGCCTGGTGATCACTATCATAAATTCATTATATTCTACCTCTCAGTCTTTTTCATTAGTGGATCCCAGGGCTCAGCTGCAAATGTAATGCCCACATCTGCAAAAAGCTAAGCAGCCCATCTGTATTTGCAAGCTGGTATCTGCCGTTTCATCTCTGTTGCATAGCCTTGATATAGTTTCCATAGGTGGTTCCCTGCCAGACTGCTGCAGCTGTGTCCAGACACCCTGGGTTCATGTATTTATAAGCTTCTCTTGGCCTGCATAGGCTGTTTGCCTCATTTATTTTTCCTCATCTTACCCTGTTTGGTGTACTTTTTGCTCCTTGCACAGAAGCTGGTCCTTATGCTCTGGTTGCTGCAAGCCCTGGAGCCAGTCCTCACTGCTTCGTAGCCAAAGCCCACCTTTCACTGGAACGCTGGCTTTGTAGGTGGGGGGAGTTTACAGTCCCCTTCCTCAGGGACTCATTACGCTCAAAGCAAAGTTATACACAGAGACACTATAAAGATTCAGAAATCCCTGGAACTCTTTCCCTTTACTAGCACTGGTATGTGCAGGGGATGGCAAAATGATAGACGCCTGCTGCCACCCAGGGACATTGTGCTCCTGTGCCCACCATAAAAATGGTGCAGCCTTTCTCTTTTCACTTTTCTGCACCAGCCTTCCTCTCCAAATGACCGAGGAAATACTCTTGCTTTTATAATAACTGGTTACCTCTGCAGTGTGACCCATTGCTGCCTCACCGAGTCACATCCTCTGTTTATTGCTTCCCACTTCTAGCCTTTATTTTGAGGTGGAAAACTGGCTTGCCCGAGGCAGCAGCTAGCTGGTTTTCTTTTGTGCTCCATTTGAGAGGACACCATCAAAGTTTGACAGACCTCTTTTCAACTTAGATGCAGAAAACCCCCAAACAGAAAATACAAAACAAATAAACAAAACAGAGAAGGTATGGGAGCCTTTCATGAAAACAAAGCTTGAAGTTTTCCACTAATAGTTGAGCCCCCTGTATCAAACAGAGTTCATAAGCTTCACACAAATTACCCAAGTGGTTGCTGCAACTGGCATGTATGCATCTCATCATCGGCTGACGCATGTATGACTTGATCTGGAATGCAAATATTGGTTGGCACTCCCAGAAACAGGAAAGCGTGTGCACAGTGGGTGCAAATGCAAATAGCATCCCCTGGAGAAATGACCGTGAAGTTGCCTGTGGTCATGGAAACCACTTCTGCCTTCCCTCCCCTTCCAGCACGGTGGGACTGGAAGGAACAGTTTGTTCTCGCAGTAGCTGTCTTGTGCACGATCTGAGAGCTCCTGTGAAGCCGAATGTGGTTAGCCTTTGTGCTTTGCCATGCTTTCAGCGGCAGGCCACATACAGTTAACAGTCTTCCCCAACCCCACCAACACCCCTTCAAAGAGAAAATTAGATCAAAGTTTTATCAGTTCCCTGTGTTTGAGAGTAACACATGCCAGGATTAATAGTTCTCAATTTTTCAGAAATATTAAAATTTGCTCTCTATTGTCAGGACAATAAATCTTTTACCCTGCAAGTTCATCTTGCTCTGAGAACGACCGTGCGATTACTGACCCCAATTACACAATTAAATCTTTGAAATAATACTGTTTGATATTAAACAATTACATTTCTCATATGAAAATATCACCATTCTCTTGCCAGCTAAGAGGGTATTAATAATGCATCTACACAGATTCTATTGTGTGTTAATAATGAATGTCTACAAAACCTTATAGGATGTTAATACCACATGTACCCACAAAGCTCTATAGGATGCTAATATACACCCACAAGGCCCTAGGAA
The DNA here is from genome assembly GCF_023634085.1 of Falco cherrug. NCBI lineage: Eukaryota > Metazoa > Chordata > Aves > Falconiformes > Falconidae > Falco > Falco cherrug. The sequence continues at coordinate 5,307,214 of NC_073701.1, forward strand.
ATGCAAATGATGAATCCAGAGCAAGGAAATAGTATTCCCTGTCCATTCTAGTCTCCAATATTGCATTCGACTCCAAGCAGCAGAATGTCACAGGAAGACTCGACGAAAGTTCAGATTTGAGCAGCAGGAGCAGCCAGAAGCTCAGGAGCTTGACTTGAGGAACAAGGGAAATGGCTGTGCTGGCTTGTGAGGTCTAAGGGTGCATAAGTGGTAACCATCGGAAGTTACATTTGAGTCCCACTAAGAACCAGAGGTTTTGGCAGTGACCTCAGTGGGATTTGGGTTGGAAAGTGTGAGGATTTGTAGGGGACATGTGGGTCTAATCAGAGACTAAAATGGAAACATGGAAAGTGGTGGTATGCTCAGCTAGAAAGTGGTGTGAAATTGTCAGCTGTACCTGCAAAATACAAGTGTGCCAAGCTGTTTCCCTCATTGGATGTAATAACTAAAAGGAACAAAATTGCACTGAGAAAGGAAAGGTGAAATCTGTCTGGCGTGAGTAACGTAGGTATTGAGATCTGACTTATGAACTACTTACTGTGTGAAGTAAGTCCTGAAAAAATGAGGTAGGAGTCACATTGCTGGCAATTGTTAAATCCAGTCTGGGCTAGGCTGTAGGAGAAACACTGAAGGGAATGATACGGGCCAGGCTCCACTGGTGCTGGACTAGGTGACATAAATGGTTACTTCTGCCTCTGCTGTCCTTGGTTATGTCATGACTGCATATGCTTACAAATCCTAGTGCAAGTGCATGCTGGTTAGCAAGCATCCAGAGAACTTTCACAGTAGTATTTACCTTCTGGTTGCTCTGGGATACTGAAATATGTGAGTCTTCATCTCCGAACTTGATTTAAAAATAAGCAACTCTGCAGCGTGGTGTTGGATGACAACGATGTGTCCCTGCAGTTCCCTGCCAGAAGGTAATAATTCACACCTACAAAGTGGAAGTTACTTGGCAATTATGGAAAGATGTCCTTTACTCTTCACGCTGGTTCTTGAGCACTGCAAGCAGAGAAGCTTCTCCCTTCATTGCTAAACAATACGTTAAGTTGCACTGAAGGAAAGATCCCGTACAAATTCAGTTTAGCCCCACAGAGCGGGTAAGCTTCTCCTGTTGCCGCAGAGAGGGGCTCAGTCCCGTGCGGGGGACGGGCGGTATGGCACTTTGTGTTCCGCAGGTTTTTCATGGCAGCACACATTGGAGCAAGCGGTGACGGGCTTGGCAGGGCATTTGGTTGTGCCTTTCGGCATGCTCAGCAGTGACAGTAACTCTTTCTGGTTGGATGGTGTTTACCCCCGTGCCCCGTGCTCGGTGGTTTCTGAGACAGGCTGGCAAAGGCAGCACACAAAGACGATGTATGCAGTGTGCAGCACCGCTTGCGTGAGAGAGTGACTTAAGGAGAACATAACCCCTGACCAGGAGAGTTGGAAAAGCAAAACAAACCAGAAAAAAACCCCTAAACAAACCTTTAGACAGGTCCCCTAGGAACAGACTGGGGTACTGTGTAACAAAAGAACTATTTGCTTCAGCTATAAAACCCTCCTTTTGTGGTCTCTTCTGTGTGTATTGTACTGAATATATTGACTGGCAGGAATGTTCCTGGGAACAGTGAATTTTATGTAAATATTAGAGACTATTTGCAGGAAGCAAAATTTGAACTCATAAAAAGTAGTAGTCTCTATGGAAGCCCGATCCTAAAGGTTACTCAGAAAACAGAAACATTCAATGGGATTTACTGCATATATTTAACAAAAGTATATCTAACCCAGCTCCAATTTTGAATATCAACTGTCTGGGGACAGTTTGTGGACAAACAATATGCTGAGAATTATTTACTGAGACAAGTCAGCAAATAATTGCAAATGACAAATAAATTTGAGAAAATTACAAACTGCTTGTGGACAATTCATGAACAGAAGCAAGGCAAAATTAATCAGATAAATTATTCACAACGAATGAATCTCTCAGCTCTAATTAAAACTCTGTAGGGTATTAATAATACATGCCCAGAGAACCACAAACAGAATCGGATAACCAAAAGGATCCATCTGTGTCTGCATCACAGACCTTCCCATCCTATAACAGGGTGTTTCTCTTACCAACATTTCTCAGGATCTTTCTGTGTTTGAGTGTTGGTTCTGGTTGCAGCTGATAAAAACGCTCTTTGCGCGCAGTGTCTGTGGTTAGTGTAGTAGGTTTCTCAATGATGTTTGCGGTGTGTGGGATTGTTCCTTCTGTGGTTTTGGTTTTTTGTGTTGCTGCTTTTCCAGCCCTTGGGGAGTTCCTGGGGAATATGCAAAGTATTACCTCGGCTTATCTGAAGTTGTTAAGGCTTTTCTTTCATGAGTGTCTCGCATTTTTTCATAAGATACAGGTACGAGCAAAGACCTAAGCATTTAATCCTGAAAATGCTCAGGAGTGGGAACCACGCTGGCTCCACCAGCCTGGGGGTCCCCCCAGTAGCTCTGCCAGTTCCCCACCCCCCTCCCCCCGCCTTGTATTGCAGTTTGGGACTCGCTGCTGCACGTAGGTCTGCCGTGCCCCGGTGTATGATGTCTGCTTAGAGGAAGCCTTACCCAGAGCTGGGAGTATTTTGAGGGGCTCAGTCACCATGTGTAGCAGGAGCCCCTGCCAGGGGCAACAAGCAGAAGCCGATGGCAGTACACTGGGGTGTGGGCTGGGTGCGTGACCATAAGTCGCGCTGCATGCTTAAAAATTCCAGGAAGAGAAGGAAATTGGCTTTTCCCCCCTCCCCCACTTGTATAATTTGGCTCTGCTTTTAATATAACTGTGTCTTTGCACTCTCAGGAACTCCCCAAACCCATTCCCCCTACTCTGATTCCCTGCCTGACAGACAAGACCTAGTCAATCAGAAAATTGTTTAATACTTTTCCTTTTATTCCCAAGAGATCTCCTGGCCTTCTGTGTTCTCATTCATCAGCCCCTTTTCTACTAGCCACCCCCACCCCTCATGTGTCTTTTATCTGCTTAAAACCAATCACTCTTCCCCTCTTCTTTTTTTCACTTCACAAAAGGAATCAGAATTTAATAAGAGCAAGCTGCAAAATATCAGCATTAATCCCCTTGTCCTCATGGGGCTGCCTCCATGAGTCCCTGGGTCCCCTTATCGGCACCAAACTGTATTTCACCAGCTAGAACCCTTCTGATAGCATAAATACCTGCCATGCAGGTGTCTCCAGCTGACAAGATAACGCATTATCAATCATACATCCCCCATTTATGCAAAAAGCCCATCTTTCTTCTGTTTATTTCATCTCGTGGTGGATGGAGAGCTGGGGAAGGGAGGGGCTGAAAAATTAGTTTTTTTCTGTTCGCATACACTTGAAGAACCAAATGACATGTCTCCTGCCTATACAAAGCAAAGGCCTTTCTCTCCTGTAATTCACTTACTAGCGTCCGTGCAGTGGTGGTGTTGCAGAGAAATGGGTAGGGAGTAATTGACTGTGGAATCCCATTAAGCTTTGTCATAATGCACGGTCCCAGACTGGGCACCGCAGGAACACCTCCATCAAAATGACCTGCCAGAGGGAGTGGTGGAGGGATGCTTACCCCCATGCAGAAGGCAAAAGATGCTCAGAGTACATCCTGCTCTTCACGGGCCACCCTTAGGAGCCTGATTCACTCATATGCCAGGGCAAGGACATGGCCTTGTCTCAGGGAACTGCAGGGCTGACTCAGCCCTAAATCGTCCTGTGTCAAGGGACACTTTTCAAGAGGGGCTGTGGAGTGGAGTGGGGAGAGATGACACTGGCTTGGCTTTGGCAGTGGGCAAGCTTTCATCTCAGGGTGATGGCAGGGGGCTAAGCCACCACCTGAGGGGGGTGCTGGAGGTGGCTTGTGGGAGCGAGCCCTCTGAGCTAGCAGCTTGTGTTTCTCCTGTGACAGCCCTCATCACATGCCTGCTGAGGCTCAGGGGGACTGCAGGCTGAAGAGGATCTGCTTCAGTTCACGACCCTTCTAGCTGTGTCTTCTGACACAATTCACCACCACCAGCAAGGGAGGAATAGCGTGGGTTGTGCAGCAAACAGCTTGCTTTACTTCCTCCTCCAGGGCAGCGTAGGACGGGACTGTCTTAGCACGGGGATGCACTAGGGACATATAGGTCCATGTAGGATCACAGGTTTCCTACAGCTTTAGTTATATTATCTGAACTCCGTAAGGTTAAACTGGTGCAGCCTCCATGTCTGTAACAGCTGTTGGTATAAAGATGTTTTTAACCATTGGAGTCTGTTCTGTTCAGTTTAGGGAATTAAGCTTTAATGGTAGAAGGGCCCCACACAGGTCTAACACTTGTTTTGATTGAAATGTCTGGTTAAGATTTTACTGACTCAAATAGACCTGTACAAAGCATTGAGTTGACCAGCTTGACCTACACTCTGAAGTCTGATCTCAGTGGTAGCTGTCATATACAGAAGACCGGTTTGAAAGTCCAAACCCTGCTAAAAAAAAAAAAAAAAAAAAAAAAAAAAAAAGATTCCTTCATAAGCGAAGGAATGGTGATGCAGTGCCATTTCCATTCCTGAAAGGTGGCATTTTCTCTGCTCCACAGCACCTTCGGTTCACAGAGTGGCTGATGATGTGTGGGGAGGGAAATAAGCAGCAAGAGCGAATGACCTCAGAGGCAGCAAAGAGCTTGGTTTCCATTGCAAATGCCCTTATTAGGATGGGGAAAGGTAGGGGGAAAAAAGATGGGAAAAAGAAAAAAAAGGCAGAAAGTACGAAGCAGAAAAATGACTAGAAAAGATGTCTTCAGCTGTTTCCACACCAGCTTGAGCTGCTCCTAAAAGTGATTGTGGTTCCTTAAATGTATGTTTAACCCTATCCTCACAAGCGTTATCTATTCCTTAATAAAGGCAGGTTTTTAAACCAACAGGTGTATCACACTGTAGTATTTATCTTGGTCTCTAATCTGTACTTGATTTGTAATATGCTTGGAGCAGGGGTTGTATCTTTGGTCTCTGTGTGTGTAATATTATCGTAGTGGATTTCTGTTCTGCAAATACAGCTCCTGTGTGCTGCCTCCGTACAAAATATTAGAGATGGTAATAAATCACAGTCAGGCCTGATTCTGGGAAGATCAGTTGCGTGGGACAGGAAAAGAACAGTGGTTGTTAAACCCAAATCATAGATGTTCCTGTACACTCTTAAAGTCATTGTCTCGTTTCATTGTCTGCCCTTGCTACTTGTTAAAAAGTAAAATGACTCCTTTAGGAGGAAGGCTTGTTCTGTTGGTGCTGAAGATCCCAGCTTTTAAGCTCTGGGGACAGGTGTGGTATCTGCCATCACTCACAGAGCCTGGGAATCAAAATGCTTGCGCCTGTTATGTCAGTGAGAGCGTCTGCTTCACCCTGACAAAGGACTCACTTGACTGGTGGACTAGTTATAATGAATTAGCTAACTGAGCTAGTGTCCCTTTCCTCCCTCATCAAGGGTAATTAGCATCCTCTGCCACCCCAGTCCCTCAACCCACAGGAGTCCCCCCCTTTGCACTGAGGTGCTACAAGGAGATCAGCTCTGTCCCCAGACCCTCCAATTTTCCGTGTTACAACTGATGTCGTTTGCCAGACCTCTACCTCCTTTTTGCCCTTGGGACCTCTCTAGGAAGGCACGTGTCTTATTACATTAGGACAGTTCCCTGTGAGGACATGGAGATGTATGGATCACGTCTACTGCAGTTTCCATCTCCAAACTATGACACATCATCGATCAGCAACATTCTGCTCTTGTGTTTGCTCTCTCAGTCATTAATGACCTTGATGGACACCTTCCGCTGTAAAAGTGTATTGTACTGCCATGTTTTTACAGCACTGAAAAACATGCCTGTGATGCCATCAGGAGCCTCCTGTTTCTTCTCCGGCATTGAAATTTTTGCTATATCCACAGTGAGAGAGAACATTAGCATGAATGAACATGATGGAGGGCTATAAAGATTTTATTATCGCAATTTTAGGCTGTTCATCTTATGAGAGGCAAACTAACTCCTTGGGAGGGAAGTGCTTTGGGAAGCACTCTCCGAGCAGTTTGGGGAGGAATCCCAGTGGGGACAGAAGAGAAGAAGGACAAGAGAATTTGTGTTGTTCATAAAAGCAGAATAAAGGTGGTTTGCCATAATCCACCCTGAGCTACACTCAGGTAGTGTGAAATTGTTGTCTTGAGCTGGCCTGCCCTGGTATAATGAAGAACGATATTTAGACTCTTATACATGCTAGTTTGGGACTGGGTAATGTGATTAATAAAAAGCTGCTTGCACAATACGCAGCACAGCTGCCATGGCACGTGTGCACATTCTGGACTTGTGGATGAATAGACATTGGGTGTGTAAGCACTTTTCCCATATTTAATCCACTTGGCCCTCCTCCCCCTTTAAAAAAGACAGTTTCTGTCCATCTTTCCTTGGTCTCTGGACTGTGACTTTCAGACAGGTCTGGATAAGTCTGTGTGGGTTGTTTTGTCACTTATTACCAGGGCATTGCAGAGCTCTCTGAGTTTAAATTTATGTGTTCCGGCTTTTATTGCTGTGCCACTTGGCTCTTTTGAATTATCTCAGTCACCAAATGAATTTTATAGTCCATTGGGGGCTGTCCATGCTTGTTAAGGTGATATTTCCATCTCCAGCATGCCGTGGAATTTCATCTGCCACGCAGTGATCACTTCTACCTGCCAGCTGCCTATCGCTTCTTCAAGAAACATCTCTGCTCCTTGGAGACTCATGCAGTTATGGAGTCGGTTGTGTGAGGGGCTTCTGGAAAAACATCCAGCTCACAGTGCACGTTGGGACAGAGCTTTTGCTCAGGAAGGAGGTGAAATGGATTCTGTTACAATGTTGGGTTGTGCTGGCTGTCAAGCTGGCTCTGTTTGGTGCAAAGAACATGCAAGGTATGGCTTTTGGGTACTGTGTACCCCAGAGCCCTGCTTCAAAGGCTTCAAGTGCATCCCTCAGTAATTAAAAGGGATTATCAGGCAGATGAGGTGGCCCCATGGTAGGTGACTAGAGGAACAGTAGGGACCTGGGCATACACAGGGCTGTAGCTGCAGGAACCACAGACTCCACTGGGACCTCAGGTTCTGCTGACAGCGCCCAGCCCCCTCACCCGGGCCTGACTGGGCAGAAGGGTGTTTGTAGAGAGCTTCTGACAGCACAGCCCTAAGGGCTTGGCTCTAGGGAAGACTCCATCTTTGTGCAGAGCTGCTTTTTGTGCTTTTCTGACAAAGACACCAGTATGGTGCTCTGTCATGGTGCAGACACTCAGAGCGGACCTGAATTTTTCTTCCTTTGTTGCTTGTCCTCGTGATGCCACTCTTTTGGTCTGCATGAGACTGACCCCTCTCCCTCTTTCAGAGGGGGTTCTCAATTTGCAGATGGCTCTTCAATGTCGTGTTACTGAAGTTGTCAAAGTTTTGGGGACATTTTGGTGAGGGTTTCCCATGCCCTGCATCAGGGCACATATTGCAGCAGATCTGCATGGTGGTAGAAGTGGGAGAGGATATGAGGAATTTATCATTCTGCAGTGATGAGTGCTCAGGACTTGATATGGTGCTGCAGAGTGAGGACTAGTCCAAGCACAGACCTCACAGGTTGCGCTCCTAGCATGGATCGTGAAAGTCTCCCTCTCCAGCTCTGTGTCCAGAAGTCCAGCATCATCTTCTGTCTTTCCCAGGAGACTTTACCTCTTCCCAGTGTTCCTCCTAGCCCTTAAAGACACACTTGGCATTGCTGTTTAAATCTCTCAAGATGACTTTGTCTTGGAACCTCTGACCTGTTTCATTTGGGACCACTACCAAAAAGCAATTTTAGGCCCTTTGTGCCCTTCGCTGGCTTGGCTGGTCAGCAGCCCATCCACTTCCTCAGTCCTGGGAGCCTGTAGCTAGAGATCGGCTCCGTTTGTCACCCACAGTATGTTATCCATCACATAGGCAAGACACTAGCTGTTCTTCAGATGATCTGGGGTTCTTACATTTTTTCCCTGATCCCCTTAGCAGACCTTCTATAGGAATAAACCACTGGAAGACAACTTGCCAGTTTCTTTTTCCTGTGCAGAGGGCTCCTGATGGTATTTCTCCACGAGTCTCTGCTGGACTTAATGTGATGTTGTTTCCTTTCTCCACTCCTTCTTTGTAAACTACTGATCGGTGATATATTGCAGCTGTTTCCGCGATTCATTTTCTTAAGCCTGTTGTAAGGCTAATTGGTTTTCAGTTTAAGTCCTGAATCTTGCAAATTACTGTGTGTGGGCACTTTGCAGGATCCGGGCCCCAAATTTTCATTCTCCACTGTCATTAGCTGTGTTAGAGTCTGTGTTAATCCCTCTCCAGCTAACTGTCTTCATACAGCAATTTAACTGCTTCATATTAACCTGGCGTGGTTCTTCCTGCTGGCTTGTGCTGCGTTCCTATGTCACCCTTCTGGCAGCCACTGCGTCTCTCCTACTAAGTGCAAATAAAAGCAAATTATAAACAAAATAAAGCTTAGACTTGTACATTTCCTCCTGTTCTGTCCCCCCCCAAAAAAAAAAAAAAAAAAAAAAAAAAAAAGATTCCTGTAAGGAGTTATCATGTCCATCATTTAACTAAACTGTATGTACATATCTAGTGTTTTTAATCTCCCCTCATAAATAAATCCCTTTTGGCCCTTATCTAATTCAGCTGTCTGGAAATTAAAACATAACATAGAGCTCACAATAGGAAGAAGTCTGAAATGTCTTTTTTGGGGGGAGGGAGAAGACCAGGGCAGGGACTGAATGGCGGGAAATAATACGTGGTATTTTATGACCCCTTCCACCTAATGTACTTTGCAAACAGGAGCAAATTAAGGGTCACCATGTCCCCATGAGGCTGGGAAGTCTTGTCGCAAATCTGTGTCAGCCAGCACTGGTCTTTATGAAGCACGCACAGCTGTTGGAATTGCTCAGCCACTGCAGGGATAGAAGTCATTTCTTCCTGCTGCAGGAAATTAGCTTCTGCCTGTTTCAGTTGGAGGTGGAGAGGAGAGTTCCCATTAGGAGCAGAAGGCCTCTGAAAGTGATGAAAAATTCTGACCCCTTTTAATAAAGGTAACTGGATTAAATGTGAATGCATTATAAATGCTCTGTATTTGAGAGGCAGGAAAATTCAGAGGCAGAAAGACAAAGTGATACGTCCAGCATAATGCAGCAAACTAGAGACAGAGAGAGGGAATCTTCATCAGTTGCCCTGACTGCAGAACAGTCCTCCTTTCTGCAAGTAGCAGTGCGTTTTCCTTACTTGTGGCCAGCAGCATGAATTTTGGGCTGTACAGCTAGGGATTCGATTGAATGGCTTTATCAGAAACTCCAGATTTGCTTACAGGCACCAAGGGAACAGTCTTTCTCAGGAGATTTCCAAGGCTTCCTCCTTTAAGGAAGATTGTTTTCAAGGAAAATGAGAGCAGCTGTCTTGCTGGTGGTATCTTGGCATCCCATTCTGGTGTGCCCCCAGCTCTAGGAAGGCACACTGGCCTGCCCTGAGAAGAGATAGTAGAAGGTACCAGGTTTTTTTCAGGTATGGCTGTATTTCTGAATGTAGGCTTGTTTTTATTCTTCTCTTACCCTTACTGCCTCAACTCATCCTCAATAATTATCTCTCAGATTCACCCTTTCCCTCCATCCTGATTCTCCTTAACTGCTCATTCAGATTAGGAAACATCCTTTCAGTCTCTCTCTCTCATCCTCATTAAATCTTCTTTTTATTTTTTTCCTTTATCTTCATCTCCTCCTTCCTAGACTGTCACTAAATTGAAAAGGGGGAAAAAAAAGTGAAGAAAAGCTCTTTAATGTGTTTTTTAAAAAAAAATCTCTTTGAAAATGATACCGTCTGTGCCTCTCTTGCTGTATGTATTTATTTATTTATTTTACCAGACTCAACTAAAAATTGGCTTATTGATAAATGCCATAGTGGCTGCTGTTTGCTGATGATTAGGTGCAAAGAAGAGGCTTGTCCCTGTTGAGATAGGTACATACCAAGCAAGTTTGCTGTGCGGTGCGGTTGACGTGCTGGAGGGAAGGGATGCCATCCAGAGGGACCCTGACAGGCTTGAGGGGGGAGCCCAGAGCCCATGCGAACCGCCTGAAGTTCAATGAGGCCAAGTGCAAGGTCCTGCACCTGGGGCAGGGCAGTCCCAAGCACAAATACAGGCCGGGTGGGGAATGGGTTGAGAGCAGCCCTGAGGAGAAAGACTTGAGCGTGCCAGTGGATGAGAAGCTCAGCGTGACCCAGCGATGTGTACTTGCAGCCCAGAAAGCCAATGGTATCCCTGGCTGCATCAAAAGCAGCATGGCCAGCTGGTCAAGGGAGTTGATTCCCCCCCTCTACTCTGCTCTTGTGAGAGCCTGCCTGCAGTGCTGCGTTCAGCTCAACATAAGAAGGACAGGGACCTGTTGGAGTGGGTCCAGAGGAGGCCACAAAGACGATCGGAGGGCTGGAGCACCTCTCCTGTGCAGACAGGCTGAGAGAGTTGGGGTGGTTCAGCCCGGAGAAGAGAAGGCTCCATGGAGACCTTATAGCAGCCCTGCAGTACCTAATGGAGGCCTATGAGAAAGCTGGAGAGGGGCTTTTCTCAGGGGCATGTAGTGATAGGACAAGGGGGAATGGCTTTAAGTTGAAAGAGGGTAGATAATGATTAGGTCTTAGGAAGAAATTCTTTATGGTGAGGGTGGTGAGGTACTGGAAGAGGTTGCCCAGAGCCGCTGTGGATGCCCCAGTGTTCCAGGCCAGGTTGGATGGGACTTGGAGCGACTTGGTCTAGTGGAAGGTGTCCCTGCCCATGGCAGGGGGTTGGAACTAGATGATCTTCAAGTTCCCTTCCAACCTAAAACATTCTATGATTCCATGAGATATGGAAAAGATGCCATTTAAATTGAAAGGACAGGCTGAGAATGTGCATTGTCCTCCCTCCAACACCCCATGTCACAGGCGCAGATGTCCAGGAAAAAGACTGGACTAGAATCCAAAGATAAAAGCAGACTTTGCCCACAAATGTGCACTGATGCCAGAAACTGCTGATGTCTCCAGGCGTTTGAGAAATGTTCTGGTTGCTAGCAGACTGCAAATTGCAGCATCTGAACCCTCATGGCTTCCATTAGTCAGCCCTAGATAGGAAATGATACAGAAGAGCAGCTTCTCACCCAGTGGGAGCAGGAATGGTATGTTCTTTTTCAAAAAGAAAAAGAAAACAGTAGCGCTTTGCTGGTTTAAAATACATGAGGACTCAGACCAAGACACCTCTTCAAAATGCCCTTAAGTTTGGTAAATTTGTCATCTGGATCCATGTACTGGTACATGTTAAAGTCAGAAAATACCACTAGCTCATCTTGGCTCTGCTCTGAAAGTGTTACTACAGTATGAGCACGTGTATCCACGCTATCGTTGCTGTAGCTATCTCAAGTACTAAGAGGAATGAAACTGCAGCAGACTTCTGTGTTGGTCACAGGCATCTATCCAGAGCTGTGTGTCTTCAGCAAGTAAAACTTACACCCTTGCAGCTTTAGAGCTGTTGGCAAACAGAACAACCAGGTTGAAGGCAGCTTGCTGCAATTGCACTTCTGGTATTGGTAATGGGGTTGGTAACTCCTGGTAGCGAAGATCCAGACCATCTGTGCAGTCCAGTTTAGCCAGCTGCCTGGGCACTGACATGAAAGAGCTGGTTTGATGGCCACATGTAGAATCAAAGAAGCGTTGGTGTGAGGGGACTGCTCGTTAGGTCTCTGGTCTGTAGTCCAAGCTCCTCATTGCAGCCAGACATCTCCCAGGAGCCAGTGTGTCAAGATCAAAAGGGCGACCTCTCAGCGGGTTTGTTTCCTCTTCTCCCAACCTTCCCTGCCTCATGGCTGCTACTACCTCCTTGCCACTCTGCCAACACCAGGGCAGCCTTGGCTGCCCACCCGAATCTCAGAGGCACACAAAGCGGCATGTTGCAGAGCCAGTGTGAATCCAGATAAGCTTATTCACCGAGGGCTTTTCTGTTCACCTATAACATGCTTGTGACTCATGAGTGAAACCTGCTTCAGCCACTGGGGGCCACCGCTGCAGAAGGCAAGAACCAGGTCCAATGCACTATGTAGCATGGGTTTCTCTATCTCTCTGTAAAGACCCTACTGTGGAAGGTGTGCAGGCTACTGGGAGAAAGATGAGAGTCTCTGGATAGTTAGGAAGCATGATGACCTCTTATTCATCCAGTCAGTCCATCATCCCCCTACCCAACTGGTTGGAGGGTTGATGTCGCAAACAAAAGAGTACGTCATGACTTCCCTGCTGGGATACCTGGCACAGTGATGAAGTAGAAAAAGGGAAAGAAAAACTACAAATTGATAAAATCAAGACCTCAAAGCAAAGTAGGACAGAGAGGGAGGACACTTGGCAGAAAATAGAAACTCTGAATCCCAAGGAAAGTCAATACAAATTCTCCTCAAGAGGTGGATTCAGTTGTGGAATGGTAGTTTGCATTTTCCCCCCAGCTGGTAACTTGTAAGGAAGCAGCTGAGTGAAGCTGTAACACCATGAATAAATTTAGCTGTGTGTAATCATTGATGTGGTTTGTACTGGAAGTTACCACATAATAATACACACTGGCTTTGCTGCATGCATCCAAGGAACTTTGTGGTCCTTTTGAGTCTACCTTTCCTAGTGACCAAGGTAGGGTTCTCCAACAACAGCAGTAACAAAATGTTGCTGAGAATCCCACGAAGGTGCACATGTGGCAGGGGAGGAAGGTCCCTGCCAGACCCGTGACCTGATTTGTGCTGGTAGTATTCTGCTCAAACTAGCCTGCCTTTTGTGGTGGTGCCAAGCAAAGCCCAGAGCATATCCAGCTGGAGTTTAACCTGTATCATTTTGAAGTTCCTTTGGCTTTCCCCTTTCTGTGTGATTCTGCCTTTTAGCCGCTCCTTGCTTCCTTGGTACGTAAGTGAGGGTGATACCCTGTGTCTTGGTGTCTGGAGTTGCCACTCCTCAAAAACCCCATGAAGCTCAGTGATAACATTCTTCCTAACGGCAGGGACCCTTTAATGTCTTCTGCCTCCGAGAGCTGGCAGGCATTTGCCAGACCAAGCTCTGTAGTCTTCTTCGGCGTTTATTCACTAATTGTTATCCACTGCTCCCAGAGAGCACTTTGTTTTTGATGACTTGTGTAAGTGGCACATTTATTCCCAGACAAGGTTTGAAAGTGAGAACAAATCTAGTTTATTCTGATGAAATGAAAATTAAAACAGTGGGCTGCACTATTGGAAACAAGAGTTATGCAAAAGGAGACTGTAAAATGCACTGTTAGTTACCCCTGTGATGCTCCCGCTCCCTTCCCAGATCTTCCTTCAGGAGCAATCTCCCAGCCTGTGGCTCCTGCAGCTCTGTGAATCCAGAATGAACGCCAGGAGTTACTCTTCCTCAGCAAACAGTGGACGTGGCATACGGCTTTCCAGGTTATAACCTTTCATCGTCAAGGAGCCGTAGAGCGAATCTGCCTTTTCAAAGCAGATCCTGACCCCGCTGTTCTTACTCGTTTTTTTTACCTGGAAAAGGAGGGTGTATGCTAGTGTAGTTCTTTCCCTTCCTGAAAGGCTCTTCAGAGGATTTCTGTCTGGAGCATCCTCTTCAGGGTTTTGATGACTTTCTGTAAGAAAGGTAAATGAATCATTCTCAGGTTTGCATCTCCAGTGCAAACATCAGGCCCTTCACTTCCTTCAACGCAGACAGCTGAGAAAGTGGGGTCCTCTAGGATTCGCATAATTCCAAACAGAGCAGCTGGGAAAGTGGGGTCCTCTAGGGTTCACATAATTCCAAACAGAGCTGTCGGACAGACGATGGTGGGGTAATCACTGCTGGGCTGGAGGATAGACTGCGGTCATACAGGGGACGTGATGCCTCTGTGCCATCACCTAGTAAAGAGGGACACCAGGAAGGATCCCTGTTGGGTTGCTCACAAAGTCATTCCATACAGAGGTTAAAAAAAAAGATGTTTTTTAAGGAGCAACCTATCTTCCTAGGTGGCTGCAGGCTGTTCCTGCTCCTGACTCTGCTGTCTGGCTTTTTGGTGAGTTGTCTCTCTTCATACCCTTTTACAGTCTTGCACATTCACGTGGGGGTCTCTGAGTAACTATGAGACTCTCTTTGCCCCCGGTTCTGGCACAGGACCCAGCACCCTGGAGCCTCACCACTACTGGGGCTTGTGAGCCTAAAAAGAGCCAGGCATGGAGTCTGGGAGTTTGCTGAGGAGAAGTTCAGATCACAGTGCTACAAGCAAGGGAGGTTTCCAAGCTTCTTCAGACCTGCAATGTGATCAATTAAACATGAAAAAAATGTTTAAACTAACATGAAAAAGCCTGAAAGGGTCACAAAAACTGAAGGTGACGATGCCAGTTCCCCATGGCATATGGCAGAGCAGCCACTTTGCCCTTGCTACAAACGCAGGACTGTCACTTCAGAGGGATGTACAGCCCTTTCATTTCACTGCCTGTCACCATGGCAGCAGAGGGACCATCCTGGGAGCGACCATCCCCGCCGTCACCCTCCCCTTATGAACAGGAGTAGGGGCAACCTACCTCAGGGGACCTGATTTCACCTGGAGAAGGCAAAGAGAGCAAAGCAATCCATTTTTCCACTGCTGGAGCCTGGCTGCTTGGCAAAGGATGGCACTGTGCTGGGGCTGGCAGTGGGAGGAGAGGTGCAGAGTGTCACCTGCTGGGGAGGCCTTGGGGGTCCCTCTGCTACGTGCCACTGGGCCCGAAGCACTTTATTCTTTCATCAAAGAGAATTTATATTGAACATCTAAATTCCTTTAAAAACAGAGATGTCTTGATGTTCTCTGTGTTCATGGCTGTTTGATGTGGGAGCGTTTCAAGGGGCAGGTAGCCCTGGATTCCCAGCACCACCTTGCGCAGCATCCTCAGGCACAGTGGGGCAGGGAGCCTGAGGCTTGGCAAGGGGAGCAGATCTGCAGTGCCACCACCAGCTGGAGTGGAGTGATGGGGAGCACTTTTGGTTGTCAGAAGGGATGAGTGATTGGGTAAAGGCTTCTTTAGATCTCTTGAAGGATTGCGATGAGCCCTTTCCTGTGGGAAGACATTACAAAAGCCATCTTGAGCGATGAGTTAGGGAGCTCAGCTGTTAGGCTTCTGGTGATTGTGATGATTCACACCCTTGGCTTAGAAAGTCTTGCTGTCCGTTTACCTGCTGCGGCTTCCTTCAGTTAAAACAGCAGCGCATCGTTTGCTATTCCTTTTTATGTACAGGTAATGCGCTTGGTTATACGTAAGCGCAGAAGGTACCGTCACACACCTGAAGGCTTTGGGCTTGCAGAGCGCTGCGGGAGGACCAGGAGGGTGGCAGCGTTGGTAACTCAATTGTCGTAGTGCAGAGGGGAGATTTTTAAAGGATTACAGCATGTCACTGGGAGTTTGGTGTTCAAGTATCACAGTGTTGCAGGTGGGGTTTTTTGCCATGTTGGTCTTTCAGTATATTTAAGCTGCATAGGAAGAAGGGAGCGGCTCTGGCAGCGCAGCCTTAGGAGATGAGCCCACACACCAGAGGAGGCACGGAAGGAGGCAGTGGGACATGACTGAGTGGGAAGAGCAGGGAAAGCTCCGGTGTGGTTGTGAGGAAAGGAGGAGACCGAGCTCCTAGGAGGTGAAGTCAGGCAAGTCAAAAGGACGGGTAGGCTGAAATTGCTATCGGTTTTTGAAAGTGAGAAGAAATTGAAACTCAATCTAGTGAACGCTTCAGAACCAAAGTAGGGATAAAGCGGGATAGATGTGCTACAATGGGATTTCAGGGTGAGGAAAGGGAATGCTAATGGTTATATTGTGTATGCTTTGCATGTCGGAGAAGCTGGGGAGAAGGTGCACTGCACAGAAGTGAGCAGTAATGAGCGGCCAGGCGTGGCTTGTAGCTGTCAGGGCAAAAAAAAGAAGGGTTTGGGTGCTGGCTCTGTTGCAGAGCTGTCTTTATCCCAAGAGACTTCAATCTGAAAGCCTCTCCTTGGGAGATTCATTATCTCCCCTGCCTTCCCTGCAGTCTCTCGTTCTCTGCATAGGCAAAAACGGCCCTTAAACTCAGGAGACCAGGCTGCATCCTCGTGGCCTGGTTCTGCCTTTCAGACCTACCAAATCCCTGAAGGCTTCTGCTTTTCTGTGCTCTGCGAGGAAATTAGTTTGCTGAAGAGAAAGGGCATAGTCATTGTAAAAACTATTCCAATGAAGATGTTTAATTGCAACAGAGGAAAACCCATTTGTAAATTAAATCAATCACCCTGTTTACAACACAGAAAAGTAAGGACTGATGTGAGAAGAAGCTGGCTTTTTGGCAGTACAGGAGGCGCAGCTGAGTGTAGCAAAGTAGCAGAGGAAGCAGTGGCTTTTAGAGCAATAGCAAGGCAATTAGCGTTGCTTTCCCTATACTTCTTTAGATGCCTGCCGGACTTTAAATACCAAAGGGTATCCCGTTTTCCGACTGCTTCTTCAGCCAGTGCTCTCTGCCGGGCAGCACCCATGCAGTGGGGTTTGTGCTGGGGCTGGGGGCAGCAAGGAAGGGCCGATTGCTGCAGCTGCAGCAGTGACCAACTGTCAGCTGAATCCCATTAGCCAATGTAGCACCTGCTCCCACCCTAATGAGATGGGTGGGGGTCCACTTCTAGCTGGGGCTTCTCGGCCTGGACAGAGTGCAATTTACATTTTAGTTTGTCTGTCTCTGCATGTTGCATGGGCTATCAGAGATGCAAGAGGCTGGAGCGCTCCTGAGTAGTCAGGGGGTTGTGGCTGCCTGTGCTGTGCATATATTGATAGCACGGACTCCAGGCCTTCCTCTGAATTGCTGTTGCTGTGTGAGGAATGAGAGCGGTGACAGACTTCCAACAAGTGGTCAGGAGGGGGAATCCATGAAGCCATCACACTTGGTAAGATACTGGCAGCAGTGGCTGTCTACCTGCTTAACTATTAAATAGCATGTCTGTTCTCCCATCGGATGTTCTGCAGTAATAATTAATAGTGATTACACAGCGATAATACAACGGTTATGCTAATTGTTTTATCAGCCTGTATGCGAAGGAAGATGAACCAATACTATAGATATAATAGCAATTATGTGGTGAGCAGTCTTAGTGACAAGAGTATCACATATAGTAAATATGCTGGTATTGTTTATATTAACCAGTATATTTCCTTACCTACTACAGTCAGTCTTTGCAGTTTCCCTGCAATTAATTTTCAACATTTCAGTCCTGTTCTTCTGTTTCCCCCTCTGCCCCCAGCTGCATAGAGATGCTTCAAGATTCATTGTTTCCCATTCAAGCAAGAAACAAACTGTGCTGAGTAGATGGCCATTAACATGCATATGAAGCCTTACAGCAGAGACTTAGGTGCTCAGGACAGCTACAAACTCAGGGCCTGGAAGGCTTTGCCTGGATCCCCATTTTCATTGGTATTCTCTTTCCTTGCACTATGTTATATGGAAATAGTAAGGAAGATGGATGATGAAAGGGATGAAACCTTTTAAGCTGGCTAAGTTAGTTTATGGTGTCCATTTCTTCAAGGTGCCTTGTTACTCAATGCGTGCACACTTATGGATTCACAACAGCTGTGCAAGCAAACCCAGCCTCCTCTGAGCAACTGAAGTGAGCACAGAGATACAGCAGCAAACCCTGGTGTGTGCTGCACACCAGGTGTCTTGGCAGTGGCTTCAGGAACTTAATGCTGCTCTGGATTTTGGCGGGGCTTCGTCCCCAGCTACTGATGCTTTCTGAGAGTGTTGGCAATGGAAGATTAAAAAGGAAACGGAGGTTAGTGATATCGTAAGCTCTAACAAAAAAAAAAAAAAAAAAGGTGAAGTAGGGGTTAATGGAAGGAAGATCTTCTGTAGCTGCGCTAAGCAGGTAACCAGTTATAGCTGGGATGAAGGGCTGCCACCAGTGAGAGTATCGCAGTTGTTGGGGAGGCTAGTTACTATTTCAAGACTCTCCTCCACAGCAGAAACGTAAGAAGGAGAGAATTAGATTCAGAAATCCTGTGAGGAGGGATCTGTGCAGACTGGGGAGCAGCTTATTACCCATGGATTGCAATGGATAGAGGACGTTAAGGTTTTCTTGGGCCTGGGTGGTTGTGCTCTGCAGAAGAGGACACAGCGTGGGGTAAGCTGACCAACGGGCTGGGTGTACTGGGGTGATAAAAGCGGGCAAGGGTCCCTCAGGGAGAGGAAGAAACTTTCTGAGTGTAACCACAGGCACAGCCTGGACCATGCTGGAGGGTGCTCTAAGGCAGGTAGCTCTGCCGAGGAACCTGGTGTTCTTGGCATAACAAGTCTTACCTGTGGGGGAGCAGCAACTGCAGGCACTGACTGTGGACCTGAGACTGCTCCAGGTTTATTAAAGCCATGGTGTGAGGCATGGCCACAGTGCTCGTCAGAGATCCGGGGAGCATCTTGACAGCACAGATCTGTACCAGCTTGGTGTCCTTTGTTTTTAAATGGTGAACACGGCCATACTGAGGTGTCTCAAGAGAATGAGGTGTATTGTCTCTTATGCTGATGCTTCTGTGGGTGTTTTTTAAGAGTACGTTCTGCTGTTGTGGTTTAATAACTTGGAAGGCATTAATAGTGGTAGATCAGAGTAGACTTCCCAGTGGCGCACTGGATTGGTAGCATTACAGAAATAAAGATTTTTTTTTTTTCCCTATGCTGGCTGGAAAGGTTGGAGGAAGTATTTCTTTTGCGAAAGATATCTTCCCCCTTTGGGGCTTGGGAGCTTGGATTGCATATGTAAACCCTGTGCTGAAAAAACATAGCCAGATCCACTTACGAAATTCCTTTGTGCAAATTATTTTCAAAGTTCAATTACCTCTTGCAGTCACAGTATTATTATGATTCTGTAAAATTCTGCATATGGCTTGCTTGGCAAAATCTTTAGGAATGCTTGAGTCCTTTCTGAGGGCAGAAGTGGTCTCATGGTCTGATGGAAGGCAGATGGCTTTGGAGCAATGCCAAACTATCCTCAACAGCTGTCTTTATTCTTTGAAAATCAGCATTGGGCACAGAGGGTCCAAAGTGCTGGAAATACGATGTGCGGTGGTAACTTCTGTTTCAAATCTGTTTGCTTAGGAGCTGAAATGTGCTACTTCCCAGTTGGGTTCTGGGCTGAAATGTTCAGAACGCATGTCCACTTTGGAGAAGATGCCTTTATTTTCTGCAGTTTACAATTCCATTGCACCTTGTCTTAAAGCATTGTTCAGCACTTGCTACTGGTGTGGCACCTGGTGGTGCCTGAGGGTCCACCCTAGCACTGATTACTAATTTCCTTCACCTTATAGCCAAAGCAGAGAGGGCCTGGGATTGACAACACTATGGAAGCAGAACAGCTAGGGATAAACTTGGTGTATGTTGGTAGTAGCATTCCACACTTTGAACAAAAGTTTATTCAGCCTTTCCCACAGCCAAGCCCTAATGAATGGACTAAACCATGTCATAAAAACCAGAGCCTGTGCTAGCACGGGACAGACCTCTCTATGTCCCTCTTGTTACTGTTGGGGAACCAGAGAGATGTAATGGAGTAAGTCAGGAGTAAAACAGCTAGTCTCCTATAAGAAAAAAATAAAAATATGGGGGAGGTAAGAGGGTGGGGGACTAAAGAAGGAGAAAGAAAGAGAAATTACGTGCTCTCATTTTCTGCTCTCCTCTTCCAGTTTCCCATTTTTCCCTGTTTGAGACTGTGTCAAATACCTCTGTGCCCATTCCCCTGCCCTCTCCCAAATCTCCTCTCCAGAGTTTTGGTTTTAAACATGCACACATATATATGCAATTAAATGCAGGCTTTGACTTTTCGCCTGGGAAACTGGAGGGATAAGGTGAGCTAAGCTTTTAATTACGAGTACCCATTCTGGGAGGCAGGGAATTCAAGCCGACAGTAGATGCTGCGGCTCTGCTTAATCCTCTCTTACAGGGAAGAGAGGAAAAAATACCCATGAATCTGCTGGAGAAAAGATTTCCCAAATATATAAAGAAAATATTGTTTCTTTCTGGTTTTCCTTTTTACCTTCCCCTTTTTCTTTTTTTTTCTTTTTTTTTTCCCTTTT
The DNA here is from genome assembly GCF_023634085.1 of Falco cherrug. Taxonomy (NCBI): domain Eukaryota; kingdom Metazoa; phylum Chordata; class Aves; order Falconiformes; family Falconidae; genus Falco; species Falco cherrug. The sequence goes on from NC_073701.1 coordinate 5,327,296, forward strand.
GGTGCCAAGTGGAAACCAGGCGTTAACTACTGAGGATTTGATTATGGCTTTTATTAAGGTGGAAATGTTAATGTTCAGCTCTGACTCCTAGGATCAAGCTGTTTGTGCCACTGTTCTGTTTTGCTGGGGTTTTTTTCTTGTCTTTTCTCCTCTTGCTCTCTCTTTTAGAGCAGACATAATGGCCCAGGTTCATCTGGGCTTTTTCATCCATTGACATGGCTGGAGTTTCACCACAGACACCTTTGGCTCGAAGTGATTTTCTTGATGGGGAAGTGAATAGTGTAGGAGTTTAGTAGCACTACTTCCAAAACAAGCACAGCTGGGGCTGTTTGAGGAAGAAAAGAAAGAAAGAAAAAAAGAAAACCAACCATGTTAGTTTATGTCCTACAAAGAAATAGCTAACACATTTTCCAGCATTACAGGAAGAAAAAACTCATTCCCTTTTGCTCACCGCAGGCCAAATATGATCTGTGGTCCAATTTGATTTACACCAGTCATTACTTTTTTTCCAGTTCCTTCCAGGATTTGTCTCTGTGCTTTAGGACCAGTAAATCCTTGCCGTGCCAAACAAACGGAAAGGCACTACAGAGGGAGGTAGGATCAGGCCAGGAAACTGCTAGGATAACGGGTACGAGTCGCAGGCGAAGACCTGCCTGCAGAAGGAAACCAGAGAAGGTGAAATGCGCGTCCTTTTTAGAAATGCAGCATCTCTGCCTAGTCACTGGAAGGCATCGCATCACCACCTCTTTCTGTCCGTCTCACCCCAGCCTGTGCTAGGGCCATCTCGGGAGAAGCCTGCTCCCTCCTGCAGCTCTCTGTGTGTCATTCTCGGCACTGTGGCTTCCTCCAGCTTCTGCTGCAGCCTCTGTCTTGCCAGCCTTGGTTCAGGCTGGGCTGGGAAGCTGTAGCCACCACTAACCCCAGCGATTCCTTCCAGACTTTTCCCACTCCCTTCTTTCTCTTTAGATTGAATAGGTGAGAGTGTGAAGCTGCTGCATCTGAGTGTGTCGGCAAAAGAGGAAGAGAGGCCTTGCCTCCCATAAATGAGTGCCAGTTACTTGTATGGGGGGGTACTTGGTGAAGAAGAGCTTATGGTACCGTGCACAGAGGCATTACTGTCTTAACAACCTTTAAAAGTTTAAATTAACGTTAACAGAAACTTCTTTATACCTGTCAAAGAGGGTCTAGTCAGGGCCAAATTTGTTAGAAACCTGTTTGTGGATGGGGTAGAGATGAGAGCTGGGAGTTCAGAGGGCGAGTTAGTTGATAGCACCATGGAGTCCTTGCTTCCTTGTTTGTTTCTGTGCTTCAGGAGGAGAGGGGCTAACGTCAGCATTTTGAATGGATGCTTTTTGGATTGGAATACCTCCATCTGAACCTGTTCTTCCAGTTCTTGTTCTGGATGGATTTCTGCTTGGCATCTCCCGACAGCTTTCTGCTATGGATTGTAATTCTGTGCTGCATAATAGCTGAGGCCTTTGCATAGCCTGCTGTTAACTAGGAGACTTATCTGTCTTGCTGACACGAAAAACCTATAAATTTTGCTACTGCCTCTGAATATCCTCTGTAATACCGTCATGACCCCCCTGATTAATTTCCACAATGCAGCTTAGCCAGGTAGACCTCAGTAACCTTCTAGCTGACCTCCCTAACCTGCTGTTCCTCACAGGGTTCCCACTATTGAGAGCTGAATAATCCAGCCAAACCTACCACCTCCAAACGGATTTATGGAGTGGCATGGCCCTGACGTACTCCCTTCTCCAAAGATACCACTTGCACAAAACCTTTATTTCTTCGCCTCAGCTCTTTTTAGATGCTGCTCTTCCTTTGCTTGAATTCTTCAACTTAGAACATTGGTATTGTGTCTGTGTGGCCACAGTGTGTGTCAGCTGTGATAAAGGAAGAGTATCCTAAACTATGTGGTGTTCTGTTTAGGATTTAAATATCCGCATTAGGTTCTTTGCTTTAGATAGATTTCCTGTGTGACTTCAGTCGGGTGGGAGGTGTAGCAAGGAATTTGGTGGTTGCTCAATGAAACAAACCCATAGGGATCTGGACCACCAATTTTTGCATATGTAGAGAATGCAGTTGAAAACCTAATATATTATTTAGGGGGGGTGTATTTTTTTTTTTTTTTTTAAAAAAAAAGGGAGATGGGGGAGGGAGCTTCGCAAGAACACTTGAAATCCCAAAGGAGCTAGTTGTACTTTTTGTGAGTCTTTTATTGCCACTTAGTTGCTAGTCCCTTGGCGATTTTTACTTTTGGGCTTCATGATTACCTTCTTTTGCCTGGCTTGTACGTCGCAGCTGACAGCGGTGCCCTGCTTCACTGGGACACAACAAGGGTAAAACCAAAGGCATGTGTGTTTGGCTAGCGTGGTGCCTGGGAGGGGACAGAGAGGCACTCCACAGGTGAGTGTTCCATGGAGTCCCTGTCCCTGCACGGGCAGGTGTAAGGACTGGCTTGGGTTGTTGTTGCGAGGAGGGTGATCTTGGTTTTGTTTTCATTTGAGTACTTGTTTCATACTGATAGGCGCTTCAGCAGATGGAAGGAATCTTAGCCCAGGGCAAAGTCACTTTCTTTTCTTGATTCCTTCTGCAGATCATGAAGGAAGAGCTCTGTGAACAAACAGCAGGAATAAATGCAGTTTGTGTTTGTAGCCTCTTTTGTTTAACACTTAAATGTACTCTCTGAGCCATCACTGGGCAGAGCTGAAGCATAGAGGGCCTACGGAGGTCTGAGGTAAGGGCTTCGATCTGTTGGTTTGCTGCCTCCTTCCTTCATCTCCAACCTTGGCATCTCCTCCTGAGAGACTCCTGTAGAGAAGCACAGCATGGCCATGCCTGATGAAGCTCTCTGACCACTGCTATGACCTGCATTTCCAACCAGTTTCATAGCAGCCAGTATTGGAGAAGTGACTCTAGTTTACATATCCAAGTATTTTGGGGAGGGAGTGGTGAAAGGAGGGAGAAGAAATGACAGCGCACAGACTGCAGAAGGGAGAAGCAAAAGGAAAGGAAACATTCAGTTTGATTCGTTGTTGTCAACTCAAAATACCTTGGCCATGGACTTGCCTTTAAGACGGTGTGAGAGGCAAGGCTAACAGCGCTGTCGGGAGGCCAGGAGGGTATGTCTGGGAGAAGCATTTATTTAAGACAATTGTGATCAAATTTTAATCAACTCTCTCTCCCACCATCCCACTACAGCTTCTTTCTCACTTCTCTCAGCTGGAAAAGACATCAGAGTAAAAGAGGGAGCAGCACTTAAATGCTTATTTATGTTGTCATTTCTAGGCATTTTATCAGGTCTCTAATGAAAAAGATTTTCTCTCAAGAGGTGCATATTTTCTGAGCCAGAGGGAAAGAGCACTATGGATTGCTAGAAAGTCTGCCCACATTCAATATATTTGTTGCATTATTAATGATGATAAAAGCAAGAGGCTATAAACATTTTCCTTTCTAAATACTAATTGCAGCTGACCTTAGATATTTTTTTTAAAAAAAAAAAGGGTGGGTGTGCGTAGGGGAAGCACAAACAAACCCAATGAGCCCAAAATGTAACTGTCAGGGCAAAACTCCTTTCTTGACAATCCCCAGTGCTTTCACATATATCATTTCTAGGAGTGCTGCCAGAGCCAAACCATTTGGGACTAGAATTATAGCAGAGATTAGCAGGATTCTGTTCCAAGAATATCTTTATGGTGATCACTTGTCACTTGTCATTACAAATAAATCCTATTGGTCTTCTTCCCTCAGTCTCATCCTTGGCTTACTTACACTTGAGAAATCATTCTTCTCATCCCCTCTTTTCCAGCAAGCAAAATTCAAGTTGCTTCTTTGAATGGCTGCTGGTTTATCCTGACTCAACGCAGCCCTGGTGGAGGGGGCAAGGCGATAGGTACAGGGATTTTTCATGCTTGTTTTTCATCCAGCTGCTGGCAAAATCTGTTTTCATTGGTGTTGTCAGAATACTGAATGTTTCTGTGGTTGCATGTAGGACAGCAGCGTGTACGTAGAAGTAGGCAGGTAACCTTACATACCATTGCCTCAAACGGAATGGAGGTGCTGCTCATTTTTTGCCGTGATTATGTATCACAAGAGCACCTAGAGCATTCCACCACAGTGTGATTCCTGTTACGCAGCGTGTCGTTCAGGTACATGCAGTGAGAGGTTGTCTGAGCAAAACAGCAGGAAGTCAGGACGCGAGAATTCCAGCAGGTTTTTCATACTCCTGCATCAGTTCGGTGGGTACCTGGTAGGAGAACCCAGGCATCCTGAGTCTTGCAGCGCTGTCCCATCTGGTGAATCTCATTCCTTCTCACAGATACTAATGCAAGGCAGGGCATGGACGGGGTGGTTAATAACTAGACCATCTGCTTCATGGATGCTGGTGGTGCTCTTGTTTAGAGCAGCGTGAGGCACATTCTGCTGGTTGAATTCACCACAGCTGTAATGAAACCCACTGAGTTTTTATGGGTGATGATGAGAACAGGCTGAGATGTCCTAGGTCTTAAGCAGCAGAAATAAATGTGAAGCAATTAAGGATGATATTGTGCTGTTACATGAACGATTCAAGTTGCTTTATCAATATGAACCCTTGGAAGGGTTCAGGGTTGAATAGAGTTGCCCATGAACTTCTGTTGCTTTCTCTGGAGCTTTGAAAGAGACCCTGTGTGTCAGCGTTGGAGCTTAGGCTGGTGTTTGGATATGCTTTAGAAAACTAAACACGTTCACTAATATGTTGGCTTTGTTTGCAACAGAATGCCTTATTTCTATTTATTATTTCGCTCATTTATTATTTATATTACAGTAACAGCTAGAGGCCTCCTTCTGTTAGGTGTCATACGGATTCTTTGTAAGAGGAAAGTTTGTCTCCTAGTGCTCTGCCTGGGAGTGGGAGTGTGCTCAAAGGCAGTAGCAAATCGGTTCCAGAACATGCAAAAGGACCCAGCTCTCTTTGAGTCCTGGCTTCTTGACTTAACCAGTGCCCCTCACAAACAGCTATATGAAACAAAGCTATTGCTCTCACTTTGTGTGAAGTCTTTAATTTAAACTGATGCTGCACAGGAGCCTTTTAGTATATCAAACAACTAGCTCTCTGTTTGGATGGGAGGAAGGTTTTCCTGTAATATATTGCACATCTGAAAAGGACTGCACTGCCTGAAGCTAGCGGCCTGTCAATTTTTCTGGAGCCTAAGCTGGTTTTTCATGTGCTTGCCACATGGCAGAAGATGAGAACTCTTGCTTAGCTTCTCTTCTCGCTAACATATTGTCCGCATTGCAAGAGGTACCGGGGGAATCTTCCCCAGATGTGCAAGTGAAAAAACTAAGGGGTTTGATGGCTGCTTATCTCCCTTGTCTCTGAGTTTAAAAGCAGTCTGTCAGAAAGGGACCAAACCCTTGGGGATTCACATTGGCTTTCATTAGGATAATTACAGAACAGAACAAGAAGAACAGACAGACTTGCCCCTTTTAAGATGCAAATGAGGGAATCTGTGAATGGTGTTTTGGAACCAGTTTCCCTTCATACTTATGCAAAGAAATAATGTACCGGTTTGAAACATGATGGGATAGCCTGAGCATCTTGATTTAATGGGTTTTCTACCAGTGCTGGGACATAGGAAAAGTATGCTAGATCAGGGGAAATCACCTGTGTGGTCATTTTCGTTGATTATGGCCTTTTAGACAGGAGGTTTGACTTTCAGTGTAGGCTTCTGGTATGGACTGTAGGGAAAAGATGCTCCTTGGAGCATTGGGCTCTGAGATGGGTGTTCTCCCTGGTCCAAGCTAATGACTGCTGGCCATTTTGCTACATGACTCTGTTTTCTGATGCAGGCTAGAGAGCTGGCATGGACTCAAAAGGGCAGCCCTGTCAGTGAGGGCACACAGCAGCTGCTGGGGCAGGATGTGACTTTCCCCCAGGCAATATGCTGGTATCCAGTGCCTGCAGTCCTACAGGGAGCGTGCTGCAGCACAGACTTCTTCTGAGGAGGGAACAAGCTCCCGTGGAGGCTGATGGAGCTATATGCACCCTGGCCTGTAGAAATGTTATCTACTTCTTCTGTAGCCCAGCGAAGATCAGGAGAGGTCAGCGAGGTTCTCACCTACGGGGAGCAGGCAGCTGCCATCGTGCCCAGATGGGGGTGTACTGGGAAAAGCGCAGCACTACTGGCTACTGTGGATCATAAAAGCACGAGACCTGATGGTGAGCCTTTGAAACAATGGTACTGTCATCTGAAGTAGTTATGGTAAGGAAGGGAGTTGCGGTTGTGTTTTTAAAAGGAGTGTTCATTACATCTTCTTTTCTGATCGAGATAGTATTCTTGTCGTTTGCCAGACAAAACAGAAACTTCTTATCTTCCCTGATGTTCCAGCACATCCACAGGCTTATTTGTGCCATTACTTCTGGCATCAGCCCTACTTCTTTTTTTTTTTTTTTTCCTTTATGATATACAGTTAGGCCAAATAATCATCAAACGGATGTCTTTTCCAGAGGGATGTCACTGAACTAATTTCTGACAGACAAGAATATTTTCTTATTATTTATTTATTCATTTTCTCTGAGGAGATCTAGGCCCTTCAAAAACACTGCCTGGTTTTCTTCTAGTGCTGAAATTGTGTGCACACGCCAGTGCTATTCTGCACCCGTGTGTGGTGTCTTTATATCTGAAACAGTCAATTCTTGTTCAAGTGACAGACTTGCTCCTCTCCGCTTGTTGTGGTGTCATTGCATTTGCTTCTGCCCATGGGACAGGTGCCAAAAAACATGTGTGGGGAGGTGGCGATTCCATGAAGTCTACACAGAGAATAACACCAAGCAAATAACAAAGTCATCGCCGGATGCTGGCCTTCACCTCTATTTTTATAGACACTTGAGTATTAAGTATAAATGAATGTTTCAAGGATGCGTGTTTTCTTCAGGGATGCCCGTTTACTTCATCATTATTATAGGAAAGCTTGTTCCCCTGGGGTCTGGAAAGGAAGAAAGACAGTGTCTTTTCCTCTTCTCTCCCCCAGCTCCCCCTTTGACTTTCCCACTTGACTCTTCCTTTTTGTTTTCTTCCTTCACTGAGTAGTAACAGTGCAACAACCCTTCCTAAGCGAGGGTGCCCTTATATACGCAACACAAGTCAAATCTTAAACACATTATGAACTTCAGCAGCTGTCTCCTTCACATAGGAGCTTTGCCTGACTCTGGACAGTGTTTCTTTAATCCATGTCACTCACCTAGGTAGCTACCCTGCCTCTAGTACTTGATGACAGCCTGTTAAACAGGGGACAGAAGCTGAGATCAGAGCTTGCAGGTCATTGTCCATCTTCTGATATGGTCCTGTAGCAGCCTGGTGGGAGGTGTTTTCACTAACTTCACTTAGTTGATTAAGACTGAAAATTTCTCTACTCTTGCTTGAGATCAGTGGTACAAATCAAATAATGTAGCATCAGCTTCTTGTTGGCTGCTTTATTTTTATAAGGTAAGTTGCCTTGCAGTAGAAGCAAGCCATCATTGGCTGAGCTGCAAGTACGAGATCATTACTGAATATACGATTTTAATTGCATCACATGGGTGTCATGTCCACTGCAAAGTACCGACGAGATAATCCTAAACCATACCAGCTGTCAGCAAGAGGAAAAGAGGTAGGTTAGGGATGCACTTAATTTTTGTACACTTGGCTATTTTGCATAAACAAGCTATTGCATCAGTATTAGGTTGAAAACCATGCAGATTAATTATTGTACACTTACTAGCAAAACTATTTTTTAAGAAGAAAGTCTCTTATGGCATCCAGGCTGTAACATGGCACTTGTGGTTTGTTGTTTTGTTGTTTTTGTGTTGGTTTTTTTTTTTTTTTTTTTTTAAGGGGAGCTCACAGCTATTCCACTCATAGCCTCTTGCAGCAGGGAGCAGGCAAAAAGAGCAGCTGTAGGATGCTCCAGTCCCAGATGGATGAAGCACATATGCCACAGTACGAGAGCCATGTCGCTAGGGAAGTGATCAAAGCTCTGCTATTTATAACTATTACATTCATAGCCTCCTTCTGCCTTAGATCCAGTGCAGCTCTGCCCTGTCCCAGCTGCCTCCAGGAGAAGGTGCTATCAGGAACTGTAGAAAATCACTAGCACCCACAGCCAGTTCTTCCAGTCACCTTTTGGTGTCTTCCAGTTTCCAGCATGTGCAGTGTCAGCAAATGCACGGCAGTTCTTTTGAACGGGATTTCGCAAAATAAATGAGCTGAAACTCTGCAAGAGGATTATTCATCACAGCAGAAGCTTGAGCTGCCACAGTGTTTGTCATCTGTAGTGCCTGTGTTATCAATTCTATCACCAAAGCCAGCGCATGTTATCATGTGGTAAAAGTCAAACCAGTGGCCAGGGGCCTTTCCCTTCTGCTTTTGCAGCTAAGAGGAAAGGTAGAGGCAAGTGAAGACAGTTGATGCTTGCACGTCACATTTGGGCAGTGACACTGCAGGTTATGGCTGGGAGTATTTGTTTCTCTAGCATTTGTTGTAGCTCTAGGGGGTGAGCTTTTTTCCTCTCTTCTTTGCTCCAGTTGGTAAAGGAGAGTCTGGGGGTCGTCTGTCCGTGTCCCCACCCCCCTCCCCATTCTTTCTTTCTTTATCCCTCCTCTACGAAGAGAGAATTGTTGCATTGATCTTTTTGGCAAGGGGAGAAAGAGAAGAGTTTAATGAAAAGGAGGAGAGAAAGATGAGAGAGCTAGAACCTAATGGAGGACAGGCTAAGTGACTGATAACCTGTCTTCCTTTCTTACGTATTTCCTCTGCACCTCTTTGCAGTCAGGCTCACACACTCTCTCACTCACACAAAAATACACACAAACTGTCATATAAATTACTTGATTTTCCCCACCCCTTTTCTTCTCTTTCTACTTCTCTTCCTCATATTCATTAATTTCCTCTGTTGCATGCACTCAAGGGGAGATATAAAAATACTTGAGATCCAGTACGGCATGGGAAGGTAGAAGCCAGCAGTGATATGAGAGAGTTGGTGAGGAGAAGGAGGAGAGGAAGTCCAGACAACATGCCAAACCTTGAAAACACCAGTATTTCTGGACCCTTCTGAGGGTAAGTCCATGTCTTCGTATGAGGAGGAACAGCCATACAGCAACTTTCCTATGTGCTGCTCTACAGCTCTAGGTAATTTCCATGGAATCTGTATTCTGGACACTGTCCTGCCCAAGAAGAGTGCTGCGGGTGGTCACCCTTGCTTTAGGAGGTCACCATGGCCATGAAGGAAAGAGACTTGACAGTGGCCTGTACTTTGGGGTGCCTAGCTCTCTGCTCAGCATTCAAGACTGGCAGAACTCAGATTTTCTGAATTCACTGTTCAGGACACCTCAAGTTGGCCCCCAAAAAATGACTTCATCTCATACTTCTTTTTCTAACATGCACATGTGGATAGGCTTGTTTGGAGTAGTGTCTGTAGAGACATCATTGTCGTCTTTGTCGCTTTTGTAGCCTCATCTTGTCTGCCTCTAGCTCCCCCCTCCTTTCAAGCTGCTGTTTTGAATGCTTGGGGAAAACGGAGCCAAAAAAAAAACTGTGCAAAAGGAATGTACATGCAGATGTTTTTATCCTCACTTCCAAGGGAGGCCTGTCCTTTGTCCCCTTTCCCCAAATAACCAAAATTCATCAGATAACCTGTTAAGACCAAGCCTAAGGCAAAATCAATCTCCAAAGGAAGTAGCAATTGCTGTTGCTCAGACAGCAAGCAGAACATGAAATCCATATCGGCTTGTTAAAAGCACAGGCTTTGCCTTGCTCATCTCTAATGATGAAAAGTAGCAATTATTTTTATTACACACACACGTGGGTAAAATACAGACTGTTTTAAAGGCAGAGGCTTCCTGGGGTTCCTTGTAGTGATTCTCAGCACTTCCATCACTGATGGCAGGTGAATCCTCTTTCTTGTCTCAGCATTTGAATCGAGTGCTCTGATTTATCTGTTTCCATCTGTATTTTATTATCTATTCTGTTGCCTTGCAAGGGCTGAATTTGGAGGGGAAATATATGGAGGTAAGACAAGCAAGTACTGTGGACCAACCAGCTGGGGCTCTGATGTACAGCCACAGGTTTTTAAAAATCGATGAGATAGTAGCATCCAACTGGTCCCTAAAAAGAAGAATGCTGCAAGCAGAGGTTTTCTTCTGGGCAGGCTGGAAGGCACCAAATCACTACAAATCAGGAGAAGACTCAGTCAGGTGTGAGATAGAAACCTCACAGTGGGGACACAGCTCCATGGGAAATGCCTGGTGAGCAGGCAAAATTTCTCAGCTCTTCACAAACACAGAGAATTGTTATTGTCAAACTTCTCCCTTCTTCCTCTCTTGCCTCACTGTGGAAAGAAAAACAAGCTCTGCCTCTCCCTTTCGGTCACCCTGGGGTCCCTGCAGTCATGCAGGGCACCCCCCCCTCTGCTTCTGCTGCAACGCTTGATGTTGGCACCCAGCAGACCCCCGTGGTAGCCTGGGATGGGGTTGATGAGCTGGCAGAGGCTCAGCACCTTTCTGATTCCATACGTTATGCTTTTCACTTCAAGTTTACCCTTTCTCTTCATTTTTTTTCTTCCGCCCCCCTATAGACCCATGATAAAGCCAGCTGTGTGAGTCGATTACGTAGTGACCTGCTTTGGGCTGTTCCCTAACCTGGAGGGCTTTGGTTAGCTGGGAGGATCTGGTGTCAGGTGAAGCCAGGACACTTTGTACTCACCCTGCTGTAGCTGAATCTCTGGGAACACAAATTGAAGGGGAGGGTGAAGCAAATTAACTCTCTGATAGGATTGGGGACTAGTCAGCTACTGCCTTGACAAATCTGCCTTGTCTTTAGGTTTTTCTGTCCCCATTTGTCACTGCGAAGATTTCCTCCGTTTTGTAGTTTCTCCCCTGTGGTTCAAGCACAGGCTTGGGAACCAGGAATTCTCTGTTTTTCCTAGATCCCTCAGAATTTCATAGATTCACCGATGTATTCAGGCCAAAAGAGACTTGTGTGATCGTCTTGTGTCACTTGCACGGGAACTGTTTCGCTTCTTTCACGTGCCTAGTTTGGAGGGCTCTGTTTCTGCCTATGGTCTTGACTGAAAATGTGGTGCTGAGATGCTTTCTTTCATTCATTATGCGATACTGTTGGTCCCCTGGTAAGACCAGCGTCTCTTGGAGGTGGAGAGGGGCAGGGAAAGAAAGAAGGCACCTATGATATTTTTGGTTTCTAAGAAGTCTGATCAGAGCTTTTCATGACTGCAGTGTTACATCAGACCTTTTATCTTCTCCCTGTAGCTCTATATGCTGCTGCTGATCTTCCACTCCTTTTTTTCAGAATGTGTTGCTCTGTCTTCTGGCTGGACAAGTAACACCTCACAGTCGTGGTTATGGCTCTACCGTTAGGCCTGTAGATCCATAGAGCAGGGGTGGACCTGGCACCTTTTGCCTGCGGTAGTGTTGAAGACAGCCCTGTCTTGCTGAGTTGCTCTGGAATTTGACTTTTGGCTTGGATTCTCCCTGTTTGCTGCCTTGCCATGGGCAGCAGCCCAGTTTATGGGAAGGGACAGCCAGTTCAGGCTAGTGGAAGAAGAAAGCAAAATATGCCTCTTGCTTCTTTGGGAAGCTGTGAGAAAGGGAGGAGGGAGACAAGTATAAAAAGCCCAGCAAGTCCTCGCTCAGTCTTCCCGTGAGCAGTGACTCAGCCTTAGGTCTCCCTGCAAACTGATCACATCTCCAGAATGTGCGTGGAAAGCAATGCTGAGGCAGGAACATGTGGGTCTGGGGTCACAGAATTAACAAATGGATGCTTTAGCTACAAATGCTACAAGATGCAGTGGAAGTCCCTGCGGCTAGAGCTCAAATCATTTTGCAACTGTACAGTACGAACAGATCTATCACTAGCACTTAGCTTGTAGGCTGTTTTTTAACTCCTCTGCTCCAGAGGAATGGAATTCCCCTAATCTCCCGTTTTATAGATGAGATGAGGAATGAGCAGGTGAAATGGAGTCAGCAACTTAGCCAGAAATACAGCATTTACCTGGGGATCTACGTGACGTTTGGGTAGTGACTGGACACTTAATCTTAATTTTCTAGAAGATAAAATCAAGGTTGTCTTTCGCTGGTAGGATGGTGAGCTCTGGGGGTCTGGGCTGGTACTTTTCCTGTGGAAACGAGTGTGCCTGATCCTTTTCCAGCAATCCTTGCTATACACTGTTGCTGCCATGACTCACTGTCCAGCAAGTTGTGCAAAGTCATCTGGTGCACAGGTAATTTTATGCAGCTTGTTTGGGATTCTTCCAGCCTTTGATGTTACTCCAAAGAGGATATCCCTGTAACAGTCTTTTTGCAGGAGATTATAAGGCACAGGTATGTTAATGTAGAATAAACTTGTTCTTTACTGCACACAACCTTCATTGCCCCAGGAGGTCATCAAGTCAATTATTGTAAAAGGATTTCAGAAAGGGCCTGGATAATTTCATGACCATTTGTAATTATGTGTTAAGATAGGGGTAATCAAATCTTATGCTTTGTGGCAGATGATAACCACAGGGACCATGAAATGGCTCATTTTCTTTCTCATGCACCAGTTGACCATTAGGGTGGAGTTTTCCTCTGGACCACTTTAAATTAATTGCTGCTGAGCACAGGAGACTGAAGGCCCTTAACCTTCTGATCTCATCTGGCAGGTTGAAAGCTGCTAGATTTTGGCCTGCTTCTTGGTGCCTTGTTCTGGGAAAGGATTCGGGGAGATGGGTCTAGCAGAAGCCAGGAGCTGGTGTGAGGTGGTGGGAGCAGTACCAAGTGCCCTGTGCTTTCTGTGACGGATGAAGCTCACAGGGGCTGCAGGGTGAGAACAGTGGAATAGCATCACAGCCACGTGGTGTGTGTTTTCTGGCCACAGAGGCACAACCAGGGCAGCTGCCATGTTGCCTGGCCTCTAGGCAGTGTTTGTGTAAGCAGCGTCTCTTGGCAAATTGTTGCATTGCATTTTGGATGAGAAAAAGCCTTCTTATTTGTTCCAGGCTTCAGCTGTGGCGCTTGTGTTGGCTCATCTTTAAGATGTGCACTGGACAGGGGAAGCCAGGCCAAGGGAGGTTGAGCAGGGGAGGTAATATAAGGAATATTTTGTTCTGTGGCTCTGCTGTGCTGCCTCCGTTGCGATCCATGCCTCTCTGCTCTGTTTGTTTCATAGCATGGTGAAAATAGATGAAACATTTCACCGAATAATGAATTGTGGCCTTGGAGGCAGCAGTCCGCGTAGGTCCTTCGAACCGTTTGCGGCTGTGAAGAAAGTGATGTTCTTTGCCAGCAGCTGCTCTGGCTTATGCAGTTCCTTGTGCAGTTTCTTTATCAGCTTTCTGTATAAAACTGTAATTTCAGCTGTGTCCAGTTTCAGTCACTGTTAGAGAAACTGATTTCCTTCCCCAGACTTTTCAACCTCTTGTTTGCAGGTAGCCAGAGATCAAAATGCAAGGTGTCTCAGATACAGCATGGATAAATAAAACAAAATCAGTCAATGTTTTTTATCAAAACACTCTGGTTTTAGTCCTCTGCATCTGAAAGGTACTGAGTATATGGAGCTACTTCGAGGAACCTGCCACTTCTTGGGTTGAATGTGGTGGTGGCATGTACATGGCGATGTTAACCAATATTCTGGGGTAACATACAGCGAAAGAACTCTCTGTTGTGTAAAGGAAATGGAAATTATATTCCTCCATCTTAGCTAGAAGACCACAAACCATATGCAAGACTCTCTTCAGTGCCTCTTGCTTCAGTCAGTAATGCTCTGAACTGGCAAATTCAATGCTCTGGGATGCTGTTTTGTATTGTTACACTGTCCAGCTCTTACCGATGGGAATCCTAAATACTTGATGGAGAGAAATGAGATCAAAAGGAGGAAAACTGCAGGATAGCTGGCAAAGGAGAATAAGAGATGCTGTCAGGAGAGGAACTGAACTGAGAAGGGGAGTAAATGAGGCAGATAGATGCGAGAAGGCTGTTCAAAAGGCAGGACACACAGAGGAGAGGCTTTCAGAGCACCAGCAATGAAAGGGATATCATGCAAGACAGTGCACGGTGAGGAGCACAGTGGTTAGATAACGTAAGAGCTCTGTCTGTTTAGGTTTCTGTCTTGACATCCATCAGATCCCTCCCTTCGCAACTGATGTTCTCATCTCGCACCCACCCACCTTGCATTGTATCATGCTGCTGCCTTCCAACTCCTGAAGCTTCAGGGCTTGGAAGAGAAGCTACTGATAATTCTCCCTAGCTGTCATAGGCTCATCCAGATGAGGATTAGATGATCCCAGGATGCTTCAGGATGAGTTTTCTGCACCTTTAGTAAAGAGGCAGTTTAGATTTTCTGTGAAACATTGCATCCTCCCTGTGCCTCAGCTCAGTGGCTCCGCACCTCTTCAGTCAATGTATACGTATCGTGATGTCTGATGTTCTCCCACAAATTGGGCATAGGAGTCCTTGGGTCACAGGGCTGGATGTTTTGGTGAGCTTGGTCTTCTCATTATCTGCTGTAATTGGGGAAAACTTTAACTTCATGGGACAGAAACTGTCAAAATTGGTTCTCTAATATGCCTCTAACGGCAAGAATTTGTAAGTAGAGAGAGCCAGAGCAGCAAAGCACTGATTGGAGCTCAGAGCAGAGTTTACCAACAGCCACTAATTGCCAGCTCTGTTTGGATGAATTGTAAATGACCAAGATAATGCAAATTAAGAAGACACTCTCTTGGCAGAGTTTTAGCAGCTTCTGGGAGCTGGGGAAGTCATGCGGCTCCCTCTGTTCCTGCGAGCAGAGTCCAATTTGTCGTGGCTTTTGCAATGCTTCCTTAGGCTGGGAGTGAGTCACTGGAGCCCGGCTGGGTCGCGTGCTGCCCTCCGGGGGGTTGTTGCTAGTTAATGCCATGCAGTGTTAGGGCATTTTTATTTTATTTTTTTTTTTCCTGTCTACCTATTGTTGTTATCCATTTGAGGGGGGAAGCAAAAAATAAAGACAAAAGAAGTTTTAAATGTCAGCTCTGACAATGATAAACTTTGGAAGTACTTTGTTAAAAGCTACATTTTTGCTTTTGGGTACTGATTGTTTTGTTTTGGTTTTTTTAAACCATAACCATTTTGCACTGGAAAAATCTCTCACTGGGGGAATACAGGTGGGAATATGGGGTGAAGAAAGAGGAAGAGATTCCAAAGATACCCTCATCCATTTTTCACTATTCATCCTGCAATTTTTTTGAGAACCCTGATAAATCTGTAAGTGCAGACGGAGTGGAGTATGCTTCTGGGGGGAGGGAGGAGAGGAAACCCATCTCCATCTGGCCCCTTCCAAGCCTGCTAAGCCCACCTCGACAGCGAGGTCCTCAGCCCCATGCGTAGGTGCTGTGCTTAGGGCAGTGGGGGAACTGCAGCTTGAGGATGCTGTGGCGCGGGTGGTCTGCTTTGGCCGGCTGTGTTTGAGGGCAGGGCAGACGCAGATCCCCCAGCTCTTGCAGATGAAGTTCTTTCACCTCCTTTTTCTACCACTTATGGCCTTGTACTTTAGTGGGGCAGGGGGGGGTGGTCTGCACTGCATGGGCACTGCGCAGTGAGTGGAGGTCCAGGGTGGGGGCTGCTGCGTTGCTGCTCAGGCAGGGTGAAGCCTGATGTCACGTACAGCAGCGCAGCCTCGGCAGGAGAACACACAGAGCAACTCGGAGGAAGCTCTGAACTTCCCATTTAGGAAGGGATCCAGGTCCTCGAGAAGTCAGCGCCAGAGCTGAGGGGTGGTGGCTGTCAAGTGCTGGGGGGGGGGGGGCGGGGGGGAGAGCAGGGAGTGGGTATTGGTGAGCCTGACAAATACCCAGTTGGAAGTAGTCACCAACAGATTGGAATCTGCCCAGATGATTCTCTTGATTTGATGCTCGCTGAACAATGTCTGCATAACTCTTGATCTGATAACAAACTATTTGTTAGGAGGATATGAAAGCAGCACAAGGCCTCAGGAGACCTTTTAAGCCATCCCAAATGAGGAATAAAATCAGAGGAGCAAACTGCTGGAGTTCTGGAATCAGCTTTGCATTGCATGTCCTCTGCTAATTGATGCTTCCAGGAACTAACTTACGAGTTTGCTCAACCAGAATATTCATGGAAGGCAGACACATCAGGGACATAAGCACAGCCAAAGTACAGCTGTTTTTAAAACTTCAAAAAATTATTTATGGAAAGTTTGGGGGTTTTTTAACTATCCACTTGGCTTTTGGGGAAAAAAAACAAAACTGGATGGAAGCATGGGTGGGTGCATAGGATCACAGTGTTCATAGAATCTAGTGCAAGGACACTTGTAAAACCTACAGGGAGTGAGAAACCCGAGACTGGTGATGTAAGTATTGTGAATTTATTTCATTCAGAGTTAAGACTCAAAAGAAAATGAAGAAAGGCCGGAGTTGTGATGGTAGAGGAGGTGCAGAGGAAGGGTTTCGACTTCAGCAGCAGAGAAGGGCGGGTTGTCAGTACTGAAAGAATCCAGAGGCTCAAACCGCGTGTCTCCACTTCCCCGCACTCTAAGTGCTGCACTTATGTTAAGCAATCCCCATTCACAATGAAAGCCAGTGTACTTTATTTAATAACTGTGTCGCGGGGCTCCTCTGGGAGCCGGAGTGCCAGAATTGGTTGCCTTTTTAATGGGGCCTGTCAGGGGAATTGGCTACAGATGGGGGAAATGAGACATGTTCACTCATCTCTGGTTTTAATGTTGCAACACTGGAGTAGAGGGTGAGTTTTGTTAAGTGCACTTTGTGGCTCTTTCTCCCCTGTAACAGCCGACTACTTAATGCAAAAATGCAGCTTCTCAGCTTTAACTCAGCAAGGCAAAGTGCCGTGTTACAAAAGCACTGTGGGAGGGGAGAGGATGGGGAGGAAAGCACGAGTGTTTATTTGCTCCCATTTACGACACTGCCGCTTCGAACACAGATCGAAGCTTTCCTTCCAAAAGGCCCCTTGGCACAGGTTATTTGCACATAAATGGCCGCAGGTGATTTATTTATTCAGCACAGCTGGGTTCTGCAAAAGAAACTGTGGGCTATACCTGCCAATAGGCTAATACTCCTCCCTGCAGCGCTTGGAGGGCATGTGGAATTTGCTCTGCCGCGGGAGGCCAGAGACTCAAAGACCATGGCTGAAATTTTCAAGGCTGTGGGATAATTTTACAGATGTCCCATCCTTTTTGCTAGCTTTTTTGTTTTGCTGTACGACTGTGGCGCAAACTAGCATATAGGGACTTGCGTGCAGTGTTAGAAGGAAAAGGATGACAATTAAGGCAGGAGTCGGGAAAGAAAGGCTTGCATTGCGTATCCAGGCGAGCGTGTTATGCCGTTGCAGGGAAAGAAGAGCCTGCATGTGAGGGAGCAGCAGGCACAGGCTGCTGTGGGGTTGGTCATTGGACAGAATTGACAATTCATGCCACGTGGCCGTAGAAAAGTTATTCCTTATCATTATTTGTTTTAAGCATGTGTCAGAATTAACAATATCTAGGCTTGGCCATATAGATAGATGACTGTGAGGTTTTTTTCTTGAATACCACTCGTACTGATTTTCTGTCCTTTAGGGCTCTTACTGTCCACCATCCTGTAGCCAGACATCATGGCCTGTGTATTTTCATAACTCATTAGAGAAAAAACTTTTTCACAAGGACCAAATTCAAAACTTCTTAAGTGCAGGGGAATGCATATTTATTCTGGAGTGAAAAGGACTTTCTGCTTGGAGTACCTGGATCCTGGAAGCTGGCTACCCAGGAGTTGTTGGGAGAGGAGTATGGTGGGGAGGAATGTAGGGATTGGGTGGTTATATACTTCAGTGTGGTGAACTGAGGATGCTGTGGAGAGGAATTTGCTTTAGAAACCACCTTGTAAAAAATTGGGGTCTTCAGAGCCATTGGTAGAGAAAGCGGTCTGAAAATCTCTCACATCTAACTTCAAAGGTGCCCCAAGACTTTCAAGTGCAAATGCTTAGAAGCTCAAACATCAGCTAGGAGCAGAAAGGATGCCTTGTTTTCTTTCTCCCCCTCTTATTTTTCCCTAAGGGGAATTATCCACTCTGATAGTTCCATAAAGGTTTTCCATAAGGGAAACCTGTCTCTATTAGACGGTAAATTTGCATGAAAAGCCAAATAGCCCACCCCCCACCTCCCCCAGCACTGGAACCCCAAAGCACTTCTGTCTTTAGACATCTTTCTTCAATTTAAAAATTATTTGTTCCTCCCTAGCCTGACCCATTGCCTCTGGGGTATGACTCTTGTCATATAAAATCTTAAGACTGGGAGGCTTGCTCTTCCTCTTCTGCCTCCCCTTTATATTTGGATTGGATTAAAATTGGACATCCACTCATCAAACAGGAAAGAAGCTGACGAGAAGACAGGCAGCTGCTGTCACTGCCCATCTGCTGTAAGGATGTGCTTATACAAGACTTTATATAGCGGGGTGGGAGAATATGGTAGTTGGGGAGTGAAATGAGATTTGGAAGGTCTGGGTTCGTACGCTCCTGGTTAGTTCTCCGATGAGTCCTTTATTTTTTTTGGTACTTCAGCTTGCTGTTTGCAAATGGAGGTGGTAACGTTCTCTTAAATCAGGAGAGGTGTTGAGCATGTGCAAGTTACTTGGTCTAAGATTCTGGGGGCTGTAGAAATGCCTAAGAGTTCCAACAATTAAAACAAGCCAGTAAGGCTCTGGTAGGTAACTGGGGATTAAGTTCTGTTCTGGATTTGCACTTCTCCAGACCTTACACATAACAAGTTTAAATGATTCTGCTGGAACCTGACATCCAGTTCCTTCCCATTTCTAGAAAAGCAGAAAATATAATCTAGAATGTACGCTCAGGATGTCAGCATATGTCGATTTTTAACAGAGCTGAGGTTATTGAATCTTTCTCTGCTACTTCTATAGGAATCAAGACTTTTTTTTTCAACGCCATTAGAGGAAATGGGACAATTTCCTAAGTCTTCCCCAGCCCCCCTCTTCTTTTTATGACAAAACCCCATCTACTTAAGTCTAGCTGTATTATAAACTTTTCCCTTTAACAAATCCAATACTACAAAAATGTCATGTGAAATGCTTCTCCCCTGTTACTGAATGATAGATCTAAATGTAGAAAGTGGAGTTCTCAATGCAAAAGGTCTAATTTTTCTTTTCATTCTCTCTTGTTTTATCCCTGTTTCCACACCTGGGAATAGAAATGTCCTCATGTAAACTAAAACAGCTTCAACTTTCATGAGATGATGGAGCAACTTCTATTTATACCCATTTAAAAGTCTGGGATGCAGGACCAAGATGTGAATGCATGTAATACCCAGCTATTCCTCAAGTGACCATACTTCTGAACACTCAGATTGTCTGGTCAAGAGAGGGTAGGAGTGATGGTTTCACATGAAGAAATATGGAAAGGTTTAGAGCACGGAAGAGAAATCAGGATCTTACTGTGCTAGATAACTTACAAAAGTAGGATTACACTGCCCAAGAAAGCTGGAGTCAAGCCTACTGTGGAGGGTGAAAAAGACCCAAATATCTCCAGTCTCTGTTCATGCAGTGACAGCTTATTAATGTTCTTAACTATATATCCATCAGATACTCTCTGAAACTCATCTTCTTATTCGCACTATTAGGATACCACCTTTGTGTGAGTACGCCAGGCTAGGCTGGCACGCCAGAATAGCATTTGGCTCCGTGTTTTGCCACAGGTTTCCTAGGTGTCCTTGGGGAAGCCACTAAGGGGGTCACAGACATTATAAAATCCCTTTAAAGGTTATATGTTGTTCCTCACAGTTCTTGGTAGTTTCTTAGGTTGTGAAGCCACTTAAAAATTAAGATCTGCTCTGCCCCCTTTTTCTTTTCTTCTTCTTCGCCTTCTCTCTCTCTCTCTTTTTTTTTTTTTTTTTTTTTTTTTTTAAGGGGGAGGGTGCAGGGTGGGAGAGTGAAGGACCACAGCAAGACTTTCTTTTGCTTGCCTTCTCTCCTGCTTGCTGAGTAGCTAAGACTGCTTATTTCTCAGGAGGTAGGTTTAATATATATATTTTTTTAAAATCCTTACAATAAATTGGGCAAAGTAGGATAGACCAGGCCAACTTTCAAATCCCTAAAGCGCACTGCTGTGTTGGAGCAGGGTTCTCCCTACAGCCTTTGCTGAGGAGGAGGGGATGAGGGAGCAAGAAGGGATGTGTTAAGACCCTAGAAACGCACTGTCTGTGTAAGACCCAGAAGATGAGGCAGAGAGGGAGTATATTGCATGCAAATTCAGCTGAGTATGGCTGTGAAGGAAGTTCTGAACATCTGCCAGTTTTAAATGGTTATACATGTGCTTAATTGCAGAAACATAGGTGCCTCAATAATGTATGAGCATAAAGATTACCAGTAGAATTACTTTAGGTGTCGACTGGGTTTGGAGCAGAAGCCAGGTGGAGGTTTTACGAGCACTGATAGTAGGATTTTGACCCTGAAGCATGTTCTGCAGTCCTAGATGAAGAAATAGGGTTCTTCTGGCAGGGCACATGAGAGGCAGCATGAGACTAGGAACACCGCTGGGAGAAGTGCAACAGGAGAAGCTGTAATCTGGCAGCAGCGAAGCATTGTAAGGTTCTCTTAGCCTTTGTGTTTCACTCAAGCCTGAAAACTCATAAAGGTCAAGGCAAATTGTATAGTTCCCCAGAATTATGGGTAAGGCTGTGTTCCTGGTGTCCTGGGGTTTTTACACTTTTCTGTTTGCTTCTCTTCCTTGGCGTGTTTGGGCATGTGTTTTTTGCAGGTTGTTGGGAATCAAGGGAGGGGAGAGAAAGGTTTAGTATTAGGAAGAAATAGTCAGTGCCCCTCACACATGCATGGCTTGCACACATACTTTCTGCATTTGACAGCAAAATCAATTAATCATTAGGAATCTCCTCCTGGTATCAGCACAGAGAGGTTTCAACTCTGCAGAAGGCAAAAAGCATACAGAAAAAGGCAAAAAACTAAAAAAACCCCAGACACCACAACCCTCTTTTTTTTTCTTTCTTTTTTTTTTTTTTTTTTTTTTCCCTCTCTCCTGTTTCCCTTTGCTTGCACATGGCCACACGCAGATGTTGACACAGCAGTCTGGCTAGCCAGAGCTGCCAGTCAGTTCAAACACTGGGGGAAGGCAGTAAATATCACTCCGAGGAGTAAATGCCCCTCGTCCATCCCACTTGAGAGGAATGTATTTTATAGTTCTCCTCTCTCTGCCCCTTGCTCTTAGTTCAGAGAGAATGTGTACATGGGGCTCCCCTCACATTTCCGAAGAGGCACAAGTGCCCCTTTCTGCCCCTGCTTCCTGCAGGGAAGGAGAGCCTGAGGAAAGCTCTCTGAAAATTTGAGCAAGATGTTTTCTCTGTGGAGAATGGAGAGTGTTAGTCTTTTCTCTGTCTTCTGGGATACTTGTCCCCTGTGCCCATGTTTGCTTCTGATTTAATGCAGTGCAGAGAATGAGCTGTATTCCCAGAGCGCTGCGTGGGGAAAAAGGGCAGATGTGTCATCTCTGCTGGCTGAAACCTTCAAGGTGAGAGAAGGGATCAAGCATGAAGCAGGAGGCACTCTACATGAAGGTGACCTCGTGGTCATGGGATTTTCATTTGTTTGCAGAGAAACCCTGTGGATATTTGTACTGCTGTACAGAGAACAATGCTGCTGCAGATCAAAAAATGACATTCATAGTACTTTGATCCTATACATCACTTATACAGCTCCAACACAGGTTGATCTTACTCAAATGTGATTACCCATAGCTGGCCACCCAGCAGTTCCTGCTGGATGTGTGCATGGCCTGGCACTCCTTCCTGCTGCAGCGACGGTCTGTTTTGTGCAGCCTCCCTTCTTATCAGGAGCGCTGGCAAATGAGTCCCTCCCTGACAATCCTCAGCAGGCACCAAGCAAGCAGGTTGCAGGTTTCCTGTCCCTCCTAAGAAGAATGCAGGATCATGTGGAAGGACAATGTTGAGATTAAATGAGACAACCTTAGGTCACAAAGGTGCTTGAGGCTTTGCATCCACACAGACACCTCTCTTGGCTCTGCAGGCAACATTCAAATTCACAGCAGTTCCATGGTCGTTCTTCCCACTTAACCCACACCCGACACAGCCATCACTAACTCTTCAGCCCAAGTAATGGGGGCCAGGACCCTTCTCCTGCTTGCCTAGCCAGTTATGAGCATGCATTTCTGCATCCTGCCCCAGGAGACAACGTTGTCCATTGGGATCCATGGTAAAAGGCAGTATACCTAGTCTCCCTTTTATTCCCCCTACCTCAACTCACTCTCTATGTCCTTAATACTATAACAGCTCACAAAAATGTCTTAATAAATTCCAGTTATTGTCCATCTTTGGAAGACTTTTTAAGTTCGATACCCCAGTTTAGGAAAAATATAAATTAAGGAGACATGCTGATAGGAGCATTAAAATTCTGTGGCAATAACTGCAGCGTGTTTGAATTGGAAATTTTTTGCTTTCTCTAATCCTCAAAATAAGCCAAATAAACCCAAACCGCCTCACTGCAAAGGTGACTCTCACTTTTTTGTCTGTTTGGAGTTGGCTGTGATGATCCTGAATATTTTTCCATGACTGAAAGGAAATAAAATCCAGCCGTCTGTGACAGCAGCTCTGAAAGGGTTTGGTTTGTTCCAGCAGGTACAGTTGGCTTTAGTAGCTGTGTAAGGACAAGACTCTGTGGCTGAAAATGCAACGGGGAATTAAGAAAGATGAGGCACAATTCTGCTTCTGACTTGGTGAGGGATATTAATCAAGTTATGAAAACTTGGATTTTCCTTCTCTGTTCAAGCCTGACTGGCAGGCATGCTGCACAAAGATGCTCAACTGAAAGAGATTTTTCCACTCTGGCCAGAGTCTGCAGCTGAGGCTGGTGTTAACAAAACAGTTAGCAGTTGGCGCCTTGGCTTGGGAGTCAATTCTGCACTGACCTCCACGTATAATTTAAAAGCAACTTGAGGGAATACTAGCCCATGAGTTCCTTTAAACTCTACCATCTGGCCTGGACCCCAGGGCCCCTGGTGACAAACGAGCTGAGCCAAAGAGCCGTAGCATTCCAGCTGCACCCTGTCTCACCTCCCGTGCTCCCTTTACCCTGTGGACCGCGGAGGGAATCCACTGACTTCAGATTCAACTCTGCACCAGCTGGAAGCATCCCTCCAACCAGGGCCTCATCCATCTGAGGACATTAGGCAACTCACTGCCCTGCCAGCATGAGCTAATTCTTTTCAAGAAGAGCTTTAGATAGATGAGGGTATGCATATTATTTCACATTAATTTTTCAAGGCAATGTCACAATGAAAATACTGTATTTTATTCTTAAACTAGTTTGTAGTGGTTTTGTTGTGGTTTGTTTGTTTGTGTTTTTTTTTAAATATTACTGCCTCTTGAGAAATCATCTTGAATTTCAGGGAAGATTATTTTTATTTTCTGTAAGTCCAAAATCTACATTTTTATAAAACAGTAAAGAAAGTGCTTGATCTCTGTTCTGCTTGGTCCTCTGTAAAACTGTGTGCTCTGATTTAATACAAGAGTTGTCTGTCACTGACAATGGATGACTCTACCTAACAGAACTGTTGACGCACAAAAGTTATTTCCATCGCATCTACAAGTTTAAAGAATGTGTTTTGCAGATGCAATTAATTTGAAACAAACCCTGTGTATCCTGTAGAAAAATTAGGACACAGCAAATCCAGACAAAAAAGAATGGCAGCTAAGCCTCTTCCTCTGTCAGACCTGCATGCAGAGCAGGGTGGTTCAGAAGCTGACACTGGGACTACTCCTACCCCCAGAACTGCAAAACCTGTTACAAAATGCAGGGGGGCACCCTTTGCTGGATGGAATAGTGTTGGCTTGGGCGGGTCATTGTAGCTCAAATCCCCGGTCTAGCAAATACCTACTGTAAATTATATTACCAGGACCTTTGGCTAGAATAACCTCTTAAAAGGTACCTAAAATGTGTGAAGCTGGAGGAGAGTATCCACAGTGCCAGTTGCCCTGTTAATCACCTGGACTGGTGCTGGGAGGAGGAAAGAAGGGAGGTGAGCTCTCCTACTGCATCAGGACTGAGGTAGGCATGATTCCCTCCGCTGCAGTTTTGGTTTATCTGATGTACATTGCTTGACACTTGAACCTTGGTGCAGAACAGAAGGAATCTCTGACGTGCTTTCTGTAGCCTGTGCCCTGTAGGAGAGCACAGCTGATGTGCTTTTACAGCCTGGCCTTTAGTAGCATCATGTATTATTAGCATGTTTGTATTGTCACTGCAGGAAGGAGGCCAGGACCGCTGTGTGCCAGGCAGCATGCAGGCACAGCACAGGGAAGGCAGCCCATGGTCTTGCAGAACTTTGGGGCTGTTCCTCTGTTAAAGTCTATTGCACCGATATTTTTTTTTTTAAATTTTTTTTTGTTGGTTTTTTTTCCTTCCCATCTCCGAGAAAGGGGCACAGACCTAATCTGATCTATGGCTTGGTCTATAAAGGTCAGTGAGTGTTTAGGCCTGACCAGTTTGAATGTTAGAAGTGATGCCTGACTGTTTTCATTACTTCTGTCTTGCATTACTGGGAGACTGGATATATGAGAGTGTTGGGGCTTAAAATGCGAGGATACTTGGCAGCAAGTTCAGGCTGTGGCAAGGCAAATAAAAGGATTTATTAAATACCTGCTTGCAGTCTAGTCTACAAACTTGTCAGGCAGCACGTGGCATCCACGTAGATGCGTGGAAGCTTTGGACCACCAAGGCTGACCTCCAGCACCTGGACAAGCAGGAAAGCCTTAGTACTAACAAGCATCATGTTCTCCTTTGAGACCCAGCCACCAGTGTGCAGCACATGCACAATGGCAGAACGATCCCATGGTGTCTGTAATGCTTTGTGACAACCAAATACTGAAGGTTTCCATACCAATGTGCTTACCATTAGGCTTTCTTATTCATGCTCCCACCTATTCTGGCTTCTCCCCAGTGCTGGAGTGGGAGGACACTGTCAATTATTCTATTTGTGCTCTGCCCAGCAATCTCAAACCCTGCCCATTATTCTAAGGAAGACAGCTGTTTTTGTTTAAACGAATGGCTGAAAACAAGTTAACAATACCAACACTTAAATTGACATAATTAGGCTTCAGAGTCAATACCCACAGAGACCTGTGAGAGGAGCTGGTATTTATCATAGCTGTTGTTTCAGTTGTTTTGCAAAGGAATAAGGTAGAGCTGTGCTGGCATGTAATAAAAAAAGAAAGGACAAAAACCAAACCAAAACTGGTTTATACCTGTAAGGATTCTCACTTTGCAAAATGGAGAGCTGAAGAGGCCTGTAGTCTCTGCTGGATGCTGCTAGAAGACGTGCTCTAGTGCATTGTTAGTCTGACCCTTCTCCTAATTTCTGAAATGTTTTCCACATCATCTCAGGGTTTAATTCTTGTGTGTATTTGATGTATAGCCCACCTGCCTTTATTTTATTCCTTCTTGTTCTCTTTTTCAAATCCTGTTGCAACTCCTTCCTGTTGTTACAGATCCTAGCTGCTCGTGATGCAAAATTTTAGGTCCAGGCATGCAGCTCGGTACCTTCCTATGTGAAATCTGCCACGGTGCCTGTCTGTTTGTGCCCTCCTATGCTCCTGTAGTGTGCACACGTAGGGTATCACTGTGTTATTCCCTGCACATGTAGTGTTATTGAGTGGTAACTTTGTTTACAATACAGTAACCAGAAAATAAAATTAGTTATCATAGAGGAAAAGGAAAAATCTTTGTAATAAACTCTCTAACCCCTTTTCTGGTTTACCTGGAAAC
Source organism: Falco cherrug (assembly GCF_023634085.1). Lineage (NCBI taxonomy): Eukaryota > Metazoa > Chordata > Aves > Falconiformes > Falconidae > Falco > Falco cherrug. Next base: position 5,353,096 of record NC_073701.1, read on the forward strand.
AGCTCTGAGTGGCATGATACTAGCAGAGGTGCTTGAAGTTTTGAATTGTTTTTGTTCCTGTGCAGCAATTGTAGAACAGTACAGAAGACCAAGCTCTCTACCTCTGTGTAAGAAGGCCACTGGAGGTAGAAGTTGAGACGCAGGAAGAGTTGCACAGAAGATGCCAAAATGCTCTTAAAACAGGCCTACGTAATTAAAGTACTTCACATTTTCCTGGAACACTGGCTTTGCGCTATAAATTTCCTGATGATGAATTCTTTTTAATGCTTTTTGTTTTATTTTTTAGCACCGCTGAAGCTAGGGTGTAGTATATCGAGAAGCAATAGAGCTTTTATAGGAATCTGTCTTTCAAGCTGGCGTTTGCCCTTTTGCAGGCAAAAAGGAAACGCTGAAATCTTTACAATGCCTCACGAATCCCCCAAGTCAGCCACAGAAGTCGGAAGGCCTGTAGTGCAAGGCACACCATAGATTCAGGCTCTCCTCCAGGGCCGTTGTTTGAAAACAATGAAAATGGCTGGAGTTGCAGAAGTCAGAGAAAAATTCAGTACTCGCCACAGACAAAAGATACCAAAGGAGACTAATGCTGGGAGCTGCCCTGAAGTGAAGAGCTGAGGGGTAAGGTTTGGCTTTGCCTCTTCCTATAGTTCCAGGTTACATGGATCTAAGCCCTTGTAATTGGCTTAGGTTCTTCAAAAAATAAATATAAAATTTATTTTCTCCCTTTTGCTTGAAAAACAAGAAGCTAGAATAAAAAGTGAGCGAGTGAGGAGGAGAAAAGCAGTAAGGGAGTGATAAAATGGCAGTCTTTGGCTTCCCTAAGGCTGCTCTGGACTGCAGTGATCCCCAGTGCCTCAGGCAGCCTGCCCAGAACGGAGGGAAGCTTGAAACCTCTTTTCCCATTAGAGAGATGCACTTTCCCAAATGCCACCTCTGAGCCTCAGCGCCCAGTTCCCGTCGGCCAGCTTCCACTTCCAGGCTGTTTGCTGTATGTCTAACGAGCAAGCGTGGACTCCGCAAGTCCACTTCTCCACGCTAGCCTCTAACGTCTCTGTACTCAAAGCGAGGTCTTCCAGTCCAAAATGAAGTTAATTGTAGATCGGAGAAGTCACCAAGAAAGATAAGAAGGGAAAGGGAGCACAGCATGTTTGAGTTTATTAACATGAGAAATTATTGCAACCTCTCTCAAATTAGTAAACCCAATTTGTAGGCTGAAGGGGCTGGCTGGCTTTCAAAGAAAATAGTGGAGGAAGAGCCTAGTGAGGAGATACCACTCACTGCTGCGTGCTTGTGAGGGCAGAGTATTTAAGCCTCTGTCCTGCCAGTTGTTCCATGTGGGTAGATCTATTTTGCTAGTCCGAAATTAAAAGGGGAGATGGGGTGGGGTGGGTTTAATAAAAGCACAGGCTCGCAGTGGCTAGGCTAGGCGGAGCGGCTCAGATTTGATTCAGACCAAACAGCGAGTAAAGCCCTGACTTCTGAGATGAAACGCGGATTTTTTCCCCGCCATACTCTGTATCTGTGCTTCAGAGACTTACCTGAAGCTAATTTACAACTTTGTATAAGCTGCCTTACACAAACTTCAGGCATAAACTGTCCAGTTTAGGAGGACAGTCTTTAGAAGTGTCTTTAATGGTAACAGTGACAGACTCATCGTACAGCCAGTTGGTCTGTCTCCCTCCGCGTTCTTGGATCATCTAAGGTGCCTAGGCTCGTAGCTTCTGCCTTTCAGGTGAGGTAAGTCAGCATGTAAATATAGACATCCCCTATGCTGTTGTCTTATAGGGAAACTGTGTGTTCTCAAATTAGCATAAAATTGTGGCTAGAGCCCTGGTTTGCTTGAGGTTATCTGAAGAGGTTATCTGAATTTTCTAGTAGGGCCTGTAATGATAGGACCAAGGGGTAATGGTTTTATACTAAAAGAGCGTAGGTAGGTTAGATATTAGGAAGAAATTTGTTACTGTGAGGATGGTGAGATGGTGGAAGAGGTTGCCCAGAGAAGTTGCAGATGCCCCGTCCCTGGAAGTGTTCCAGGCCAGGTTGGATGGGACTTTGAGCAACCTGCTCTAGTGGAAGGTGTCCCTGCCCATGGGGGTTGGAACTAAATGATCTTTAAGGTCCCTTCCAACCCAAACCAGTCTATGATTCTATGAATATTATGGTTGGTTGAACTAGACCTTTTAGGTATGCCTGGTCCATATGGCTTCATGTACTAATGGCTGCTCAGGGATGTTACTGGAGGTTCTCTGAGAAACTTGAATAGGAAGGTACACACCTGCTAAATGTCTTTGTTTGGCATCTCTGTGCAATTGTTAAACCAACTCAAGTGACAGGTCTCCCACTCCGTTATCCTGCACAGCGAGACACAAGTTTTTACCCCTTGGATGAGATGACTGCACAGACAAAACCAGCTGGCTGTGAGCTGAACGTGAGCAAGGGGACAGACCAAAGCTACGTCTGCTCACTAAGGACTGAAAAAGCAGAGGCAACCAAATCAGCTTTGCTTTTCCTGCACAATATCAGGTCACAATCAAGGTTTTGACGTTTGTCCTCAAAGATGAACCAGTATGACTGCCATACTGTTGAGGTGCAAGCCACGTCTCAGCTTTCTGATCCTCAGGCAGAGCAGAGGTTTCTTTTACAAGTTTAGAGCTGGTTGGGGTGTGAGATAGCTGATTTCTGTTTATTTGTCAACAGACATGGGATGAATGGTCATCGCAAATCTCACAAACTTCTATTCCAAGCGTAATATATACTTCCTCTGCCTTTCCTTCTCTGAGTATTATTTGCATGTATATAATCAGTGAAATATAAAAGAACTTCTATGGAAAAGGAAAAAAAAAAGGAAAGAAAAAAAACCCACAGAAAAACCTGCAAGCAGCTCTCCTTCTTCCCCCTCAAATGTACTGCAGTTGATCTAGGGGAACAAATGAGGAGAAGAAAAAACGATCCATGACAGATGTTAGTAGCATGATTGCCTCACTACTGGAAGTTGCTTTGATTTTTCCCAGTGAAAGGGTAGAGAAGAATCTGCAAAGAAACAGCACCAAATACTTTTCAAGTAAAGCATATTTACATTTCAGGTATTGACTGCTTATGAACTGCACTCTGTATGCCACAGACCTGGAGGGTAAAGAAGGGTTTGATGCAGGAGTTAAAATACAATCTAATAAAAAAAGTATATCAAACTGTTTTCATCAGGGTTGCTTTGAACTTCATGCCATGTGTAAGAACGTTGAGTCCTTTTCAGTTTCAAACTACTTCACATGGACCTTTGAATTAATTTTTAGTGGCTGTGAAAGATGAGTGAATATTATCCTCACCTCATATTTGAGGAAGACTAGGGCTGACAAGACTTGCTGAAAGCAGCGGGAGGAGTAGGTAAGCCTTCTGTTTAGACTGGTTGGAATGACCTTTTTTGAATTCTGAAACGGAGCACAGGAAAATTGTAAGCAAAGGCTATCTTTTATTGGTTGCCAAGATCACAATTTTGTTAGTCTAATTGACAGCAAGTAACATATCATAGAGGTTGTACAAATGGGTTCAATGCTATAGATATTCTCTAAAGAGAGGCCTGGGAAGACTTAGCCTGCCAAAAGCACCGGTGCTGCAGTAATATCCTTGGCTTCTTTCCACCATTTATGAATGAAAGAAAAATAAATTGTCATTTAAAAAAAATATAAATAAATAAAATTAAGAGTTGTTACTGGGTAATACTCAAGTAGACAGCAGAGGAGACCTCTTAATTCCAAGAAAACGTGTAGTGGGACAGTGCCATATGTTTGAAACATATGGTCTGATGAAATAAAACGCTTCTGGAGGGAGGGCACTCCAAGGCATTACACCTTGCATGGCAGCATTTGAAACCAAAATGTAAAAAAACCCGTGGTGGGGGTGGGACACCACTGTCTGCTCCACAGACATGTTAATGAGGCAAGTGGAGAGCTAATGGACTACTGATTGAGCACATTTTGGACATTCACTTAACTAAAGGAAATATTATTGTGCTGCAGTTGCCCAGGAGGTCAGAGATTTCACAGTTTAAAGCCATAAGAAGCATCCCTGAGGGTTATTAAGCCATAACCTTTCAGATCTTCCAGGAATGAGCGTTCAGCAATGTACCATTAGCCTGTGAAATCACATGGTCTTCTTACCCTCCCTTCCTCCAATTTTTGTTACGTTCACCTGCTGGGTCTTGTCTTAAATTAGACTGCGAGCTCTTCCTGGCTTTCTTTGTATTTGCATAGAGACTAGCACAATGGGGCCCTGATACTGAATGAGGCTTTTGGATCCTACTATAATACCAACATATGAGTAATGAATAGCTAATAATAATAATAATAGTAGCGTCTGCTTTGCGTATGACCTTTTGTGGGTTGTGGGTTTTTTTCTTCCCTGCTCTCATTCCTGTGAGTTACCTCACCCTCGGTGCCTTGAGCCCACAGTTTCTTTTCTTATTTTGCTTTTTGGAAATTGGTATGTCGCCAGGCTAGCAAGTAGGCTTACGCTGACACGCTGGAGAAGTGCACAGGGCCCTGACGTGTAGAAGGGGGCATATGACAGGTAGCACAGATGTTTGGTCAGGTCAAATAGCAATGTTGTGCCTTGGATCTCAAGCTCCACTGAGCTGCCTTTATAGATGTTTTGGTAGCCTCTCTCCTGTAGCTTGTTCTGATTCTTGTGACCTTTCCAGCCCTGTTTCTTGCTTCACAAAGGGAGGATGCCAAGGGCAGCTCAATGCAGAAGCCAATGCTATAAACAGGGATGGTTTCTCTAAGGGGAAATTGCTTCTCCTAAAAGAGATTTCTCTAGAGACAGATCACCCTTCCCTCAGAGGGAAAAGACAGGCTGCCTTCTGTGCTTTGCCAATGCTAAATGAGAAGCAACTTTCCACCAAAACTGTGTACGTCAATTAAAATGTTAAGAGGAAGAAAAAGGGTGCAGGTAGGTCTGCCATGGTCTGGTACTGATTACGGCTCTCTGTAAGTGCTCGATTGCTTCTAAGGGCTGTTCATGCCAGCACTGTCTCGATTTTCTAACCCTTTACATTTGAAGTAGACAAATTTCTTTCGTGGATGGAGTTTGGTTTTTCGGGGGTTTTGTTTGTCTATTTTTGTTTTGGTTGGTTGGTTGTTTTTTTTCTAATGTTAGGGTGGGTACTTAGCCTGTGTAGTTGCACACACCTTCCCTTTGAGTTACCAATTATTTTTGGATTTCTGAATTGCCTGTTGTGAGTTTTCTTTCTGTCTCTAATCCCTGTGAAGGTGACCCATCGTTACTGAGCAGATATGGGTAATACAAGGTCAAGCAAAGCATTACTCTTCAATTCCCAGACCAGGTGAAAATGAGGGCACAGCAGAGGCTTTACAGGAATGTCTTACACTGGAGAGGCCAGTTCTATAATGGACTTTCTGTAGCGCCTTTTGCCCCTGGCACCCTATCCTTGCGTCCTTCCATCATTTTCAAGTGAATTCCCTGCTACTGTACTGCTGCTTCAGGGCCAAAGAGCACCCAGCATTGCCTTCGTTAGCTGTTTGAAGGTGAAGGGAAGGGAATGCTGTCGAAAAGATGCTCCGTCCCTTGTACACACATGCATCAGCTGTAGATCAGAATGGGAGCTCAGGGAAGCAGCATGGACCTTATGGTTGGAGAGTCGCATCCATGAGTGTGTGCCCTGTTTTAAGGGGGAGATGAGGTGTTGGGAGGGCTGTAGCTTTCTAGAAGAACCAAAAGCTGTACAGCGCATTGTTGTCCCCTCTTTTCAGAGGTGTGTACGCTCTGTTGACTACCTTGGTGTATATTTGGAAGATAACCATGAGTTAGTCTGCCTGTCCATCTGAAAGGGATACAGTGGAAGGATGGGTCTTCCCCAGTATAGTTTTTGGCTGGAAGGAGACTCTGAAAGGAGTGTAGAAAAGGAAAGAGATAACCCCCAGGAAAGTCAAACTATCTATTTATTTAGTTATGTGTTTTGGGTTGCGTTTTGCATTAATCGCTGCCACACACAGGAGCCCTGTAATTTATTATTGGTGATAAGTGTGGACAGTAGCTATTATTTTTGCTCCCTGTTCTAAAACGTGGCAAGCGGGGACACTTAGATTTATGGAACATGCATTATTCAAATCTCAGGGCCCGATGGCTCAGCATGAACAATCCCAGCTATTTCCAGAACCTTTCAGTCTTTCCTCCTTTATTCCTCCTTGTTTTTCCCTTCCCTTATTTTTTCTTTTCTGGCTGTTTTGTTAGGCTGGATTAGGACAAGGGGAGTTTATTTAGCTGAGGGTAGCTTCAGTGAAACTTGTGTTTCCACACCAGCGACAGGACAGGTCTCACGGGGACTTCCCAGTCTAGTGCAGAGGAGCCTGATTAATGCCCATTATGTGGAGCTGGAGGAAAAGGTGGTATCTGTTTGGATAGATATCTAACTGATAGAAAATGCTGATGTGAAAAATTAAAAGCTGGGTAAATAGTCTCCTGGCTCAGAATCTTCATTATTTAGCTTTTGGTGGGTGAATTCCTCTGGAGCTGTTGTAAGGCTGGAGCAAAGGCTGTGTGTCTACCTAGGGTAGCACTCAAGGCACTCTGATGTTGATTCATCTCTCATTGTCAGGAGTGAACCACCTCTAGATATGCCTGGAATCACTCTCACATCTGCACCTATAGTGTTAACAGGTGGATTTCACGCTGAGGATCTAGATACCTCCACTCCTGTTTGGCTATAAGCTTCAGGTTACAAATGGTGGGAGCTTGGGGGGTTCCCCTGGCAGGCGTTCCCTCTAGCCAGTGAGTAGATTTGGGCTAGTTTCTCCCTCTAGCTGGTTGCAACTGCTACTTAATGAATAGCAAAAAATGTCTGCAAGAGGACAGAAGAGTTGGTTTCTAGGAAGCTCCTACTTCAGCGCAGTTAGAAGCAAAAGAGAAAAAACATCTGGTGTGGAGCCATGGGAAAGCTAGTAAATTCTGAGGAGCCTTCAAACCAGGGGGTAAAATCCAATGAAAGTAGGAAAAGTGAAAACAAAATCTTCTCAGCAAGAATAATGTATGGGGGCCTAAACAGGATCACAGCTTGGAAAGGCAAGAACAGTCAGAGAGTGATGCTCAAAGCAGGAACAAAATTTCAGCACAAGGCAATGATGAGTGACTTTATATTTATGAGTGACTCGATACCACCTGGGGAAGTCCAAATAACACCTAGTCTACACACACTCTGCTGAAGTGTTACAAGCCTCCACGTGAGCATGCCTGTGCCATCTGGCGTATGTTTGTATTGGAATGCCTGTCTTTTGTGTGGGAATGGAAATTATCTGTACTAGTATAACCTTCTTTTGTACCAATGTAGGTACATCTGCTCCGAGCTTGTAGGATAAACCCACTACATTTTCACACATGTAACCCTTGTCTCAAATTACATACTGCCTTTTAAAAATGCTGTTGGAAATAAGTTTTCAGAAACCTGCAAGGCACGGGAGACAGTAGGGAGCTGGGGAAGAGGGGCCAAGCTATAGGGGCTCAAAAAACCAGAGTCTGAGGGCTTATTTCCCCTGCATTAGTTCATGTTGATTTTATCTGCCCTCCTGTTAAATTGTAAAGCAGGGAGTCAGGGGGCCCTAGTTATACTCATTAAAATATAATGTATGGATAACAATATACTCCCTTACCCGACATGACTGTATTTGCTCAGCCTGCTCATCTACCTACTGATCAACGCTGGTATTCTTGTTATTCCCATACTAAATCACAGCAGAAGAAAACATTTTGGGTTGTTTTGTTGGGGTTTTTTTTTCTTTCTATTGAGACTGCTAGGATACACTCCCAGGGCCAAGTATTTTTTGAAGATGTAAGTGGGGCAGAATTCAGGGGAAAAAAAAAAAAAAGATAAATACTCAACAGAGTAAATGGCAATTCTGAATCAAAATGGATTGGGAAAAATCAGTGGGATACCATAAATTCTGTGTGTTGTGGGGAAAAAATGTGGTAAGGTCAGAGACAAGCATTCTGTGCAGATTTGTGGGGGCTCTATCAAAATACCAATTCTGATAAGAGCCTTTAGTGAGACAGATTTCAGGTCTCGAAGACATAAGCATGTTAACTGTTTCTCAGTCTCTGAAATACCACGGCAAGGAGACACTCAAAGCCATGGTTTTGATATTTTAGGAAAGAACTGAAATCTGTACTCATTCAGAATTGGACCAAAGTCCCGATTGCGAGTGCCACTGAACTTTGACATCTCATCTGGAACAGAACTTTGTGGTTTGTGCCTTTCTATAATAGGATTACTCTGAATTATCCAAACTGAAATTGAACAGACGTAGCAGTGGCACATGGACTGGAGAAACAGTTTATCAGGCTCAAGCAAATGTTTGCAGCAGCTAATTTCTTGAATGCACAATAAGGAGCACTGGCTCCCATTTTAGGCACGCTGGGTGTTACTTCTGAAAAAGAATATTGTTATCTGCCTGGAGTCTCTTTCTTTTTTTTTTTTTATTTTTTTTATTTTTTCCCCCTCCTCTAGATAAAAAAAAAAAAAACCAAAAAACCCAATGCCACTGTGTTTTGTGGTTTTGTATTGGTTTGTTGGGATTTTTTTAAAAGAAAAAAAAGTATTACAATTAGTCGCAAATCAGGATGGAAGGTTGGAAAGGCAAGAAGAAACAGATGATGGGAAATTAATTTCTAGGAAAATTTCTGAGGAAATTGAGTATGATACAGTCCAAAGCTTTGATAAGATTGACACATACCTGTTGAACGCTTCAATTTCCACAAACTGGCATTTTAATAGAGTTTTTCCCAAAGAGGTTTTCCCAGCCTCGGTTGCATATTGTGGCTCAGTCATTAGGAGTGACTCGAATAGACCAAGTCTGTTGCCTTCCCAGGGGAGCCACTTGAAGAGTGACATGATACAAAACTTCAAGTAAGGAGATTATTAAAAACTCGGATGGTAGTTTTAAGAGTCTAGAGGGGAAAGTAAGGATATTGAAATCCTTACAATGCTTTGTATATTATTTATAGTGTTAGGATAACGCCTAGAGGTGAAATACAGTTCCTGTCCCAAATTCCTTATGTTCTGAAAAGCGAAGACTTGAAAGTCTGTTAACAGGCTGCTGTCAAGTATCTGCAAAGTATTTTCTCTGTCTGTGAATAAAGGTGCGAACGTGAAATGATGTGGATATAAAAGGGATATCGAGGAGAACAGACTAGCCAGAACACCTACAAATTTTAAGTGGTCTCAGAGCCTGGAACCAAATCTTGCAAGTTGTTTTTATGAAAGAAGTGGGAGAACGACAAGACAATCAAGGGCAATCATACACTAAGTGCATCAGCAATGCCAACAGCATGTGCCAAAGGTTTTTGGCAATAGGTATAGAGATTAATGGACCTATGAGGAAATGAGAATAATAATTAGTGAAGTGTATAAAGACAGTTCATGTATTATAAATAATGTGGTTATTCTCTGAAAGCTGTCTGAAAAAATGCATTTGTTGGTAGATCCCAGCTGGTGTCTGTGGGGGTTGAATTTGATCCTTCCTGAATCCGGCAGTGGGGTGTGGGGGAAGATGTGCTTTTTCCTGCAGTAACTGGGATACCTACTGCTGCCCATGTACTTACGAGGGGCACCTTCCTTGAAAGCACAGCCCATATTTTTAGGCATGTATTAGTTAAATCCAGCATCTCAGCCTTTGCTCACCAACCTAGCTGCTGCACTCCTGAGATCTGCCCCCCCCCCCAGCCAGGACTTGACTTTTAACAGCTTTCCTTTGCTTGTTTCGGATCTTTACATGGTATAGCTGTTCTTTTCCAGCTATGAGTGATGTTGCTAGGGTAAGGTTTATTTCTTCCCTACAGCCCTGTTTGTCACCTTAACTCTCAAGACATTGCCATGCTACTCCGAGGCCCGTTTTTTTTGACTGGATCCTTCAGTGAGCTCATCCAGTGGAAACTTTATACCCAGCAAATTCTGGTAGAGTGCAGCAGGCAATGTGCAAGGGGTTTGGCACTCTGCTCTGGGTTCTTCCTCCCTCTTAATAGCTGTGATTTGTTTCACCTATCGCTACCTCAGTTTCTCCACTTGTAAAATGAGTACAGTAATAAAATCCAGAGCAGGAGGTGGTATAGTGAGAGTCTTAAAGGTGTGGTGCTGGCAAACGTAGAAGCTGGATGCTGAAGTAAAGAATGCTTATGTTAAATTTCTTTCAGTATCCCTCCCAGATTCCTCTACGGATTTTCTTGTTTTCATCCTAAACTGTGATTCATGGAGTCATAGATCATTTATGAGAAGTGGCAGAAGGAGCTGGGGTTGTTTAGCCTGGAGAAAAGGAGGCTCGGGGGGAGCCTATTGCTCTCTATAATGCCCTGAAAGGGGCTGTGGGCAGGTGGGAGTGGGTCTCTTCTCCCAGGTAACACGCGACAGGACAAGAGGAAGCCTCCTCAAGTTGAACCTGGGGAGGTTGATATTGGATATTAAGAAACTTTTCTTCACTGAAACAGTGGCCAAGCACTGGAACAGGCTGCCCCCCTGGGTGAGGGCATCCCTGGGGGGTGGAATCACCATCCCTGGAAGTGTTTAAAAATTCGGTGCTTAGAGGCACGGTTTAGTAGTGGGCTTGGCAGTGCTGGGTTAACAGCTGGACTCAGTCTTAAAGGTCTTTTCCAACCTAACACTTGTGCTCTAGACCCTTCACCAGCTCCGCTTCCCCTCTTTGGACGCACTCCAGCTCCTCAATGTCTGTCTTGTAGCGAGGGGCCCAAAACCGAACACAGTATTCAAAGTGTGGCCTCGGCAGTGCTGAGTACAGGGGGACAATCGCCTCCCTAGTCCTGCTGAGCACACTGTTTTTGATACAAGCCAGGATTAGTAGAGTTTCCATATAGCACACTTAAATTTTTGCAAAAACTGGTACCAAACATCCTCTGTCTCAGGCTTATATAGAGCTTCCCGTGCTGACAGCTTTTTGGAAGTTGTCAGGTAGAAGGAAGGAGTAGAGCAATCTTGTTTAATTATCTGCCAATTCTCTGTTTCATTTAGGGTGCTTGCTGGTTAGATAGTTACAGCAGAGTTGGAGAATGTCAGTGGGCTTTTCTAGAAGGAAGGGGAGAGGATCAGATGCCTGTCTAACCCACGTGACTTGTACATTAGTAACATCAGTGTGTGTAGTAAAAGCATCTTAATGTGCAGAGGCGTGATTTCTGTATCACATCTCATTTGGTGCTTCCTTGGCTACATTTTGCCACTCATCTATTCCATGATGAAGTTCTCCGTAGCAGGCCAGTCATCATATTGGGCTTTAGAGATATTAGTTCCTTTTCAGGGTTCTGATGTTGTTATTAAACAGCATGACATTGGCATACGCTTTTTCATCTGCAAAGGAGCTGGGTTGGTTCCATCATGTGAACTTCAAAGTCATAGCATGACTATCATGTCTTAGGAAAGAGAACAGGACTTGAGAGAAACAGTAGGGGCTCTACCATATCTGCATCGGTCAAACATGGAAAAAATGCCACATATTGCCCTATAATTCTTATCTGAAGAGTTTCATGAGGTGCACCTTGTCCTTCTAAACTATAGAAATCAGATGAGCTTCCAAAAGACATTTTGAGAGGAGAGAAAAAAACTTATGTAAGGTGCATACTAACCAGCTGCAGCTTATTTTGCTAATTAGCGAAAGCAACACCGTAACTGCCCTTCAAATCTTTGTGAGCAGCCAGCACTTGGAGTAAAGGCTCTGGCTAGAGCTAGGCTTGAGCAAGGAGGCAGCTGTGCCACTGGAGACCGTGGTCCCACAGTATTCCCACCTCCGGGCACTGGCAACTGCCTCCATCCTTACTTTGGGTTCCTTTACTGCACTCTGGGAAGATACTTTCCCTTACTTCTCTTGTCATGGGCAGAACCATTTCAGCTTGGGAATTTAAATGAATTTTGCTTTATTGCCATATAACATAGACTTTTAATTACTGGTTTGTGTATGGAGAAACAAAGGAAACAGTAGAACAAGTATGGGGAGAAAACCCTTTATTCCCTTTCTTCCCCAGGCTCAGCTTCACCCCAACACCTCCCCTTGCCCCTTCCCCTTGTTTTTGCCACACGTTATGTGCGGTTCCTGCCAGTCCCATGGGTGAGGTGACAGGTGGGACAGGAGGCTGGGTTGGTGCATGGTGGTTTCTTGCTGCTGCTCCTGCTTTCTTTTTTTCCCTCCCCTGCTTCTTCCTCCTCACTCATTCCCTGCTTGCCTTGGTTTTCCACAGCTGTGGTCTCTCAGGGCTGTCCCTGCTTCCGTGTTGGTCCCCCCATAGCTGCAGTCACCTCAGAGGTGTGCCTCCTTTTATAAAATCTCCTTTTCTGTGTCCTCCTGTGTTTCCTCATGGGTCCCCTACAGAGCTCCCTGCCCCCCATGCTGCCACCCTGCCCTCCCCCTGCCAGGGTGGTGGGGCCAGGGCTCCAGATGGGCCGCGGCACGGACCGGGACCGGTGCGGGGCAGCCCCTGCTCTCTCCCAGGCAGGGCACCCTGCGCCCCTGCCACCAGTGCCCGAATGCCTGCCGGGGGGAAGGTGAGACATGCTGGTTAGAAGGAGAGAGGGCCGGCACATACCACATCAGATGTGGCTACTAGTCATCACAAGCCATTTGCGCTGAGGTGCCAAGAATTTCAAACGTGCTAAGTAACACAGAGAAGACAAGTGTAGCTGCTGGGTGGTTTTGGATGAATGCACTTGTGGTGGGTCTGTAAAAATCTCGATCCAGGGCGACTCCTTCATCCGTTTTGCTTGTGGTTTTGTCCAGTCTCCTTAATTTTTGACTGTCTCCTCCTTCTGTGTTGTTGATCAGTATGGAAAGATCAGAAACTTGTCTTTGCTCTGTAAAATCTAGACTGAACGCTTTGAGGGGGGATGCCCTGTGGTGGCCCAGGGCCAGAGACGTGGTGTGACACAGGGTTCCTTCAGCAATCCCTCTGAGGCTTGTTGGAGGAGGGCTGCGTGCATCTGCTTTGCAAGCTCGTTTAGGAGGGGCTGAAAGAAAAAGGAGGCTCAAAAAAGTCAAGAAAGTTGGTGTATTTGACATTGGATGTGACGATCTCCCCTTGAAGGTGTCCCAAGACCTGCCTGAATAACGAGGCCTGTCATGGGTAGACAGATAAAGACCAAGTGCCCGATAATGGCAGCAATAACATTTTATCATTGGTAGAAATATTCCACGGAGGGGCCTGATAACATAGCTAGGGATCATGTATGACTTATTCACCTGATGCCGGCATCTCTCCTTCAAAATAGTTTCTGTGGGCAATGCAGTGCAGACTAGCACAGTGGTTTGGTGTGGGCAGCAGAGCCCAAGCTGGGTCTGGATTCCCCTTACTGGCAGGAGAAGGAGCAACCAGCAACACCTCTGGGCCAGCTTCCTCATGCCAGGTGGACTTCAAAGGGAGCTGAGAAAAGATGATGTAGTACTATGTAAGCAAGAGCTTATTTCAGAGGTAACTCTGCAATGGGGAATTACTTTTGTTTGTTTTGTCAGTGTTGTTTACAAGAGAGGAACCTATTTTTTGATAGTCTACCCTTTTCACAGTCTGGGTTTGTCAGCCTAATTTAAGCTTTTTTTTTTAAAAAAAATATTTTTCTGCACCAGCATGAGTATCGCAGTGGGGACTCGGGGAAGCTGGAGATGCTTGAGTATCTGTCAGGTAAAGGTTGTTTGCACTCATCACCAAACGGAGCGTGCATGGGTTGGGACTGTTGGGTACCTCTTCTTTCTTTGGGAAAGCCTAGGACTGGGAGACCAGAGGAAGGACATGTTGGCTCCGAGTTCCATCAGGGCAGTGTTTGGGGCCTTTTGTCTAGAAGAACAGCTGGCAGCGGAAGTAAAGATGAAAATGCACCAGCCAGGCTGTTATTTAGAAAAAGGCATTACAAGAAATCCTGTTGAGAGCTGGAGCTGCTACCTGAAAGTGTAGAGGAACACCATCCAAAATCTAAATAATCTCTTTTGTTTTGATCACATTATACATGTGGCCAATATACATTTAAGAGTTGCTAGTTCTTTTCTTTCAACTATATTCTCCCTGTTCTGTAGCGTATTCACTTTAGGGACCACTTCTCTGTAATTTAAACCCTTGTGAAACAGAGCTTGTGTTTGCTCCTCAGAAATCCCTTAACTGTGGATGCTGCATCCCTGCAGGCAGCGTGGCCCTGGAACACGCCAGCATGCCCACAGTGTTGTATGCTACAGCTGGCACATCCAGAGACCCCTTTGAGCTGGAAGTGTAAAGAGTTTAATTTGTTTTTTTCTCTTTTATGACTGTGTCTTCTAATACCACTGTGAAAAATCCTTCACCAGGCTGAACTGAGTGAGTAATTCACCTGATCGCATCCCATCACAGCAGCTGGGGTGAGAGCCTCTCTGTTTTGGACATAAAATACAAATTATCATTCTTCTTCCACCCAGGCCCTCTTCTGTGAGTTGATCTTTATGACCATTGCAATCCAGCAATATTGTTGCTGAAGATCAGGTGCTTGCGCTAGGAATGTGCAGGGAAAGAATTTCGCTGTCTCTGTAACTTCCAGCCAACCATTACTGCTCTTGAAATAACATACGTTTTGATCTCTGGCAGGTTTGTTTCACCATTCACTCAGGACTCAAAGGTGACAGAAAAAGCAGATTGTCCTTTAGCTTAATAGGTTGTCCTGCTGTTTTCCAATGCAGAGATCCTTGGCTTAATTTATTGCTGGAATGGATTGTTTCCAAATAAGGATAATCCTCCTCATGCTGTTTCTTCACTTGGTTACCTTCCTGTTCCTTTCACTGGCAACATCAGCCTCTGCAATTCTGGTTTATTCTTGCCAGGAGACTCTTACTCATTTGCCGTGTTTATTGTAGTTCTAGTCCTAAACCCGCTATCTTCAGTAGCTTAAAACTTTCCAAGACAATTGCTTCAGGGGCTTGAACTTTTTGCCCATGTTTTCAACCCAAAAGTGAGTTCCAGAAGAAGAATCTACTTGGCTGTGTTGGAGGTGAGGATTTTAAAGTCATGCCTTTTTTTCTGGCTAAACACATTGAATATAATTACTTTGTGCTAGATTGACTCCTGCTTGCGCAAGGGAGAGGAAGTGCCAGGAGTTTGCTATCATGAAATCCCTATGGGAAAGCTGCATACAATGCAAAGGCATCTCTCACAGCTGCTCTTTAATAAAATAAGATGTTTAATCTGGCTTAATGAATCTCCTTGGCTCTTGAGGCTGGACCCTGGCTTTCACCAGGGTGCATGTGTCAGTAAAGAACCACTTCCAAAAAAATGATTGGGTTTTATCTTAAAAACATCAAGTCCTCTTGGATCTGAAGTGGCTTTGGCACTCTCTACTCCCTTCTGCCCCACTGCTGCCCTTCTCTGCACTCACATGACTGCAGAAAAGAAGATACCAGAGATGAGAAAGGTGGAACTCTGATTTTGTTCCTCACTTACTGCAAAGACAAAAGCAATAGTACGTGATCGTCTCTTCCCCTCTCCAATTTGTGGGGACTTCACATGCTTTCTTGTTCTCCCCTCTGCCTTTTTTTTTTTTTTTTTTTTTTTGAGGGGGGCAAGGGGAGTTAAGGTTCTTGCAACATTCCGTTTCAAGCAAACTTGTGGAAGTCAAATGCTACAACCCTTTTTCAGGTTCACAGCATAACAGGCAATGATTCTCACCAGCAGTCTGACTCAGTCTTGTAGCACTGGGAAAGAGCACTATAACATAACTCTAACTCTGTGCAAATTTAATTATCAGCAGCAATTCATTTATGCCAGTAATTTTCAACAAGAAGCTCCTCTTCTAAATAGAGGCTGAAAAGAGAGCGTGAGAATGCATTTTAGACAGACAACTTGCTATCTAACCTCGAGAAATGTTCATATTCAAACACCTCATGTGCATGGAGCATCATGCTTTACCGTGCTTTCCCTCTGCAAGGGGCCTGAGATAAGGTTGCTTTGTGAACCTTGGGAGAATGAATGTCTTAACTCCTGCATGATTAACATTTCAGCTGGAAAGTTGCATCAACAGAGCTATTTGGTGCTGGACTAATTACTGCATATCGACAAGGGGGTCGATGTTTTTGCGTACTCAGCCTCCACTAACGTTCCACTGGGCAGCAGCTGCGTTAGAATGACAGTCGGCTTTACTGCTTTAAAACCGGTGCAGGGTGCTCTGCCTCAGACCTTCACACTGGTTGTTGGAGGACTGATTGAAATGTGAAATTGTGCTCTTCCCGCTTGGCCTTTTGACAGTACGGTTTTAAAATCTGAACGTCGCCCTGTCACCAAGGGACCATGCAAAGTTGCAACAGATCCTGAGTAAGAAAGCACTGAGGAGTGGGAAGTTGACTACTCACCTGTAGTACAAAACAACCTCATTGATACGCAGGAGACTTCTGTCTCTGTGACTTTCAGTGTCTTCCACAGCATCAAACTGATATTTCAAAGAGATTAAGAACTGAAGGGAACATATGATATCCATTTAAAGCCAAGACTTCAGATTTAATGAAGGCTGTATCAGAATGAGATATGATTCAGATATCAAATTACATTTGTTTAGCCCAACACAGCTTAATAAATCACAGCAACATTTAATAAATATTTATCTTGTTTTAATCACCAGTTAGTGCTTTTTCTGGTCTCCCCATTCCCTTAATGGCTTACTCCTGTATTTATTAAATGTGATTTCCATTTCTCAAATAATCAATACATCTTTTTTATTTTTTTTATAATTTGGGCAGCTTTACTGAACTTTTGTGAGATTTAATTAAGATTAAGGTTTAATCTTTAATTTCAATATATAAATTACCCTGCGTTCGCTATTAAGTCATTATTTGGTAACCTCATTTGGTATGAAATGTTGACTGGAAATGTGGGAAGCTCAACAGCAGTTACTGTACAAACGTTAATGAACATCTTTGGATCAGAGGAGGAACTTGGCTGCAATGACATCTTTTTAGCTGATGTGGGTTTGTAATTAATAATATGAAATGGGCAGTAAGAAAGGTAGATTCCACGTGACTGACAAAGCTTTTGTTTGCATGGGTATCTGGTGCAGCAGTAGGAGTCAGGGTGAGGTCAGATGGAAAACAGCAGCCTGTGGAAATGATAACACTTGTAAATGATGACTCAGCCGCCAGCACAACGTGCGGCACGCGAGGAGGCTGTGAGTAGGTTGGAGCCTTGCAGAGTATTTTCTATGCCACGTGCCCATCCCTGCTAGAGCCACGTCAGACCCACGGATTCATGGCCAGGAACTAGAGGGGAGACCCCCAGGCTGGCCCAGGTGCTGCCCGTGGGAATGACTCTTTAGCTCTTGACAAGACCTTGACTGCTGCCAAAATCCAGTCAACGCTGATGCTGGGCAGCTGTTCCGTATTGTCTTCTCCATCATTAGTGGCTCCCTAACTTAAAATAATCATCTGTAAAGCTCCATAGGTGGCTGTTAGTCTAATTTATATTTCAGGGCACATGCATTCTGTGGACCTCTGCTTGTCCCAGGCACACCCCTCTGGGTCTCATCTGCCTACTTGCCTGGCTATCCTTTCCATGAAAAAACTAAGAGTGAACTAACAAAAAAAATCACACCAAGGAAAGCAAAGTGGTATGTGAGTATCTTGTCACAGCTTGGGCATGCACCTGGATCCTGGGGAAAACTCTCAGGTTCCACAGCGCAGGTAGAGCTTATGTCCCCAGAGAGACTGTAGCAAGTAGTTCGGGTCAGAAGTATTTGAGTCAGGCCAGAAGCTCGTATCGTTTCATGACTTTGGCATGTTGGTTCTCTTGATAGTTGGTCAAAAGTTAAATGACTTTTGGTGTTGTTTTTTTTTCTCTGCGGGGAAGGTTTGCATAAAGCCCCTGCAGGGTTTCTTATGATGTACAAAAACTTTCTTTGGTTTACATATAGAACCAAGGATATAATCACTAAAAAATCCGTAAGGATGCATCTATTATTTATAAAGTTAATGCACTGGTCTTTGAATATTCCATGCTTCCATAACATCTGTCACATATCAATATAATAGTCTCTGAATTTTGTATGACTCCAGAAAATCACATCTGCCACGGCCCCGTCTAGCACCCTGCTGCCTGGAATGGTCAAAGTGCCCCTTTTCCCACTCCTACACCTAGTATAATCCTAATATACTGCTGTGGGTGGTATAAAGGCCTTCCTCACTCCAACAGAGCTGTCACTTGCACAAAATGTTCTAGACTGATTCAGAATTTTCATTTGACCACTGGGCAAACCTTTAATCCTTGTTAAATTGCCTAGTCCTTAAATGCTACTCAACCAGTTTTTAAATGGCTTTTAACTTCTTCAGCTTTTGCTTGACATGTCATCTTGACATTCCCTTTTCTAGCCGTATGGATGCTGCAAGGTAAAATACATACTCGGGTGCTTCATGCTTCTTTTTATAGACCTATTCAGCACAGCTAATTTATATCTCGTCTCAGAAACAGGCACTGCTTTTAATTAGTGAAAGGCCATCTCCTCTCTCTGGTTCTATCAGTGTGACTGGTGCAACATAACTCTTCATTGCAAACTTACTTTGATTGTTGCACCCTTTTGGGGGCCATTTTTCTTCCACCAGTGTCTAGGCACAAACACTATTGAAAGTGGAGGAGGTTAGCTGAGGAGCTTTGCTGTTATTTTATTTATTTTTGGGGGCGGAGGGAGCGGTGGGGGTTAGCTGGCCACAGCACCTGTTGGTACTGTACAGAGACCTCCCTCAGGCTGGAAGTGGGTTGAGAAGAGCAGGCTAGGACGCGGGGAGGAATCCTCGTTGTTGCTACACAAGCTGTTTCTGAGGAATAGCATCTCAAACTACCTATTCTGTTGGCTGTTCTACCAGAAGGCAACAGGGCACCTACCGACATGAGAAAAGAGCAGGATTTATTTCCTCTAGCTCCTCTCAGTCCTCTCTGCACCATAGAAATTGTGAGTCCCTGCAGTTGTGGGGATGCTGGAAGAACAATAATTGATAGCAAGGATGAATGCTTCTTTCACTGATATCTCCCCAAATTATTATTACTCATCACTTTGAAAATAGGGAAGCAGGACGTTGACGTCTGTCCTCTGTCATCAGAGTTCACTCTGTGATCTTGGGGAGTTTTGCTGTAGGTTCTGTAGACCAAACTGTTCAGAGAAAATCCAAAAGGTTAAAGAGGAGGAGATGGCTGCCTAAATAGGGGAAAACATTAAAAGCAATTAATGTACAGAAAAAGTAGTTCATCAACAGCAAAGCAGGTGAAGTCCCGGCTGGCCAGCCAGCTGTCTGCATCTATCACTGCTCAGCACCTGCAGACAAACATTTTGTTGTGCATATTCTACAGCTATCCGGCACTAAGGCGAGGGTGCTTGGGGAGAAGGAGAAATGGGGAGCAGCAGACACTTGAAGGGAATTTTGGATAGGCATAGGGGAAAAAAAAAAATCACACCTCCTGGCAAAGCTGGAAGATGAGGTAGGAGCACCAGGGACTGGGCACTGGGAAGAGTTTTCCACCCCGTTAGGTCACAGAGGGAAGAGGAGGCAAGCAGTTGTACTGCAGGAGCATTGTCCTCCCCTTTCCCATCTCTGTGCTGTGTTGAAGATGAATAGCCTTGCCTTCTAAGTCTTGAAAGGATGGTCGCTGCCGTGCTATGCCAGTTGCATGGCTGCCAGCCTCTTCTAATTTGCATGTAATGTATGGCAAAGCCACGATGTCATTTCATTGCATAGATCTTGCCAGAGACGGCATTCAGAAGCCTGCTATGCAGTTTCTGGCTCTGACTCCACAGCATTAGTTACCCCATCAGCCACTTCGACATTGAGTATCCAAAACTGAGTCCAAATGCCTATTACTCTAATGAAGCTGCGGATTCTCAAAGGACACGCGCACACACCTTGCCCTGGACTACTTTTTCCCTGGGAGGAGGCACGGGCAGTTCTGACAGACATATTTTTGCAACGGAGCACACAAAAACGTCTGGGGAAAGAGAAGGACTTTGCAGTTGCCTGTAGCTGAGAACAAAAAGGCATCTTGGCACAACTGACTTGGATGCCTTCGGCTGACAAATACCACATGAATTGTGCAGCGTGAAGGGAGAGCAGCCTGATGTCTTCAAAGCGTACCAGATCCAGAAGTATCATTTTCCTGGGTGCGCTGCTATTGTTCTGCTTCCTTCTTGTTACTAACATTACAGCCTCAGCAGGAAAGCTGGATGTGAGATGGAGCCACAGTTAGGAAAGGTTTGGGTTGGGCAGGCTGGTTATCCAAGAGAAGGGTTCTTAGCCAAGCCAGTGGCTGCCTGGAGGGAACTGGGTGCAAACTAGTCAGGGTTTTGTTGTGCTAATGCTCTGCCAGAGTCAAAGCCCTCCACACCCATGCAGGCAATGGCTGAAAAATAAGCTTTTGCTGTATTTTGTGCCACCTTTGCTTCCTGCAACTATGGGTCTCACCCCCTGAAGCTGAAGGGAAAATGTCTCAGCTTGGAGGAGGTAGCTCAGCCTGTGTGCTTTCCCCTAGGTCCAATCACTAGAATGCAACATCTACCCCCAACATCAGAGAAAACTCACCCCAGCCATCAAGGTCCTCATATCCTCAGGGACTGCCAGCTAGTAACAGGTCCATGCTTTCCAGACACAATTTCCACAGAGGGATGCAGTCTCACTGCCATTGCAAGCGCTGAAAGAGGGAAATCCCTTTTTGCTGAGCTCTTTGAGTTTGAGTAGCACCTGGCACAAGGGGACCCTGGCCCGTAATCATAGAGCCCAAGTGCTGCTGCAGGTCCTCTGTTGAGATGTTGGCAGCGATGTGTACAACGCAAAAACCCCACTAACGTCGGTGCAGTAGTTTCCACACTACTGAGGCGCTGGCCAAGGTGAGACCAGCGATCAGTTACGCTGTGCCTGTGGACCGACCCTCTGCTTGTACCTCAGTTTCCCCATCTGTGAACTTGCTGATTGCATACTTCTGTTATGGTAAACTGTGTATTTGAGATGGCTGTATTGTCTGCAAAGGTGGTTGTAATCCCCAGATGTTGCGGGAGTGGAAAAGGATTATCATCATTATTTCTGACAGGCAGTTATAATTCATATTTGCTTACCAGACCCCTATGGTAGTTTTATTGTGAAATGAGTAAAGGTTATTTCAGCATGGGAATCGTGTGAGCTTATTTGTTGTTGAGCCTGGTAATAAATTGGCCCCAGACAGTGTTCCTGAGCTGTGTGAATAGAAGAAATTTTATGATTCTTAATTTAATTTGTGTTTTCTATTTCCCGCTATTTGTATTCTCTCAAAGTCTGAAAACACTTCTTCACCATTTGATCTGGACTTCTCCTGTTTGATGGATGCTGATTATTTCCTTTTCTCCTTTCCTGAGGTTTTGGGTTGTTTTTTTTTTTCTTTTCCATATAAAGTACAAAACGATGACTTAATTAAGTCAGTCTGTCTCTTGAAAGTAAAGCTTTTTTTAGTTATTTTAAGCTCCCTCCGCTGGAGGCTTCTGCAACAGCATTGGAGAATGAAGCAACCCCAACCTGGGATAAATACAATTTGACTTGGTTTTATGCTGTGCGTTCCTGTAAGAAGTGTGTGAAAGGGGGGCACTGTTTATCTTTTGTCTAAGTCCGGGATTTTCTGTGAGGGAATCTTAAAGCATTTGACATACACTAAGGGCTTAACCCTTATCACAGACCTTTGGGAAGCCAGCAGAGTGTTTTCGGAGCAAAATGTATGGATCCAGTTAAGAAGCAACCTTAAGGGATGGACTGAGGAATGGAATGGGAGGAGGAGGAGGGATGTGGGATCATGGTGAGGCCTGCAGAGGAGAAGGATCTTGCACCGTTTTGAATGGACAGCAAATGCGGTAGCAGAAGGGAAGACGATACTGTCCACGCAGAGAAAACTAGGAAAAGAGTCAAATTAAAGGCTCAAGGCTTGACTGAAATAAGTTTACAGAGTGAAAATTCTGCAAGTATTCTTCCCACCACCTTTCCTTGTAAGCATCCCCACATGCTCTTCTATCCCATGCTGCCTTCCCAGAACCGCATTTCTAAATCCTGTCGCGTGCTCACCACAATCAAATCACTCTCAGAAACCCACTGCTGGGATCATTGCCTGCAGTAAAGTTCCTGCACGCTGCCCCGGCCCTCCTCACCTGCACATGATGCCTGGGGAACTCACCCTTCCCAGAGGTGCTGTGCACGCACTGACTGTGCAAAGGTGCTGGTGCAGAGAGAAAGGTGTTTTGCGTGGCTGTTTTTCTTCATTTTTGCATACGGCTTTTTAATAGCTGTGTAATAAACCAGTATTGATGAAAGAGGTCATTTACCATTAACTTATTTGGTTTTCTGCAATGAGCTAATGTTTAATTAATGTGCAATAACTTTTGCAACCAAATGTATCCCTTTAGATTTACTATAGGGGACAGTCTGAACATCAACTTAAACGGCCAATGACTGCAAATGTATTTATTAAGGTTTAAACATGTGTAAATGAGTTTGTGTTTATTTGCAGAGCTGTTAAACTACAGTAAATATGTTCTTTGTCAATTGGTGGTTAATTAACATCCATTAGTTCTCCATTAAGAGCACAGTTTGGTGTCTGAATTTCCTTGCTAAGTACTAACTTTGAATTAGGGCTGTATTTTTTCCTCTTTCAACAGAGTTTTCAAAATCCGCTTTCTCTGTAGGGTTGGAGTGCTAGGAGCAAGATGATGTGCCAGTTCTTGGAATTTACCTTGCAAGGCAGGAGATTCTCAAAGGGACAAGTGGAATTTTATTGCTCAGCCTTACAGCTCCTGTTTCTGAACTTCGCAGCTCCCCTCCTCACATGTCTCTCCCTCCCGGACTTTCGTAGCCAGCTGAGGTTGTGGGGCTGGCTCAGGTGTTGAATGCCTTCATCTCTCTGTGAGGGGTTAGAAAGCAGCAGGGCAGAAGCTGCCACCACCTGCCCGGAGGATGCGGACTGGGCAGGACAGGGAGGTCCTGTGTCACCCCAAAGGCAGGTTGTAAGGATGCCATTCCCCGAGGCAGGCTTGTGGGGGGAGGGGGGGAGGGATGCCCTCGCCGATGGCCGCTATGCCAGCAAACAGCCACAAGGTGACACTGTCCCAGTACATTATTTATGTTTTGACAGAGCGCAGTATGGTGGTACGTTTCGCATAGAAGATGGTTCTACTCATCAGCAGCCGTTCCCTCTCTTAACTGAGAATGAAAGGTCTGAGCCTGGTATCGTGCACTTGTTAAATCTAGAAATTAAGACAAATCTAGACATTAGGAAGGTTTGCAAATTGCTTTCAAGAGATGCAGTCACTGCCTTTTTACAGAGTGTACAGCCTTTAAAAAGTAACAGTCCTCCCCTGCTTAAAGTTGGCTGAGGACTTTGTCCTACAGGGGGAAGATGGCAGACTAGTCTCTGTTACTGCCCCGGGTCATCAGAGAAGGTTTGTCTTTCTCTTCTGTTCTTTGCAGCTCTCAGCTTTTGAGGCAATGGGGTATGTTGCTTACAGGTAAAGCTGGGGAGAGTCCTGTTTCTTTCCTCAGTTGTGTAAATGTGCAAGTAGGGAAATACAGGCCTGAGAGGTTTATTACATCTAGGCTTTTACCCAGGAAGCTCCAGCATCCTTACATGCTAGGTAAAAGAAAATATTTCACACTCACACACACACACACACACCCCACCCACATACACACCCCCCCTTGTTTTAATACAAGAATGCTTTGATTGTTTGCTGGAATTGTTTTTGGTTGGTAACACCGAGTGAGGTTAAGCTGTGCTATGTGTGTAACTCGGGTGTTGAGTTAAT
The DNA here is from genome assembly GCF_023634085.1 of Falco cherrug. Taxonomy (NCBI): domain Eukaryota; kingdom Metazoa; phylum Chordata; class Aves; order Falconiformes; family Falconidae; genus Falco; species Falco cherrug. Next base: position 5,376,878 of record NC_073701.1, read on the forward strand.
AAGGGTTGGTGTAGATCTGACATACATGTAGTGTATGTCAGGTTATGCAGTCAGACACATTATCAGAAGCATCTGGGAAAAAAATTAATCTGTAAAGTATACTAAAATACAGGTAAAGGGCATGTTTGTAAGGGCAGGCTTTGCACCTGATTTTCCCCAGGGCAATGTTTGTTTATATCTGGCCATCTTGTTTTACCAGGTCAGGTTTGAAGAGTTTAACTGGGTTCTATGTGTGATTGTGAACAATAGGCTGAACCTAATACCAATCAGTTGCCTCATGCTCTGTGCCTGCAAACATCTACTTTGGTTTTAGTAACATTAGCTAAATTGGTAGCAACGTTAACTGCTTCACCTTCATTTCTCCCTCATGAACCTGCAGTCTCCCTGCGGTTTGTTGCTCTGGAATTATTAAAGGAACAGTCAGAGAAAACAACAGAAGTTTAATCAGCTCGCTCTTGTTTGATTAGTCATCAAAGCCCCCTGTTCAGTATCCTAACAACTGGGACCATTGAGAGAAATTGCTTCAGTGTGTGTGTAAGGGGAGCACAAGTGAAGTGCTGGAATGTTCAGGCCAGTTCTGGAAATGAGTAAACGGGCTTTCCTAGAAAAGCACTGGCTTCTGCAGGCTCCCTCTGGTCCCATGCACATTTCCCACCTCCCTGGAGAGGAAGCTCTTTGTGGTAGCTGGCATGGTAGCAGAGTCCTGTACCATTGCCAGCGTTAAAGCCTAGCAACCTGCAGGGGAGTGTGGCTATCACTAAGGATCTGGGTATGTAACCCGTGACAAGCCTCTGTCAAGTTGCATTAGCAGCTTTGCTTTGAGGTGAGAGGTCTGTAAGCAGTAATTGTGACTTGTCCTCCTTTTCCCCACCAATTCACGACAGGCAGGTCCATGAAAGAACGAACCTGTAAGCTACAAACAAGTGGGCGCAATGACTGCATTACTGGCGGGCATAAACCCAAGGCAGCCCCAGCAGCAACTTGCTCATTCAGCTCCCTGGACACAGGCTTGACCTGAAAGAACTGATCCCCAAAAAGCAGTAATCCAAAAAGTCCAATCTACTGTAGGATGCTTTACTGACTCCTGGGAGGAGAGTCGAGCTCGGCTTCTAACACATGAAATTGTTCATGGGAGCTGTTGGGTTTTATATTTACTGCTTTGCTAAACTGCCCAACCCTCCTCGCTGCAGTCGGTGCTTCCCATTCGCGAGCCCAGCAGAGGCAGGACAGAATAGTTTGATGATGTTTTCCTGCAGAACAGTAGGATAGGCAGGGCCAGCCTTAGGGGAGAGTGGGGACAGGCGGTGCCTAACTAATAGAGTTATCAGGTTCAGCAGGGAAACCTGAACTACAGCTCCCAGGAGGCATTCCCTTCCCAGAGGCAGATGCAGCGTGTTGTCGAGAGATTTAAACCACAATGCACTAATTTCAGAATGGCAAAATGTTGTGGTTCCATTGAAAACACCAACATTTCCTAATCAGCCTTGGTGCTTTTTTTTTTTTTTTTTAAGCACTTTTCCTTTTGGAAATTTAAAAATAAAAACATTTCGACTCGATTCTAATTTAGGATGAAAACCAGTGATGAAGTTGTTGGAAATTTCCACAAGGAAAAAATTCTGATTTGGGTGGGGTTTTTTTCTGAGCTCAGCTTTAAAAGTTGAGGTAGCTGCACTTGTTTCTGTGAAGTGCTTTGATATCCATGGATGAAAAGAACTATAGAAGTGCTAATTATTGTCATACTGGTTTTAATTATTCTGTCATACTGACAGAGCAACTGCCAGTTTTCAGCTGGCAATGTTTTTTTACAAGATGTTGTCCAGTCCGCAGTTTTTGTAGAAACAGTCAGATACTTCTTTTTAATTGTTTTAAAAGAAAGAAAAAAAAAAAAAGAAAATCCTCTCCATGCTCAGCAGCTGCTACAATTCTCTGATGGAAGTTCAAATCTGCCTGCGTTTGTATAGGTTGTTAGTATCAGGACAGTAATGAAGAGAGGAGATAGAAAACTCCAATTGCTAGATATTAGGGAGGAAACAGTTGGAATTGCTAGCAAGGGTGAGATGCTTTGAAATTTGCTGTGTGCAATAATTTCAAATGGAAAATGCCGTTTCCAAAAAAATTGGGAAATGTGAGATTTTTTTTTTACCTCTTTTATTATTGCTGTTATTATTTATTTGCAGTACATTTTATTCTTTCTCTGGAAGGGTCTAAATGAAGTACTGTATTTCCACTCAGCTCAAACCGACTCATCTGAACTGTTTAATTCAACCAGTTTGCAGATAAACTTTGTTTACCCGGCAGCATCGCTGGCTCTCAGGGGAGCTGTAGTTTAAAGACCTCAGTGCTCTCTTCTCCTTTCAGCCATTCTGCCTGGCTGTGCTACAACCGCCCTAGGGCATCACTGCCTCCTCCAAGGCCAGTGCTATGTCAGCAGTGTCCCATGGCTACACTAGAGGTATGTGTTCGTCCCTACAAAACTACCCAGCAAAAATCTGTGTAGTTTACTGAAGGTGCTGCAGCAGGCCGAGTACCTGGCAAGACACAGCCAGAGCAGCATTAAGTACTGGGTTGAGCTTCACGCGTATCCTAAGGGAGGATTTAGGACCAGGCAAGCAATATGCACAAGGCTGTCCAGCGTGTTCTGTTCTCCTGGTGGAAGTATCCGTGCCGTGGTGTCACTGAGGGAAAGGAACCGTGATGGACCAGAAGTGACCACCTGTTAGCAACCTGAGTTACAACGCACATATGAACCGGGACAACCAAGGAGATGGGCTAAAGGTATTCATATTCCACAGCTCTTCCCCATGGGACAAGAAGTTGCCATGTAGAAAGGGTGTCAGTGGACATGAGTGGGTAATGCTCCAGAGGCGCCGTGTTTTGTTGCGGTCTCTTTCTATCTGTGCAATTTATGGGAATAAGATGGAACTGTGCAGAATCCTTCGTCATTTCATTATGGCTTCTAGTGAAAAAGCACTTGCAGAAGACACAGCTGGTATTGGCAGATCACTCCCTCACTGTCACAGCTTTGTGTGTCCCTGTGTCAGCAAACGGATATTTAGGGTGAGCAGTGACTCAAGACTGACACGGGGCAGTTGGTGTCCTTAAAAAGATAAGCAGTAGTCCTTTGTAGAAGAAACTTTCCCCCCCTGGTCTGGCAAATGATGTGTCAGATTGCTGAAACGCAGAGGTGATTTGCTTTTCCCCCATTTGCACTCTTCTCTCCCTTTCTGTTTATTTCCGATGACATCGTCTAGTTCCTCAGTGCCAGCGTGATGCAGGGAATGGAAACCTAAGCAAAGTCTTAAACAACCAAGTCCTTCCACACATGCATTCTTTATTTTAGTAAAAGGGGGGGGGGGGGGGGGGGGGGATGGCCATTTATGTGAAAGCCTTTGATGCAGCAAGTAGTAATATTGCATTGGAGTTTATTCATATGAAGCAGAGAGATTTGCCCTATCGCTGCAGTTACTACTCAGTTGTTGCCTAAGGATTAGGAGGCTTTTAAACAGATAATATACAGTTATTTTTCCTGTCCTGGAAAGAGCCTCGTGGTTCTCTGTGTGAGTCAGCTGTAAAGCAGAGGAAGCACACACAGTGCATGTGTCACCAGGGCCTCGAGAGCCTCTTTTAGACTCTATGATGGTTGTTTGGTGCCTGACGACTAGATCTCTGACCTGGTGACATCCAGGTGACTGTCCTGCCTGAGCAAGGAAAAGGGCAGAAGAAAGAACAGAGAAACAGGACAAGGGAATTAAAGAATGAATGGGGACCAGCCCTTACTCTGGAGGGGCAATGGATATATTTAAAGTGTTATTGTTCAGCAGACGCAGGACGTTTTATTTTGGGATTAAGGTTGAAAACCTAATTTTAAGTCATGTGAAAGCAGCTTGCAGATTTGGGTAAATCCCAGCAAATGCTTTGATTTAGGAGAGGAAAGTCAGGCTGGATTCACAAAGGTACTGGGACAGGCAACATTTTCTTTCCTACCCTATGGTCAGAAGTCATGAACCAAAGCAAAACAATTTCAGGGCGAGCCGCAATTTGCCCGTGTGAATTGACATGCAGCAGCTGAAATTCTGCCAACCTGCCAGCACGCCTCCACTTTCTTGCATCCAGGACCAGGTCCATGCTTTAAACTTCCATTACTCTGATCGTAGGCATGAGGAAACATGATGCTGAATGTGACGGTACAAGAGCCAAAGTGCGGGCGAAGCTCTCTGGCCTTGTCAACTTCTTGCCAAGAGTGTTTATGGGGGGAATTGAGAGGTAGGAAATATGTTATGGCCACATCAGCAGTGTGTCAACTTCAGATGGGTTTGCCAACATAGCTAAACTTGTAGGTCTTTCTCATGGGAACTTTGAGGTGAAGCTGTCTTCGAGGGCATGTATTAGCAGCCTAATGAACACAAGGCAGTACGACTTTAACGTATGTTAAGCATAATAGCAAGAAGTAGCCGAAGGTTTAACTGATTTGTAATACGTCGTGGAAGCATACTGCCTTATGTGTGCAAAGCTCTTAACACACATTAGCTAGTTAAATATGTGCTCTTTGCAATTCCTAATCCCACTATAGACAGGGCAAGTAAGAGTAATTTTCTTAAAAGAACGTCTATATGAAGTTAAATTCCTAAATGCAGTCCCTGGTTGGTTTTCCTTTCTTTTGACCAGTGTGTCTTACTGTGAGCTTTCTCTATTTCTTTTTGAGGAGGTCTCATGGAGAGAATAAGGAGGGTTTTTTTTATATATTGTTTTTTCTTCTTTATTTCTCATTGCTTATATTCCAAGTGTTAAGAAATAATCAGAAAGCATTAATCATTTCTCTGGCTGGTCTAACACAAAAGGAGAGAATCTACAAATAATAGTGAATATTTTGGGGTTGTGTTTTTCTGAAACACTTCCTAGTCTTAAACTTTATTTTCCTTTAACTTTAATTTTCTAAAGCCGTTCTGACTCAGTATTATTGTGACTTAGTTGCTGTGGTTTCCAGGTGAGTCATCAAAACAGCTTTGCATCTTTCAGAGCGATGCTAGAATTTGACAATCTCTTCCATGCTGGCCAGAGTCAAGGAAGATGAGAGCTATAACCTGCTGGGGAAAGTTGTCCTGAACTGCTGGATTCAGGGAGTCAAAGTTGAGCAGCTTGTGCATCCTGTTTGGATCTGCCATTAGTGCTTCATTAGCTCAATAACCATATTCCAATCACAAAATATTTCTCCCTTTGTACTCAGCCCCATCCGTCTCCCATACAGCTATCCAAACACTTGGCAGCTTTATGGAAAGGTATCACAGGAGCTAGAAATGACGGACCCCGGCTTTGCATCATAAAAGGTCTTGAGTGTGGAGCTAAGGGTCATCTGTTCAATACTGGTGACATCTTGAATCTTTCTGTTAGGAGTCGAATACATGTAGTAAACTAAAAGTACATTGCATGGTCCCCACCCACCAAGACATTGACTCTGTCCTGGCCAGGGTGCTCAGTGTCTGTTAGCATCAACTCCTGGGAGTGAGGAGAGCTTCAGAACGCTTGAGAATTATCCTGGAAGTTATAAGGAAGTCTTGGTCTGCAGACAAAGCGGGGTTTCTGCCCTTTCTGTCTGTGCCGATTTGTTTTGCTTTCTTGTTGTAAGCATATTCCCTGACAAAAAAAAAAAAAAAAAAAAAAAAGACCACAGATCTTGAAACTTTGAAACTTTTATCTTTTTCCCATTCAGTCATCCCAGTAGGCTGGAATATCACATACACCAGTCTCACCTCACTCGCATGCACACACAAAGGACAGTAGTGTCATATGTCCCTTTCCACAAAGGACTGTGCCCTGCGCCCTCCTTCACCTGTTTCTTTCCTTCTGGACTTTACAGTACCTGGTGCATCACCCGCAGCTCTGTTGTGCTGTGTAAGTGGTGTGGGGAGAGTTTTCCCTGTGTGAAACCTAAATCCTTTGTGCAATTCTCTGTGCCAGCAAGAGCGAGCAACCTTTTCGGTCCAAAGATGTAAGCCATGACACGTTCACAGTTTCCTGTGTATGAACAGAACTTCTGCCTCATGGAGCTTTCTCATTGCAAAGCTTTGAGGGACTGCAACTGCATAGCATCGATTTCTTGCAGTGCCTTTGGACATTTTTGAGTGTTCATGGTCTTCCTCTGCCTTAACAGTGCTTCATCTGCACAGTGGCATAGAAAGAGCTGCCCAGTACAGAGCCCTCATCAGTCCAGCTTAGTAGAACATAGGAAGCAGCAGGGGCTATTCAGAGGCTTTCTGTTTCTTCTGTAAACATCTGTGTGACAGATGTCAGCATTCATTTACAGACGTTATGTTTACCAAAATGCTTAAATTTCACTTTCAGCCAAAGTTGAGGTTCCCTTGACTTTGTTTTTGTGATATTAGTGCAGATGTGTTGGCGTGATGGTTTACAGCAAACAGTCAAGAGTCTTCTATCAGCAATGTCACTCAATGGGCAAATATTTTTGCGCCGGTATCCCAGCTACTTCTTGAACCTTGACCCTTGCTTACAGATATTTCTCTCTTTCAGCCATGGAACAGAGGCTAAAAATTTCAGCTGGTACGAGCAATGCATCCTCAGCACCATCAGAGGTATAATGTGGACAAGGCTTCAGCTTTTCATGAAGCCCTCGTCAAACCCTTACCAACAGTGGACAGATTTGTTTCAGGTGGCCTCGAACAACAGTGGGTGTGATCTGTACGGGATACACTGCTCATGGCTAGGAGTTTGGTCAGCTTGGCCTTTTGGTGTCTGAGTTTGGTTGTTGATTGAATGACGACAATGAGACAGGGCAGTTTGTAATTACTGCATATTCGGCTAGTGCAGATATTTCCCAAGGAAATATTCTCGTGTCCACGTTTGTCAGGGATATGCAGAGAGTTTGAAGACAGAGGAAGAAGTTTTTCGAAAACTTACGTTAGTGTATGTTCTCTGTGTAGCAGCAGGGAGAGGAAAGAAAAGGTCTGGAATTAATCCAGATTTCCAGAGAGCCAGATCTGTTTGAACCCCAGTATCCTCTTTCCTGCTAGCTGGCAATTCCCTTTCTCCTTGCTGGCCGTTAGCAGATCTTCCTGTACAGCCGCCTTCTGCCTCTTGGCACTGGAGGATGGCCCAGGTATGACAGGACAGCGCCAGGGCATGCCAGCGCTCTCCCTGCCATTCCATTCTCTTGGGTGGTTGCTTCTTATGTCCCAAGCACACAGTCAGTACAGAAGGAATTGCTGGTTTAGGAACATGAGAACCTCGAGCTAGCTGCACCCTACTCCTCGCAGCTGGCTTTTGCTTTTGGTACCTGGCACCCCCTGGGAGTTTTATTTAATAAATACCAGTGACAGCAGAGACCTAAAATACAATTCTTTCTGTGGCGTATCATCTGTTTAGACTTGGGTCTCTTGCTGCTGGCCATACCCAATGCTTTCAGGTGTTGGGAAGCATTCAGAGGCGAGTAGAGATGTCCCGTTGAACATTGCGCTTGTGATAAGAAGGGACTGGACTTTAAGGTACCTGCTCGCTCTTTCTGTCATGTAATTCCCTGCAGAATCACATGGGCAGAGAGATGCTGTAAGAATACGGGCTTCCTGCTGGCATTGGTTTTTGTGTTCTCCTCTGCAGAAAATGTTTCTTGAATAGGGACCTTTAGTCTGAACACTGCTTTCACTTCGTATTGTGTTCTAATAATATCACACAAGAGACATGAAATGGCTTTGATCATAGGGAGTAAATGCCACCAAGTAGCCTTCTTCCTCCAGCCTTTTCCTTGCTACATTAAAAATTCATGGGCAATAGCAGCTTCTTCTTTTCAGGACTTCACTACATCAGCAGATGGGGAGAGTGGGCAGGAATACCAGGTCATGTTGATGGACAGAACAGGGGTGTCCTGACAGAGCTGGAAGCCGGAGAAATTTGCACTTAATTTACTTATGCTGGGTCTATCTGAGGCCAGTCAAATTCAGTTTGTTCCTCACTTTGATGAGCAATAAGCTTACTGGAAAATTATTGTAATTCAGTTAAATGGATGTGAATTGAAGGTATGCCTTAATTTCCATGTTTGCTTTGTTCTTTGTGCTGGACTCATTTCCCAGCCAAGAGGAATTTACAGGGAATGAGGGCAAGAGGAAGACTCAAAGAGGTGAAATTGTATCCCTAATCCGGTGAAACTGGTGGCAAAGCTCCACTTGATTCTGTCAGGGCCAGGATTTGTCCAAGGGACCTCTGCCTGTCAAAATTGCCTTTGATATCTCAGAACACTGATAGACCACTTAACTTGGAAGATTCTTCGAGCTTGGGGCTCCTTCTCCCTCAGAGACTTGTCAGATCAGTAGGTTGCAAGGGCTTACTTGGGCAGGTGACCCCCTGCGTTTGGCAGCAGTGTTTTATCATCCCGAGCCTGTAAAATGCCTTCCTGCCAGCTCCTTCATGCTGTACACTCACCAGCCAAAAAGCAGCTCTGGTAAACCATTTTTTACCAGTCTTTCTCATGACTGTGAAAGTGGTTGTCCTACCAAAAGCTCAGAAGCAGGTTCTCGAGTGACTCAAAGCCCTCCATTTCCACAGTTCAGGCCCCCTTTGGATTACCACTTAGGCCTGGCAAACACGGGATGGTTCTTCCAGACAGAATGGATAGGGTGAAAAGGTCTTACGGACAATGACTTTGACTAAAAAGTGATAGACGCTCCCTGACGACACTTGAGGTAGCCTTACCCGCAAGTGCTATCGACCTGGGGTTCATCTCCCAGTCCATTCCTATATCAGAGGGCAAGTAATGAAGTGGGGAAGTTCCCAACTCAGAGCTCCATGTCAACATCAAAGGTTTTCTTTGGGGTTTGGTGTTTGGGTTTTGTTGTTGTTGTTGTTACCCTGCTCCGGTCTGATCCAACTGTTTTTTCACGTCCCCTGCCTTTGTTCAGCCAGCTGCTAGGGTGCTCCGACCAACCTGCTTTTTGTCCTTCCCTGATCTCTGCCTGCTGGAAGAAGCTAGCAGGCTCATTACATTATTCAAAAAATACTGGTGTGTTGTATAAATTAGGAAGGTAATGAAGTGTCGCTGAAGACCAGGACTATGCAAGGATCCCCGGGAGTTTCACACGAACCAATGCTTCCATTCCTGTTTGGGTTGTCGGCTTGTTGTTTCATAAAGCCCTGCAAGCTGCTGGATCTAACAGGTTGCCGGAGCTGAGACGATTGTCAGTGGAGGGGATGTGTTTGCTTGCACTTCAGGGCCTGAGCCTGGCTCTGACAGGTCAAGTTCCCTCAAAGATTTTATGCCCCTCCAGGAGAACATCTGCCTGTTCTCACTCTTGTCTGGAAGCTTTTAAAAATGCCCCCTAGACCTCTGCTTTAGGGGAGCTGTTTCAGGGTGTGCGCATCCCTCATCCAGCCCACCGCAGCAGCGTTGTAAGCAGTGGTTCAGAGAATTTATGTCCCCTGAGAGTTACTGCTTTTGCTGATAGGTATTGCTTCATCTGAGCAGTTTGCAAGTACAGCCACACTCAGGTTTGTTTCGCCTTATCTAAGCTGATTTACACATGAGTTGGGATGAGGGTGGAGCAGGGTGGTTCTGAGATGGGGTTCTGTTGCTGCTGCAAGCAGTGAAGCCCACAGGCCACTCAGCTGCATCCCAGCACAGGGCTGTGCTGGAGGCTCTGCCATCCTCTCTGACAGAACCAGGTGCTGGAATCACCTCCAGCAAAATGCCTCCTCTCCCTGAGAAGCCACACCATTCCTGTACCTCTTGGTGGGCAGGTCCTCCATTGGTCCACCCTAACTCCTGCTTCCCCATGCTTAGACTAGGACCTAAGATTCCCACTCCTGGCCCTACTTCTGTGCTGGCTTCACCCCCAGGACAGTGCTATTAATCTGGCATCTGTCAGCTCTCTTAGAGGCTGCTGCAAACACCCTGTTTTCCCCTCTGGCACCAGGTGTTGGGCATTGTGGCAAAATATTACACTAGGAACAAATCGGGACAAAGTGAGACTCAAATAGGTACAACGTATTTTTTCAAGAAGATGGTATTTAACAACAGATGATCATTTAATCTAAGTGTACAAGAATTGGTTCAGTAGCTGGATGATAAAGGAAATAACATCTGTGCTTAACATGAGAAATTCTTAACCTGGGGTGGTCATTAATTATTAGACCTACTGATACAGGGTAGATCTGTGCAGTTGGGGCTGCTTGAATCAAAGCCAAGAGCCTTTCAACAACTAGGAGCTCTGGCTGAATCACTGCTGGTGGCTTTTTTGCCAGAAGTGGGTGAGTTTCTGTGGCTTGGGCCAGACGGCTGGATGGGGTGACCTAAAGACGTCCTTCCTAGCTTTAAAATGTATGAATATGACTGGGCCTGACAGGGGCATGGGGGCAACCTAGGAGAGAAGCTTGCAAATACCAGGGTGTGGAGCTTGGAGAAAAGGAGTGGAGAAGCAGTGTGAGAAAGGGGAGAAGAAAAGCTAAAATATTAGAAAGTTATGTTGCAAGAGTAGGCAGGCGCTAACTCCAAATGCTGATGCAGAGACATCCCTGACCTGTAGCCTGTGAGGATGGTATCGAATGAGCCTGTGTCTGTGGGACAGTTCTTGTTTGTCATCTTGATAATCTGGATGTGTAAAAGCTGTTTTCCTCATTTTCAGACCTGAATGCAGTGAAAAGATAGGAAGTGTTTTCAGAAGCTTGAATTCAGGCAGGTCATAGTTTCAAAGGGACCCTTCTCCAAATTTATGCATACAAATTTCTCTCTCAGCTTGTTGTGCATGAGGCTTTCTGACAGTGCCTGGTCTCCTGATAGCATCACAAATCTTGAGAATCTCTTTTGTCTTGCTGAAGGCCTCAGTTTAAGTTTCATAAAAGCTATGTTGGAGCTTCTGTAATGGACAAGAAAATGCACAGCACAACAGCCTGCCGCACTCTGTTCTTCACAATAAAATTAATTCTCTGGTGATGATGAATGTGTAACATGTATCATTTCAGCAAGGCTTTGGATCTCTCTTCTGCATCATCACCGTCAGAATGATGATTCTCATCCATTAGCATTGTGTTGAGAACTCCATGCCAGAGCAGGTCATCAAATGTGCAGCAAGGCTCAGCAGAATGGGTTTGACCACCTCTTAGTTGTATAGAATTCCTGTCTGCAGTGATCCTAACATCCCTTGCAACAGCCAGGCACTTGTTTTGGGGCTTGTTAATGAGTACTTTAGAAACAGATCACACCTGGCATGTTCTGTAGATTGTGTCTTGCAGGAGCTTTCTGTATTGTAGTGTCAGATCCCCCTGCAGCCTTCCGTGCTTCATCCTTTGGATGCTGTTGAGGGGGGGGGGCTGACCCTGGCTGGGTGCCGGGTGCCCACCAAAGCCGCTCCATCGCTGCCCTCCTCAGCTGGGCGGGGGGAGAAAATACAGCGCAAGGCTGGTGGGTCGGGGTAAGGGCAGGGAGATACCAGCCGCCGACTGCCGTCACGGGCAGAACAGGCTCGACGTGGGGAAATTAGTTGAATTTATTACCAGTCAAATCAGAGTAGGGTAATGAGAAATAAAATTAAATGTTAAAACACCTTCCCCCCACCCCTCCCTTCTTCCCAGGCCCAGCCCCACTCCCGATGTCCTCCTACTCCCCACCAGTGGCACAGGGGGGACTGGGGTCAATCCATCACAGCTGTTCCCCTGTGGGGGGTGTACTCATGCTTTCCCCTGCCCCGGTGTGTGGATGCCCCCCATGGGTGCAACCCCCCAGGCCCAGGTGGCCCCAGGGGGTCCCCAGCCCTGCCCCAGCCTGGGATCCTGCCCCAGCATGGAGGGATCTGCCCCACCATGGGCTCCATGGGCTGGGGGCACAGCCTGCCTGGCCGGGGGCTCCGTGGGCTGGGGGCACAGCCTGCCCCCCCAGGGGCTCCGTGGGCTGGGGGCACAGCCTGCCCCCCCAGGGGCTCCATGGGCTGGGGGCACAGCCTGCCTGGCCGGGGGCTCCATGGGCTGGGGGCACAGCCTGCCTCGCCCAGGGCTGCATTGCAGGCCAGGGGGGAGCCCCTGCTGCGGCACCTGGAGCCCCCCCAGCCCCTCCTGCCCTGGCCTGGGGGTGCAGGGCTGTTCCTCCCAAGTGTTCCTGCTCCTCTCTCTGGCTGCAATTGCTGTTGCACAGCAGCTTTCCCCCTTTCTTAAATCCGTTATCCCAGAGGTGCTACCAGCATTGCTGATGGGCTCAGCCTTGGCCAGTGGTGGGTCCCTCTTGGAGCCGGCTGGCACTGGCTACATTGGACATGGAGGAAGCTTCTAGCAGCTTCTCACAGAGGCCACCCCTGTAGCCCCCCTGCTGCCAAAACCTTGCCACGCAAATGCAATACATTCCACCCCTCACCTCTGTGAATCACATATTTTAGAATTATCACTAAAATCCACATTCATCGTGCAATCTTCACAAACTTCACTCACAGCAACAAAAAAAGAATTCCCCACATCAAAATCAAAATAACATCATCGCAATACCAAACAAAAAGTGGACAATTTACACACAATCCACCCCTCATGCTTTCACCACAATTATAGCAACTGAAAATTCCCTGTGATCATTGTGCTCTCTAACATTGTTCAGTCCATGTTTTGTCTGTTACCTCTCCCAGTTACTATCTTTATCTTGAATTCCTACTGCCCCAGGCTGGGCGCAAAAAGGCCTGTGTCATGTTTTAACCCCAGCTGGCAACCAAGTGCCTGGTAGCTGCTCGCTCACTCTCTTCCCATCCCCCTTCAGCCCCCAGTGGGATGGGGAGGAGAATCACATAAAAGGTAAAACCTATGGATAAGAACAGTGTAATATAAAGAAAATGTTATTGTAATAATTATAATCGTAATGAAGAGGGAGATAACAAAAAGAGAGGAATAAAAGCCAAGGGAAACAAGCGATGCACAATGCAATCACTCAGCCCCTGCTGACCGATGCCCAGCCAGTCCCCGAGCAGGGAGCTGTGGACCCCAGCCAGCTCCCCCAGTTTATATCCTGAGCATGATGCCCCGTGGTATGGAATATCCCTCTGGCTAGTTTGGGTCAGCTGTCCTGGCTCTGCTCCCTCCCGGCTTCTTGTGCATCTCCCCACTGGCAGAGCAGGGAACCTGAGAGTCCTTGACTTAAGTAAATGCTACTTGGCAGTTGATAGTGTGTTACCCACATTATTCTCGTGCTAAATCCAAAAGACAACACTGTACCAGCTACTAGGGAGACATTTAACTCTATGCCAACTGTAACCAGGACGTATTGGAAACTAAGGGTATGTTAGGATCTCTGTAGTTGGATCTATGTAGTTGGAAACTTTGACAGGCCCTGAGAGACAGGACAATTTTAAATGGTTAAATCAGGCATCTGCTCTGAAGTGCCCTCAAGAGAAGATTATCTCTCTAAGGGCAGAGGTAGCCTAGGGAGATTAGCTTTTTGTGCCTTTGTTAATGCCTCATTAAGTGATTTACCCAAATTCACTAAGGAAATTGGGACTGGATATCTCCGAAGCCCTCCTAGAACATCCCAACCTCTGGGTCATCTCTCTGCTTGTGTGCTGGGAGGGACTGCTAACTATTGTAGCTTCTTTCTGTGAAGTCAATCCTAATTACTTGTGCTGAGGGCTGTAAATATCCATCAGCACTGGGAGGAAAGTTTTTGGGGCATAGTAGATGTATGAGGATAGAGCTATTGTCTTCCTATGGGAAGTAAATTACTTAAAGACCTGTAAGGTTGAACCCTGGCTCTGCCTGACTCATCAAGTCTTCCTTGACACTGGTGAAGTGATGATTTCACCCCCAAATCTAAAAGGAGAAGAGATCTTGAAGCTATCCTCGGTGGGAGGTATGGACTGGGTGTCTCGACCTGTGTGCCTAACTCCTATAGCCACATTTGGAAAATGCAGGTCAGCATAATACTTTGTCCCCGTGAGAAGAATCAGTACTGGGATCTACTCTTCCCTGCTTCCGATGCTGTGAGCTGGCCTTCCTCGGGAGAACAGGTCGCACGGTTCCCCGCCGAGGCTGCTGGCTCGGAGCCCGGTTCCGAGGTGTGGGTAAGGAGGTTGCTAATGGTACCTGATCTTGCAGGGAAAAGGCAGCGCCACACTCTCGATACCACTGATTGCTTCTGTGCTTGTGTGTGTAAGGCCGGAAGGGCAGCTTTTGTCTTAACTAAAAGAGAAGCTTGCTCTCTGTCTTGTTCCCTCTCGAGTAGGAAGGACCTGTTGACAGTGAGTTTGTAGCTCTACAAGCCCTTGCTGTGGGAGCAACCAGTAATTAAGGCCGCAAATCAACTGCAGTGCTAATTCTTTAATTCTGCTTGGACATATCCTGCTGAAAAGGCATCTTCAGGTTATTTTTCTCCTGCCCAAGCCTCAGATCTGGTCTTTAACTAAAGGACAAACTTTCTGGAAAGTCTGAGCACAAAATCTCTTTATCCAGTTGAGCAAGGTTCTCTCTTTCAAAGGTGGTAACGTGGTTTTCTACCCACGCAGCACAGAAGCAGATGAACTTCAAAGCTCAAAGCCTCGTGTCTAGCTGGTGGCAATCGGCACAGCTCTTTTGGCAGTGGTGGTGCCTCAGCTTACAGCAATTGAGAACCTGGCCCTTGGCATCTAACTTGTCCACAGCAAGATGGTCAATTGTGAAAACAGATCGATTGCATAGTAACAAGGTTACAAATTGGTGAAAATCAGCTATTCTTGTCGAGGAGGGAGTTCTGCTACAGCTCAGTGACTGCCCTTGGAGGTGTTGTTGCGTGCATGTTATCATCCACAGTTTTGACCTATCTAAGTGCTCTCAATGCAGTAAGTCCTTCTACCTAATGAGGTCCTTCAGAAGAAGCTTGGTCTTGTTGCATTACATGCCTGGATGTGAGGGGCCTAAGCTGGCTCTGATTTTCAGCATCAAAAAACAATTTAATTTGTAGATTTGCAAAATGTTCTTTAAAAATGTCTTTCTTAAAGCACATGCTGGAACAATTGGTTCTAGTATTAGAGCTATCATACACATATATTTTTCTCAGACTGTAGTTTTCCCTATAACATGTCCTCCATAAGTGCCTTGGGGATATGAACAAGCGGCATTGATGTTACAGGTGGCATGGGGTCCAGTTTGGTAGACAGCATCCTGTGCTTAGCTGACTTTCTTCTTTTCAGTTGTCTCATGGAAATTATTTCTCTGCTCTTTCCAGCAGACTCTAGCCTGGTATAGGTGGAGGCTGCTTTATCAGGCAGGTATAGGTGAAGGAATAGACAGTGTATGGCCTCTGAGGACTCCGTCTTGGAGTCTGAGGAGAAGGGCATTGATCAGTGAAGGCCCACCTCCTCCTCAATTTGCCACTAGAGGTATCTGCTGCATTCAAAGGATTGACCACTTCTCTCCTAGCCCTGCCTTTTCTCCTTCTCTCCTACTCCTGTGGCTCCCTGTGTCCCAGGAACCGAAGGAGAGTGAAATGTAGCTGCTTAATAAATTGGAATGGGATGCTGCCCTTAGGAGCAGGGTGGAAATACATGCATGTGGGAGCTGCAGGTACTGGAAGGGAGGAAGGGGAGATCACCACTCCCCTGCCACTGTCCCTTAATCTTCCTTGCCATGTGCTGAAACCCCTTGGCTCTTTTCTATTCCTCTCCATAATTCCTCTGCCAATGCAACAAAATTGCATTTTCTCTGCATGGCTGAGAAGCTTTGAGCAGGCTCTGCTGCTGAGTACAGCAGTGTATCTTGACTGAACACGTTATAGCTCACAAAACATCATACGTTTTCACTCATCATTGCAGATACCCTGAATAAAGTCCCTAGATGCTTGGACTCTGCTGGCAGAGCAGTTAGGCAGTCACCTTAAAACAATCGTGTTCATCATCATAGGGTTGGAGACTTGTGCGAGCCATTCTCTTTTTGTATTTTTCAGAAACGTTGTTTCCCTGATTCCAGCAATATTTGGGAACAAGTCACCCGTTTGGTGTGGCTGGTAGTGAATGAAAGTCAAGTGACAACAGTTGCCATTTTGTGGCTGTTGGTGGTGTGAGCCGATGAGCCTCATTTCAGCTCCTAGAGGGCAGCCATCCACATCACACAGACGGCTCCCGCAGCTGGCTTGTGTGGTTTCCATGGATTGCTCTTTGCTTTTAGCCACCTCAAATGCAAAACCACCCATCCCTATTTGTGGCCAGAATCCATGCTTTCAGTGTCTGTTGGCTCTCCATGAAAAGCAGATGGCACTTCAGGCTTTCACTATGTCAGTCCCTGAGTATCTGTAAAACTGAGCTGCCACACAGGTAGGCAGGTGACCTGAGTACCAGTCCCAGAGCATCTCAGCGCTGCATATCCCAGCGAGGCTGCCTGTCCAGGGCCAGCACGGAGGGTCCCTCCTTTGGCCATCGTCGATGCCCAGACTGTGATGTCTTCATCTCATTTCCCTCAAAGCTGGGAAGAGTAAGGCTACCCAGGCTGTGTCTGCTTGCGCTGTGGTTTTCCTTCCAGCTTGTAAACAGAGCCATCCCACACCCATAGGATGGAAACACAGGCACCTTCTTAAACCTGTATTCCAAACGTTTCTGCCGTGTCTTTGGTGGTGCTGTCCAACCTGCGCTCATGGAAGGGCATTGCTCCAGGCCATGTTCCCTTCAAACAGGGTAAAAGTGTTCTGCGTTGGAGAAGGGTGATGTGGTGCCTTCAGGGCTGGGCTCATACTGCCCCATCCATTCCTGCGTAGTGACAAAATCTGGGCAGTCAGGCTGGCCTTGCCAGTCCTGCACCTACCAGGAGTATTGGAAAATGGTATTAAAAGATGGGAGTATGGATTTGTGGTGTCCATGCTCTGATTGTTTACCTGAATTTTTCTTGAAGTTTTCAGAAGGTAGGGAAGTTAGAAAGCAGACCTGCTGTTTCATTATCTGCTTCCAGCAGGGGGAGATGGGTCCAGAGAGTCATTTCTTCTGGGAACATGTACAAAAATAACAATCTTTATTTTACTCATGAGGCTCTCTCCTAGGATTGGTGTGATTCCTGCTTGTTTGGCCTTTTATACCCAGGTAACCCCTTCCTTTTGCTTCTGTACGCTTCTAAAAGCAAATAAGACCTATCAGCTTTATGTTTTGTTTTTGTTTCATTTTTTCCAAGGTTTATGAGACCCTCAAGGGAATTTCTTCCTCATCTCTCTGTTTATTATGTTTATTATTATTAAATAGTTATGCTACGGTGGTTCTAATGAGGACTGTATAAACGCGTAAGAAGATGAAGACTCCCCCTGTACTTCCATATCAGTAGAGAGGAGCCTCTGAGTCTGCTGGGATGCATCCCAGCTTTGTAGGGAGGAACGGCCACATGCAGTCCCACCTGGAGTTCAGGGTGTTACCAGAGTCTGGGGACAGGATTCCTTCCTTCTGCCTCCCTGAAACCCCTCTCTGTCGTTCTCTGTATAAAACATATTGGTGCCACTTTCCATGAACTATATTTAACTAAGCATTAAATTTAGATTTAACTGGATAGTTATTGCCTCCTAAGTAAATACTCTGAGATAAGGAATTATTTAGTGAGCTCTAGCAGTTGGGTGGCAGATGCTTCTTACATTGCATAATAGTTAATCTTCGACAAATATGTTTTCCTTACTCCACTGGCATTTAATTAACATACAATAGCTTTTATTAAATGTAGATGAAACATATGTGGGAGACCCTTGTTAAAAGGATCGATGCAACATTTCGGCGACTAAGAGGGGTGCGTTTCTATCATTGGTAACTGCCTATGGGACCGGGTCTTTTAGCTGTACTTGACCTCTGTCACAAGAGCACGGAGGTTTCCTCTCGGTGATGCCCATTGTCGGGGATGCTGGCAGCCCGATGGCATCTCTCTGTCCCTTGTGAAGTCCATCGCCCTAGAGAGGTGGCTACTAGTCTAGCAGCAGCGTGGTCTTCTTCAGAGTAATACTCTTGTCAGGTGAAGTCTCTCTCTGCAGTAGCTTGGGAACATCCAGTGTGTGGGTTAACCCTTTCGTTCCTTCTTGTTGCTCCCCCTCTCTGGTGCCATCTGCGCCAAGTCTCCTGCAGGCGAAATGTCTGGATCAGCTCGCTCCTTGGCTTGAATACAAAGCAGTCATCTCTTTTGCCACTGCTTGCCTGGCACTGGAGCAGTAATGTCATGACCTTAGCCCTTAATTTGTGGGCCTTTAACACATGCAGGGATTGTTTAAGTACCCATAGGCAGCACGGCCTTTCCATAGCAAGACTTGCAGGGGCCAGTTTCTAGGGGTTCGGAAAGCAATGGGACACATTCCTGGAAGAAGAAAATCAATCGAGGGCCATTAACTACAAAGACAGTGCCACTGGCCAGGGACGTGCCTTAGCCACAAATCACTGGGAATTAGGGAAGTGGCCTGGGGCAGTCCGGCTGCAGCTTGCCTTGTGCTCTGCTTCCCTGGGCTTTGGCTGGAGGCTGTGCTGAGGGACAGGACGCGGGGTGAGAGGGACCTGTGATCCCATCCCACGTGGCCATTGGCATGCCACAGTGCGTCTCCCGTGCCTCTGCAGTTTGCACCCCCCAGGGCTGTGGGCCGGGTGGAGCAGCCAGTACCAGACCTGGGTTTTCCCTTTCTTCGCCCAGCAGCGCTGTGACTATGCAGGGCAGCAACTCTCAACAGAGTTCCCCTCTGCTTTTCCTGCACCTGCCACACTAGACCCCCCCTCAAACCACACCTTCTTTGCTCCCCCCCCCCCCGCTTTGGCCACAGAAGGGTTACGCTAGCGCAACATCCCTAGGAGCAGGCAGGCGAGAGCGAGCCGGGGGGGATGGCAGGCAGGCAGGCATCAGCAGCAAAACATACGGCTTATTCCTCTCCATTAATTGAATCTCCCTTCTCGTGCGACGGTGCCGGTATGCGAGCGGTGGGAGCGCTCCCGGGTGGGCAGCGCCGCCGCCGGGCTCGGGGCTCAGCTGCGGGGACAGGCCGGGCATTCACACCGCGGGCGGCTCAATACCGGCATTGTCTGCGGCCCGGCCCCGGGGCTGGGGGGGGCAGGGCAGGGGGGGGGAGGGGAGGGGGCGGGGGGAGCGATGGGCCGCTGTTTATCTGGGGAGGGGAGTCTGAGCGGGGAAGCAGCGCGGCCGAGGCTGCAGGGGCAGTTGCCAGGGATGCTGCTCCGGGAACGGGCAGGTCGGTGGCCCCGGGCCGCGCAGCCAAGTTGTTCGCACTTCTGGCCACAGCTGCTTTGCCCCCTCCCCCGCTCCCCTTCCTCAGCGTTTTGTGGATATCGGCTGCCTCTTGCTCCATCCCCTCTGCCCCGCTCCCTCTGCCTCCCCCGGCTGCTCCTGCCGCCTCCTCTCTCCTTCCCGTTCCCGGCTCGCACTTCCCCCTCTTCCCCAGCCCCCTCCTCCTCTCCCTCCTCCCCTTTTCCAGCCCCCTCTCCCTTCGGGCTTCCCCCCTCTGCCCTCCAGCCCTCCTCCCCTCCCATGGCCCCCTCTCCCCGCTGCAGTCCCCCCCCTTCCCAGCCGCGCTCCGGCCCCCCCAGCCCCGTGCCGGCCGGGGGCAGCCCCTTCCCCGCCGGGCGGGGGGCGCGGGGCGCTGCGCCCCCGGGAGAGGGACGGGGAGCGCCGCTGCCGCCGCGGCGGTGCCGAGCTGCCGTCTCACGAGTGAGGCTCCCTCCCTCCCTCTCTCCTCCCTCCTCCCTCGCTCCCTCCCTCCCTCGCTCCGCCTGGGAAAGTGGGTTAGGAAGGGAGCTGGGGCTGGAGGCTGCACAGCCGCGCACTGGAGCGGGACCAGCCACTCGCGCAGCCCGGCGGCACAGGGCTCAGCTTGTTCCTTTCCCTTTTTTTTTTTTTTTTTTTTTTTTTCAACCTCTCTCCATCACTCCAAACGGGTCGATTTAATTGTTATCATTTTTTTATTATTATTTTGCTACCTGACTTTTTCCTCTTGCCTTTTTTTGGGGGTTGTGGTTTGGTGTGTTTTGGGTTTTTTTTCCCCTTTCCCCCTTTTTTTTGATTGAAGCTTGTGTTAAGACTTTTTGCGGAAAGCCTTTGGAAAAAAAAAAAAAAAAAAGACGGGGGGGGGGGGGAAGAAGCCAGCAAGAGACTGAAAAGACCAAGAGAAAGTGGCAGCTAAGGACTGTGAAATCACCACCACCACCCCCTTTCTGGGGCTGTCGATCAGAGCGAGAGTTGTACATTATTATTATTGTTGTTGTTGTTCTTTCTGCATCTGTCTATCCACATACACAGGCAGAGAGAGAGCCAAGTACAGACAGTGAAACTCGACAAGACCAGCCATGGTAGCAAGGGCTCAGCCTGATCGGAAACAATTACCGCTGGTCCTACTGAGATTGCTTTGCCTTCTCCCTACAGGGCTGCCAGTCCGCAGCGTGGATTTTACCCGAGGTACCGATAACATCACCGTGAGGCAGGGGGACACAGCCATCCTCAGGTAGGGCATTTTGCCAACTTTTCCTTTTCTATGCGCGTATCTATATTTCCGTGGATGCAACATCTACGTGTGATGCGATACAGATTTGTGTGCGTATGTCTCTGGGAGAGTGTGTGTTATTTTACCTCTCGAACTGCAGTAGCGGCAGCTGCTACAAACAAGCTCTGCATGTTTGTGCTTTAATATTTAAAAACAAATAATCGCAAAGCTTTGAAACAATTCTTGCCCCCACTCTCCTCTGTATAGTGCTCTGGATCAAAAGAATTTCAGTGGGGAAAGATCTGTTTGTGTTAGCCAGCTCTTGTGGATGTACGTTTTCCACCAGCCCTGCAGTATCGATAGAGATATCGAAAAGGGATCCAGCTGCGCTTGCCGGATGTTCCATTGATCTTCCCATACTTCTTTTTGTACCTATGCAAAAACTTTATCCCTGGTGCTGCCAGAACTCTCAGGCAAGTTCTTTTGGGAAACTCTGGCTTTTAATTTTATTCATTTATTTATCTGCCCTGTAGGGAGGGGAGATGGATGCAGTGGTGGCAAAGGCTGGTGGAAAATGGTGTAGGAGCTCCGACATTTATGAAGCTTGTATCTCGTTCACTGTGTTGGTTTCTTTGCAGGACTAAGTAAACGGGTGTATGCTGTGCCTAACTGCCTGAGTGGTTGTGATGAGGGTGTCTTTGCACATGAAGCCTTGTTCACTGGCAGTATTGAGTGTTATATTTCTGTATTCATTGTCCAGGTCTTCTAAAGGTAGTTCTGAGGCTACTTGGGCTTTCAGTTAGGAGTGTCCCAAATAGCTGAAACGCAGTCATCTTTTTCCTTTGGGTTTCTCTTTCAAATACTGCCTTGCTCAACTTACCTGCAGTAACTTCCCTACTGAGGGACAATTTTCTGCGTGTGAGTGTGTGCGTGCACACGCTGTGTATTATGGCTATAAAAGTACTGGACATATTAAAATAAGTCTGTAATCTGTATGAGGAGCTGATAGTGCACAAACCTTGAAGCATCAAGGGAGCAATCCCCTAGCAAAGCTAACAGCAGCAGCAAAGTTTTCTTTCTCTTTCTCTGAAATAAATCCTGCTAGATGTCACCAAATGGTCTGCTACGTGATCCCCTGTGTCCTGCATCCCTCCCGTTTAATGACAGAGGAGTATGTGAGCTAGCAAGATGGGATCAGGGAAGAAGGATGCTAGAAGAGGGCTGTGTGTGTACATGTATCGCTTCTCTCAGCTCCCGTGTGCTGGGTTGTTTTGATCCTGGAATATCTGTTCAGCAGCTTCCATTCCCCAGCTCTCCAGACTTGTTAACTCGCATGTAAGATTTATCCACATGGAGTAATAGGATTTACAGAGTAATTCATCTGCCTTGCATATGCAATGGAAGGGGTTTAGATGCAACATGGTAAACACCTAACAAGGGGTGTTGCCTCTGACTCCCAGCTTCTCTCCTCTCCCTTTCACTCACTAGCAATTCCTATATCCCATTAACCCTTTTCTAGCAAGACTCCCAGCTGACTTATCCCATTTTCAAAGGCAGATCACTTCCATCAATCATTTATTTTGGAGGGGCTGCTCAGGCAGATGTTTGCTGGCATATGTTTGGTACATACAGGAGCAGACACGTCATTAAGCTCACTTGCTGAGATAGGGGTCACTGAATTTCTATTTCCCACTTAACCTTGGAGCTTTTGAGTTTATCTAGATGCTGTGTGCTAAAGCTGCATTTGCAGCAGGGAGGGCTGAGCGGATGGTGGAGATGGTGCCTGCATGTGCTGCGTGTAAAGCGTTCGTCAGCAAGCTCAATGGGGCTGCATGGGAGAGTGGTTTCGGTGATTGTGTGTGGGGTGTGTGGCTTGCCAGGGTTATGTCAGGCACTAAAACAAAACACCTGAGTGAGGTGATCCAGCTGTGTCAGCCAGATGTGTGCCAAGTGACACAGTTTGCAGGAGCGGCACACCACCCAGCCATGTAACTGCTTGCCCTGAGCAATACCATGTTCCTGGCAGGCTGCGTTTTTGTCAGAAGTGACTGTGGCCAGTGCACAGGCGGCTTTACCTCCCTCGGCTGCCTTCTTAAGCTTTTTAAGCAGATCTGGCTGGCTATACGCTTTTCACATTTCCTAGGAAGGGCAGTTGTCTGCTCTCCCTTTCCCTGGGACCAGCCCCAGGCTTCTGGGATGCTTCAGTCCCTTCCTCAGGGGAGAGGCAGAAGCCAGGCTGTGCTGGGAGACCGCACTGCCACATGAGGCTGGAAGGGGTGAGGTTTCCTTCTGTCCCATACAGTTTAGGACCTGCAAGATGATGTTTCATTCCCTCAGTTTTAAAGCAAGGGTTGGTTTGCTAACTTCCCCCTCGCTGTTTTCCCTGACCCTCCAAAAGCATAACTCACTTCAAGACAGCCTTGTGTTTGAAAAACTCCCAGCATCTTGCTCTGCCTGCCTATAGATCCACTAGTGACAACGCAAGGGGAAGAGCTAGATGGAGAAAAAACGTTAGGCGATCTATACTAACTGTGCTCAGAGCAGATCTTTACCTCCACAGAGAGATAGGTAGGAGATTTCCAGACAGAGATCGTATCACCTATCTTTGCTATGCATCTACTTCAGAGGGAAGAGGGAGCGTGCATTGTTGATTTACCAGTGCCAAGTAGCTCCATCCTGTAGCCTGAAGGAAAATGAAAATGTAGGAGGGAGAAAAATGATATGTAGTTGGCAAGAAATAAAAGCAATGTACATAGTGATAAGATAACTAAAAACATTTTGTTCATGTAAATTGCGGTGCAAATCGTTCAGCAAAGCACCGAAGACAAGGTATTCTGAATGATTCTTCTCCTTTGGGGCCTTATACATTTGTATATAGTGTTACACTTGTAGGTGGAAGGATGGGTGGGTGGACTGAACTACGAAGAGGAGAAAAATAGTTTCTTATAAGCCCTAATGTTCCTAAAGGAAACCAGTCCTGCGGAGCTTCATCTACAGCTTGTTACTCAGAATAGAGTTATTCTGAGAAGTTTGGATATGACTTTTTAAAGCTATGGCATTTAAAATATTCCCTTGCTATGGACTTTTTAAAAATGTTCTGAACTCCATACTGGCTCATCTCCTAAGTGACCTGGCAGCAGATTTGATTTATTTGTTGGCCTTGCTGAAGGTTGATGACTTTTAGTGAGTATTTGGCATAGGGAAGTTAGTCAGGGAATTGCAGAGAGAATAAAAATAGCTCGTGATAGACTATCCACAGGGAAAAGGATAATGATCTGCTCCTTAGAGCAAGGCTGAAAAGAGAGGAGGGGTCTGACAGCTGCAACAGGTGAGAAAGACTGAGCGGTGTTTCTGGTGTTTGGCCAGCTACAAGCAAGAGAAGAGAGCAGAATGTTTCAAAGATGAAACTGTATATCAGACAGCCTGTCAGACTTACTAAGGTTCCATTTTTTAACTCTGTCTTCAGCAAGCGAAGGACACTGAACCTTATTTCGAGTATTGAGAAGGAACTGTGTGCTCCAACTCATGCCAATGTCTTGCTTGCAAGATTACAGTCATGAGGTTGTCAGGTTTTGTGTGCAGCTTCCCTGCTTGATGTTTGAAAAAAAATTCCAAACAACAAACGCACAAAATATCCCCCAAAACTAAATAAAATGTGAAAAGAAAATCAAGTCCCAACCCCAAATCTTATTTCTGTTTACCTGCCTTCAGCATCCCTTCCCACCTTGTTTACTCTGGGAGTGTTGGGAGAGCAAAGGCAGGGACCCTGTGCTTTGTTCCATGCTTTCAGCCTGGGGAGGGGATGGGAAGCAGGAGGACATTGGCTAAGACAGGACATGTGCAGTGGTGGCAGGCAGCTGCCACAAACTGGGGAGGGAGGGAACTGTGCCTCTGCGTTGTGTTTGGCCCTTAAGGTGGGTTAGAAGCAAAATGGTGATGGAGTCCATGCTGCGGGCTCAGGTATCTGTACAGCATGTCAGGAGGAGAGATCAGCTCTCTCAGGAACCACTGCCGCAGCTCACCCTAAAGTGCCTTTAAAGCACTGTTCTGTGGGCCTCAGCGGGACTTGTAGGTTGCCCCCGGCTTTTAGTAGTCCTGGCACAAGGGCACATTTGGCCTTTAATGACTTCTGAAATGGAGCTCGTCACTAGCTGGAACCAAAATGGGTCACATCCCCATTCCCCTCCGCTCGGTTAGTCCCGTACAAATCCACCAAAGCCCAAGGGCACTGCCAGAAATACTGCATTTGTCTTTGGGGCAGATTCCTGGGGACTGCTAATAGAGGTACAAGTGACTCATACAGGGCTTAAGCTGCTGAGTGCTGCTCAGATGGTGCTCAGCCCACTGGAGAACTGGGATCTCGCCAAGGCCAGAATTTGGCTCATTGTTCCTGAGTTTTTCCGAGTATCAACTTTTCATCAAGAATTAAATCAATCTGATGCACTGATGAAAGAACCAACACTTAACTGAGTGTGCGGTTTCCATTTTTACCAGGTTTTTTTAGATAATATGAAGTTTCAGGCTGATAGCACATTTAGGAACTTCCATCCTAATGGGTACTTATTTTCTTCAAGTTACATGTGTCAAAGGATGGGCTGGATTCAAATTACTAGCAGTAACAATAGCGCTGTCAGTGTAATCTTGCAATGTAAGCAATTTATGCAAACTCTGTTCTTGGCCTCCCAGTATTTTGCTGATATTCTACACATGGAGCTATGGTAGAGGACAAAAGCACCTCAGGCAAAGTAGCAACACAGCATCACAACAAAGTTTACGCCCTATATAGTCATTTTAAAAGAAAAGTAAAAGCTGTTCAGATTACACTTATAATTAGCATCTGATTTGTAATAGAGAGCCCTGAGCTGAGCCCTTTGCTAGAAATGAGAATAGGCACGTTCAAAGGTATAATGGTACATAATAATACAGCCTTGGCAGTAAAATTGTAACCTTGATTATTAGTAGTATTGTTGTGGTGCTTAAAGGCCACCACTAAGTTGAGGCAGCCTTTGTATTAAGTGCCAGGCGAGCACAGAGTATGAGAGATCCCCCGTTCGGCAGGGCGGGCAGCTATTAACCGGGACAGGCAGGGGCTGGGGGTGGGCAGGAGGTGCCCGGAGGTGAGGGGACTCGCCCAGGGTTGCACAGCAGGGCTCAGGCGCACCCAGCCGAGCGACCTATCCATTAGCTTGGGTTGTCTCGCGGCTCAGCCACGCAACGAGCCAGCAAATGCCACAGATGAGGTTTCCCTGGTATGTCTTCATCTGTGCTGGTATTGACTACGAGTCCCAAATGCTCTTCTCTTTCTCCAGGGTGTAAAAAGCCTTTGTTATCAAATGCAGCGTACACGTGTCGAGAGAGGGTGTGCTTGGATCTGTGCAAAAGGGGCTGTACTCTGCTGATAATTTCCTTTAAAAAAAAACCCAAACCCCTAAATGTTTGAAAGTAGTAACATATGATGTTGCAAAACTTCCAGGTCTGGCAGCAGATGGTGCCATTATATGAAGGCACACATGCCTGCATAGATGTGTGAGTGTGTGTGCATATATATGATAAAGGAAGTTGCAACGCGTATATGGTCAGGTGCTGGCGATCAGCATCTCTTCTCATACACACACGATATTTATATATAGCATGCCCAATGGTGAGCAGAGCCTTTGTGCTTCTGTGTTTTCTGCAAAGCGGGACTAACCCATCACAAGCAAAGGTGGAATGGAAATGAGAAAAGGAAAGGCCTTCGTTGGTGAAATTATGTATGTTTAATAACACCGTATGTATAATTTGCATTCAGAAAGATGGAGGAGGAGAGACAGTATCAGACAGTATGGCTTTAACCTCCTCCCCTGAGTCTGCACACACACTTCAGTTTGCAGCTAAGTACCATATGTTTTCCTACTTAGTTGGCATTAAAATTTATATAGTAGTACGTGTTACCTGGAGTGTCTCAGAGTTGGTATCTCTTCCACTCTGCTTCCCTCCCCAGCAGGTCATGAGGAAAGACCTAGTCTTAAAATAGCTCGTAGTTACTGGAATTTGCCATCTCGTAACTCGTTTTCAAAATACGCATTACACATACTTGCCCTTTATATCCAGACCCACGGGCATCTGATTCTGACAGAGCTGCTGGGCCACAGCTCGCTGCCGGGGTGGCGGCAGGGCTTCGGCAGGCTCGCTGTGAGGCTGAATAGAGCCATTTTCATTGAAGGTACCTAGTTTTGTTGTCCATCAAAATACGCTCCGGCCTGTGTGAACTCATGCTCTGCTGGAGTGAGTGCAATGGAGGGCACAAAGGTGAAGTCAGGAATGCACTGAGTTTTCTTTCACTCTGGTCTCACTGAAGAAGAAACGAATGTGATTTTCAGCTGAATCTGACACCAAAGCACTTCCTTCAGGCTTCAGGCACATCTAATGTGCCTGGGTTTATGGTAAGTAATAGGAACCAATAATGATGAGTTTCACCTCTGCCTAGAAAACAGCTATTTCAAAATAATCTGAACAGCCAGGGTCCCCCATGCATGTGTATTTGTGCAGATTTTTAATAGGAGCAACTTGGTGGTGTGGGAGAAGCCAGCTGTGACCCCAGGGTGCCCCACTGTGCTGAGCCCTGTGCAAAGAGAGGAGAAATAACCCTGCTGCAGCTCACTTAATTCCACTGGTGTTGGGCCTTTTTGGTCAGAGCGAAGCTGATGGAATGGAGCCTACTTGGACTGGGCTGGAGTTCAGCAGAGACTTTGCAGTTACGCATCTGCATGAGGTTTGGGGGCTGCCTGCTTGCGTGTGCCTGTGAGCAAGTGTGTGTTTCCCTACATTTTCTCCTGCTTAAGAATGGAAAGTGTTTTCTTCCGTGTAGTTTTACAAATATTCATATACTTCGTGAAGTTGCAAGCGTTATATAGGTCCGAGGCAGCACTGCCCGATGCACAGGGGGAGAGGCTGCTTGCTTGGGGGTCTGTGTGGCTTTTCTCAACACATGGGCCTTTGTAACCATCGCTAATGCTGGAAACATCCTTTTGCTTCAGTGTGCCTTAGTTGCTACAGCTGTTAAAGGAAAAAGCAGCGAGCGAACAGGATATTGCATCTTCCTCTTCTGGGACTCAGTGGTTAACACCGCGGTAGATCTGGCCAATACTGTCCCTTTCCAGTAGCAACCTGAGCCACTCTCCCCGCTGAAATTTGGCTTTCTGTGGCAGAGGGAAGTAGTGAAAGCTTTGGAAGAGCAGGGGGGCATGTCTCCCACACAGCCCTCCCACCCTCCTGTGAGAGGCGAGAGGCGCCTGAGTGGTTTCTCATCACAGGTGCTCCCCTTAGATGGGTTCATAGAAAAGCACCGGATTTATGAGGGGGAGGGGAAGGCCAGGAGATCTTCAGCTCCCCATGCACCAAACTGTGTGCTGTGCATTTGTGAAACAAAACGGGGTGGTCACACAGCTGTGCAGCCACCACTCACAGTGCCACTGCACCCCCTCCTCTGAGGGATGGCAGGGTGGCCACGTTGGAGATGCACCACTGCCCTTGCCCCTGATGTGGTGTGACTTAGTGTGTCAGCGACAGCAGTGCCTCACCAGGGGTGGTGACAGTGGACAGTGCTTTCCCAGCGTAGGTACCCAGGGATGCTCTAACCGGGAACCTGATGGTACCTGTATGGCAGCTACCTTGCTCCCCCCATCCCAGGCTGGTTGTCCACCCTCACACGAGGCTGGTCAAGGGAGACCATGGCTCAGAGCTGCACATCCCTTCACTTTTCCTGCCTTGCTGTGCAAACATAAACCCATGTTGAAATCCACTGGCAGGCAGCATCCATGACTTCGAATAGTAAATACAAATCTCTCCCTCTCCCTCTCCGTGTGTCTCTCTCTCTGTGTTATTAAGCTGACAGGCACTTAGCCAATTATCCAGTCGTCGTCTCAGCTGTATTTATGGAGGAGGAAGAGGCAACGCACACAGCTCTTGTCTTCAGGGCTTCAGCTGAGTCTCCCTTGTGTGCTGCAGCGTTTTCCCTTGTGTGAGCTGCTTAGGACGTACAAGGAAGGAAACCATTGAAGGGGATGAGTTGAGGAGAGGGAGGGGGAAGGGGAAGCAGAGGGGGGGAAGGGGTCTGCTCCCCCAGACCAGGCGCGTGCCATTGGTTTTGTGTTTAAATTGTTTGCTGTTGGTTTTGTGTTTAAATTTGGCAGAGCGCACGTGCCTTTGTTGCATAAGGCTGGGATGGATGGGGAATGTGATGGTTGCAGGTACTCGCAAAGTCATTTTGCAACGACCAAGAGTCAGGAGCTATGTGGTGGCAGACTGCGAGTCTGTGCCGTAAAGTAAGGGGGCCACATGTACCTGGGGCCATAGCATGAATCTGTGACTTGGAGCTGAGAGCCACCCCTCATCCCTGATGCGGTATCGCTCCTAGAACAAACAGCCTGCACTGGCTCAAGTGTTTACTCCAAACAGCAAAATTTAGGCAAATAGCACTGAAGTGTTCTGTGAATATTTTCATGAATGTTAAAAATGAATTCACTTTAGCTGCAGCTGTGCTTCCTTTGTGTGTGTGCATGTGCATCTTTTTTTCTCTCCCCCTGGTGAATAATCTGAGTGGATGAGTTTTCCTTGCCCTGGCATTCACGGACAGAACATTTAAAATGGGTTCATAGATGAACAAACAAAGCTCTAGCTGCAATTTCTGGGCTGAAAGGCCCTGGCTATACAGATTTGCAGGCGTGTGTGCCTATTCTTTCTCCACTGCCCCCTGACACTAACTTTGAGTATATGCCTGTGGTGGTCTTGATGCTGCTTGGGGAGCACTGGACATCGCTCTTAGAAACCTTCATCAGAGCCTGGGCATAAAAGCAGTCAAACAAGTAAGATGTGGAGCTGATCGCAGCTTGAGCCACAATAATTTATGTGCATGTGACAAGAGAAAATTACCTTTAAACTCTGCACCCAACCAATCAATCTTACAGCAGCCTGTTTTTGCTAGGAAAGGTGCCTCAGGCCAAGCCTATCAAGCTCAGAAAAAGAAAGGTTAAAATGTTCTAACATCATTATCTCTTTCTTTTCCTTTGGAGGAGAGGAGCCACAGTGACAAAGCCTAGCTGACTCCTTCACACCACCCCCTTCTTAGTGAGCTCCGTTCCCACAGCCCAGATTTCCAACAGGAGTCAGCAGGAATTTGTCCATGGTCAGGCCCTTTGCTCATCGTGTCAGGGAACAGAAAGGAGAGCATGTGACAGAGGGGACCAGGCATTAATAATCTGCTGGAACTGGAAAATGCTCAAGAGGGGAGAAAAACACCACCACTACAAGGTAGCAACCCTACTGAGAGCTGCAGGTAGCCCAGGGATGTTAGGAACCTCCCATCTGTTCTGAAGTGTCATCTGAGCTTGGAGAAAAGTGGGAATCAGGGAGTGATTACTCCCTGAAAAATTATTGTCCCCTCTCTGCCAAATACAACATAATATGATCTGTAGCCTCCAGGCCTGCAGCTATAGAGCAGGGAGCCTATGCCAGCCGAGGCAATTGTTTATTGGGGCTTTGTGGGGGAAGGGACGCTTGAGCCCCCACTCCTCACGTGAGCAGGGACATGTGTGAGCCGTGAGTCAGTGGAGCCTGTTTGTCCATCGGAGCCGGCAGGTTTATTAGCAGTCCCTTCCAGTCAAAGGCAGGGGAGATTTTAAGCTGGTGAGAGAAGATAGGGAGGGACTGCTGCAGCCCACCCTCCCCATTTTCCCATCTGATGCCCCCTTATCCTTTGGCATGCTGGTTAAACAGGGATGGTCCTTCCACAGCCCACCACCATTTCTCAGGCAGACTGTGTCCCCCACCTCCAGCTCCACAGACTTATCCTGGCTGCCCCCACTCTAGCGGGCCTCTTGTTCCTGACAGCAGGGTGAGGACCTCACAGTCCCACGGCTCACCTGGCACCCACAGCCTTCTCCCCTGCCATGAGGACATCTCTCACCACCTTCTCTTTGCTCCCTGACCGGCAGGGACCTCAGCACTCAGTCCTGGCCACAGCAGATCATGCCTCTTCTTTTTAAGTAACCCCTTTTGGCTGACTTTCCCTAGCTAGTCACTGCTGTCACCACCCAGTTACCCTGTGCCACTGACCATCGGGGTGGTTGGCAGCACTGCAGAGAGGCAATCGGGGATGGAGAAGATGTGAGGGAGCGTGCTACTTTCCAGAGTCCTTCGCAACGCCGTGGAAAAATGACGTCCACACCCACACAGCTGCTGGCAGGCACCCGCCATACACAGGCCTATTTGTCTGTTCCTTCAGTTACACTGCTATTTAATTGAAATCGCTCCCGAGTGTAGCGGGGCTGAGATGGGGGTTCTGGCTGTGTGCTCAGACAGGCCTGACACGTGCAAGTACCTTGAGAATAGCTGGCTTTGGGTCCTGTGAACCACGGACCCTGTGAGAAGAAGCTAAGAAAATGCATCATCCTTGTAGTGACTTTCCCCCTCAACTTTCCCACTCATGGCAGTTGCCTGAAATGGATCAGCTTGTTGATGGGGGGTATGGGTAGGGGCAGGCTCCAGGGAGTGCTGGCCTCATGTTTATTGAGAAAAACCCAACTAGGACAGAAAGCATAGGGAAGTATGCATAGTCAGATCGCTTTTCTCAGCTGTACGCTATGTAAGGCAGCCATCATTTTGGGCAGTAAACAATTGAGGTCGGGCAGTACCCCTTAGAGTGTGCTAAATGTGGGTGACAGTAATAGGAGATCCCATGCTAATGAGGAACAGAAAAGGAGTAACCTTCACCAGCTAGACCCGCTCCTTAGGGACTGTTGTTATTAGACCTACTGCTGAGACTTGGAGTGTGCCCAAAGCCTTCGGGTTGTGCACATGGTGTACTTCATCTGCCTTCCCTCCACTGCCACCCTTGGCTGTCTCTTGCCAGCAAGGAAAGGGAAGACTGTGTTTGCAGAGAGCTGTCCACTGAGAGAAAGGATGGGTAGGTTCATCGGAGAGACAGAGCTGAAAACTCCTGTTTCCCCTCTCGCAGATCTTACCCAGCTCCCTCTGCTTGGCACATTCCCCCAGCCAGCGTTCCACCTGCCACTATGAAGTTGCTGTCACATCTCCTTCTTGCCTTCTCCATCTCCTGCCTCCCTCCTTTGCTTTCTCTCTCTGTCTCAATCCATCTTCTCCTCAACCTTCACCCCTCCCCCAATACGAGTTCTTATTCCTGACGCCCGCCCCTTCCCCTTCATTTTCTCTCTCTTTGCTCAGCTCTGATGTCCTTTGAATTTCCCTCCCCTCCGGACCCAGGGGCGAGAACTGTGGGGCTGGGGCAAAAGCAGAGAAGGATGGGGGAGCACCATAGTGACTGCAGTGCCCGACTCTTCTGCTGTAGATGGTAGAGCAGACTGACGTCTCTTGTTGGGCATGACCACTCAGTCAGCACTTTGTATTCAGGCTGGGCCAGCAGAGTATTCCCAGTGTATTTATTTTCTGTTTTTACACAGCGTGCCTGGTGCCTGTTTGTCCTGAGAGCTCATAGGAAGGGGTGTGTATGAGTGCTAGTAAGAAGCGGGGGCTGCGTCGCCAGCAAAGCTTTCTCTTCCTAGCAGGAATGTAGTTGGATGCCTGTTGCATCCCAGTGATCTGCTGCTCCTGCTTTCAGCTGCAGCCCAAGTTGGAAATAGAGTGGAAGGAGAGCCATTCATTGACGAGGTGGTTGACAGGCGAGAGCTGATGCTGCAGGCTTGTGTGAAAGCCACCCTGCTGCTGTCAGCAGAGGAGCATGCTGTGGTGCTTCCTTGGTGTGCTGTGATTCTGCTGCTGGAAGTTGGAAGAGGGCAGCTGGGGGCTTTTTCTCCCTCTGTTGTAGCTCTTTCTTGGGTGAGAAGCTTGACACTCCTGCATGATGCTGATGTGGGGTGACACAGGTCAGTGCTGGTGTGCAGACCTGAGATTTTCTTGCAGAGGTGGCAAAGAAGGCAGATAAATTTAAAGGACAGTCATGGGGCAATGTTATGGAAGGTCCTCGGTGTTCAACTGCCAGACATCTCTGACCTTGAAGAGAAGTAGCAGGTCTTTAGCTCATGAGTTAGGATCATTTCAGCCAGATTTATCCATTCCAGGAGAGGCTTTCCAGCGACTCTGGAGACAGCCCCACATGTTTGGCATGGAATCATAAGATGCTACAGAAAACTAAAGCCAGCTGCTGGTACTGTAGCAAGGATGTTCCTCAGTGCTGGTCACCCTTTATTACCCTCCTGTGGTACTTCCTTTTTGTGAGACTGGGACTCTGAAGCCTTTGTGAAAACACGTGCATCCTGGCTGCTTTTACACCTAAGGGAAACCTGAGATTGGCATCCATAATCAGGAGCAGAAGGTGCTGCAGGCAATCTGTCTTCCTAACACTGCATTAAACCCATTTTAGTTCTCTCAGCTAAATATCAAATTATCTGTCCACCCACACATCCTCCCCACTGCATCAACTGTGCTTAGTGATGGGCCATCTGTAGGACTTCTACCGGACAAGGGGGTCCGCAGGGGTTCTTGCGTAACACGCTTCATGCGTATTCATTGGCCTTTAGAGTGGCATTTCTTCCCTTCCTATTCTCCTGGCTGGTCTCCAGTACTGGCGATGAGTCAGAGGCATGCAGGTCTATCCATTTGAAAAGTGTGTCCCAAGGTGGAGGAACATGTGCAGCTTTTCTTCTTGCCTGAGCTGGGAAGTGGTGCTTAAACACAGGCCAGGTAGGTGTCTTGCCAGTTGAGAGGGTCAACAGATAGCACACAGATGCCAATAAAAGAGAATAGCCTTAATTTGCTGTGCATTCCAAGTTAATACAGAAAATAAGGCAATATACACATGCAGATGGATTAGCTTACAATGATTCAAGCAACAAAATAGATAAGCAAGGTAATGCACCTAATCATTACTACTTAAGGTTAGCTGTAGTGATTAAGAAAGATACGTCACCAATTGCCCTAATGTATTACCATCATCTAGATCTGTTACCATCATCCAGATCCGCAGTTGCAGTGAGAATGTGGAGAGCCTGTCCTGGCAATTTGGAGGTCCTACACAGGGCATCCCCTTGCAGGTGAGGTCTCTAAAATTGCTGCAAGAGGGCCCAACTTTTTATACAGTTGAACAAGCACCTTTCATAATTTCAAAGGCAGAAACATGGGATTCTGTCCCAAGCCTGGCCAGGGCTCAGGGAGGAACCCGAAAGAGGTATTTTTAACTATTACATATTTAACAGAATGTCTGCTCAAACCGTCTGGGGTGTGTCACAAGACAGGTTAATTTCAAGTACCAAAGTATCTGGAAGGTCTTGTGACACGCTCCCCGATGAGGATAAATCATTTCTGCTTAGACTGCTTCCTTTTCTTGCTGATTATTGTTATTTTGAGATGGCAATCATAAGCTTAATATACCAAAATTGCAAAGCTAACACCATATATGCTTAGGCAGATGGTTAGGTTGTTGAATTAATCTAAAGGTCAACTTTATTCAGGGCCTGTTAGGAGGTCCCCGGTACTTGAGTAGGTCAAGGACCTCAGGCGTAGATTAGTCAGGCTTTTAAATGCCTTTTGGTTTTTTGGGTTTTGGTTTGGGTTTTTTTTTTTTTTCCCCATATGGAGCTCAAAGTGGGGGCAGCATCCAAGAAAAGAGAGAAGGAAGGGCACACAGCAGACTTAGCATCGTTCAGTGTCTTACTGGATGCCATGTTGTGTTCTGCTCTAGCTGTGCCCCTGCTTTGGGGGTACTGTTGGCATCTCGCTGATCACTGTAAACACAGAGGTAGAATCCTGTGTCTCTTTGGGGTACTTTGTGTTACTAGGACGATGTGGACCAGTTGGATGTAGTCCAGAAGAGAGAAGTGGAGATGATGAGAAGTCTAGACAGCATAATCAGAGAGGAGAGGTGGATGGAAATGAGGCTGTTAGGCCTAAAGAAGAGGGCTAAGCATCAGATACGAACATCAGCATGTAGGTACATAAGATACAAAAGAAAGGAACAATGTCTTCTGAGGGTGAAGAGGGATGATTTAAGATTGCAGCAAGAGACACGGGTTGAATGTCAGAACTTTGCAACAGTAAAGGTAGCAAAACATTGAATCAAATTGCTTTGGGAGGCTGTGTAGCTGCATCACTGGAGGGCTTTAAGGACAGACTACATATGTACAAGAAATGACAGATGCCACAAATGACAAAGTAGAGCTCATCCATCCTTCCTGGAGAAGAACAGACTAGATGGTTCCTTTGGGTCTCTTCCACCTCTGCTGCTTGATTCTGTGCAGCCTTCAGGCTCAGAGAACGGCAGGAGCATGGGCAAAAACACAGCTGAAAGCATCAGAGAAGCGCCTTGGCAAGAAGCCAAGTGAGCCTGGCCAGGAGGTCTTTACCTATTTCTTCTGCTGTGGCTGCCCTCCTCCCTTCCATCGCAGGACGGCGGTGTGCTCCAAGGAGTCTGCAGTCAGTACCACTCTAGTCCAAGCATGTGATGCTTAACCTGTCTGGCAAACAGAAGTAGGAATCAGTGTCAAGACTACCCCTGAAACCAATTTTCTTTCAGAGGGACTCGGATCTTTTTCTCATCTGCTGCCCTTGGAGGGCCACAGGACCTAGAGGACGTTTTACCACAAGTGTGATAGCAAAAAAACAAGTTGAGGGCTCAGTGTTTTGTCCTGGGAAAGTTTGATGATGTTGCTGAACGTTTACCTCATGAGGCTTTGTCAGCATGTTCTGCTAATGGAATGTCACCTTTCCCTGGTGTGACATCACCTCGTGCATTGGGATATGAGCCCATGAGACTCGGGGTTTACCCGAGGGGTGGATGTGGTGCGGTGTATGAGCGCTGTTGGGGCTTTTCACCACCAGGGAGGTGGCACGTGACATAAGACACAAAGTAGGGCAGGCAGCAAGCCTCACAGCCACTGAGTGTCATGCCTTAAGCAATGAATTGCACGACTTACAGGGGGCACATGAAGCAACCAGAAAACTCCAGTGCAGTGAGGATGTATGGGAGAGTAGAAAAAGGATGTTTTATGAGGGTGAGGAGCAATTTAGGAGAGAAAAAGCTAATTGGGGAAGGGAGAGAAGAACATACAGGGGCCTGTTGTAAAGTCTGGATGAATGCTTTTGATCTTCAGCTTTCTCCAGCTGTAGTGACCCGGGCCGTTGCTAACCTGGCCAGGCAAGCTGCCAGAGGCTGTCTCCATTGCTCACCTATTGTCCACTCTCATCCTGTCTCCGACTCGTGTTTTCTTGTCAGCATTTCTCTCCCACAGATCGATTCCTCCTTGGCTCATCCCAGTGATTTTAAGCATAGAGAGAAACTTCCTTTTGGTGGTGAGAGATAATCAAGCTGAATATTACCCATCTCTGAAGGGGAGGCAGTCCGTGAGCAGAGCCAAAGTCAATATCTTGGCAGATGTTGCCTTGCATTGATTTATCTTCTCCTAGAGCAGGGTGGATGGCCTCAAAGAAGGCAGCACGGTCACCTGGCCAAGCCCCAGCACATTTGCAGGCTACATTAGCTTGCCTGATTTGGTCTCAAGAAGCTGCTCTCCTCAGTGTCCAGGGCTAGAAGAGCGTGGTGCCAAACTCACAAATCCCTCCTTCGCTCCTGTGTTCACATCGGTGTTACTTGTGCCGAGACAGATCCTGGGCTCAGAGCACTGGCTCATGGTGCTGAGCTAAGCCAGCCTCATTTACTGGCTTAATGGAGCAAGAAAACAATTGTCTGTGCTGCTGCTGGGG
Organism: Falco cherrug; assembly: GCF_023634085.1. Lineage (NCBI taxonomy): Eukaryota > Metazoa > Chordata > Aves > Falconiformes > Falconidae > Falco > Falco cherrug. The sequence goes on from NC_073701.1 coordinate 5,412,954, forward strand.
CAGGGACGAGGAGCAGGAGACCCATGTCCCGGAGGGGCCTTGCAGCGTGGGGGGTTTCCCTTTGCGGTGAACCTGGATGTGTCAGAGAGGGAAACAAGGGAGAGGAAACTTCTGTGTGAGCAGGGAGGGAGCAGCAGGAGTTGGGGGAAAACAGGCAGGACCCCTCTGAGTCAGAGGAATTACAGCCAGGGGATTGCTGTGCAGGACAGGGGAGGAGAAGGGGGGCTGCTTGCAGACAGGGGGGTAGCGGTGGAGGCAGGCTGTGGGGGAACCAGTTGCCAGGCAGGAGGACCAGGTCAGAGCATTGCTCCTGGGCTTCACCCTGTCAGGACAAGCAGACAAAGGTGTGTGATGCTACCTGTATAGAGTTCCCGTTCCCAGCTCCCCAGTATAATGCACTCTCTGTTTTCAAAGACCTTTGAGCTCTCCTCCTGCATCTGGGAACTCCAGGTTTGGCTTTGGCAGCAAAGGGCCTCCAGCAGAGTAGGCTGGGGGGGGCGGTTCAAAACCGCAGCTAGAGAGAAACCATCTGTGTGATCTCAAGTAACAGATACTCACATGCAAACCCCATCCCCTTTGGTACCACCCCCTTCCCCTCAGCCTCCTTCCCCAGCCCCTCACCTCCCCAGCCCTGGGTGAGACCATCACAGCCCCCCCCTCTACCCACCCTGCCACTTCGGTGCTGTAGCAGCGGTCACTGCACAGATACATATACAGCATCCCCGGTTCTGCAGTCTCCCCGAGGCCCTGCACAGATGCTGATTGTCTTCATGCCCAGTTGGGGACAGCAGGAATCTTTATAAATAGCATCAATTTCTTGCGTAGCAAAGAGAAAACTTTCCCCTAAAAGTCCATCCTTCTGCTCCCAGGACTCGCCGGGAGGTCTCTTAAATGTCACAGTACGTTTGCAGCAGATAGTACCTCTGGAGGCTTCCTGTGGGTTCAGGTCTTGATCCAGGCAGAAATGGAACAAGTCTGCTGAATCTTTCCTCACAACCTAGTTCTTTCTGCCTGTCCTCGTCATTTTTATGTGAACGGTGCTTTCTGTTCGGAAGAGGCTTGAGACTGAAATAGGAGAAGCTGCAGAAGTGGGCGCTTAAGGCGCAGGAGCCTGATGTGCTGGGGGAAGAAATAGGTCTGGAGCAGCAGAAGGGGCACAGGGGTGCAGGAGCAGAGCTGGCACGGGGAGCCCCAGGTTGGGACAACTTGGAGGGGGAGGGGAGAGCTACCATTACTATCACAAGAGACAGGTGCATTAAGAATGAGCAAACACCCCTACAAAAGTAATATGCTTTTCCAGCACTAAAGGTTCCTGCTGCTCCCCTCTGGGATTGATTTGCTTCTGCAGGAGCACGTAGTGCTTAGAGGAGCCAAAAGCAACCTTCTTAGAGGCACAGTTGTTCATCCTCCCTCTCCCCTCCCTCCCCCCTCTCCCTGCCCACAGGCAGAGGGTGGCACGTAGCACCTGTGGGCAGATGAAGCCCTTTCCATCTCCCTAGCTGACACCAGGCTCCATCCTGCTGACAGCAGCTGGACATCCCCTGCTGCTGCACCATTTCAGCCTTAGGCGCTGCTTGCTGCTGCTGGGGCTCGTGTTTGCATCAGCAAATGTTCCTTGGCTGAGGGTTTGTGGCTACGGGGGCTGCGCTGTGCTTGCCGGCTGAGGATCTCCCTGCGGGCGTTGCAGGGAGAGGCCCTGGTGGCATATGCACAGTGATATTTAAATTAAAATTGCTCATATGAGATTCAGGGAGTAATAGGGAACACCACCCAAGGGTTGGAAATCCTTCACCTCGCACGTGCCTCCCAGCGGCTCCCCAGTGCCTCGCGGAGCCCAGTTTGGACTGCCGGTGTACCATATATTATGCTGTCAGCCTCCGTTTGTGATTTCTGCCCTGTCCTTGCTTGTTCTCTGTTTTCCTTTGTGTTTATTATTCTAATTTATTGAGTTACCTGGAGTGTTTTCACAGACACCAAGGCTGCTTTGCAAAAATTAATGATTGTGCATTCTGCTTGGTGGTGCCTTGTGTAGACTTCGCTTTTATGTGATGGAGCCTAAAATATGCTCAGAGAAAATGAAAATGTTAACCTCTATTAAAAGCATACATAGATAAGTTGTTGTCAGATCTCTGCCAGAGCACATGGAATTACTTTGAGATTATTTAGCTCAGTAGTCCCTGTCATTTCTGAATCTCAAAGTATTTTAATTAATTTCCCCTTTGAGACAAGTCACTATTAGTCTCCCCACTTCGCAGTGTGAGAAGCGGAGGCTCAAAAAGGAAATTTTATCTCTGCAAATTAGTGGCTGGACATAGGTGAGCAAAATCTTTGTAGGCTGGAAGCCCAGCTTATAGGTCCTGCTCGGAGCTGTGCTACCTAACTGGCTGCTGGACCAGGGTATCACATGAACATCTCCTAACATAATGCAAAAGCAGGAGATCGTCTCATCTCCATTGTGGTCAGAAAGGCCAGAGCTGGCAGTTCTAGTTCAGTAGAAAGGCAGCTGTGTGCAGGGAATGCTCAGCTTCTTTCATGTTCCTGAGAAAATCGGTGACCAGTGCTTGCGCTTTAGTGTCCCTGCCTGTGAAATGGAGATTCTGGTCCAGAGAATGAGCGTCCTGGTACAGGAGGAACCGACATTCATGCATCTCTCTAAAGGAGGCCAGGAATTCGAGCAGAGAAACCTACAGAGAGCAGTGCAAAGTGTTCCGTTGGTTTTTGAGGTACTGACTTGCTTTTCTGGAAAGGAGTAAAGCAGGATGCCCAAAAAGGTGGTTACGGAGTGTGTGACGGCCCTCTGGGCTCTGTTGGGAAGATCTAGATGGGGTCACAGGAAACGACAGCCCTGTAAATCTTGGAGCTGTGTCTGTGGCAGGTCCTTTCAGGGAGTGATACTGTAAATCTGTTGAAACAAGCTGTCTGTTCCCTAAAAGTTTACTGAGAATGAGTGCATTCCCTGATGGGTCAATGCCAGATCCAGCACTCATGGAGATCACTCAGAGGCACTAGGGGTGACGTGATACAGGAGGGAATTTTTAGGTGCTGGGACACAAGCCATCTGAAAGGGAAACTTCTTCTCAGGTCCTCCATGAGCTCCTTAAAACGGGTAGGATGATCATTTTTCTCTCTTGCCTGAACACTTAAAAATGCTTAAGAGAGAGTGCTTTTCAAACAGACTCTTGTTTAGCATGTATGAATTTCCTCCCAAATAGAAGAATTTAAGAAAAAGCAGATGACAGCAGAATCTTTTTGCATCAGTGTCTTGCATCTTTTTTAATTTGCATTATATAAGAAAATAGAAAACCTTCCTAAGTGGGCAAATATGCAAAATCATAGAAGTAACTTGCTGATAGGAGACATTTCTGTGTCCTGGACAAATTGTTTCCTGCTTATGGTCTGAAGCAAGAGGGCTGATATCACTGACATTGGGGGGAGGGGCTTGTGGGAAGGGCTTTTCCCATCATATGTAAAGGGACCATTGATATTCTTGCAGTTCATGTAACTGTATCGTACTCCTTCTAGGGATAGCCTTTGGCCTGGGTATTATCTTGTGGCAATGAGTTCCACACGTTACTGCACACAGTAGGAAAGCTGCAAATCCGGTCCGGCCTTAGATGGGTAGCGGTTCAGTTGTACGGGATGCTCTCTAGCTTTATCAGGGTGCTTGCCTTTGCTCTACTCTTCATTATTTTATACATCCCTACGCCATCCGGCCTGATGCTTTTCGACTTTGAAGCAAAAAGACCCAGTGTTTTCAATTTCCCCTCTTACAGAAATTTTGCCAGGCCTGTAACTCATTTCTGTCACCTGTCCCTGAACCCCTTTATTTCTACGGCATCTTTTGCAGGTAGGATGACCTGCTGTGGGACACTGCATTGCCCTGCATACCACACGTGGCCTCGTTTTTAACTCTTCATCTCGGTGTATCCAGTCGTTATGTTTGGGCTTTTGCCCATGCTGAACAGGGGATTTTAATGAGTTTGCCATACATGAATCTTCCTTTCTGAATTATTACGGTTAATTTAGAAGGCATCAAAGTATCCCAGATAATTCCTTCTAGAACATGCATCACCTGGCATCCTGTGCCTGGTCAGTGCTCCTGCTTAAGACAGGGTATAGCCCAGTACAATGCCTTTTTCCCAGTTTGTTTGTAAACTGAGTTGGCGCACTGCTCATTTGCACTCTTGTTTTACAAAGTCATGCTCTACTGTTTTTTTCTTAAAATTCCGTGTTTCTTAAAGCGGTCTTACTGCCTTCCCTGGGATCTTTGAGGTGAGGTATCACCTCTGGTAGTGGTGTAAGAACACACCCCCATGGAGGGGGGTTGCTGTGCTCTGCTCATCACTGAAGCACGGTAATCTCTGAGGTGGAACCCTGCAATTATTAAATGGCAAATGGCAGCAGGTTTAAGACAAGAAGCAAGAAGAAAGTATCCGGTTGGAACTGCAAGGAGAGTTTGGGAAGGCAGATTGTAATTAAAAATTAATCAGAATCAGACAGGACTCCAGACTTTGCACCCAGTGCCTTTGAAAATCTTTGAAAATCGAGCAATCTATGATGATAAGCAGCCTTTTCATTTATCATACCAAAGAGATTGCCCAAGGAGTAAATTGCCTCCAGTATTTAGTCCCATGAAGACAGAAGATACTGAGTGTAGTATCTTTCAGTAGAGGAAACCCCAAGCAAGCTGACAAAAACCTTTGTGAAACCCAACCCCCTGCAGCACCAGAGCATGGTATCATCTCCAGAATTCTGCCACTCTGCACACTGTTGGAATGAAATTCTCTTCAGTACCTTTCAAAGGTCATTGGGTTATTTTTTACAGGTGAGGAAGTTGGAGAAAAAGTATTCAGATAGAAAGAATCGGGCATGGAGGCTAGTGAATGAGACATAGCCATAGAAATCAGAGCTAGGAAAGAAGGAATATTTAATACACGCTCCCTTGGAGCGAACTCTTTTGGGCTTGCCTGTTACTTGGTTACTTACTAGAGCATTGTGATTATTTCGGCTGAACTTTATTTGAGCTATGTTATTTCATATGGAACAAGAAATCCTTTTGCCTTGTAACAAAGTTCTTAAACCATGTGACTGACCTCAATTCCCAGGAGAGCCCGCTGGAGAGTACAAATGTGCAAATGAAAAGCATTTGCACAAAATACAGGAAAACTGCTTGGTGTAGTTTTGACCTGAAATACGCTCTAGTAGGTTGCTGGTAGCAGAGGCTGAGATCACACGATAGTCAACAGAAATCTAGCAGTGAATAGTTCATTCGCTATTATTTTTCCCCTATTGACATTTTTAAAAAAAGTTGGGTTTCAAAGTCGGTGTTTCTGAAGAATAGTAAATCGAGATATGTCTCTGTAGTAACAGGCCCTAGTGTTTTTAATCTAGCAGTAATTCCAATATAGTGTGTGGTTAATACAGCCTGTTCGTATATACTTCCCAAAATCGTTGGAGTGGCTGAGGATATGCCTACTATTAGAATGTGAAATATAAAATCTGCTAGCTTGATAGTAGTAGCAGACATCAAGGTCTGTCTTTGACCTTCTAGGAAGAAATCAATTCTGTGTATGTCCCATACGCTACCTGCTTCCCCTCTTCTGGGAGCGTGCAGCTGTGGAGCTGGGCAGAGACACAAGTCTTTTCAGATAACCAGGACTCCGGTACATTTACAAAATAAAACAGCCTTTCATAGTAACAACATCATCTCCTTCCCACATCTCCTTTCCTCCCAGAGAGCAGTTCGCCTCCCACTCCATCTCTGTAAGTTCTCTCTCTCTCTGTTCAATCCTCCAAAACATTTTACAACTCTCTAATTAGACACGTATCTCCAATTTACTACTATTTAAAAGGGTAAGCAGTTAATGTCATAAGACTGAGAATGCCTGGTAATTAATTACTAACTCCAAGGACCTGGCTATCTCTCTAACCACCCTTGTCTCAAATAGCATCTCTCTCTGTTAAAACCTCTGTTCACAGTAATTAAATAGTGAGGAGGAGGAGCATCCTGGAGCCTGCCCAGCCAAGTCTATCTGACACAAAGTGCGGCTCTTCCAGGCAGTCTTTTTTTTTTTTTTTTTTTCCTGGCTATCTGGCATGGGCCTCATGAGAAAACAAATTTTGATGATCCCAGGTGCACTCCAGTTTTGTTCAAAAGAGACTGACTACAGCAGGCTCCCCTCTGCACCACTACTGTCAAACCCCCAAGCCGGCTGGGATCCTCCTTGTCTCTGGAAAAGCAGTACATCCGAGGAGGACTACAGGTCCTGCTAGGAGTGCTCCCCCCGCCCCATTCCCCAAACCCAAAGCATTATAAGCTGGGGAAGTTGGTTTGTGCTGCTGCCCCCGAACACCTCTGCGGTTTGCCTCGGAGCATCCTGCAGAGCCGAGCCGAAGCGGCATTTGGCTCAGGTTCTGCTCTTTACAATATCCTTCAGCCAAGAGCTTTGCGAGCGGACCTGCTGCCGTGTTGGTAACAGATGTTTGTGAAGCGTATACTGTGCCTTATGTGGAGATACAGAGGAAGATGATTGATGGGGGAATCTGTGGTTTGCAGTGAGAACGCGCTGAAAGTTTTAGCTGTGGATTTATAGCCCGGGGTGGATATTGGCCAGCTGGGTGCATGAGTCTTAACTCCTGGGGGAAAAGTTTTAAACACAGATGTGTCCAGATGCAGTGAGCATGGAGATAATGTGGGAGATGGCGTGACAACATGGGATAGCAAGCCAAAGAAACCCAGGGTACATGGGATAGCAAGCCTGAGAAACCCAGGGTTGGTTCCCTGCTCTGCTTTTGACTCATTGTGTGTGGTTTTTGGCACACCATTTCCCCATCCTAGATTTCTCTTTCCTTATCTACTATATGGCAGGGATAAAAATACTCAGCACCTTCAAAAAGTGCTTCAAAAAGAGCTCTCTGAATGAAAGGTGTTAAATAGCGCAGGGTTGCTTTATTGTCTCCTGGCCCAATTACACTTTGGTTAGCTACTTAATTGCCTCTGTACTTTCAGCTGGAAGAGGTATTCTTCAGACCTCCCTTAAACTGTCTTGTGGTGCATCTGTGCACTGCTAACAAGCTCCGCTTTTCAAGTCTAAAGGGAGATGCCCTTCTGTGATGACTGAAGTGATCGTTCATTGTTCCTTCCCCATCTCCCAAAGGTGTTGCCAGGCTTTAATGAACTATTCATCAAGTGCTTTGAGATCTTTTGATGGAAATGGTCCAGGCAAGTGCATGATCCTCGCTGCATAGTGAGAGGGTGACATCCACCTGTTTACTCATCAGCTCGATCTGCGGTGAACAGCCCCTTTCTTTGCATGGGGGCATCCAGCAGCAGAAACACTGTTGCAGGCTTCACAGGTGAAGAGAGACAGTTGTAATTACGTCAAGCTCCTCTTTCTAATCATTTGCATTGGCAAGACCTATGGAGAAGACTGGCAGGTTGGGTTTGGGGTTTGGGTTTTTTGAAGTGGGGGTTGCTTGTTTGTTGTTGTTGCTGTCAGCCTGATGCACAGAAAAGACTGGTTTTCCAAACTGGTCGGGGTCTGTTGCTGTGAGTTGGTCAGAGCTGGGCTTTTGTGCGCACAGTTGTCTTCTGTGCAGTCCTTGTAATTTTACCTCTGTAATAAAGCTCTGTGCATAGCAGGACTCAAGTGCATCTGCTCTGCCCATAAATCCTGTGGCCCCAGCAGGGTACTCCTTGTCTCTGCGTGTGGGGATGGATGGTGAAGCAAGTAGAAGACAAACGTGTCTAAGGGAGAAGTCTGAACTTCATGCGTATGTCTACCCTGCCTGGACATGTAGTTACCTGGTTTACAGTGCCACAGTATTTCAGAGTTATATTTGAAAAGGCTGAGCCTTGAAGAAGGCAATGCATTTCCCTCCTGCTGTCACAAAATCCCTTCCCTGCCCCTGCCCCAAGCAGTCTGTTTTGATGTCCTGGAGAAGCCCTTCTTTACTCTCTGGCCCTACGCAGCTTGGCTCGTTCTTTCCTGCTCTTTTTTTGCCTCTCTCATTTCCCTTTCATCCTCCATTTCCCTTGGTTTTACTTCTCTTTTTAACCTCTCCTTTCTCATTCTTTTTCCATTTCTGTCTTCTCATTTGTCTTACTTTCCCTCCCTCATTCCGATGGTCTTCCCTCATGCACTTCTGTTGACGTCCTGACTGCGGTGAGGCCACAGGACGGGGCGGTCGGGTTGTCTGAGCTCTCCTCCTGGTACTGCTTCTTCCCTAACCACGTCCATACATGGGTCACCCCACCTTGCTGGACTTTGGCCATCCTTCTCCCCGCTTGGGGCTGCCGATGGCTATCTCCCTTGTCAAGTGCCTTCAGGTCTGCTCCCTCCTGCTGTGGCCATGCCTGCAGGCCAGGGCTGTGCATCCCTGTCCCTTTTTGCTGGGCCCTGAGCACACAGAGAAGCAAAAGGAGAATCCTCCTTCAGGGAGCTTATGCTTCAAGCGTTGGGGATAAGAGATGAGTACAGACAGAAATCGAGCACATGGAAAGCACAAGATACTGCAGGTTGGCGTAATATCGACAGTCAGGTCCTATGAAGTGCTAAGTAATATTATTCCTGCTTCTATTTCCTTTTCTGCTCTCTTTTCTATCCTTTTAATCACTTTTGGGTCTTCTTTTTCTTCCACCTTAGAGATTATAGGGCTTTGTCATTCTGTCTCCAAGAAAAGGAAAAGAGTGCAGAGTGTTTTCATTAGGCCAGGGGCTGGAGGGAAGGAGCAAGCCATGGTATTTGCTAGCTTTAATCTTTATGGTAATACTTTGGTAAATATCTGCTGTTCTTTCTCTCCTGTCAGTGTGGCAGCCTGTGAATGATATGAAACCGAGATCAGGCGAAGAAGACGGAACTGCAGAGAGGATTAGAAGGTTAAGATAGGATTATGGGGTCAAAATGGAAAAAAAAAAGGAGAGAAAAGAAACAGCAAAAGAAAGGAAAAGAAAATGAAGTGTAGTGGTTGTGACAGTGGAAAGGAAGGCAAGTATACAGGGTACCAGAGAAGATGAGACTTTTATGAATGGGTCGATGCATTCAAAGGTCCTAGAGTCAATAGTCTCTCTAAAATGATTTATTGAACAAAAATTCATTTGTTCTGTGTCACCCCATGAAAAGTTTTTTTTTAGTTTTATCAGTTTAAGGATGGGGTCTACGGGGGCTGAACGGAGGCGTGCACAAACACTCCATTATCCTGGCAGCCCCGCTGGGACAGAGGAGTACGGTGGGTGGGAAATGTGGTGGCTGAGTCTGCCAGGAGGGGTGCAAGGACCACCACAGCAACACAGGTGGAGGATCTGGTGGTGGGGAAGTTGTTTCTCGACACCGACAGCCTCACCCACTCCCTTGTGGTCCTGCTGCTTGGTGTCCTACTTTTTGGCTGCCTCCTGCTGAGAGTGACGGGGGGTGGGGGTGGGATGTGGGTGGAAAAGAGAATAAGCTTTAAGTGCCTGTTTCATTGAACCCCTGTGTGTGGAGTTCAAGGAACAGCTTGTGAGGCAAGTTCAGATTTGGGACTTCGAACATCAGTGCATTTTCAGCCCTGCTTTTGGTTTGTGTAATCAAAAAGAAAGAATGGGTGTAGCATGTTTGGACTGAGAAGGAAGTGACCCAGACCATTGCACACGTTTAATATATTTGGATGAATTAAACCAAACAGGTCAAATCCCTGATCTGCTGCTTCTCTCTGAAAAATAATGACACAAGAAAAGCTAACAAGAATACAGCATGAGGGCTTGGTAATGAAGCTGTTGGAGTCAGGGCAGAATGAAACTCTCCCTCACTCAGCCTGAACTCGGCTATACATCCGAGGTATTCTCACCTCCGGCAGTGCTAGTGAAACATAAGGGTTCCTGCTCTCGTTACATGTCACATAACAGAAAGGTGCGGAGGCTGTGCAATGGCTTCCGATCCGTTGTCAGAGCGGGATGGTGAGACGTAGCAAGGAGGGAGCTGAGCACGTACCCACATGCTTTTCCAAGCAGTCCGTCAGGCCTGGCGTGCAGTCTGTTGCATGGGCTCGGCTGCTGCATGAGCTTTGCAGGAGGCGTGGATGCCTTTCTGGAGGCAGGGGTTAGGAAGAAGGTGCACCCCATGCCTCTGCTTCAGAGTCAGTGCATCTCGTGCTAGGCTGCAGCCTGTCGCCCTTGCTGACGAGTTACTAGATACACCATTGTCTGGCACCACTGGGGCATGTGGCACTTCTCTCTGCCTGAAGAACAAGCAGAGCTGTGAAGGTCGCCTTTGGCCCTCTCCATGGGTGAGGATAGATTCTGGCTGGTCCAGGTGTAATTGGGAGGTTGCAAGGAGTATTTCCCCTTTCCTTTGTATTTCTTTTTTTTCTGTAACAGCTTCTGCTCCTGTCACGGCATATAGTCACTGTTTCTCTTCCCTGAAGGAGTGAAGTTCATTATAACTTTTTTCCCTTCCTTTCTTCCTGTTCCACTCACTTTTTGAGGAGCTGGAGGCAGCGAGTCCTGCACTCTCCTACATCTCTGACATAACCCAGTCATTCTGTGGAGCAAGGCAAGATGCTTGCTGTCAGCCGAAGTTGGGATGCTCTTAAAAACCAGACAGCTCTTTTCTTCGTGGTACAAACCTTTTGACCATCCCTTTCTCTCTCAGCTCACCCAGCCCTTTCTTCATCTGTGCCCATGCTTTCTGAAGTTCCCCTGTAATCTGTACCGCTCTCTTGAGATACTGCTGGCTGCAGCTCCTCTGAAGCAGGTTTTTTTTGCTTTCTCTGACCATGTTCTCTGACAAGTTAAGATCTCCAGAGGGCCTCATGGGGTTTATGTAATTTCTATCTGCATCCAGACAGCTGGACTTCATTTCATTTTATTTGCATTTAATAATAAGCTGCTTTTCTTTAGCTGTAAGTTACAAATTATCAAAACCCATCAAACCCTATCCATTGAAACAAAATACATAGTCCCCAACCAAATCCAGGTTGACTGGCGGCCAAATGATCCCAGGGCAGGACTAGGACAACTGCTGTATATACAGGGGTGGGAATTTCTTTGATGTATTTCACTAGGGGCAACACAAGACATTTCTGATATAATGTGATTGTTCAGACAAATGCCTAAGCTGCCTTGGCTCTCTGTATTCATCTTTAATTATTAAAATAGGACAGATAATTCCTAACCCTTGAGGTCTTTATTTTATTTTTTGACAGTGAAATTCAATGTATGCTTGTCCAAGGGGGAGAAAGGTAGATTCCAAGAGCAAGCGAACAAAGCAAGAGGAGAAGAGAGAGGATGAAGAAAAGAAAGAGAGAAGGAGGGTATTAAAATGAAAAGCATGTTGGAAATTAGGGAGAATGAGGAGTAAGTGAGGCGGAAAAGCAGAATAGCCTAATGGTTAATTGTACATCTTTTGATGTCAGGGCCTGTTCTGCATTAAACATTGCCAGGTTGTTGCTTGTTATTACATACAACTAGATGCATTGATCTTGGTGGGCCTCCGCTTCTGTGGTTTAAGGAGGGGGTCTTATGTGACCCCATTGGGGTAGGCATTTTGCAGGGAGAGTAAGTGATGGTCCTGGCCCCAACAATCTTCAAGTGCATATGTATTTGCATCGACTCACCAGCAGAGCCAGCTGTCAAATAACGCCTTCTTTAAAAGGGTGTTTTCAAAGAGTTTGGAGGACAAGGAGAGGTGAGTGACAAAGAGGGGAAAATAAAAGCAGACAGAGAGGAAGAAAGTACAGATAAGGAGGAGAGACTCAAATCACAAACAGACTGCAATGAAGTCAGAGGGAATTAAGACGGACAGACCACCAGGTAACAGCAGAAGGATAGACATCTAGATCCCAGCAAGCTGAGAGGCAGTAATGTCAATGTCCTCTTGCTAGGTCAGTGTCAGTCAGTATAAATGCTGCTGTACATTCACAGCCAAAGGGGCTTAGCAAAGCTAATGAGCAGGGAAAGAATGAGGAACGGGGGAAGGAGAATTTCTCTGTTAAAACTCTGGCTGAGAGAGGATGTCTCTGCGCAAAAGGATTTGCAAGGCAAAACAGCACACGCTAGTGCAATAAATAAGCAGAGCTAGGGCAAGAGTGGAGGGAAGAAAGGGAAAAGAACAAGAAGTCAGGCTATGGTAAAGAAACAGGCGAGTCTGCTGTATTTGTCCTGTCTAAATCTGCTTGGTGCTGGTAATTAGAAAGAACATACTGAGAGTGTTTGTCAGAGTTGCAAGTTTAATGACTCAAAATTACAGCAGCCTGACATCCATTAAGCTGAAGCATTTGTTTTGGAAGTGTCATTTTTCACGAGGGAACGTTGTCAGAGCACTGCCCAGTCTTACGCTGGCAGAGCTTTCTAGTGGCAGCCCAGGATTGGCATGTCCAAGCAGCCACAGGGCAGGAACAAGGGTTTTTGGCAAAGCTGGGTTTGAGAAAGCTAAGGCTGGGAGCGCAGGGGTGCTGCAGGGCTGGAGGAGTGCACTGACACCGTTACGTTAAAGCACACCACATACCTTCCCCCACTGGTGTCATTATTGCTCCTAAGCGTTCACGTGCACCTGCATTTTTCCTTTATGGGAGACGTAAATTCTGCTTTGTTTCCCCAGTCTGACATGGTGGCACACACTCTGCCGTGCCTGGAGCACAGCGTGGAGACAGTGCTCTCTGAGCGAGGCAGGACCTGCTTTTGTTCCTGCCAGGGGCTGGATTCCTTTGTGAGTTCGGAGGAGTTATGCCCGGGATTAACAATCGGTGTTGGCCTCCACGTTCCCAGCCAAACGGCCACGTCCTTCCTCCCTGCCTTGGTTTCCCCCGCAGTGGTATGAAGGCAGCAGAGTTTCTCCGTTTCACAGAAAGGCTCATTCATGGCCATGCATGTTAGTGAAGATCACTGGAACAAATGTGTAGCAGAAAAGCAAAATATTATCTTTAGAACAATTCTCTACACTTTGAGCGATACTACTTCTAGTAGTGGTATGCATGCAGATCAGGGCAGGGAGTGTGTTGTTGTGATGGAAAAACAAGTCTCTTCCAAGTAGTGGGGAAGGGTGAAGAACTTGCTGAGCTTCAAGTCATGAAACTACACAGGAAAATATATCTACGTTTTTCATCCCAATTTGTCTCAAGCGCTGAAGCATCATAAATTCAGAAAGCCACAACCCCCCCCCCCCCTTACTTAGGAGCCCATGGCCTGTCAGCATGAGCTTGCAGAGCATGTTGAGCATTTCAGCGAGGATGACTCTCTGCAATGAATGTGGGAGGACACCAGGTAAACTCATTATGACCAGTATGTTCATTAGTGTTACAAAGAATCGTGGGTTTGGGGCTTCACATATCAGAGCACTGTTGGGTACTGATGATGTACAAACTGTTCAGGTGCTTATGGTAGGTGGATTTTCTGTTTCCTGCTGAGTACATCCTTTGGTACTTGGTAATGGACCCCAAATGTGTATCAGTGTCAGTGTTGTAATACCAGCCACGACAGTAGTTCATGTCCATCTTTTATTACTTACCTATTTCTGAAATACATTTCAGATTGTCAAAACTATGGATTCCAGGACTGAAATCTGAGCCAAACCCATGAAGTAGTTTGTGTTAACAGCAGTTTTTGCTCAGTATAATGACCAGTGGCGACGTGACCTAGGCCAGCAAGCAGGAATACCAGGTGCAGTGACTCTGGACAGCATAGATTTATGCTAGTAAATTAGTGAGAAGGCAGGAACCAAAAGGTTTGTGTGCATTCACCTCCTGCCAAGAGAGGACTCACAGCAAAATTCAGTGTCAGACCTGAACTCTTCTGGCACGTTTCTGAGTATTTGAAGACAGGACTTCTTGGGTCTGTTGCTGTTTAGAGTATGCTGGTACCTTGCAAGTTTTGTTCTGCACACTAAGGCTTCATGTCACTTCCCTGCTGATATTTGATGTCTTTATGTATGGAGCTGTTACAGCAAGAGACTCTTGACAGTGCCTTAGGACAGGAAACAGCAGTGTGAGTGAAGATTTTTGGGATGCCAGTACAGGAGCTGAGGATTGGCCAGAACAGCAACCAAACCCTCCCTGTTCCTCATCCCTTAGAAACAGTGAGTGGCTGAGAGACAGCTTCTGCATTTCAGCCAAAGAGCCCCAAGCCATCAAGACTTTTGGGACCAGGACTTCAGCAGTCATTCCAAACAGAGGAAGTCTGCCTGGTTTTTCCTTACTACTTTGCTTCTTTAATCACCTTCCTGCTGAAGGTTGGCTGGTTTTGGAACAGATACTGGAGAGCCTACATTGTATCCCCTATTTTTTGCTCTCCGTACCATCTGTTCGCAGACTGGATTACAGTTGCTGCCAGTTAAAAAGCAGATTGCATTGGCCCAAGGTCAGGATCGCAGCCCCAGTGCCTCGCCTGCCTCCCGTGGATTTACACTTGACACAGAGAGCTTGCTGCCTGCCTGCTGCTTTCCCTGAAACTCCCACCTGCGACCACGGAGGGATGCTCAGGCCCTTCCTTCTACACCATGCTCACCCTCTCACTCCCACCCTGTCCTTTGTCCTCCTGCATGCACTCCATTTGGCTCCGTTCAAAGGCTAGGAAAAGGGGGGAGAAGGTAAAAGTACTGGCTGTCAGCCTTGATTTACCTTCGGCGACACAGTGTGCTCAGACCTGTCAGCACACTGGCCTCAGCATTCATCAGCCCTGCTCAGAGGAGCGCTTCTCGCCATACCGCTTTGGTGACTTCCAAGGGACATTTGGATCCTGCTCCACTAACTCTTTTGTGCTTGGCTCATGGTGAGGGATGAGGATGATGGTGCTGGGAGTTAGGGTGTCGTCCCTGCCCCCCATCCTACATTTTGCATGTGTGGCAGAAGCAGAGGAGAAGGATTTGCAATGGCACTGCACTGCTGCTCTCCGCAGGCATAGCCATGTCCTATACGAAAAAATGGACCCAATGCTTTTTTATACCAGGGTCTGGTAGCATCTTGATCCAGAGGATCTTGATGAATAACAGATTAATTCCCAATTAATATTCATCAGAGGAGAGAAACAGAGCAGCTGGCAGGCCTACCCTTGGCCTCAGGAAAACCTGCCGCCACTTGTTCAGTGGCTTGGTGGCTAACTGGGGCCATATAGCTGGCTTGGCTCCCCGGTAATGGGCTGCTCGTGTTCTGCGCGCTGCTTCCTTCCCCTGAGCTCAAAGTCATCTTGTCCTGACTCCCCAAGTTTGGCAGCATAGATTCCCATGGACCATGGGGCCGTGCTTGAGACTAAATAGGAACCATCGACCTCCACCTTGCCTTTACTTCTGAACTGGTTGTGTAGTCAGTCGCTGCTTGATTCTTCTCTTGTTCCACTTCAGACCTCCTTTAATTTACCCTCTGTGTCCTATGGGCAGTTCTGTGCCTCAATCATCTTCTTTGTGGCAAATGGCAGGGCTCTCCTGCTGCTCGCTTTTTTACATAGTGCGTTCCCTTATTCTGCTTTCTTCTTCCAACTTTGAGTGTTCCGTCTGTCAGTGCCCCGTCTTCATGAGTACTGTGGATCTCAAAGGATTTTGTCCTTGATGTTGGCTTTCTAGATGATCACGTTGCCATAACCAGGTTCAATTACCTAAAGCAACTTCTAGATGTACTGCACCCTGACCTGTCACACGCTGTCTCCGCAACTCTGAGTCAACAAATGCTCACGGCTCAGGCTGAGCAGTGTTAAAAAGCTGCTTGTCTTTTCCTTTGAATTCTCTCTGCTTTGGTCTTTCTATCACTCCTAATGATGAAAAAATCCTCCCAGTCACATACTCATGCAATATGGAGGCTAGTTATTTTCTCCCTTGTGTTCTCCCCAACCTGTTTCTTCCTTTACCAGATATAGAAAATCCATCTCTTCTTCTCCTTCTCAACAGCTAGACCCCTTGTTCATGTCTTAGCCCTCCTTAGTCTTGATTATTGTAACATCTTCTGCCTGCCTAACTTGCTTGAAAGCCAGCTGCCTTTCTCTGGCCAGAGAAACGGGCATGCTAAAAACGCCCCTTTACCTCTGCCATGCAGAACACATTGCCTTTCTGTTTGCATTGCTCTGCCTGATCCCCTTTGGACTTGAAGTTCCTTGTCCTTGCTTTCATGACCTTACAGAGCCCTCCTCATACAGTCCTGCTGGTGTTCTAATCTAGCTTTCACATTCCCTCCAATTCCCTACGTTTCTTTAAACTGCATTGTCCCATTGATCTCCCAGCAGTATATCTTGGAAACTCCCAGCAACACAACCCCCTTCTGAGGCTGGTCTTTTTTATTTTCTCCTGCCTCTCTAACCCTCTAAAGTGTTTACTTTCTCCTTTGCTTTCTCAGTGTTAAATGAGTGAACCTTCCTGCTGCCTGTGCTCTGCGCCTTATCTCCTCCGTTCCTTTTGGCAGTGAAGGGTGCTCGCTCTGCCCTCAGCTTTGCTGGGCTCACTCGGTGACTTGTACGCCCACTCAGCTGTCCCAATAATCCAGCCATCCCTGCAAAAGGTTTAGCTCCCGCCACCTCAGTAGCCCTAACCCATTTTGCACACTGCAGCCTGCCTTGTTTTGATGCGTAGCCTCAGAAAGAAGGTGGGGGAGCTGGGGTGGGGGTGCCCCTCGTCTGGGGGCGTATCTGTGCTGGATGTGGCTGGATTAGGGAGACCTAATCAGTTGTATAATAGCACTAAGAGGATTGCTGTATCCTCTGAAGCATGACTCATCTGAAATGTATTTTGGATGTAGGTGGACAGGTGATGTGTCCCAAGGGGAAAGGGAAGGGACAGATTCTTAGTCGTAAGCTGCTTTTTTTTTTTTTTTTTTTTTTGGTTTAGTCTTGTTCTTGTTGCCAGAACCACACTACAGCACCTGACTTCTGCAGCAGAAATTATCTTCTTGGCCTGGCCTTCCCCTGTGGCTCCCCTGAAACATTTTTTGGACCACTTTCCCTGTTGTGTATCCTTGCTTATCAGGAGAAACAATCCAGGTGTGGAGTGCCAGGCAGCTGCTGGGGAAGCAGGGACCCTGGCCTTTCTAATAATGAAGAGAGTTGTCAGTGGGTAGGACGGAAAGGTCTTGGGAATGACGGAGGGAAACATCCATCCTGGTGTGGGGCTTGAGGAGGACCTAGAGGGGAGGAAGAGACCCAGAGCTGGCCCTTCTTGGCACAGGGGACTGACGCCCTGGGCAGGGAGCGGGTTATTCCCTGTGCCACCCTTCGTTAGCAGTATAGATTCAGGAGGAAGATTAAAGGCTGCCTATGGTGCACAGCCGCTGCTTTGCTCTGCATTACCCGGCCAGATTAATGAGGTGCCTCCTCCACACGGCACACGGCCATGTGCTGGTGCGATTCAGCGCAGGCCAGGTCGCTGCCTCTCGGGGTGAGGAGGTTTGGATCTCTGCTGAGGGACCAGGGGTTGAAGGAAGGGCTGCGGCTGGTTGGAGTGGGGCTATTAAAAGCCAATACTCCAATGAACCAGCAATGGCACCTAATCAATGTGTGAAAAATGGGTAATTCTTGCTAATGCCCTGTTAATGTTCTCATAATGATCTGTCAGGGAACTCTGGCTAATTATTGTCATGGCAATTTGGCACAGGTTTGCCTGGGAAAATGTGGCCTGGGTGAACAGGAGCACACATTGCTACCCCATGTCCCAGCACCCAGCTGCTCTTTGCACTTCTTCCTGCTCCTCTTCTGCTATCTCCCTTTTCTGGTCGCTCTTTTAATTAGGCAATTAGTTGATTGATTAGTTAATGTTTGTACAACACTTTGAACATGTAAAGTGCTAATTCAGTGCTCTTTGTTATTCCTCCTTCGCTTCTGTGAGTTTTTTCTTGCTTTTCTGATGTGGCTGAGGACCACTTCTGTGATGACATAGAACACTGGTGATGTCATGGTTGAGAGTTCAGAATCCCCAATGCAACCCCCTCATTTTCTTTATCCTTAACACTGCCCCAGCACACCTGCTTTCCCCTATCCCTGACTTCGGTCCGCTGTCCCACTGCGCTCCACCACTGCTCGGTGCACATAAATCTGAAATCCATGTTGCATTAATATGAAAATCTTGGTGTGTAATTGAGGCCTAATATGCTGCAGACAGCATGAGACCTTGCTGGGGTTCCTGTAAATCATGTGGATGTGCTTTTGCTCTCGAAATTCTCTGTGGTTAGTGGGTGATGTTGGACGGTTGATCCTTTTTTACTTGCCTGTGGGTTGTTGACTTCAGGTTGGGTTTTTCCTTAATGTAACTTGGGGGGAGGTTAGAGAGAGGAAAGAATATGTTGTGCTCTGCTCATCCCTCTTGCCTTTGAAAGTCATGTCTTTTCCCTGCTGTGCTAAATCGGGAATATTGGCAACTTACATTTAAGCTCTTGCTACATAAGCTTGGCAGCTAGCTGGGAAGGAAGTGAGTGGGAGGGCAAGTGGAGAGCGACCTATTTGCACGTTAATGAACGATATACCCCATTGTATTATGTAAAGGCCTGGTTTAGCATGTGTTTATATAGCTTTTCAAAAGGGGAAACCCATCACTGGGAACCCTCAAGAGGAGCATATGGCTGTAGAATGGCTGTGCAGTTACAGAGAAGGTTTTCTCGGAGCTGACACTTACATAGCACTTTTCAGTGTCATCCAGGAGGAACCCAAACCACTTAGCTCACTGCTGAAGCACGGCCAACTCTGAGGTGGAACAAAGCACCATTCTTGCAGTGGCATTCCAGTACAGTGAAAGTTTAGGACAGAGTTTGAAGATCCTTTCCGTAGGACAGGATACGTCGGACCTCAGCTCAGCCAGTACTGAGCTGAAGGGGAGCATCCCCTATGCTTGGTGACTTCTGTGGGATCTCTTAATGGTACTCCAGGGCCCTTGTCTATGTCCAGTCTGAAAAACACGACCTCCCACAGCCACGTGCTCTCTAAAAGGCTTACACAAAATCAGTTCTCAGCACCTTCCCCATCAGGAAACCCAAAAGGTATTGCCTGCTTCTAATGAGGAAGTGGAACGAGGCTCTGCGTCAGGTTCAGTCTCTGTCCTAGCAGTGCCTCTCCCCTTCTGAGTGATGGCATCCTTGGTTATCTCTATTTGCTTCCACAACAACAACTTTGCCATCCCCTGAAGACTTGGAGAAGGTGTCGCTACTGCTTAACATTAACAGCCATGATTTTTTTCCCCCTTCTCTGACCCAGCCTGGCTCTTGAGAATGATTTGCTCTGTTCTTCAGCCTTCTGCATGTTTACTTGCTATATCACTTTTGTATAGTGTGAATGCTTTTGTACTTTGGAAGCAAATGCAGAATGTAAATCTACTGAGATTTTGTTAAATCCTGCCCAAATGTACTGCGGCATGTCTGCTTCTAAAAGGCATTCCTCCTGTAAGTGACCCGGAGCTGGCTCACATTTCTTTTGGTAGCACTCAGCTCAAGTCTGTGAATCTGGCCCAGGGACACATTTTGTCTGTTTTTTTTCCAGGAAAGAGTCATCAGTAAAGATGGGGATATTGCTTCTGTTTCACCACTCTGAAGCCCTCTGTGTTTTGTTCTAACCCTTTTAGATGTTGTTAGCTTACTGAGCTGTGTTCCCTCCGTGTTTCCAGAGTGAAGGAAAACAAGTACTCGTGTTCCTACTGTGTGAGTGGCTCGAATAACAATATAAGAAAAGGAAGCACAGCAAACAGAAAAATACTCTGGTACAAGATTAGGTAGCTTGGATTTAGTACTGAAATGTGTAAACTAGAGGGCATAGCTATGCGTCTTATCTGTTTACTGATCAGTCTGCCTGCCTATTTCCCCTCTTCTGCTCCCTCCCATACCTTTTTTAGACATACTGGCCAGCATGGGGATCAGCATAGCTTTCCCTCAAAAACGTGTTTCCAATTACAGGCTGTCCTGGTTTCGACTGGGATAGTTAATTTTGTTCTTAGTAGCTGGTACAGCACTGTAGTTTGGATTTAGTAGAAGAATAATGTTGATAACACACTGATGCTTTATCAGTTGCCAAGTAGCACGTACCTAAGTCAAGGACTCTCAGGTTCCCTGCTCTGCCAGTGGGGAGATGCACAAGAAGCCGGGAGGGAGCAGAGCCAGGACAGCTGACCCAAACTAGCCAGAGGGATATTCCATACCACGGGGCATCATGCTCAGGATATAAACAGGGGGCAGCCGGTCAGGGACTGCCCGGGCATCAGCCAGCAGGCGGTGAGCAGTTGTATTGTGCATCGCTTGGTTTTTTTCTCTTTGGCTTTTATTCCTTTTTGCTACTCTCTACGATTGTTACTATATTTAACTTTATTTCAGTTATTGAATTGTTCTTGTCTCAACCGGTAAGTTTTACCTTTTTACGTGATTTTCCTCCCCATCCCACTGCAAGGGCAGTGAGCAAGCGGCTGCACGGGACTTGGTTGCTGGCTGAGGTTAAACCACGACACAGGCCTTGCAGGTGCTTATTCAGAGGAGATATTAGAAAGTGCCTTGTCTCTGCTACTCATCCCCTCCCGTAGTTTACATGCTCCTATCTATGTGTGCAGAGGTTTGATGTGCTGCTTCTCTTACTTCTGAATCTTCCAGCAGGGAGAGATGGAGTAGGCTAAACCCTGTGGCTTTGAAAAGAGACGGTAAGAGGAGGGATACGAAATTGTGAATGTTATGGAGAAGGTATCACTGAGTACCCATAGTGCAAGAACTAGTAGCGGGTTCAGAATGAACTGAAGAGCAGTGATCTTTTCAACCATGGGTTAGTTACAGTGTAGAACTTCAAAAGGTCTTTTAAAGTTGCTGGAGGGCAGGATCATGAATTGCCACTCTTCGTAGCATGTTTGCTGCTGGTGCCCCTTAGAGGTGAGCGTTAGGCCAGCTGCTGGCAGGGTCAGGTTTGAGAGAGCAGGTTTCATCCTCTCTGCTGTTACCACACCTGATTTTCCCCAGGATAGTCAGATGGATGTGTTTTGTGAGGAAGGCATGGTGCTGGGGTTAAGGCTCAGTACTAGGACGCTGCTTAGCCTTGTCCAATTCACTGGCTTGTTTACAAGTTAGTTTCCAGCCTGTAAAATGAGAATTATGGTACAATTAATATCTCAAATTCTTCTACAAATGACACAGCTGATCAATGCCCTGTATACAATGCAATGTCATCCCTTATTAGCCATCAGAGGACATACACAGGGACCCCTCCTCAACATGCACATACATAGAAAGCCAAGTTTCATTGTTTCTGCTGCTTAGTGTTTTTCAAATGCTCTCTCACTTGTTCCTTCCTTAAAGAGTTTCGTCTTCTAAGATCTTTCCAATCTCAAAGGGCTCTAATAATTTGCATTGTCTGTGTGTGCTTCTCTCTTGCTTATTTTTATAAGAAAAGCTCCAGAGCTGACCAGCCACAGGATTCCAGCTGAAGGTATGCCTTGGCATATGCAGTGGCATTAATACTTTTCTCAGTGGGCGAGATTCACCCACCCCTGACAGAAATGACTCACACAAGGTCTAGGCACCACTTAAATCCAATGCAAGCTGTATTTCGTTGCCTTAGATGAGATTTTGTTGGGAGTTTTTGCCTCGTACTGAGCCTCTGCACAGGAGTGATTTTTCACCAAGTATTATTTTTACATTTTAACGTTCCATTTACTCTTTGGCCTACTATTGAGTTACCTCGGAGAAAAGTCTTCATTGATTTGCCTATGGTAACTATAGGGTTTTTCTTGTCTGGCTATACTTAATTTTACAACCCAGTAAGATATCTGAGGAGTGTAGTTTATTTTTCCCAATACATATTACCTGTGTCAAGGTTGAACTCTTTCTTTGGTCTGTTGGGCTGCTGTGTATCAGCTCAGCTCTCTGAGGATCCTCTCTGCTAGTCCAGATTTGATCATTCTGCATTATCAGTAGATGTTGGTCTCTCACAATTTCATTCTCCTTCTCAGTGCATTAACTGATATATTGCATATGCAGGTCATCACAAAATTCTCAGCGGCACCCCTGCTGTTAAGTTTTCACCATGTGAAGAGAAGATCCATTATTCTTTCTTTTCTGCTTTTTGTCTTGTAGAGGCATGTTCTCCATGAAAGAACTTTACATCTCCAGCCCAGGAGTTCTTTGATTTTGTAACAGTTTTTTTATTAAATACTCAGTCAAAGACTTCTTGAAAGGCAATTTATAACAATATCCATGTGTGCCCATCTTTTGCTTGGGGATATACCTCAGAAATGAAAAACACAAAGAAAGGAATGAAAAGAAACCAGTTGTATACAGAACTGTTAAAGACGGGGTTCAGTCAGAGTGTAAATACCTCGAACAATCCCTGTGGCAAAAAAACTGCAAAACCAAAACAGAAGCAACGTGGGCAGCTCTTCTGCAGTGACCTTAGCCGATCCTCACATACTCCGGCAGTCCAGCTGACCCACTGACTTTTCCTCTTCCCAAAAGAGGACCATAGTAATGAGCATTCTGTACATTTCTGCAGCAGTAAAGGGCAAAGAGAAATATTATCAGTTATGGTTTTACAGCAGTGCGGGGCCTCAAGGCTTCTTGTCACAGTGATGTTCTAGCACATGGCAGATTTCAAGCAGCACGTTATAATGCGGTCATGCTTAACAAAACTGTGAGGATAGGGGCAAGTTGGCCTTCCTCTGTTCCTTCAAGAAACGTTTTTTTCTTCTACTTTGGTGGTGCATGATTAAATAGGCCTCCCTTCAGGTGAAGGTGAAATCCCAGGGCAGCTGACACTGGTACACCTGTGAAGGACACCCGCTAAAGAGCTGTTGGGGTGGGGCTTTTTTCATTCTCTTTATTATTGCCCTTGAGGGCTTCAGAAGAACAAAATGTACTTCCCAAAGTCATGCATGAGTCTGAGTAGCAGCTCTTAGAAGGACGTAGCCAGATACTGTACATCACTTAAGACAGATGGAGGCAAGAGCACATCCTAAGGACATGGAATGAGGTGGCCTTCTGGCTTGCATTTCTCTTGGGCCCTGTTCCACCCCATCATCTTTGTGCAGGTCATGCACTGCAGCATTGGTAAAAAACTGGAGATATATCTTGCGGAGAAGAAAATTCCAGAAGGAGATGAAAAACCATCTCCCTTTTCACTTTCCCCAGCTTCACGTTCCTCCTCCTCTGCCTTGCCTTCCTCAAACACACGCTCAAACGCATGTGTGCACACAGGCACGCGTGCAGGCACGCATTCCTTTCAGTAGTTGTCCCTTCAAATCAAGCATTGATCTCTGTGTGGACAGCTCTTGGCACAACAGAGGAACACAGATTCTATCTGCAAGGATACCTCATGAAAAAAGCCACACACAAAGACAAGCCTCTGAGTAACAGAGTGAGTGAAACTGAGAGAAAGCTGTCTTGTTACATATAATTGAATCCCTCAGCACCCTTAAGTGACACCTTTCTTGCTTACACATACAGGAAATATACTGCACAAGTGCTATTAAGCTGAAGCTAAACTAATTTAGCTGTTGGAGTGGGTGGACAGAATCCTTCTTCCTTTACGAAATTGTGTATCACTGATTGCCTGATAAATGTGTGCTAATACTCCGCTTCTTAAGAGAATGTGAGGATTGACAAAATGTCCAAGGTTACAGCTGGAGTAGAAAGGGACAGCTGTTTCACAACAGACAATTACTTTACCCTGGAGAAGGATACACACAACTCCTTCCCTGTAACGACGAAGGGGCGAGCTCCTGGCAGCAGAGCGCCGTCATCCTGCTGGGAGCTGCCAGGTACCAGCAGCTCTGAGACATCGGCTCTCGTGAAATTCTTGCAGGACCTTTAGTGACAAGAAGTGGTCAGGCCCTCGTGCTTAGCTTTCATCCATAAAAATGATTGCTGTGTTTCTGCACCTGCCGAACAGCACATTGATCTCGTTAGATCTAGTCCCTGCTTAAATCCATCAGGTTTTCATATGCACTGGCAGACAGGCAAAACCTGAAATTTGTCATAAATGCTAGGAAAGGCAGGCAGATGGTTAGGGGCTGGTGAGCAGTGCCGTTATGGCTGCCGAGAGTTGTAAGAATGAGTTAATGGGCTGTTGCCACAAGGGCCAGTGACTGAATCCTGTTGTAGCATCTCATGAAGAGCAGGTGAATAAAACTCAATTCTCGCCATGTCTCTGGCTAGCAGGCAGCCGAGCACCGCTCATTCGCGTGTAGAAAATTAGTGATATCCCTGTACTTTGTGGTACCCTGCCCTAGGGGCCCAGCTCTTAAAAGAGTTGATGGGGAAATGGTCCTGGTGTTGGGAGCTGGAAGTGAGGTGATGCCTCTCTCTGTTAGTATTAATCATTATGACATTATTTAATTCTTTTGGAAGCTTCTAAGATCTTAACCTCAATTACTTATGGGCAATTAGCACGTTTGTCAATAGAGAGTGACCTGTTGTGATGCCAATTAGTCCTCAGTTACTCCGACTGTGGATGCTGGGTGTCTTACTGGTGAATGTAGCCATGCATCAGTGAAGCTAGGATTTCTGGACTGAGGCCATGAAGACCTCTTGATTTGCTTCCCCAAGGCAAGAAACTTGGGATGGGATTACCCACCTCCCTGCCAACGACTGTACTGTGTTCAGTAGAGGAACCAGCACATTAGCTTGTTAAAATCTGCTCTTGGGCAGGGCAGTTCTCATCTTCAATTAAACTTGGGTCAGATGAGCCTACGATGAGAGGAGGAAGACATGTCATGTGGTGAGGAAGCTCCAAAGGTCCCTTGCCTGATCTGTACTTCCCAAGGAAGTGGATGTGGGGCTGGTGGTCTCATGCACTAGTTGCAGGGATCTCTTTTCTGACAGTTGTTAGTCAGTGAGCTATCTTAAGGAGATGTGTGGCCTTCATTGCCCTAGTATATGAGTACCTCTCAATCTTTTTAATGCGTTGTCAGAGCACCTCAGGCGTGCAAGGAAGTAAAATTACTCTATTTCACAGATGGGGAACAGGGAAATTGATGGTTAAACCCTCAGAAGGATACAGGTGCCAAAGTCCTGCCCAACTGCTACTCTTGGCTCTTAAATCCAAGTCCACTTCTTCATTGATGCCCATTTGTATACAGAGAAATAAATGTACATTTCTATTGTGTACCAGCATTTCTAACCACGCTAGAAGTGGTTAGTTGCAGTTGCATCTCTGACCAAGCACAGAAGAGCCCTGCTCCTACTGAGACTGAGCAGCTTAGCACGCAACATCAGAACCAGAGGCTGTGGGGCAGTGGTGGGAGTGCTTTGATCAGAAGGCATGGTCCTTCCTTTCTCTGGCCCAGTTAATTTTTGTTAGTACATGGCAACTTCAACACTAAAAGCCTAGTATCTTCAGAACATCAGTGGAGATTACAGACATTCCTCTGGGAACTGGAAGAGGACGACTGAACCTTCTCAGGCAGAATACAGAATCAAACCTACCTCCCTGATGAGCTGTAATATGAAAAGGGGGCTGGTAGCAACGACTTCTTAATTCATCTTCTTTTTTGGAAACTATGGTTGTTCCAGAAGAGGGCAGATCTATTTTTCTAAGTGTTTTGGCCAGAGACAAGCAGGATTTACCGGGCTGATACGGGCAGTATTCCTCTTTATGTACCCCACTCCATTTCCTTCATTGACACCTGCAGGATCCTTTCCTAGTCACGCAGTACAGTAGATGCTGCAGAGCTCCTTCAGAAGAGGTGATGTCCAGAAGAGACTCTGCGCAGGCAGGTAAATCAGCAGGCAGCAAGAGCAGGTTCATGGTTTGGGTAGGAGGCTATGGGAATGAAGCAATTTGTAATTTTAACGGTTGATATTTGAGGCAGATAGGTGTAGTATGACAGGGACACCATAGGACAGCTCCTACACCAGCTGATTATCATTCTCTCCACTCTGTCTCTTTGGCTCCTTCAACATCAGAGAACTCAAAAAGGTGTAGAGAAGAAGGGCAGAAAATATGATGTGAGAGGCTGCGAGTCCTGAGCTAACGGGACTGGCTAAAAATAAAAGCAAGGTCTTTATAGCCTATGAAGAAGATGAAGAAGAAGAAGGAGAAGCTGTTAAGGGGGGATTTAATTGAGTGTAAAATCCTAAATGGTATAGATAATGCCAAGGCATGTTACTGTTCACAGACTGGCTCAGGGAGGGGACAGGCAGCTGCAAAGGAAATGAGCTCAGCTCAGCTTGTCTGACAGGGCTGATTCCCACAAAACCTACAGGTGCCTGGGACAGAGAGAAGCAAGGGGAAGAGCTTCAGTACAGCATGGGTCAAAGGACATCCCAAGGGGAGCAGGGAGTCCTGCTTGGCTGGAGTAGATAGCTGAGGAAACGGATGGTTTAGCATCAAGCAAATTGGTTACTAAGAGCTTTCTGGCCTATACCTATGGCGGTAAAGGTATAGCACAGGTAGGATTATCTATGTTGTTTCAAGCTGGGTGAAGAGGGAGAGGTAATGTTAAGTCCTTGCCATGACTCCAGTTGAAGTGCTGCATGATCCATTAAGTGGTATTTTCAGAGTAGAAAACCTGATCTACCCAGTGCCCCCCAGTACAGTGGCAAATCCAGTCGAAGTCATAGAGAAACAGGCACAGAGAAAGGGCTTGACCCGTCCGTTGCTCTGTAATGAATTTGCAGGCGAATCACGTTTGCTGTCTGAAATAGAACAAATGATTCCTTCTTACGTCTTACAGATGTGTGCCACATCTCAACCAGAAACCAGCCCAGGGATTGCCTCTGCCTGTCTTTCCGAATGCTTTGCCAGGAACAGCAAAAGAAGCAGCTAAGAAATTTGAGGTCTCTGTGGTCACTAACCAGCCTTTAAAATCCCAGGTCTGCTCCCAGTTTGCCGCTCACTGCTTCCCTTAGCGAGCAAAGACCTTTGCAATTCTGCATCCTTGGGCTCTAGATAGATGCAGCTGATAAAGAGACGGTGACATTGTCAGTGCAGACTTGTGCCCTCTGTGCAGGGCAAGGGAGCCAGAGAGCCTGTGCAGACACCCACCACCGTGGAGTTGCCCTGTGAGGGAAATGCATGATGCTCACGTAGCACCTGGAAGCTCCCAAGCCCTTTGCTGGCCCAAAGCACAGAGGGCAAAACCCCAGGGGGAGCTGCCCTTTACCTGCTTATACCCTGGGACCAAGCTGGGACCAAGCATGAATGGCTGCAAAATTGTTTGAAAAACAGAGGATGCTAGTTGTATGCAAGGTGCTTATTTATTCCTCTTCCTGATGCTGTGTTTATTATAGCTCTGACAGCTGTCCAGAGGTAGGGTGGAAAGAAACAAGTACAATAACCCTCCATGCGCGGGAGCCTGTGACAGAAGGCCCCCAGTATGATCCCAGCTCTGCCCTACTAACCTCAATGCAGTGGCTACCAGGAGCAATAAATGTGTGATAAAGGGATGAGGCAGCCACCTATCACTCCAAACTCATGCTTACACCCGGACTTCTCTGACTCTGAAAGTACTCTCTTCTCTGCACGCTTCTTCCTCAGTATTTTGACCCCAAAGTAGGAACATTCCAAACCATGGGGTTAGAAAAACTGAAACTTCAGGACAGGTAGAGCTTTGGTCCTTGGTGCCATCCAGCCTGCATTCATGGTTTGGCTGGCACATGGAAATTTTGGGCAAGGTCACAGTCCGCTGTAGCTGATGCGGGCAGGGAAGGAAAAGGGAGAAATGAAGAGAGTTGTGCAGTGCTGCCCATTATTATACTGGATCCTATTTGATGCTTTAATTGAAGCATAAGCACAAGGAAAATGTTTTTAGGAAGGAATCTCCATCTTCTTCTTTAACCTTTTTTTGTCGATGATTGCAGAAGAAAACTTGGAATTATTACAAAAAATAACCCAAAATCTTAGAAACCCCTTCCCCTTTGTTTCTTTCTCCTTCTTCCCGCCTTCTCCACTTAAATTTTTTAGTAGTTCAAGCTGGCAGTATCACTAACATTTTTCAACATGCTCTGTGCTCTGACGGTTATACTAAATAAAGGCAATGTCATTAAAACCAGGATAGTGCTTCAAAGGGAGGATTTTCAGTATTAGCAGTGAGAATGAGGAAGGGAGATGACTATATGGGGAGTCTGAGTAAGGAGGGAATGTATTTAATAAGTGAGATCTCTGAAATTAGTGCAGTGCCATCTCTGTGCAGTGATTAGATCAGAATCAGTTTTGCAAGGGCAGAATTGTAGTTGGTTTGCGGTATCACTGAAAAATTATTTCCAAAAAGGTGCTGCAGTATGCGAGGATTTACCAAATTCTCCATTTAAAAAAGAATAGTAAGAAGAATGATGTATTTAGCTAATGAGAAATGTAGAAATACCAACAAGACAATCCTCAAATGCTGTTTAGTTTTCCCATATCTCCTGAGACTTAGCTGCTGCTTTCAGTCTGATTTTACCTGCTATTGCTCTAAGCTAAACTTTCCATTTATATGAGAAAAACTGGGGTCAGGAGGATTACGAGCCCCTCTGCTTTTGATTTTTAATAAAAAGAGAATATTTACTTCTGAACAGTAGCCGTGAGAAAGGGAATTAAATCTGAGGAGAGCAGGCTGACCTTTGGGAGCTCCGGCATGTTCACACGCAGAGATTCCCTTGGTCTCTCTCTGTTGCCTGCTCCCTTTGCTGACACACACCGCTCCCTGTGCGTGCAAGGGTGCATATACACACCTGTATTGCTGTATGCTCTCACACACCTGGTTTCTCCCAGATGACCCCATATGAGGATGTGCGTGTGGCCGTTGCATTCTTTTTCCTTCCCACCGTGTTACATGCACATGCCTCCATCCCCTTTTCTTATAGCAAATGCTCTCTTAATACAACCTGTGGAGTTGTAGTCTGCTATTCAGAAGCAGGGACAGGATCTGGAAAAATAGTTTTTAAAATATCGAAAGGCAGAATATATTTGAGGTCCATCTTTTTGCTTCCTGCTTTGTTATTGTGCATTTACAAGCTTTCATTTGAAACCACAACAGCTAGTAACTTGATGTTTGTATTGGAAAGGAAAGCTTGAAAGGCCTCTGGTTGATCACCCAGCTTCAGAAGCTGTGACTTTTTGGAAAAACCCTACCCGTGTAGTCATAGATGACTGATAAAATGACAAACATAGCCATTATCAATGGAAACAGAGATTACAGGGGGGTGGCCAGGGACTCGCCATACTGATGTTCCTCCCATTGTGTTTTCTAACCCTGCTCAGGGTAGGGCTTCCTGACCCAGCAGTAGGATGGGGCGAAAAACCCTCTCCCTTTTCATTGAAAATTTATGCTTCTGAGACAGCTACCACTGTGCCAGGACAGTCCTGGTAGTAAGGCAGTAGTGGAGGATTTCCCAAGAAAGAATAATACAGGCGGGGCTGAAGGAGCAGATGTACGTTATTCGTATTGGCAGAAGCTGAAAAACAACCCAGCCCCCTCCCCGTGAAAAAGCATGCTTATAATTAAAACCCAACAGATTTATTGCCTTGACTCATTCTGGTATTTATCAAATTATAGCTGTGTGGCACAGAACTTTATGGCATGATTTACAGTGGTGGTGCGGAAAGGCACGGCAGTGATTCCCTCCCAGGAGAACAGAGGGAGCTTTGTTCCTGTTGTGATAGGACCAGACGTGGTGGGAGAACCTGGGTAATTGAGTGCTTTGTCAAAGCCAACCT
The DNA here is from genome assembly GCF_023634085.1 of Falco cherrug. NCBI lineage: Eukaryota > Metazoa > Chordata > Aves > Falconiformes > Falconidae > Falco > Falco cherrug. The sequence goes on from NC_073701.1 coordinate 5,442,487, forward strand.
CTTTCCTCCTCTGTGTGTGTTTGCACAGATCTAATCACTCTCATCACATCAGATGCTCTAATCATTCTGACATTATGTATGGGGGAGCAGACATCTGAAGAGCAGGAACCGCTTTCTTCACCACCATCATCATCATGATTGTCTAGTTGCGTTTTTTTTTTTAACCCACCGATGAAGCAAAACACAAGAAATTGAGAGCAGGGATAATGAATTCAGGAACAGGTGATAGATGTTGGCACCACCTAGGAAACAGGTTTTCCTGAACTTTATAACTCTTGTGTTCATTTAAATGAATTAATTTTTGTTTGCATGCAGCATTCAGTAGTATGTAATTTTTGCATTTGAGGAACAACAGGGGAGGCCCAATGTAAGCAATATAGGGTTGGTAAATTGCAGAGCCAGCAAAGAGACTGTGAGCCTTGTCATGGATGCAGCACTTGCCTCAAATTGTAACGACACACAGCGAGTTCAAATCCCACCGGGGGTTCTGTTTTTATTAGAAATACTTCATATCTCTTATTCTTGGTGTCAAATGGATCACTACACTTTCAGCACTTCATTATCTTTATCATCCAAAAATACTCTGCCTCTAATGAAAATATTTAAACAGCTCTTCCAGGAGCAGAAACATAACGCAGGGCCCTGTTGCTCAGAACAGCCGCCGTTCCTATGGATGTCAGAGCGGGTGCAGGGTGGGCGGTTGCCTTCCAGCCTGCAGCCCCATGCGGCACGGTGCTGGGGGTTGGGAAGGCCAGGAGACCTGGGCATGACCTGGAGGATGGGCTCCCTTTCCATGGGGCTCAGCAGCCACTCAGCCTGTTTTAGTCTGATGGAACTTCCCCAGAGTTAGTGATGTAACAGCAGCTTTCAGCTGGGGTGGCTGAACGTGGAGGTAGAGCCGTTATGCTCTGGTTTGTTACCTTAGGTGTATTTATGATGTTCCATGTATTTCCCGCTACAAGGGAGCAGTAAGGAAGGCCTCCTCTGACTCATCTAAGGCTTGCAGTTTTTTCTAGACTACAAGTGAAGTTTGTGTTATCTTGTGACTAAACTATGTTCTTGCTTCCATTATAGAGAGGGAAAATTCTGCTGATGTTGCTCATGTTTTGCTGATGTTTCTACCCATTTGTTTCCACCCATGCAAAGTTTTCAGCCATACCAGTTTTGCATATCAAAAGCAGACTACATCGGGCCTATTATATATGGTGGGTGGAATGGAATTGTCAAAAGCATCCAAGTGGCTGAGGAGGCTTTGTGTATAGAGGAATCACATGTGTGACTGAAGCCTGGGCAGGCCTGACTGACCTAATTTTAACTTCAAAACTACTGATAGCAGTGAGACGTCAGCACAGAAGATGTTGGCATGGGCTGTGAATGAGACTCTGAAGTGTCCAGAATGGCTGATTGGCATTGAAGTCTGTGCCATCGTGCCTTTAGTGCTGGTGTTGGCAATGATTCCAGCTACTGTGATACCTTTTTAGCCATGTCAGATGAATTGTGGTCCTGTCTCCCGTTGCAGCATGTACGCGCTGCTTATATGAATCCTTGAATTCTGCAAGGGAAGCAAGAAACAGCAGAGACCGAACATAGCAAGGTGCTTCATAATTATGGGCTTGTGGTATATTTGTACAGATGAGGGAGTTTATTTATTTATCGCGGTGAATGATTGTAAGCTTTGATATTGCTAACGCTCAATAAGAGTTTATGTTTCACCTTCTAAACAGAGGCTTCCCCTCTTTGTTAAGAGCAGCATGCATGGTAAAATAAATTATTTCTTATAGTGTAGAGTACAATAACTGCTGCCTCCATTCAATACTAGGCATGGAGAATACCATGGATTCTGCTGCCTCGCCGTCAGAGTATTATTATTTCTTGTCACAAAGTACAGAGGAAAGGGCATTTCCAGAGCAATTTTTGAATGATTTCAGTCTTACCACTGTATTACTAATAGTTTTGTTGTTGTTTCTAAATGGTGTGGCTTTCACTTTGCACGACAGCATTTATTTTCAAGGATTGCATTCTGCTTATTACATGATTATATTCTGATTCTGAGATTGTACAAACATTTTCATCAAGTCATAGCATAGAAGCATTATTGATACCGTTCTGCTTGAAACTAGGGATCAGATTCATTCAAAATTGTTGAAAGCCGCCTAATGAATCTGAGCAGAGTTTCAGCCCAGTGACAGACAGATGACTGAATACAGTCAGCTTATGCTTGGTTTTGCATTTTTTTGCTGCAAGCATTAAACGGGGCTATAACAAAGTTCTGCTAATCCTTGATGCTAGACAAAACTGGTCAAAATGAGGATCAAACCTGGCAAAAGATCCATTTCCTCCCCCCTGCAGTTTTGAAATATGTCAGTGTTCTCCAGAGCGATTTGCTAGAAATGGTTTAGCAGATTCTGGACTTTTTTTTACGCTTTATACAACAGCATTGAAGTTTATTGTCTGTCTAACATGAACCAGCAGAAGGGGCTATATTTACAGCTGCCACTGAAAAATGCCAATTAAGTGGTGTATTACTTGTTGAATAGTTGAAGTATCAGACAGCGTACTCGGTGTTCTCGGCAACTAGTCCAGGTAGTTGTGTTAGGTGTTTGGGCACTTTTTGTGCTTGTTCACAAGTGTTTTTTTACAGGATATGTACTGTCATTCTGAAAAATCTGCTTTTGTCACTGAGGCCAACAGGGTCTCAGTGTGGCCCTCAGCTTGTGTGTAACGGAGTTAGGCTGGGGCCACTTTCCTCATTTCCCTCTCGGTTTAAGTCTTAAGCCTAGTGATAAGATAATAAATGCTAACACTGGTAGTGATAGCAAACACTCTCCAACTAATCTTGTTGACTGTCATGCTTTTATTTATAGTTGGAAGTGAGTGACACAGCTGTGCTTTCACTCCTCGGGTTTGGCTTGGGAAGGATGGAAACATCCCATGGAATTGGAGGGGTGGTGACGTTTCTGCCTCTGGCTAGAAAAGCCAAAGCTTGGAGCTGAGCATCCCCTGCTACTCTGTGTGGACCAACCGAAGTGCAGTGAGTGCATCTTTGGGCAGCTGCCTGTGTTACCATGCTGCAGCTTCTGGCACAGTGATGGTGGACATCAGATGCCAGCAATGAAATCCATACTGTCCATGTACCATACAGCCTGAGCCAGCTGGTTTTCTTTGGGTAGTAGGTACTGGGCACTAAGCTCTTGTGACTGTCCAAATGCCGATAATTTCCATTCTGTGGTGTTGTCCTTGCTGTGTTTCTCTCTATCTGTTTCCCTCATCATCCTTCTGTCTCTTCCCCCTCTGCTCCCCCTTCAGAGCCTGCCCCATCGCTACCTATAGCCCAAAGTTTCTGCTGTGTCTTCATTTCCTCCTTGTAGATCAATTCAGCCTGTCCTGGCCAATTTGCACTGCTGACTGGCCTTGGCAGCCTACGTCCTTGTCACTGCTTTGCTGAATTAAAAATTAAACCATGTCGGATGAGAGTGGCGGAGAGGCTTTCTACAGGTTATCAATGGAGTCTGTTGCCAGTTTCCCATCCTGCTACCTCGTGTCCTAACAACAGCAAAAGAAACTGGGTCACTTCAGCCAAAATCCTGCTAGGTCTTGTCCAGGTGTGACATAAGGAGTGGGTTGGGCTTTTTACTATGTGTAGAAGGATAGCAGGGCATAGGCAGGCATCAATATGCCAGTGTGATGTGGGTATACACTCCTGAGCCTCTTTGAACACAGGATTGCTCCGATCTCACATGTTGTGGCAATTGCAGTTTAAATTAGCTGAGAAATAGTCTTCGGTTTTGCTTCATTGCAAGCGATGTCTAATGTCTCTCCCTAGCTACTTACTGCAAAGACAGCTTGCTGCATGGTCCGCACTGGTTTTGGTGCAGATGCTCATTTCTAGAGTGGGTGAGACTGCAGAGATATTGCAAAGACTTCCCACTGCAGGAATTCGGGGCCCAGTACGTTAACAGAGGAAAGCATCTAGCTGATGATGTAGTAACGGGTAGCTAAGCTGAGTCAGATTGGGTGTCAGTTTTACAAACCAAAGTTGAGATATGTTGGCATTAACTATTCCCTTAGTCTTTCATTCTCACACTGTACATGTTTAACCCAAGTCCTCCATTGCTGCTACAACAATCAAATTCACCTTCCCAGGAAAGGAGCCCTGCAGGCCACGAGTCTCAGCCGGGCTGGTACCCTCGCACGCTTGCTGCAGGTCACAAGCATCTCCCCTCTATGGTAGGAAACTTCCAGTGCTGGAGTTCAGTATCCTCAGAAATCCTGACTTCTAAAAATGAAAGAAGAAAAGAAAAAGGGAGAAAGACCAGTCTGAGGAGATAAAGATGTTTTATGTGATTTACAGTTTGACCTTAAGATGTTGTTACTGGTGCCTCTGAGGAAAGAGCAGGTGCTTCTAGATGGACCAAGGATTTTCTTTTTCCTTATCAGAGGGTTAAATTAAATGCTCTTTCCCTGCTGCCCTTTTTCCACCAGTCCACTGGCTGATGAAAGGAAAATCTGTGTTATCAGCCCAGAAGACAGGATAATCCTCAAGGAGAAGACAGTAGGCTAGGTGGTAGGGTGATAGAAAAGAAGGTGCTGCTTGCCCTAGTGAGGAGGAGAGGGGCTGTGTCCCAACCCTTTCTCCGTGGTGCAAGACCATTAGCACAAGACAGGAGTCGGTCTCAGGTCTGCTCTTCAGTCACTGCCTCGCTCGCTTTCCCTGGCCCTTGGTGGGGGCTGCAGATCCTTCTCAGCACCTTGTGACAGGGTCCCTGTGAGTGAAAAGAAGGAGTAATGGGGAGGATGCTGAGGCCGGCTTGGAAGATGGCTGTGTAAGGGACAGGGACAGCAGCCTGGGTGATGGGGTGTGTTCACAGTAATGCACCTTAGCATGGTTTCACCTCGTCCCTGGGAGTCCTCTCCCAGGGCAGTGCTGGTTTTGGGTTCTGCATCCATTCAACCTGTCTCAGCTCTTTCTCCCAATCAAAGCCAGACTGGGAAATAATTAAATCTGAGAGGCAGGCTGGGCTCTTTGCAATGGTGCTGCAGCCTCCCTGACCTGTAGTTAGGTGGAGCTTTCCTAACACTGGTACAGCCGGCAAAACAGCTCCCACTTCTGAAGCTGTGCTGGCTCCTTCAGGAGTGTCAGGAGAAAGAAGGAGCGAATGCTTATTTTAGTCAGGCAAGTGAATAGTGCTCTCCTTGAGCAGCCCAGGGGAGAGATTGAGTGTGCAGAAAGCCCAGCATTCTTGCATAGTCACCTTACCAAGCAGAGCTGCGTTTTGAGGATACAGAGCTTTGCTCGGCGTGGGAGGAACTAAGCTTCATGCTGCTGCCTCAGCATTCGTGCCATCCGTTTGTGCAGAGCAGGTTTTTTTCCTCTTCCCCTCCCCCCCCCCCCCCCCCCAAGTGCTCCATGTTAGTGATTCTTTAATTATATCGGGAGCTCCATGAGCTATTTTGATGTGTTGTCTCTCTGGCTTTGGCACATACTCTAGGCTAATGACACATGGTCACTGTTCTCTGTCTCTGTCTTACTCTGTCACCAGTGAATTTCAAATGTTGCCCTTGGATTTGACACTTTGGGGACTGGCCAGACTTTAAAAATCCTCTCCTGCCTTCAGATACCAGTGCAAGTAATAAAAGGGATTTATCAGCCTGCACTTTCCTGTGCCTGCCCCTGTGGGGATGTGCAAGGTAAATTCATACCCAGTTCTCATGCAATATGCTCGCCTCTTTCTCTCAAAATACCATGAAGCACAACTTTTATTTTCTTGGTTGCTTTTTTTTTTTTTTTTTGGTTGGGTTTTTTTCCCACAAATTGTACCTCAAGTGCTTACAGAGCAAAAGAATTCACAACAGTGGGTAAATGAGTGTAATAGAGCCTCCAGTCAGAGAGCCAAGAGCAGAGCAATAGGGAGGGGGGACCACGAACAGCCCAGAGCCAGGAGGACGAGGTCTGAGCTGGGATGGGAAGCAGCAGATATGGCTGTAGTAGCATCAGGGCTGTCGTACACAGCGGGAGCTGAGGAGGAGCCGACTCCTGAGCCAAGACATGTTTTGCATGGTGGGAGATAGAAGAGCTTCATATGGGGCAAGGGCAAGCAAAGATGGCAAGGAAGTCATCCGGGACAAATGCAAGAAAGATCTAAAAGCAGGGGTGTGGGTGGTTTTGAGAAGTGCGTGTGGTATGGCGCAGAGATAGCTGGAACAGCTCAAGCTACAGAGCAGCATCATGTGAGTTCTGATATGGAGAGACAGAAGCAGACCTGTGCAGACAGGGAAGGAACCTGGAGAGCCCAGTTTTGGGGGAACAAAAGGCTTCTCCTCCCCACAGCCATGAGATGCAAAAGCTTTGGAACAACTGACTTCAGTGGCCAAGCAGGGGTGAGTTTTGGCCTGCTATACATCAAATGTGGGAACCGATCCAATGCTGTCCCCCACTGGACCACTCGTGCCAGCAGCGCTCCCGGTCTCTCAGGCCTGCAACACTTTGACCGGTCCAGAGGGATCTGGGATTTCCCAGACCAGGACACACATAGGTGTGGCAGCCAGCCACTAGCCAGTTGTTTTCTTTTACCTCTATTTGCTAAATTGGTGTGATCAAAACATACCCAGGACCTGGGAGTCTAAATAATGGTCTTGTACTCCCCGTGTGGAGCTCGGTAATATTTACTGAGCCCGACGGCTTCATTCTCCTCCGTGCTGACTGCATTAATGGCTGGCTGCAGGGAGGGAGGGCAGGGATGAAGGATAGCTGAGAGGGGTCCGGGCGACACAGCTAACGGATGGCCTTATTAGAGACACTTTCCTGGGGCCTAAGTGGAGCTTTTTTGTCTGAGTCGGCAAGAAGTGGGTCATTTTGCTGGGCTGTCAGGCCCCAGCTCCCGCTGCAGAGGCGGCTGTGGCTGCAGCAGCCTGCTGGCTTCTCGCTGCTGTAGGCGGCTGGGGGATGAGGTGGTGCGGGGCTGAGAGGGCAGTGAGAGGGACTGGATCAGTAACAGCCCTCAGGGATCCCTTCCTGGACAAAAAAGAAAACCCAATTGCTGTCTTATCCTACTCTGTCAGTGAGCAAAACTGGGAGGTCAGTAAGGAGGTAACGTAGCCAGTCTCCCCCCAAGACACTCCCCTCCCCCTGACTTCCATTGCCATCTCTCTGCACTGTGCTTATCTCTGGAGGGGCAGCAGCGCCTAAGGAGGCACCAGCTCAAGCTGCTATCCATCTCATCTGTCAGCAGTTTTAGAGAGCCTAGTGGCAACTAGGTCTCATTGGTCCCGCGTTGTGCCTGATCCACAGGGATCCAAGCCTGCTGCAGCCTTCCACAGGGAGCCCTGGCTGGCTGTTTTAAGCTGTTGCTGCTCCTGCAGATGCCTGCGTCTCTGTTGTATTGGCCTAACCGAGGGAATATCACGTATTTATTCTCCCCTGCCCATCCTCCTCATCATAACTGTGTTGATGAGTTGATGAAAAAAACAAAAAAAACCCAAACAAAAAAAAAAAGAAGTATTATCAGAAGCAAATGTACCAGAATATGCCACGAGGGACTGCTCTGAGGGTATTTCCAGCCCAGAAGGAAACCAAATCTCCTAAGAATTTATAGCTCAAGATCACCAGAGCTGAAGTCTGAGCTAGTCCACAATGAGATTTAGATTTTTTTTCCAGCATTTTCCCTAATGCAGCCAGTGGTCCTTGTGATGCTCACCAGTCCTAGGAACAGAGATCAGCTGCCAGCGGGCAGTACTGGTTTAACCAGTTAGCCCTGGGGAGGAGCTGGTTAAAACAGAGCAAGTACTATGTCAGTCCTGTCCTAAAGGAGCTGAGAAGTGGAGGGAATGGTTTGGGAACTGCTTTTTTGTTCACAGTGAGAGAGGGCCTGCTGCTGCATTGCACTGGCTTCCCACATGAGCTGACATTACACGAGAGGCAGCTGGAAAGGATTTTACAGCTGGGGTAAAAATTCTCACACACAATGTTTCTGTCTTGTGAAGTGTCATTTCTCTTGGGTACATCTGGCTCAGGACACTGGAGAAAGGCTGTGAAGAGATACTTTTGAGGGAAGATGCAGATCCAGGTGAAATGCTAACCTGAGGGGTAGGAGTAAGGAGGAAAAATTGTTACAAACAGAGGAGTCATGGGCTTGTATTTCTTTTCTAGCATGGTGGAGGCAAGGAGAGAGGATCAGTGCCTGACCTTCCCTGCTCTACAGCTTCAGTAGCTTTGTTTTTGAGTTCATCTCCTGCACAGGCTAAACTGTGCTAATCCTCAGAGTAAACTGCAGCTAAACTCACGTTCCTGTGAATCAGGAGAGAATGCAGAAGGCCAGTTCCGCAAAGATTTATTTATCCTATCCCCTTTTTGTACTCCCAGGAAGCATATCAGATTCTGTGTTTGTGCTGGGGGCGGGGGGGGGGGGGGGGGGGGGGGGGCGTTGGGGCAGTGTATGGGCAGGGCTACGCACCCGAAATTCAGCAGAGGTAGTGGCAGAGCCATTGGCACTGCTCAGTCCTTGGTCCAGCTTCTCTGTGTTTAGCTGCACACAGGAACATCGGAGTTGCCAGTCTGGGTTAGACAGATGTGATATCTGGTCTCCAGGAATTGCCAAATAATTCAGAAAGGTGCAAGAAAGCCTGTACCACACCATGACAGAATTACCTGTTTGCAGGAGATGTTTTCTTTCTGACTGAATGAGGTTAATGACCATCTTACGCCTGCCAGCATGACGGTTTATAGTCCTTTATCAAACATAGATGATAATCCTGTTGTTGCTATAAAGGCTTTGCTCAATTTTTTTCCTATTTTTAAATCTTTTTTTTTTCCTTTATATGCAACAGTAAGTTCCCAAAGTTAATTTTTACATAATGCGAAAAAAGCATTGTCTTTGGGCAAATAGAATTCGTGTACACTTTTGTCATTAGCTCTACAGTGTGTTCATAAAGATGTTACAACTGGGAAGGATGGTTATTGTTTAAAAAACAAAGAAATCCATTATGAGTGATCAATTACTTGATCCCCCAAACAATCAGCATCCTATTGCTGATTGCCATATCCTTGCAGCAGTAACGAATTAATGATTACCTTTAGATTAGGTCTTTACCATGTGGGTGATGCACGGAGAGCGTGGCTAAATTGGGTTGGATGTAGTAAGGATTGCTGAGTCTGTAGTCAAGCCTCCTTGGGCTGCGATCTTGTCAGAGCTCATAAGCTGAGCCAAAGAATTTGATTAGGCGGCTGGGTCTTTGGGGAGGATGTTAGGGAAGAAGGAAGAGCTTAGGCTCTTCAATAGCCAAGTCTCCAGCTCACCCATACCTGCAGCTGGATCGCTGGGGCGGTTGGGACCTGTGCACGAACGTGGCAGGGGAGCAGCTGCCAGGATGCTCCGGCCCCCGCACAGCAGCGTGTCTGAGATGTCCATCCCTCCCCACGGAGGGGCAGTCGCTCAGTGCTAAACCGTGGCTGCAGCCTCCAAACCAAACCAAACACCTGCCCCTGGATGCAGTGTGGTGCCAAACGCAGCATCTCGGGGACCAGACCCACTGAACGGGGCTTGTCCGAATCCCCCAGGGCAAGGCTGGAATCCCAAAGAGCCAAATCAGTGGCCTCCCTTTCCAAGGCAGCGAGGCTTCCCTTGGAGGCTCCACATCCAGGTGCTGATGGGATCTGGCCCATTTTAACTTTTGGCACTGACATGGTCTCTCTTCCTGGCATTAGGGCCTCAATTAGCCTCTTCTATTTCTAATGCTCTGAATTTGCATGGTGAGAGCCGGGATTAAGGACAGGCGGTCTTTAACGCAGCTCCTATTAATAAATAAGGAAGATTAGGAGCTTTGTCAGTAACATAGTGCTTCCTCCTTCATTTAATTATTCAAAAACACCTTGTGTTTAACCCTCTACCCTCTGAATGAAGTAAATAAAAAGAAGTGAGATTATTAAAGATAAAGTCTAAATTAACTTGCTATAGTGTGGGTCAGGTAAGACAATTCTGTCTCCTGTAATTGACTGACGCTGATGCAGACTTCTGCAGGGGTTTGGAAAAAAGAAAAAAAAAAGATCTTCTGCTCCGTTTTTTACATAAATACATTTTTATATCAGGTTGGGAATTTTTTTTTTTTATGTGTTTGGGGACTGCTATTACCTACTTACAAAGCACAGGTAGCAGCAGGGCAAATTTCTTCCCTACCAGCAGGCCATAGTTCATCTCTAGAGGGACCACATTTGGAATTAAACAAGGAGTGAAATTTTTATGGCCCACTTTTCCTCACTGATAATGCCAGAAAGAAGGATGTGTAATAGACTTTTTGAGGTGGTCTTTGGGTTGAGGTTTTCATCTCCCTGGGAGGATGTACCGAGACCTTCTAACTCATTTCATAGTTGGTCATCTAATAGGTGTTAGTACCCAGTAACTAGCTACCGAGGATGCATTCGAGCTGCAGTGAGCTCGAGGTAAAAAAGTGCTGCATCCCATTCCTGTGCCGTTAAATTCCCTCGGGATGTGTATCTCAAAGTGTGACTACAACAGTTTCCAGATGTTTCATATCTGCTCATGCTCTATAAAGAATGATGACTAAATTGCAGTTTAGTGACCTTAGAGATATGAAAAGGGGGAGGGGGAGAGGTGGCTGGCTGGCAGAGAGCTTTACAGTAATGGGATCTTTGCCAGTATCATTCATGCTTGAGTCAAGGACTTTCATTTTCCAAAAAGAATTGGGGATTAGTACAGCTTCTGCAGCCTGCCCTGCAAACATGCATGGCCTCCCCACAGATGTGCTTGTGTGTCGGTGCTCTGGGCCACCCCTCCTTGTAGTGTTAACGAGACTGAGTGTTGCTTAGTCTCAAAAATCCTGAAGGGAGGGGTGTCACCTATTAAGTCTAATAAGGTCCACTTGCCTTCCACGCTTCTGGCCAAGGTGGGCTCTGCAAAGCCACCTTGTGCATCTCCTGGTGCAGGCTGGAGAGCCCTGACTCAGGGCAGTATCCTTCCATCTCAAGCTCTAAGGGCTGACACCTGAACAACTACTTAGAGTTAATTGTTCTGGTATTAAAGTATATTTTTCCTCCCGTGGGGTCTTTGGACTCAGTGTTGTTTCTAACAGCAAGCTACACAGGGGTAGGCAGGAATTACCCCACCATAATTTGGCTTGGAGTTTTGGTGGCTTCTTTTGGTGGCTGCTCTTGCCTCACGTGCAGCATTTTGGGATATCAGAGAAGATGCTTCCCAGGTCCTTTAGCTGTTCTCAGGAGCCCGTGTAATGTCTGGGCTGTTTGTGTTTTCTTGTGACCTAGGATCAATAGGTTGTGCTGTTTCCAAGCAAACTGCTGCTAAATGGCTCTCTGACTACATCTCTCGTTTTTATTCCTGAGCAGGCCTGCAAATTTCTGGGCATGTAAAGGCATATTCACTTTGAGGGAAGCCGGCTGTACGTTGCCTGTTTCAGAGCAGTTCTCATCTAGGAGATTAGCAGAGCAGTACAGGGACGTCTTAATGTGCATTTACAAACTCAGAGTTGGTTTTCCAGGGCATCTATTCTAGTTGCCACGTTTAGAAGGTGCTTTCAGCAAATACTCTCTGCTGCTCACTTAACATTGACTGTTTCTGTAAGTGTTCTCACCGGTGAACTTATTCAGTAGAATAGTCCCAGAAAGGGACATCGCTAGAGTGAGCTAAATACATAATTTAAAAGATTATTTACTAGTTTCCTTGCCCAGCATCTTATACTGTGTTATGTGTCATTCTTATCCTTGTAATGGATTATCTTGGTCTCCATAAAACACATGATGGGGATGTATTTTTGCCGTTGAAAGAGCCTCCAGTGGCAGAAAGGACGAACTCGGGATGAGCAATGTACTTTCATCTCCGTATTTCCTGCTGCTTTCCTCCCCGGAGCTGTCAAAGTTCAGGATGCTGAGACCTAGTCTCTGTTCTGCAGTGCCAGGAGGCATCTCCTCTCCCATTGAGGGCTAGGGTCCAGGGGGGGCTTTTGAGAGTGCTCCTCTTTGCCGCTGGCTTGCAGAGCCCTGGCACTAAGCTGTGAATTAAATGTCCTTCATCCGCAGATCATGCCACTTCCAGAGGCCATGCTGGGATCCCCTTTGGGAAGGGCTGGCATTGAAATTCAGTCAACTAGCATCTCTTGCTGGGACCAGCCACAAGTGTTTGTTAAGCTCAGGTTTAACGAGTTGAGGTGCAAGGGCCAAATGCGTTTAGGATGATTTCTGTAAGCCTTGGTTTTGATTATATGGCCACTGAGGAACTCAGCCTTTACCATAAGCCTCCCTTGTCCTCAAGGGATTAATCAAGCATAGCTGAAGCAAGGAGGGAATTCCCTTTGGGTAGAAAAATGGTAAAATTTGAGACTTTTTCCCTGCGTTTGGAGAACACAGTATGTGGATAACAGCTGTAAGAGTCATATGGAAACTTGCTTTTGGAATAACTTCAGAGTATAACAAAGAAAAAGGCTGGGAATGCTTTTTCATTTTCACAGAAGTGTGATGATGATAGGACTGCTTGCTGTGAGCTTTCATTCCATCCAGGAGGAAACTATTAAGAGAAGCCACACACACACACAAACCCCTTTGCTCTGAAAGCTCCTGTGCTCTCCGTGTGTGCTGCTGCTGTCTGAAGGTATCATTTATGTTTTGCTCTGTTTCAGACACATCTCCTTTTTGCTCTCTCACTTTCTGTTTGTCTTTGGAAAATGTTAGGGCACTAAGCTGAGCAGGATGATGGTGCCAGATGTCCTTTGTACACACACAGAGAGATTCAGAAATAAATACCCTGCTGCGACCTGGAAGCTTTCTCTTCATAATAGCATGTGGGCACACACACAGAGCGAGTGGCAGGAGGAGTCCTTAGGATGCTCTCCATACCTTTTGTTTGACTCAGGGGGTTGTGTACAGTAAATTAAGAGTCACGCTCAGGGAGTGCATCTCTTTACGTAAGAGGGTCATCTTGTAAGTGGGGCAGGTCAAAGAATCTTGTGTCCCACGCCAAGCAGCTTTGACCCATGGAATGCACATCAGACTATCGCTCTTAATTTGATAAACTAAACACTGGATTGATAATCCTGCCTTGCTTTTTCCCCTTCTCCTCTTTCTAAATATATCCATGTATCTCTGTCTCTCGACTGCGAACTTGTATCTACCTTGCTCCATAGATTAATCATAAATATGGATATAGATGACAGAAGGTTAAGGGCATGGTGGGAAGGCTAAGCAACTCCACTTCATTTATCGTTGCTACCATGGATATTTGGGGGGGGGGGGGGTGCCTCACCTGTCCCAGCGTCTTTGACACTTTTCAAGTAGTGTCAAGAGCAAAGGTATTAGAACAAATGGGTCATGAATGGACTAATTTTAATCTTCCTTTCCTGGGTGTGGTTAGCTCTGCCTGAGCAAATGATGCTCAGACCCTCTGTGCTTTCTTAAGTAGAAAACGCTCACGATTTTTAGTCAGTTTGAGCAGATTTACACTGAGGTGTAGACAGCCAGACCCCTCGATTGCTGCAGATCACCAAGATGAGCACGGGTTTTAAAGGGGCCGATCAGCTGCTGGCAAATATTTGTAGACAATCGGTGGAGGGAGCTGGGCGTGTTGAGCCTGGAGGAAAGGGGGCTCGGGGGAGACCTGCCCGCTCGCTACAGCTCCCTGACAGAAGTTGTAGCAAGGTGGGGGTCAATCTCTTCTCCCAGGTGAAAAGTGATAGGAAGAGAGGAAACGGCCTCAAGTTGCGCCAGAGGAAGTTTAGATTGGATATTAGGAAAAATTTCTTTACTGAAAGAGTTGTTCCAGCATTGGAACAGGCTGCCTGGGGAAGTGGTTGAGTCACCATCCCTGGAGGTATTTAAAGACATGCAGATGTGGTGCTTGGGGACATGATTTAGTGGTGGACTTGGCCGCACTGGGTTTAGGGTTGGACCTGATCATCTTAAAGGTCTTTTCCAACCTAAATGATTCTATGATTCTAATTGAGGTAAGAGTATTGGAAAATTTTAAACATGCAAGGTCATATTCTGGAAATTAAAGACCAGGGACCAGGGTTTTTCTTTTTTGCTTTAGGCAAGGTGGATGAAATACAAATGAGAAGTAGTTAAAAACCCACCGATAGCTCTGAAAGCGTCAAGTGGAGGATGAACAAAAAAGTCGCCCTGTGCCATTCTGAGCCACATGGACAGGGTGTTACGTGCCAGGCACGGGGGTCGTTGCTCAGCCATACCCAGCCCCAGCGCAGGCTCTGCTGCCCTGCAGTTACCATTTGGGCAATGCACTTGAAGGAAGAATTAAACAAGCAGAAGAGAGCCCAGGGGGGAGCTGCAGGCTTTCCAAGAGGCTTGAGCAAACAGGACCTGCACAGGAAGGTTAAAAGAACTCGAGTCTTCAACATTTCCTTGCTCTAAATGGGGAAGACCAAGAGAAACATAAGTGTCTTTGTTCCTATAAATGGTTCTTTTAAAGGCGGTATTGATCTGTTGTGCTGCGAATCCCAAAGACGAGAAGCAATAGGTTAAATACTAAGAAGACTTTCTAGCTCTGGAACTAGCAAAGACTGGAAGGGGTTGGTGTAGGTGGGAGGATGTGGAGCCTCCTTCATCGGAGCTTCTTCAAGCTGTGTAGGCAGATATTCTCCAGGAATGGATTTGAAGGTATATTTGATCCTGTCTCAGTGTAGTGGGCTAGACCACATGATGTTCTTGAGGTCTCTTCTGGTTCCACCTTGCTGCGATTTCTGTGATTTGACACGGTCAAACCAATCTGACTTCCATATAAGCCAGGTGTCTTTTTTTCACCTTGCTAAAATTACTCGAGTCTGAAACAGATGAGATAACAGGAAAGGAGTAAATTTCATGTAAGCAAACTTTCCCAAATGCTTGTTGGGCTTGTTTCTTTACTCGGTCTCTTTTAGGAGTTTATTAAGGAACAAACGTCACTGGACATGAGATAAAGCTGTATCATAAGTAAAGTAATTTAAGAAAAACAAAATTTACCGAATAACTAGAGAGGAAATATATAGCTGGTTCTCAGCATGAAAAGATGCCTCAGCTCAGTGGATGTGTCACTGAGCAGTATTATGTCTGGTGTTTAATATGGATTAATAACCCCAAAAAGGGAAGAATACTTAGAAGGAAAAATGTGTAGATAATACAACAATGTTTAGGTTACCCAAGCCTGGAAAAGACACTGACAGGGTCTGGCAATGAGCTTGCTGAGGCAGTTTACAAGCATCATAAGAGTAAATGAAATGCAGTATGGCAAAGGCAAGGTGATGCACTCAGGAAACAACACGTTAGAATTAGTCATGCTCATTTCTAGGTTCTAAAATAATTGTAACTACTCAAAAGAAAAGAATGGGGGGGAAAGCATGTCTGTGAGCAACTTGGTGAAAACATTTCTTGAATCTGTAGTGATGGTGAAATAAAAGCATGCAAGATGAGGGAGTGCATTAAGAAAGGGGTAGAGAATAATAGATAAAATAATACAGTACCATTATATAAATTGATGGTACATGCTCTCCTTGTACACTCTATTCAGTTTGCTCACCCCATCTCACAAAAGGAAATAACAGAAACAGAAGAATGACCGGAGAAAGGGAACAAAACCGACTGGAGTCTTTTAATAGCTTCTTCATAAAGAATGATTAAAAAGAGCAACACTGTTTTCTTGAGAAGAGACAAATAAGCAGCATTGTGGCAAGGGTATAGAATAGTCACAACAAAAAGAAGTTCACTCAGCCATTCCTATTTACTTTTCATTTTATTACAAGAACAACAGGGGAAAGCAATTACATGGTAAAAAAACCCACTTTAAACCCATGTAGAGGAAATACTCTTTTACAAAATGCCTAATTAACATATGGAACTTGCTGCCACCAGCTACCTCTGAAATCAGAAACCTAGCAAGAGCCCAGTTAGATTCAAAACAGAGCCCTATTTGGATCCCGGTAAGATTCACAGATATAATAGGGAAGATATAAAGATATGAAATATTGGAGCAGGTATTAACTAAGATATGAGGATGCAAGGTGTCTTGAATCTTCCCATTCCAGGGTAACAAAAAAAAATAATCACCAAATGGCTTGAGAGTAGGAGGCAGTCTTTGCAAGCCGTTATTGCCTGGCTGGCTGGTACGGGGTATTTCAGCAGCTTTTCCCAGAACAAGACTTTTGCAGAGGTGGGGCGTGGAAGAGGCAAGTTGTTGGTGTTGTGGTATCTGTCTTTTGATTTATGGTACTTGGAAGAGTTTGGCAATAAGGCAGTAGGCTTCCAGTTCTGATTCTGCCACCGACTCTCTTTTGACTGTTTCACATCCTCTTCTGCTTCAGTTTTCCCATCTGAACATAGGACAGATGCATCAGTGCGGCCTTGTGGGTTAGGAAACTTCTGAGATTTAATCAGTTCCTGTTTGTGAGTCACTTGCACGTGTGGGGATGAATTGTGCCGTTGATACCTGTTCAGTGGAGAAGCCCTGGCAGTATGATAGGCTTCAGTGTCACAGTGTTCCTGGGCTATTTTGGACGTGGCTGGCCCTTGAAAGAGGCAGTTGCATCTCCACCCAGGCGTGCATTCCCCTTCCTCATGCCACCCCATGGTTCTATGGCCGTACCCATAGCGCTCAGGACCCTGCTCATGGTGTAGGATCCCCTTTGCAAGATATAATAAAAAACACAGATGGAAAAATGCAATGCCTTCCCTAGCCCACTTTATTTGTGCTAGCTTCCCGTTGCTGTGCCAATATCCTCCCTCCCCCAGCTCAGTGCTGATAAGCACTTGTACCAACCATGCTCAAACCTGGTCCTGGTCCTGCCGCGCTGCCTGGTCTTTCCCGTCTGCATTAGTCTCGACCTAGGGCAGTTCCTTGGTACGCACCCTGGAAGATGAACACGGTCTTCTCCTGTCTTCTGTCCAGTACTGAGTCATATCCAGTTCCCATCTTGTAATTCGTGATTTGGGAATAGCCCAGGAAATACTAGTCTTATTTTTCAGGAGAAGCAAACACATATGTTTGGTTTGGGTTTCTTCTCATATGAAACTTGCATGGAATTCACTCCTTTAGTAGAGACAGGAGAGGAAAGCACCAGCTGCATACCTGAAACCTAGGCAACTCCTCCTCACCCCACCTCGGTGTCAGCTGTGCAATGTGCTCTGCCTCGATACGCAAACATACACGTCCCTTTGGTTTTCAGTGCAGCTGTGATTTCTCTACACGATGACACACATGTTTCTGTGAGGGCGTGTTCCCTTCATTCCCCAGTGTTCCATCTGGCAGGGTCTGTGGCTGCTATGGAGCACACATTTACAATTCCCATCAGGCAAGCTTGGCCTAAAAAACAATTTAAGTATTTGAATAAATGGTTGTGGTTGAAATCTGCCCCAAGTGATAGAGGAATGTTTAGTCATCTCCTTACTAGGAAGTAATCCTAGCTAGCACTTTGTTGGTACTTTATATTTCCTAAGTGCTTTACAAATATCAATTAATCCTCAGGTACCAGCACACCCTGTGCTTCGTTGTTCACACCAGGAGTGGAACATCAACTCTCTGATCCTAGAAGCAAGAGCCTTTACTGTCAGAGCTAGCTCTGCTAGCCTGCCTTCTAGGGCATCTTCAGCCTCTCTGCCTCCCCTCTTCATGACCAGGGAGGGAAGATTGCTGCATTATTAGTTTGTGACGCCCTCTTAATACCTACCATAAATTGAATGAGCGGTAAACCCCCCCAGTTTCCAAGTAGAGAATCTGAGGAAGAGTTTGTGTCAGGACCAGGCTTACAGCTGCTTTCATTCCCAGTTCCATCCTCAGTTCAGCAGGACTGCCTGCCTTACACCTAGCGAGGAACAACTTCGATCATCCAGCAGGATACAAAGAAAGCAAAGTATGAGGAGAAGAGGAGAGGAGAGAGGTGTCTCTCCCACTGCAGTGGCAGGGAACTGCTGGGGTGCAGGGAGATGCTTCTCTTCCTGCCCACCTAAAAACAACGCCTTTCCTCTAGACAGCCTCCGACCAGCAGCGAGCAAATCATGATTTAGAATTTTTTTTTTTCCAAAATCAATTACACTCTTTCAGTGGTAGAAGCAATTTGTATGAGTTTTAATCTTTTGCCAGCTCAGCCTGATCAGCACTTTTTGAAGAATATGGAGCCAATGTCTCTGCTAATCCAGGTAAATCAGCCATATCTGGAGACAGACAGACAGAGAGGGAAGGAAGGGAAGCTATTAAAACCAAAGAAGGCCCATCTCAGGACTAAAAGGCATCAGTGAGGTACCTGATTTATAGGAGGAGAGTTGCCTTTCAGTCATTTTTAATGGAATATTATTAAAGGAAAATCAGGAGCTGTGAAACCTTTTGTGTCTCATCCCCTAATGTATTTATATCTGCAGCAGGGAACCCTGTTAACCCCACCAGGTAATGTATTCCTCGGCTGGCACGGGTGGCAAGGTTGTCCCCTAGAAATTCTATTATGGAACAAACTCGGTTAAATATTTGCACATGAAATGACTATCTGAAGGTTTCAGGGGTCTGAAATCTGTTTCCAAGGAAAACTGCCTAGCAGAGCTGCTGGATCTTCCTGCATGTGGGTATCAAATATTATTATTTTCATGTCTCTCTGGCTTTTCTTCCTTTGTCAACGCAGATGAGTTTAGGTAGATGCTTGCCTAAGGCAACATCAGCCTCTGGGCAAAGTTTGGGTCACACTTCTGAATTGCTTTCCCATAAGTCTTCAAGCACGCTAATAGTTGAGATTGTCATCATTGTAAGGAAGGCGAGTTCCACGTAGCAAGTGACACACAAGCCTCCATCCTACAAACACTTAAGCACCTATTTAATTTTCTGTGTTGTGAATAGTCTCGCAGCACTTTCTGACAATTCCCACAGATGACTGTATTGAAATGACAACCCGAAATCTGACTGATACGAAAGACTTGGCTTTCTCACGACACCAAGAAAGACTCTACAAGAGCGAAGCTTGCTGTTCTGGACGTGTCCTTTTCTTTCTTCATTCCTGCTGTCAGTCTCTTCTTATTTCTTCCTCAGTAATATTTTCTAGCGCGTGCTGACATCCTTACGAATTTGCAAAACCACTTTTTCATTGGATTTCTGATAGGATGGTGCTGTTTGCATGAGAGGAGGTTCCTAGAGGTACCCACCATTTTGGCTAACATAATCGTCAAGGGCGGGTGTGCTCAAGTCTAGAAGCAATTAGCTGTTGTTGCATGACATAATGAGCCATGGGCCTTGAAAGCCTCTGTGAATGTAGATCGGCAAGTTGCACGTATGCGTATGGTTTCCTGTAAGGCATTTCCATGGAAAGGAATCACCCACTAGGGTCATTGGCTTCATCCAGAACAGGGGCACAGTGAGAAGTGTGTTTATATTCAGATGTTACCACTCCAAAAAAGGAGAAATGGTAAAAACAGGGTTTTGATTTTATAGGATCAAAACAGAGAACATCCCAGTGCTTTCCTTTTGTTTTTCTAGGTCTTCTAAGCAGGCTTTGTTTAAACACTATGGAAGCAGCTATAACCAAATTAGGCAAAATCATAGAGTAGCCTGATTAGGAAGGTGTAAGTCACCTTCTTCCAGGGCCTCCCACAGCATGCCTGCTGAATGAGATTCGGTACGTCTTAGCAACCTGTGTCATCCTTCATGTGTGGGCACGCTAAGAGAAACCCTGCCATTATGCTTCTCCAGGAGGTTTTGTGTGGCAGAGCTGTGAATGACAGCACAAGGTAAAAACTAGTGGAGAACTAAGACCTCCAGCAAGCCGAAAGGCCAGGTTATGGTCTCAGCATCACTGGCGTAAAGCTGATGTGAAAATAGTTCTTGTTGCTTCTGGGTTTACTGCTGGTGTATTGCAGCCAGGTTCTGGTCTTCTGCTGGAGGGTCCATGCATGTTAACACAGACGTGGGTTTTGCAGCAGTGTGTGGCTTGGCAGAGAGCAGTTTCTTGTGATAACTTGGTAATATCTCATTCTGGTTCAGGATTACTGTTTTGGTGCAACCATAATAGACACAGATTCATTTAAATTCTCCTCAGGCTTTTCACATGTGCCTGTGTGAGCTGGAATTGTGATGCATTAGGAGCATATGGTGAGCTTTAGAAAGAGCTGCCCTGCCAAGGGTGGATTTCATCAAATGGTGATGTGGAAGCCTGAACTGATAGTTGGGGTTTGGTGCAGTCATTTAAGGATCCCAGTTACATGGGCCACAAGAGCCCTCAGATTCAGTTTCTGGACAGGACTTTGTATTTTTGCTGGGCAGCAAAGCTCTAACCTAGCAAATTCAATGACAAGTTTCCTGGTGGGCTTTGAAGAGATGGGTTCACAGAAAGGGCTACATTAAAACCAGTTGGAAAAGTGGATATTTTTCCCCAAATGGCAAAGTGATGATCTTGCAAAAGTATTCAATTAGCAAATTTCGAAATAGTCCAAAGGTTCTCCATTTTTTAGTTGGAAGACATTTCTCCATGTGAAAAAGTCTTTTCCTTTTCTTTTTAGAAAAAAAAAATAACACCCAAAATCTTCATTTATTCAGACACTGAAATTTCCATTTAAAAAGTGTTTCAAAAGCCAGTTTTCAGGCAGATGCAGATCCGTTCTTTCTGGAATCCAAAGACTGTGGCACACGCTCATCTACAGTTGCAGTTGGTTTCCCAGCCTCTCTGCCCTACTCCTCTCCCCAGGAGAGAGCACCTGAGAGTTCAGTCCTGTTCCTTAATCCCAGCAAAGCTGTGTGTGCTGCAGCTGGTCCCCGAGGATTGCTACACCACATAAAATGACTATGCACAAAATATACTGATAGGCTGTGTAGTTCCTTAATATAATATTTTCTTTAATACCCTCTCACACCCTCCTCCTCCTCCTTCCATGCTTTCCTCCAAGGGCACATGAGCCTTTTAATTTTAGGTTTTCATTTTGTTTGGGTAGATTGCGTTTTTGTTTATTGCTTTCTGTCCCTCTGAGGTTCCCATACAAGAGTTAGCTGCATCTGGCTTTTATTTGAAGAAAGTCCAAGCTTGCCTCTCTCCTGACCTCACCAGGTTCTCTTTTTTTGGTTTTGTTTTGTTTGTGTTTTTCATAGCCAGGAAGCTCTTGGGCTTCTGTGATGCTTTTTGACATGGGACGATGGTCTGTCGTCCCTGGTGTGTTTTTAGAAGTCGGTAAGAATGAGGATGGAGTGCAGTGATTGTTTAATTAAAATGCGGAATGTATGTGTTCAGAGGTGTGTATATCGTTTGTGCACATATGTGTGTGCATGTGTACATGTCTTGCTGCTAATTGCTCTGAGCCTCTTTCTTGCTTTCCTGTACTGACATTCACTGTTTGCTACAGGGGAAAGAAAAAGCAGGGAGCACACAGAAATGTCACAGCTGAGAGGGTTTCTGTAATCCTCCAACATATGTTAAACATTAAAGCTCCTTCAGCAAGTCTGATGTGCTCACAGTCATCATGGGACCAGCAGTTAAAGCGCCCCAGTGCTGCCAGGAAAACGTTATCCTGGCCCTAATTGAGAGCGACTTAACTAATGTTTCATTTCCTAATTAGTCCTTGTCAGCCGCTGGAAGGCCGTGGATGCTGCTGGTGGCACGGGGCCCATCGCTGCTGTAATTGAAGTTGTTCTGACAGTCTGGGGCTTTGGGGTGATCCATAAAGTAAGGCTGATGGTTTGGGACCAAATTGGGTGGTGTAGGAGAGAGGGTCAAGCATCAGCTGAGGCACACTGTGAGCGTACCGTGCCAAACCTGAATGCTCACGCATCAACTCCGTAATGATAGAGGTGGCAGAATAACAGGGAGGGAATGAGAACATCACTCCATGCTGTGCACAGTGGGAGCGCAGGTGGCTGGAGGGAGCTAGCCAAAAGGAGATGCTGGGACTAAATGGAGGCAGGAAAGAGAAGATCCTTTCCTGGAGACAAGCTAATGGGCAAGGACAGGCCAGCCATGAGAAATGCTGTGCTCATCTTCAGAGCACAGGGCACCAAGAAACATGAACTTGAATCTCAGGGCAGAGGAAAAGGCACCTCTGTGAAGAACAGTATCTGCCTGAAGAGGTCTTGGCCTCTCCCTGAAATTCATCCTTGTCATTCTCTGGCATGAGTTTGGTGGATGTGCTCAACCTCAGCTCCTTCACTTCTGAGAGCTGTGGCTGAGCTCTTGCCTTCCTCACCACCACTGGCTCTCCCCATCTCTGCTGGGATGGGGCATCCACGTGGCTTTGGTGTTGATGTACCAGCAGCAGAGCTAACACACAGGGCAGGAACATCCTCCTGCCGTGCAGGAGCTGCGGGCATCTGACAGTGTCACATCGGCCTGGGACATGGTGTTAGGCTAGTGATTGGAAAAGAAACTTCTAGAAGCCTCTTCCAAATGGAAATGGGAGAGGATGATGATCTGAGTCTGAGATCAAATTATAACCAGGAAGAAATGGGTTGTGTTTGCTTGGCAGAGGGGTTGTTGACTTCACAGTTGTTGGTTGCCAAAAATCTTGGTAAACAGTGGACTGGGATGTATCAGGTGGAGGAATTGGCTCATTAACAAACCCCAAGAGTTGTGAAAGGGAGCATCTAGGCACCCCTGGGCTTGGCAAACACAGCTGGCAGGCACCCAAAGGACAAGCGGGCAACAGAGAGCCTGCAGGAGGACACAGGCAGTTTTCAGTGCTGCGGCTCCCAGGCAGTGCCGGTCACTTGCTGGCTTCCCCCAGCTGGGCAGCCTCACCTGCTCCCCTCGGGCGCTGGGAAGGGGGCAGATGGGATACAAACACCTCCGTGGTGGGGCTATGCTGACGGCTGGGCTCGGTCCCGTGGCAGTGCTGGCCACGTGCTGGGCTGTTGCACTTCTGCCCGTGCCTTGGCCATCATGGCCCTCACAGAGGGGTCTGCAGGTCATGGCATGTGCCACATTAGGCACACGTGCAGTTTAGCAGGCAGTGGTAACAGGGAGGTGACAGTGCCTTTAACCCATCGTAAACCCACGCCTCTCCTCGCCGGCACTGGTGGCACTTTCTTTTCCTTCTAGGGCTGTAGTTTTATCCAAGTCCCCACCCAAAGCCTTTCAATGGAGGACAATTGTATTCCTGGGAAAGCTGCCTTCTCTCGGAGGTGCTCTCTGTGGGTGCAGGTGGAAGGTGGCTAGGACTGCCTCTGTGTGGCAGCTGGTATCGGGGAAACACCCTGCAGCAGGCCCAGCACACAGACCTGTAGCTAGGGGTGCACAGGGGTACAAGCTCAGCCCCAGCATGTTCCTAGGCTGAATGAGAAGTCCTGCAGTCCGTTGGGTGCTGCTGATGCAGTGTGCTGCTGTAGCTACCCTGTAGGGTCCCTGTCTGTCCCCAAACTGTGGTGGGATGGCTACCTGGCCACCCCAGATCACACAGGCTCTTCCCAAAGTGTGTGGGTGTCGGGAAAAATCTCCAGGTGGATGCGCAAGTACCACGGTGGTTAACCACAGCTCAATAAAGCCAGATCGCTCCCTCCTTAACAGACATCTCCAGTGGTCCAGGCTGTGAGTGGACAAGCAGGTACGGACTTGTAGCACAGTGTCTACAGGAGAGGGCTGGCCCTTGGTGCCGCCTGGTGTATCGACGCAGTGGGAGAAGGGAAGCTGGAGTGCACATGGGCCATAAGAAATATATACATCTTCTTCCAGAGACTCTCCTGTTGCCTGCCAAGAACCCCATAAAGGAAAAAAACGGGCTTTAGAGTGCATGTGGAGCCCCGTTGTGTATGTAATTTCCATAGCAAGCCACCCACCCTGTGTAGCTTGCTCCTGGCACCTGTCCAGGTGATTTCTCCCTTCGTACTGATCAAGTTGCTCAACCTTGGTGCCCTCTGTGAAGTTGTGAACTTGAAGGCAGCATAATAAATTCCCACCTCATCCCAGGTGCCTGTCAGCCTGAAGCTCCCACAGTAAGGTGAAGGGGGAAAGAGGGGGCTCATGTCTCTTTGCCAAAGCAGACTGACTCTCTAATGCCCCATTAGCATACCACACACAAGCATTCAGCTTTTAATTAGTTACGTGGTGTGATAATTAAGTAGCATTTCTCCACAATTTTCCTCTTGTGTGGAGCGGAGGGGAGGGGGACGGAGCCTGTTGGGGATGGGGGTTGAGGTTGTTTTAACGTTGTGAGTAATTATGACCCCAAGGAGAGGCAGAAGCAAAATGCGAGCTCTCCCAGGGAGAGCAGTGGAAGCCCCGCGCTGGGGTCTCTCCTGTCTCCTCTCCCATTCCTACTGGCATGGGCATACCCTCCTTCCCACGGCAAAGCGCTCAGTGGGTACTAACATCTCCCCTGGAGCTGAACGTGTGCACCTTCAGATCCTGGTGGGCCAAAGAGCTAGCCTGCTGCCTGGATTGACAGCTCCTTGTACATATGAGACTGTCAGGGAGAGGGGAAGAAGCTGTGGATTGGGAGAATCGCAAGCTTTTCCGGAGCTGGGGAGATGAACACGGAGCAAAGGTGGAATAAGCAAAAAGGTGTTTCATGGTGACCTAGCAGAGTGGGCTGCAGGGAGCCCAGGACAGGGCCAGACCTGGCGGGCAAGTCCTGCACCATCAAATCTGTGTCGCATTTGGCTCTGCAACATGCGTGGGAGGGGAAAACAGCTTTCCTGCCGTCAGGAATAGCAAGGGCCCATGCCCAGCTGCAGCAGGGCAAGCGTGGCCTCCTCAGCAGGGAATCTCTTATCGGAGAGCAGGACAGGTATAACTGATCCATGCAAAGCAGTGGCAGAAATAAAATAAAGCCTATTACCAAAGCGGCCTGTTGTTTCAGCAGCGTGCATGCCGTTGGGCTGCTTATGACAGGGAAACAGATGGTGATTCTGCGAGCCCCGCGTATCCTGGCACACATGTAGATTCAAAGAGTTACCGCATCTTGGAAGAGGCAGATGTAAGTTTGTTAGGATATGAAATAAAAAACAATTTCATAATGAACTCGGCAGCTATATCATCCCTTAATCAGTTCAGAATTGTCTCCATTAAATGTCTCCCCACTTGCCAATCAGAAACTGAAATGAAAATGAACCCTAAAATATGCCAGGCTTATCTGCTCTTAAGATATGCAGAAGCAAAGACAGTGATACATCTTTGAAATAAGCTCCAGAAAAACCTTTGGAAAATTATCCAGCGGTCCTCAGACCAACAAGGCAACATAAATCTCTTCTAGGCCTATTAGGAGATCACTGCCAAACCATGCCCTTGGGCTTTCATCTGCTAAGGTGAGGTCCTGTGCACGACTTTTCCGTGCTCGCCCTGGCACATCAGGCACTCCTGCCTTATCCAGGAGGGAAGGATTTATGTCCTCAAAGTGTCAAGTTCAGGGGGTGCTGAAGCATGGGTACAGTTTTTCCTCCTAGGAAACCTTTCAGCAGATAGCAGTGTGTGCTCTGTCACTGAGTTTTGCTAAACTTCTCATTTTCACTCCAGTCTCCTAACCAGATGGGTGGAGGCATCTTCTCCAGGGCAGCTCAGAATGGGAGTGGGATGTTTGTTGTAAGTGTAATTTTGAGAGCTGCATCTTTGCAGAAGAGCTGTCTGCCCATGGCAATGGCCAACAGCTGCTCCAGAGGGCTGTTCTCCATGCCGTGCAGAGGGGCTTTCTAGCAGGCAGTTTAACAAAGGTCGATGGCAAAAATGAAGTGTCAGGTCTTCTGTCACTGGCTTTTGGTCACTGTGTTCGAGAGAGCAGGGGGCACCGGGTATCCATGAAACTCTCTGCAGGTGGGCAGGGGGGTTGAATAAAGACTTGCAGAGCTGTTACACGTCTTTGAGCTTAGGGCGTTGTAGGGGCGTTGGGGGAGAGGGTTGCGAAGTTCTGCTGGTGAAAATGGGAGTCCTTTTGCCTTCAATAGTGACTCTGGAGATGCAACCAGTGCTTTGCATCCTCCCAGCAGGGCCAGTACCCCTCACTCTTGCCCTGCTCTCCCAGCCCCAGACCTATTTTACCCCAAGACTGTTACTCCTGCCCAAATGTGTTATGGTACATGAAAGTATCCAGCGGGAAAATCATCTGCAATTACCAGAACACTTTTTCCATTGACGAAGCTAGGCTTGGAGTTTGGAGTGCAGGACATAAAAGACCAATAGAATAGAGCTTGATTGATAGCTGGCATGATTGCAAAACTACAGTACCTGCATCCAGACAGCTATAAATTGTACCACGGTGCCTATCAGCCAGCTTCTCTTGAAACATTTGATTAGAGCTTCTTTCAGCCACCCTTGGCCCTCCCCAGCTGCTAGGGAAAGGGCTTTTGTGTGAGAAAAACTTACATGATTTGAGCTGAAATCGTGTCCTAAATATTTGAAGCGACATGAATTGAACACCCAGATCTTTTTCTGTGGTGCTGAAACTGCCTACTAGAACTGTCTGGCAAAATGATTGAGTGCTCAATAGCCAAGGCATAAAAATTGCTTGCCCAAAATAAAATGACAGAAATGCCAAAAGATTATCTGCCAAAGGAAAGGATTGGGTTTTTTAGGTTTTGGGTTTTTGGGGGGTTTGGTTGTTTGTTTTTTGGTTGTGGTTTTGGTTTTTTTTTTTTGCTTTATTTTGGTTTTCATCTGGGCACTGGCATTCCTGGGGAAGAAGGCAGCTGGTTTCTGCACTGAGGTGGAACCTGGCTGCCCTGATGTCCCACTGGGAAGTACCGTGGTGGTGTCACACGGGCACTTAGGAGCTGAGGCACGGCGCTTGCTGCCTTTAGCACCATGCCATGCTCATGAGGCAGCGCTAGTGTTTCTTCATGTGTGACATACAGATGCAGCCACCCATTCCTGCCACGGAGAGACTTCCTTGGGGAGTCTCTTGACTGGGCTTTCAGGCATGCTGTAGTGGGAATGAGAGATGGCCCGTCCCCCATTAGCACAACAGGGATTTGAACCCCACACAGGTTTCTGCATCCTGTCCCACCCTTTCCTGTCTACAGAGAGAGCTCGGGGCTGAAAAGCGCCCGACCTATGTGATATGTGAGTCACGTTTTGCTAAGCTGTGCACCTATGTGAGCGTACTACCAAGTTTAAATGACAATGGGCAGAGACCTCCTATGCAGAGCTGTCAGAGTAGCATGTATTTATTTATTCTCTTTCTGATAATTTAGTTTAAATCAATGTGGCACACACTAGTATGTTTTCCAGTATAAATCAACAACAAAATATAGTTCTGTCCTTGTTATGTGTACAGGCTGGCAGATCCGTCTGCTCCGCAGAGAGGGCTCTGGGGGCCTGACAATGAAGCTTCCCTGGGGGAACGCACTTTTGCATTCGCTTCCCAAATTGTCTATTGCCTCTGCAAGCACTTTTTCTTTTACTAATGAGAATAATAAGCTTTCATGTAGAGACACTTGCAACATGTGTTTACTGCTGTGAAAGAATTTAGATAGAGGCTTAAAGGAAAGCGAAATAAGGTATTGTCTAGGATACCTCCTTGAAAACAATGTCAGTTTAAGCAAGGGAACTCAGGATTGTTGAGGATACTTGAACTTGGTTGTGGGGTTCTTTTGATGGAAGCAGAAATGAAATAAAACCACTTAGCAGCTTTGAATCAAAATGCTGGCTATGTTTGGCAGAAATCTGTGAATCAAATTACTCTGGTATGTGTAGCTATTAAGCAAAAGCTGAATACATTTCTCAATACTTGATTTCTTCAAGTATTTGAATGGGAAAGGAAGTAAGAACCACTCCACTTCCATGGAATAGAAGTGCAGAGGAAGGGAAGGATTTTCACAAGCTGACTCAAAAGTCTGGTGCCCAGCTTGAGGCTCCCAGTTGTTCTTCTATTTCCTCCTTTTCACAACGTTCATATGTTTCCATATCAAGACCCCAGACTAGTGAAATCTCAGCATGACAATCATGCCATATGAAAGAAATCCCAACTGGGGAGAGCACGAGTAGTCGGAGGCAAGAATGATGGGTCTGCCTTTTCCCTCACACAATCCTTTTGCAGCCCTCGATGGAGCTATTCCAAATGGAATGATGCAGGACAGGAAAGGGTTTGCTGGCTGTTGTTCTTGTGGAAAATGGGGTGAATCAGCTGCTGCAACCCACTGACAGCAGTGGAGCTGGTGAAAGGAAAATTAGGCTTTCACAACCAGCGTGCGATGGCTGCAGCTATGTCAAGGAAAGCATTTCTCGAAGAGCTTTGTGATAATGCAATGGGCACAGCAGTGGGGGGAGAAGAAACAAACCCTAAGGAATTTGGGCTGTGACCTCTTGCCCTCGTGTCCCTAGGAAATGGCTTGCTCCGTGCAGCTCACAACCCTGATTTGCCTTCTAGGCAACTCAACACCAGGAAGATGCAGACAAATCAGAGAGAAGCTGGAGAACAGCAGCTGGGATGATTAAAGGGCTGAAGGATTGACTTATTAGGGAAGAAGATTAAAGGAACTAAATATGTCTAGGTTGGCTAAGTGGCAACTTAAGACGGGACATGAATGATAACAATCCACCAGCTTCTGAAGGCTGCAAACAGCTAGGAAGGAAAGAGAAAAAGGGAGGAATTGACAAGTCTGGTTCAAGGGGTGAACAGTAACTGACTGAGCATGTGATAATTTATATTGAATGACAAACGAACAAACAAAAAAATCCCAGAGAGCTGATGGGTGTCTTAAAAGAAATAATAGACACTGAATGGTGGGTTGTATTCATATAGACTCATATGGTAGGAACTGAACCCTGTGCTTGAGTGGTCTCCTACCTCTTGGCTGTACTCCATCAGCACTACAGTCCTTGCTAGGTCTATCAGTAATTGCTCCTTCTCAGATCACGGCTGCTAACACATGTAAGCATTGGAGTGAGAAGTCTGTGCTGGGCACTCCACATCCATCCTCACCGAGGCCAGATCTGTTAGGAGTGGGAAAGGGGGGCTCAGTTGATGGTGCAGGGTAGGGAGGCTGCTCAAGAACACCTTATGTTCTCTTCCTGCCTCATTGTGTGGATCTGAAGTACTTAAACATGCAGTTAGCTTTGTAACTTTATCTTGCCGGTAGGATCAGGGCTCAGGTTAAAGATTTCACCTCCTCCTCATTTCCTTCCTGCAAGTTGCATGGCCACTGCACAGCACATGTGCTGAGCTGCCAGAAATTTTCTCTGTTGAGAATCTTACTATGAAGACAGCGTGAAATGGAGGTGTCAGAAAGCTTCGTGCTGCTAATTAAGCTGGTGTGCACGGACACATAACTGTTGTCAGTGTTTAATTCTCTACTGTGTGTTAAAGCTCTGTTGATGTAGCGCTCTCCTCCTGCCCTGCAGCCCTCCAGCTCTCCTTGCCCAGCACTTCCCTCACCACCTGTGCCTTTCCCCCCCCATTCCCCGGCTGCATTTCATCCTCCTGTGTACATGAGCTTCCCCTGAAAAGCCCCTAGCACATCATCTGTGGTCTCTGCACTCCTCTTGCTTAGCAGAGTCTCCAGATGTCCCACAGTGATGTTTCCCAACCTGTCCCTGCAAGGATGACAAAGCTGTCTCCTGGATGGATCCTTTGCCGCTGGTAATCCCAAGGTGCATCCGTGGAGAAACTGAATTGTTATGTTTTGGGAGAGTGCCAGAGAGCTGGGCCTTGAGAGGGAAGCGCCTGGGCTGGACTCTCTGCCGAAGGCAGTTCCTCAGGCAGAGCTTTCACAAGCGTCTGTGGAAGGTGGGTGTAAACAGCCAAAGTACCATTTGCAAGAAAGAGGGAGACAGCAGTGTTTCTGTCATCAGTAATATGTGGCACAAGACCTAGAGGAGGTGGCGCTCCTTGCAGAACGCTTGGGTTAGCAGTCCTCCCCCAGCCCCTCTCTGTGCGGGCAGGCTCAGTGGAAAGGATGATGCCGAGGCCTCCGTTCCGTGCCATGCTTCTTCAGCCCCGTGTCTGCTCTGCTTGCCTCTCTGTGGTGGAAGGTATATGGGTGCAGGCATGACCCTGCGCTGCAGCAGTGGGCTGGCACCCGCTGTGTTGCAGAGGACAGCGCTGCCTCAACCTCTTGGTTGTAATCCGTAGGTCTAGGTAGTCAACCCTCCACCAGGTATGGATTTACTGGGCTCAGAAGGGCTGGAGGGGATTTCATACCACATAACCAGCCCGTGCTGTGTGTGCTTCCTCATCACGTGGTGCAGTACGGTCCTTCCATTGAGGTCGGGGCTTGGGGTACCTCTTGACGCACAGGTGCAAATAGCCAGTGTTGCCTGTAGTCCTTGTCCCTATAGATTATCTACACAAACAGCAGAGGAATGCTTGAGAGGTCGAGGCAGGCAGGATGTAGTGCCAGCAGAATGCAATAAGGGGGGGTGTTCCCATACAAGAAGTTCTGCACAGTTTAAAACCAGCCTGCCCCCCCCCCCCCTTCCAACATGTGATCAAGCATACTGCCTGCACACACGCACACACACTTCTACACAGAGGCTGTTTTGCAGAAAACACCATGGGGAAAGCGGCTGTTGCTAAATGTTTTATAACGTGCCAGGGAACCTTTATCAAACATTTAATCCCAAACCTGGCTTTGAAGCAGGGAGGCATACAATTCCATAATTAATTTTTTTTTTTTACCTTCTTTTGCTAATCGCTGATAAAAAGCTTAATTCTATTAACAACTCGACTTGACAAATTGCACCGTTCAACGGAAGCGTTTAGAAATTAATTACGCATTTTATTGCATTAGATCGGATAAACAGGGGAGCGCCGGCTGAGCAAGAGAGGAGCATCCAGCACAGGGGCCCTCTGTTGGGATGGTGGCCGTTTTTTTCACCGGCTCCGAGCGTGCAGTTTACATGGCTAGAGAATCGCTGACGGGACTGTTTTCCCGTTTGTTTGTTCTGGTCTCTTTGCTGATTGCAAAAGTTTCACGTAGGAGAGTTTATTTTTGTAAAGGTGAATTGCAAAGCTTTGGTGAAAATTCAGCTAAGCACAAATTTCTGTGCTGAACAGCCTCCGGGGGGATAGCTGGACTCTGTGTCTGAGGATAATGAGAACATGGGATAGCTGAATGTGCTGTGAGGTGCAGAACCAGTGAAGTGTTGGGGGGCACAAATGGGTGGACTGGGACAAGGGGAAGTCCAGTACGTAGTATGTACACCTGACAAGAGAACCTCTGTTTTATTTATATATATATGTGCATAGATGTAATGTGCATATATATAAGCGTGAATAGATACATCCATATACATGCACATACATGTAGATACAAATATGTTATCAAATCCCCTGGTGTGAAATTCAGAAACCATTCATGATTTGGTGAAGATGCTCTATAAAAATAGGGGAGATAAGAAACCAAAATGACACGTGAGTTGTATCTACCATCCTACTGTACCATACCTGTCCACAGTGAGATTCAAACATATTATGGTTCAGAATTGTGTTAGTGAGCGTATGGGAATGCGATGCAGTTTTCATTCTGGCTCCTAGTTTGAACCTTGCTGACATTTGGAAGGAGGTCTGGGTTCATTCCTGTTAACCTGGAATGCATGGATGGCATTTCTCTTTACTTCCAGCCTTGCTGCCTGTGTGCTGGGTTGTTTTTTCCTCAGCTTTGTTTTTATTTCTTAGAGGCACATCAATAACCTTTCTCCTTGGCTGTAATCCATATAGTTGTGACCCTGATGAGTTTTTGTCTGAATCTGGAAAAGGCAAGGTGAAGAAAATGAACTTCATTTCTCGCTGCCACCTCATTTTCTGTTCGTGGGCTGGGTAAACGTGGGTGCTTATAACCAGCCCTGTCAGCTGGGAAGCCTTTCTTCGGGTCAGGTTATGCATGGACCAGGTTGCTTCCATGCTCTGGGGCAGCTCCTGCTTCCTCCCTGCAGGCTCCATCCACAGGGAAAGGACACACACCATGGGCAGCAAAGCCCACACGCAAGACATAGAGATGCGTCAGGCCAGGTTGAGCTCTCCCTTTATTTCCCCAATGAGTCCGTGCACAGCCTTAGGAGAGAGAGGCAGCAGGGATGGCTGTGGCCAGGCTGTCCAGGAGAAGATCTGCTGCCGTGAGGGAGGCAGGGAGGCCTGCCCGCACCCCTGCAGCTACTTGTTGTAGAAAGCAGCCTGCTCCAGCCTGGCTCTTGGCCCTTTTTATTCCCCAGCAGCTCCAGCCACACTGGGCTCTGCAGTCACATCATCTCTGTCCTCCCTCCATCCCTCCTCAGGCCCTGGCACACACAGCCAGCAGCTGGTGGCCAGAGCTCTGGGGCACTGGTCACAAGATGCTCTTCTGGCATCTGTTTCCACAGTGCTGTGCAAAGCCAGTAGCTGGGTTCGGTAAGCGCTGCGCCCCTTGGTGCGGGAGGCAGCGATGCGGAGGTGTGGGAAGGTAGCCAAGGCGCTGGGCGATGGAGGAACATGGGAGCAGGGCAGTCGCTCGTGCCTCCTTGGTGTGCAGCTCTCTTTAGGTAATGAATTTACTTCAGAGGCATCGATTCTAATTCTTCAGTTAAGGCTAAGTTTATACTTCCATTTCCAGGCTTATTTTTTGCTTTCTAACCTTCATTAGGAGAAACTAATTTGTTTGCATAGTGAGATGTTCAAAACGAGGTAAGAGATGTCAAGGAGAGGAGGGATTGCCCCCCCCCCCGCCCCGAAATTGCAGAATTTAAAATATTCATGACTTGGAAAATTGTACATTGAGTTCATCATCTCACTGCATCTTGAGTCTTCTTGATTCAGGCGCTCTCAGCCGCTTTGGTTTGCCAGAGCTCATGGTGTCAACACTCCTACACAGGGTATTTTTCACAGGCAGCAGCTGAGAACCAGAGAGGGGGAACCCAAGAAGGGGCACGGCCGGTCCTGGATAGCTTTTATTAGGGAGGGGAGTCAAGGGGCTGTGGCGATGAAAGGCAGCATAATCTAGTTGTGGGAGCAGGAGAGGCAGGAACAGATATACAGATGGTGCATGGCAACTAAGAAAAGAAACATGGTGAAGGAGTGAAAGAAAAATAAATAAAAGTTAATAGAGCTAAGCAAAAATACTGAGAGGAAAAATATAGTGCTGCTGAAAGAGGGAACAGAATGAACTCAGAGACAGGCAACAGGGACGCTGCAGAGAAAAAAAATATTAACAATAAAAGATAGATCACAGCATGTTAGATGGCAAGAAATAAACAGCAAGTTTAGACAATTTCAAGGAAAACTATTGAGTCAAAATGTGTAGAGGGAAAAGGGAGGGAGGGGAAAGAAAGCAAGGTGGGGAAAAAGAAATTCAAAGGTGCCTTTGAAAAGAATAATTAAGTGACTAAGGCATCAGTGCCAAATTACTGTGGTACTCCAGGAGCTGAGACATGCAGCAATGAAACCTGTAGGGATTGCTGGGGAGGGGGGCTGAGCTGAGAGGGCTCACCTGAGAGGGTGTGCAGCCCTGCGCTGCTGGCCCCTGTCCCTGCACAGACCCGGGGACACTCTCAGTGAGGAAGAGCGGTTTAGGGAAGAGATACCTGGAAAAACTGGGGAGAGGAGAAATGCATCTGCCTCAAGGAGCCTCCCGGCTGTGGGGGGTGTGCTGCTCTCAGGGCTGGATGTGCCTGTCCTGGGATGCTTGCTCCTGGCTTGCAAAGCCGAGTCCTGTGTTTGGGGCACCAGGATGGTGTTGCACAAGGTAGGAGCTAAGGGGGAATATGCCATCGGTGTCCAGTGAGGCAGGAGGAATTTATTAGTATTTAAAACTAAATCAATGCACGGCCTGAAAAAAATGATCCTTTGCCCTGAAATATTAATGTCAATTTGGCATATGATAATTTTAATTTAATTTAGTTGTATAGGATTCCTTCTCGGCCTTATGCATGAATGGGCAAGTAATTTTGCAACATGACTTCATCCGGCCTTTGTGCTTGTAAAGCCATCGAAACACATTCAGCCGCAGGCCAGGATTTCCCCATCTCCTCTCTCCTCTGGTCCCCCACTTTCCTTCCCTGCCTTTCCAGCACTAAGCTTGGTGCAGCATGGCACTGTCTGACAGTGAGGGGGGAAACAGCATCCAAAAAATGTTCACCCTTGCAGAGTGAGCCCTGGCAAAACCGCCGCTGTGTTCCTTGCTCAGGTTCCAGGAGCTATTAATAGAGGTCTGCTAAGGTTTATTAATTATACTATTATACCAGGCCTTCTTCAATATGAATAGCGTGCACATTTTGTTCCCATTTCCCCACGTCTTTCTGTCATCTGAAAAGGTGTGTGTCGGTGCAAAAACTTTTTAAAAGAGAAGGAAGCACAGGCGGGCAGGCACCTTCCCGTACGTGCATCCCAGCCCCAGCGTACCCAGGAGAGCTCAGCCCGCGTTGATGCTGCAGTTGTGTCCAGGCAAACCAGGAAAACCTGGTGTCCTCAGGGTGCTGGGCAAATCGGACTTAATTTTGAATTTTGATCTGTGCCAATTGACAGCTCCCTGAAAAACCCACCAGGGGAAACACATCAGCAAGGGTTGATTATTTACAGGCCTGACGTCTAGAAGTGCCGCTGAGCATCTCAGCTTCCGTTAATAGAAGTCAACATGACCTGACAGGACTTTGATCTCCTGAAAATAACACCAGGTTTCTGCCGGCCGGCGGTGGGCGTAGAGCTTTGTGGGCAGTTTACAAGGGACTCTTCAGGTCCCCTCGCTGCAGAGCTTAGCCTTTAAGAGCATGATCCCGTAAATCTGTGCTTAGGCAACTAGCCCATTGAGTTTAATGGGATTACTTGCGTGAGTGAGGCTTTGTGAGACACAGCCGTAAGGGGTGGTGGAAATGTATGGAGCTGCAACGTTCCTGTACAGCGCGAGGGAGACGCATACAGCCCTGGGAATATATTCATTGCGCTCGCAGGGACGTGGTGTCTGTCGCTTGGGAGGGGGCACAGCCATTTGATTTGCAGCACACTGAAGTGTGTTGAAGGCTAGAGGGAGCTAAGGATGACATGGGACAGGGCTCTTCGGGCAGGGAGGAGGCCAGGAAGGTGATCAGACTAGTGGAGCCAAGGAAACATGCAT
The DNA here is from genome assembly GCF_023634085.1 of Falco cherrug. Classification (NCBI taxonomy): domain Eukaryota; kingdom Metazoa; phylum Chordata; class Aves; order Falconiformes; family Falconidae; genus Falco; species Falco cherrug. The sequence goes on from NC_073701.1 coordinate 5,477,388, forward strand.
AAGAGGTGGGCAAGGTGACGTGGGGAAGGGTGGCAGAGAGGTGCAGCTGTGAGCAGTGCAGAGACCATGACTGACGGTCCCCGAGGCGGCTGGGGCGCTGCCCAAGCGGGGTGGGGGGAAATTTACAAATATTTTGTTCGAGTCAAAAGCAAATCTTGACTTGATGATGTTTGCAGCCCTTCTGCCATCCCTCTTTGCAAGCATGGCACCTTGGGTAGAACAAATACTGGCAAAGAGGGAATTGCTACTATGACTATTTCCATTAAAGGCAAATTAGAAGTGGTCTGTTGAACAGGGAAATTTGCATTTTGTGCTGCCAGCTATTGGCCGAGTCACAGATTTTGGGGTTTTTTTGGCCCTTAATTAGCTGAGTCAAGTTGGCTAAATCACACATCAGTTTACCTACCAGAATCCTTGAGTGGCCGACCCACCGTAGGTGCCATCTCGGTCTGACTGGGTTGCTTCCCTGGCCCCTCAGTGCATCACCCAGGCCATGAGCTGTACTGGGAAGCGCTGGTGGGACTGGTCTGCTTCCTGTAGCCCCTTGCGTAATCTCAGCCTTGATCCATACACACGCTTGCACATTTTCCGATGTTTCTGTCATGTACCAGATTTGTGTTGTGCTGATTTTGTTAGCGATGCGGATGTTACAGTCCGGTGGTATGTAGGAGGGAATGGTGGATTTTACAGCTGCTGTAATATTCACAATATGTGTAATGTGTCAGGAGAAGATTATTTTCTGCCAGAAAATACATCAATAATCCCGAATAATAAATGAGCATGGGAGTTGGATATTTCCTTTGCTATCGCAAAAATGCTACCTTTCATCAGACGCTTTTATTTTCTCACTCACTTTGTAACTCGTAAGTGGGTTTGGTCAGCAATACAACTTCCTCCTGATTTTAATGAGGAAAAAAAACCTGGACTGAGGCTTGCCCTGCAAGCTATTGCCTCTTAAGGAAGCATGTGACATGAGCTTCAAGTGCTGTTTAGCTCCAGGTTTTGCAGAGTCCTGTGATGTCTGTCCAGGAAGGCCAGTAATGGTCTCCAGATGGCATTTTCCAGAGGATGGCATCCGCTCACCGTCGCTGTGATTTCTGCCTCTGTGGGGATGCTGAGGGATGAAGGATAACTTGGCATCTCCCCTTCCCTGGCAGCAAGCTGCATTAAAGACATCCTCCCTCTCTTGCGCTGCGCACCGAGGGGCTGCCCCTGCACTGTCCCCAGTGGGTTTTTCATGCCCGAGAATGTTCTCCCACCCGCCAGCTTCCCCTCCCCTCCATGCTGCCCAGCTCTCTGCTGGCCGGGGCCCTGACGTCACCTCACCAGCTGGTCAGTGTTTTGAAGTCGGCAGCATCATTTGTGTTGGAAACACTCCCAGGCCCCGCTGCCGCTGGGGATGGTGAGGAAACCGTAAGAGCCCCACCATAAGCTGGACATTGGTACACCAAGGAGCTGCCAAGCCTTGCTCTCCCTTTTCCTCTCTTCAGATGGGGTGGTTGGCAGCCTCCTGGGCTTGCTGGCCAAGGTGGCCACAGCGTCCTTGAAGCAGGAGGCTTGGGGTTGATGCTCCCTGGCTGAGGATGTGGACCCCGAAGGGATCTCACAGGAAGCCAGATGCCGTGTTCGGCTCTGCATTTGCCTCCCTGCCTGTGTGCGTGCAAGCTCCCAGGGCTGGCACCGTGTGCTCAGGCAGGGGAGGAGGGGAGGAGTGGGAGGTGTTGGCTGCTTTTCCAGAAGCGTCTGGTATGCGCCACCTCTGCAACGTGGTGCCCAGCTCCTGGTAGACTTACTTACGGGGGCCAGCTCCAAGCCATCTAACGTTGGATGACCGGCGTGAGGGCTGGGGAAAGCAGTCGGTAATAGTCAACCAGAGAGCACTTCTTCCTCTCTGGGACAGCTAGTGCTTTTTCCTTCACATGCATACAAACCAAAGAGAAGGGATCCACGCAGGTGAGCAATACGCAGTGGTTGGGATGGACGTGTTTGTCACCTGTGGTGTGCAGGCACCCTCGGGTGGCAGGCAGGCACCCTAGGCTGTCTGTGCTGGGCTGCCCGAATCTGCACATCTGTCTTCCCTGGAGAGTAAATAATTTTGGCAGGGTTGGTGTGCAGGGGGGCGTGCCTGCTCGGGCACAGCGTGGGGCTGTGGGGGGGCTGTGCCGCACCATCCTCTGCGCGTGTTTGCCAGCGTGTGAAGTATGTACACATTCCCTGCGTCTAACTATGGGGACTGTTAATCCTGTTTATAGCCAGCAGCAAGATGGGCAGGGAGCTGCTTAACAAGAGCTGACACATGAAGAAATAAGGCTTTTGTCTCTGTTGTACGTTAAACAATTCATGAGGTTTGGGGTTGAATAAGACATTTAATGAACATGGGCCTGTTCACGCTGCCTGTAGCTGGTCATTTCTCACCGAGGGCTGGGTGCTTTTAAAGGCAGAATTAAGGAGCTGTGAGCTTTGAGTTATAAAATTTTAACAAATAAAAGGCATTTCCTACTTATCTTAAAATGGAGAGATAGAGGGGAGTGCTAATAGCTGTGTTTCCAAGTATCTGAACAATGGCAGGTTTGTAGACATGGTGAAAGCCCAACTGAAGTGATGTGAGAATCCTCCGTGAATAGCTTGCTTTATTTATCACTGGAAGGATTTGTTCAGTGGTACAGCGGTGGGGCCAGAACCCCTGCTTGTTTTGCAGTAGACACCTTGTTAATTCTCTGCTTAGATCTCACACAACTATGCAGGGTGGAGTAATGAGAAGGGAATGATTAGGGAACAGAGCAGACCTTGTAAGGTTGCTAATTGGGAGTTGGAGGAAGGGGAGGCTGCTGAGAAGACCGGGAGACCTCTGCCTGTGGTTACAGGGATGCATGGTTACCTGCACTGATGTCATCTTTGTTTTATATTATGCAAGATCACTTCCCTTCACTCTTAAAGAAGAAAGAAAAGAAGAGATAGACATGTTTACACACTTTAAATGTTCAGAAATAAAATTTTACAGGGCCACCATTATGGTGCTGTACTCCCACTTGATTCACTGCACCTGTTTCTTATGGTGCCAACAAGAAGCATCAAGGTTAGCCTCCACAGCTCTTTCTCTCTGTGGACTGTGGGGACCCAGGGTCGGTAGCTGGAGCAGGAGGAGGCTGGATCCACTCCTGACACTCTTGGGCTTGGACATTAAGCACCAGCACTGACACAGATCCTTGGACCTTTCAGCCTCCTGATGTCTCTCTCCTTGGCTCTTGGTGGGTGACTTTTGGTTGGGCTCCTGGTGGGAGTCCTGTCCTCCCTCAGCCCACCTCTCCTCCTGGAGCCCAGGTGGGACGCTTGCTGGTGCCTCAGCAGAGAGGCCAAAGGCCAGATGGACCTTCAGGCACTGGGTGCTCCCTGAGCCCTGCATATGGTCTGTCCAGATTGGAGCCCAGAGCTGAGGCAGTTGCAGGGAGGGGGGTGCGCTGCCATCGCCAACAAAGTACTGCAGCTTAATGGCAACAAAGTACCGCAGCTTAATTTGCTTTCGGGGGACGTTTCTTTGCTGCTGGCTTAGAGCACAGCTGCTGATTCCCCATACTGTAGGAAGCAGTGAGGTTGCCTTTCCCTCCCTGGCACATGCAGACCCCCTGTTCCAGTGCTGGGGCACAAGCTGGCAGCCCAAAGCAGATGGTGCTGCTTTACATGCTCAGCCTGCACCATTGCCCGAGGCAGGCAGCAGGCGCATGCACTCCCATCAGATAACACAGGAGTCGGTAGCTCAACATGATGCTTTTGTCCATCCATTCAAAGTGGAGAGCAGCTCAGCCTTGGGACACCAGTCCAACTGGTCTCGGTAGCACGGTTCTGTTGGAAAGGCACAACTTGCACTGCTTTGAAAATCCTGCTTATAATCCCAGTCCAGCTTTCACTACAGCAGCGAGGACTTTTGTTTTGGCCTGCCTATAATACCGAGGCATTTTGGTCCAGAACAAAGAATCTTGTTTTAGCAACATTCTCTATTAGTGCATATTAATGTACTCAGTTGGTGTAATTTATTTTAGCATGTAATTTACTTTAACATGTATTTTAACACTTTCTACCTCTACACTGAATTAATAGCAATCTCATCAATGGGAGGCAGCTATTTAGGATGCTTAACCTTATATGCTCTGGCATTTAGTTCACTCTTTTGTGTGTAGCCTTTCAGCACAAGGGTCTTTTTTTTCTTCTTGTACAGCAGTATGATCCAAACCTACAGCTATATAAATAGCCGTTGCCACTAATGCATCTTAATACGGCACAGAAAATTGATAAGAGTTTAAAAATGTTGTGAAGGAGAAAAAAATGCAGTGCTTTATGGGATCATTAATGGCCACAGAGATCATAGTACTGTTTTTACATTGCAGTTATCTTCCTCATTTCCCCAGTTCCTCGTGTCCTTACATCACATGCCTCTTACATCGGAAGGGGGATCAGCAGTGTTGTGACCTCAGCAGAGGAACACAGTCCAGTGGAACAAGGTGCCATTTTTTTTTTGGATGTCTCCTGACTCAGGTTGTTACTGTAGGTCTGCATGGACTTGCCTTTGAGATCTGACCAGGTCATGCCCCAGGGTGTTGGGTTTTGGTAGCTAGCCCTGGACACCACGCTTGTGGCTTTAAATTAATCAGCTTTGTAGTTGCTTCCTTTCACCAAAGAAATGCCTGCCCTCAAACACAGGGGCGAGAAAGTAGAGCAAGGGATTACAAGGGAAGATGATATGCCGTACACAAATGTACATCAACAGCTTTAGGCTTTGACACCAAATTATTATGCTAATGCCATGCACATTGGTACAGTGTTTGTTTGGAAAGGCAGTGTCTTTTAGGAGTTGGTCAAAAATGTATTTGATTGTTTTCTCATAGGGCTTATTGTGTAAAACTGGAATCATAAGCCCAGCCTGATACTTCACTGCCACGAGATTTGTAGCCCATAACCTTGATTCCCGGAGAGGTAGGAGCTCCTTGAAGCACAACCGTGTTGGTCAGTTAGATGCCCTTAGATCCCATCAGTTAAGAGCCTGCGTCCGAGAAACTGGAGAGGGTGAGCAGAGCTGAGACCCTGGTACTGAAGCTGCCCCACCACCAAGTGGCATTTGCTCAGTCAGAAAGAGACTTGCCACATGTTGGTCCTTGGGCAAAAGCTGAACCCGATGGCACCAAGGAGGCTTTGCATGGCTCAAAGCCCTTCCCATACGGGACAGGGACAGCTACAGAGGCTCCAGTCTGTATTCTGGTGTCAAGGCTGGAAAGGAGAAGACATGACTGAGCTGCTTTTCTGCTTCACTGCAGAAATCTTGGAAAACCATTTAGCATTAAAGCAGCCTTCAGACAGGGGAATCACAGCATCTTGCACTGCACGTGAGAGAGGCAGGCAGCCTATCGCTCTATCCATCCTTTGGTGTATATTTTCCCTGTCTCTCTCCTTTCACCCCACCATATGTAGCATGTTGGATGTGCCGCCTTCCCCCTCCTGTTTTCTGCCCCAAGGTTGTTGTGAGCTTGAGCATGATGTCTGGTAGCGCTCTTTATTGCACATGGTACAGAGAAATACGAGGATGGCAGCCCTACAGGAGCAGATGGCATCACATGCCTGGATCTGTTTCCTCAGACAAAGTAGGATACTGCAAACTGGTGTTCACTTGGTAACATCTACTTGAAATATTGGTGGGTGCTGTACCATTTGGAGAAGTAGGCAGGCTGTTACAAAGGCTCACGTGGGCAGGGTGTAGTGAGGGCATATAGGTGGTGGGACCCCTGCACGTTTCTGGTAGAGTGTCACTTTTTAGAGGAGAGGACAAGATGCCAAAAGAAAGAAGTCTTAAGGAGAGAGGGATTTCTCTCCACCCCACTGCATGAAGATGGATGCCCATCTCCAGCAAGGGTGGCCAAGGAATAAAGGGACTCAGTATTTGGGAGGAGTCACACGTGGCCTCGGCTCAGACGCCTCAGGCATGGACTGCAAAGGCTCAGTGAGGATGTTGAGGAGTGGAAACACACAGAAGATACTCTCTCCAGGTGATCAGCGTGCATGTTCAGCAGAGACTACAACATGGCAGGGTTTGTAGCACCAGCAGAAGGCCCCTGCACCGCCTGCCTGCAGGGGTGGTCCTCAGAGGAGCAGGTAGGATGAAAGGTAGGGACGTAAAGAGACAAGCAAAAAGCAAGGATGCCTCTGTGCAAAGAGGAGTCACGGAGGGGAGGGAAGAGGGAAAGACTGATGAACCATGTAGGGGAGAGAAAGGATTAATTAGTCCAAGGAGGAAAGGGAAGATGCGCAGCTCAGGGATGTCAGAGGCAGAAGCCGTTCCAGGGTGGCAGCCCCGGGAGCCCTCCGCCCCATCCCTGCAGCACCCCCTGTGACAACGTTGTCCCCTTCTGTCAGACAGGAGCCTCCATCATTTCAGCTTGCTGGCCCACCTGCTCCATGTTAACGCGTTTCTGATAATTACCATTTTTCAGAACTATTTTGACTGTTAAAAAATGCTTTTTATAAAAAATAAGCTGATTAAAAGAGACTACTCATTAGCATAAGCTCCTTGCCGTTCAGCCCTCTTCCTAATTAAAAGCACTCATCTGTGGAGACCTCGATTCTCCCCTGTCCTCTGGGCTAGCTCTTTGGACATCTTTCTCTGGCAATTTGCTTTATTTTGCCTCATCTTCCTTTTTCTAGTTTCCTCTCCAGCAGCTTCCTGGCAAGGGTAGCAGAGGATTCAGGCAAGGGGAGGTTTAGGTATTTAGTACAAGATGAAAACCAGGGTGAATTTGTTGTTCCTTAAAGCATCATCTTCTGTTCATTGCTGCTGGCTTGGGAGCAGAGTGGCGGCGTGTCGGCTCCGGGGTTCATGGGAGATGCACCTCTTGGGGCAGTGATCTCCTCTCGTCTAAACAGCATCAGGCCAGTGGCGTGTTTGGATGGCAGATCTATAATGCAAATCCAGGGGTGCTGGTGGCTGCGCAGCAGCTGGTGCTTTTCCACTCATTCAGCAGTAAAGCCAAGATCCCAGCAAAGGATTGGCTGCCACTGTGTTGTGGGGACGGCAAAGCTGCAGAGGTCCCAGCCACATAGAGAAGTGATGGCTCTCGACATGTCTAGCCCGAGCACTTTGGAGAATTCCAGTGCAAAGAGCTATTTGCCGTCTCCCTTAGTGTCCCCCAATGGTCTTAATTAAATAAAGCAGCCTCCTTCATTCCTTCCCTCAGTGCCGCCTGTTTCTAAGCAGCTGCAGCATTTAGCCCTGAAGTGGCAGCGTTTATGAGCCCGCTGAGGACTCTCACCCAGGGGGGCTCTGGAAACTAGCAGCAGAACTGGAGGGCCCTGCAAATCGTACTCAGCACCTTCTCAGCACTGGGGGTTGAAACCCTGAAGGAGGAATGGTGTTTGAGCTGTCCTGTATCAGCCTTGCCCTGCAGCCGGTTTGCTGAGGAGTTCATGTCTGTGGGGTGGGTGAGTTGCTCACGGGGGCTCTGCAAGTGTGGAGGCAGAGGGGGACTTGCCTGCCTGCATGGACCCAGCTCACCACCCAGTGCAGAAGCAGGAGATATCTCCAGACAGTGTGGTTTAGAAGTCTATTCACTGCTAATGTCTTCCCATGCTGTGAAATGATGGCAGACCTTGAACTACTCCAGCAACTGTTTGCTTTCCTAAGGAAAATGTCTATGGTTCACCTGTGAAATATGGCAGATGACTGCAGTCAGCAAAAATCTGGTTTCTTCATTTAAGGAGCTCCATCCTTGGCTGCAGTCACGCATCACTTGGTGCCACTAATGAGGAGGGGGTTAAAGACTCTGCTCGCGGGGATGGCTTGGACATAAGTTTTTGCCTAAGCAAACTCCGGGCTGGCTGGCAGGACCTGTAACCCATTGTGGCAACACCAGGAGACAGAAGACTTTTCCTTGTCCCCGTTTCCATCTCATTCCCTCTATGCCAAGGGTGCAAAAAGGATGGAGTAATTCCAATTCAAATTCACATGGGAGGAGTCTGCAGGTAACTGGGTCATTTGGCTTTATGGCACCTTTTTGCTCCTGAAACTAAGTGTAAGGATTGGAGCTGGGACCAGGTTTGGCTCAATATCCCTGCTCCCCATGCTTTTTCAGTGTCTTACGCTTAGCCCTGCAGGAGCTGACACAGCTATGGAGAAGTGAGATTGGCGTCTAATTTGCGTCATGCCTCAGCAGCTATGGTCTGACTGCAGGCTCTTCTTCCTGGGGTTCCTCTAAGAGCCAGAAAAGAACAGCTGATTTTGGGATCCGGAAGGGATTTGAGATAGCTGGCAGGTTAGATACACTGGGGCTAATGGTCATCTCTTTCGCATCAACTCTGCGCTGGTGGAAGACCCTTGATTGTAATGGAGTGATGCCTGATTTACCACGACAGTCAGAAAAGTATCACTCTTAGTTTATTTATTTCCTTTAGCGCTGTGAAATGAAACCCATCTGATCTGAGGGGGAGAATGCCACAATCATGTGAGAGACTGACCCCGGTGAAAAGACCTGCCCTTTTACGTGGTCTCTGTATACTCCAAAACCCACCCTTTGGTCCACCATCCTCCTTTCCTGCTTTCTGACATGGTGCCTGTACAATCCCCTGCTGTGCCATGCGTGCCCATCTCCTCCGAGCCTGTGTACGTGGGCTGAGGCCATCAGTAGTTTTGGTTGTACATACCGGGGGGTGGCATTGGCTCTTGTTTATACCACGGTGCCTCAGAAGTAACTTGGCAGAAGTTTGTGGACCTGCAGCAGTCAGGCCCCAGGTAAGTGTTCAGCCAAACCGTGGCTGCAAAGTCACATTTAAAAGGTCAGGAACAATGTTCTTAGCTCTCAACTTTCCACCTCCCTGCCCCGTGGATCTGCTCTGCTTGACTGTCTTTCCAAAGCCAGCAGTCAAGCTAAGGTCTCACCTGAAATTCTGAAGTAACCTGAAGTGAACAGCCTGCAAAGGTCAAGGCAATGCCTCCATTCTGGTGAAGGGCCAACGTCACTCGTGGTTTCACTCAGTTGATTCAGTGATGTTACACCAGGATGAATTCAGCTTAAGGTTGCGGTTCCACCTTCCTAATCAATCATCCAGCCCCACCTTTGTGAAGAGTGTGCATGCTACCACCCAGCTTTCACAGGCAGGGAAACTGAGGCAGGGAGTCCAGAATGGGAGCAGAGTTTGTATTGGGCTGTCCAGGATACCAGGGACTCACTGCGGTATATTGGTTTTCACCAGCAGAGCTCCCAGTGCCCTGCAAAAGAAGAGCGAGTGTCGTTATCCCCATTTTACAGGCACAACAGCTGAGCCAAGTTGAACTTGGTTGGGAAGGAATTGCCAGGGCAGCACAGCGTGTGCTCCCCAGCTGCCCCGGTGCCACCAGGAGCCAGACCCAGCCGGTGTTAGGCTAAGGCTGTAGTACTTTCTCACTCTGAAATATTTTAGGCGGGACAGGTCAGCTGTCCATCCCTTTGCACCATGCAGTGGCCACACCACACTTGGGGAAAAGTAAGAGAACGTGAAATAGAAGGGAGGGAAGGCTTTCATGGAGGGGAGGTGGTCTCGCCCTTCCTCGGTCCCAGCAGCTCTCCGTGCGTGGCAGCTCTAGCATCCTTCTCAAAAGTGGGCACAATGCGCATGTGTTCATCCATCTCCCCCATGTGTGGGACAAGTGTGGCTCTGGTGTTTTAAGGGAGTGCATTTGTGTCATGAACAGGTGTGCAGAGTGCTCTGTGCCCATCAGCCATGGCAGAATCAGTAGTATCGTCATGGTGGGTCTTGCTGGTACAACCCCGGAATTAAGAGGTGAAGGTTTTGTGGGAGCAAAGTCCTTTCCCCTGCCACAGAGGCTAGCTGGGTCCTGCTGCTCAAAATCCAGCTGAATTTCAACCTGGAGACAGCAGAGGCTTTTCTGGTCAGGGCTTTGCTGTTGAGTTTCATCACAGGGTCTGTCCGACATTGCTTTGCCGTGAAACCATGTTGCTTTGACCTGACAGAGATTGGGTGGGAGGGCCGGTCCTAAGGACTTAGTGGGTTTGCAAAAGGCTGAAACGAGACATCGCAGTGATGAGGTGCTCTGCAGGGGAAGCAGGAGAACGGAGAGGTGGGGAAGGCTGAGGAGGTTTTTACAGGTCAGGAGTTTTAAATTCGGGCCACAGGGTTTTAGTTCTTTCAGGTCTTAGGAGAACTTTCTGGGTACTGCTGCTCTTTCTCATAGCAACAGCATTTCCTCTTGACCAAGGGCACCTAAATACTATAAAATTAACTCTAGAATAGACAAGTATTTATAGATAGATAGCTCATCTAGAGAAGGAGATTTATTGTTTGCTACTAGAGTCAGCAGGCCCCACGGGCGTCTGTGTGTTACTCTGAGGGAGCTGTGATGGATGGAAAAGTAGGTTGTTCTCTGCAGCAAGGCAGTCTGTACGCAGGCAGCCACTGAAGTTCCCAAACTGAAATGGCTGAAAAGCAACTAGTGCTGCAGGGCAGGTGGGTGGGTACCTAGATGCTCTTAATCCCATGGTCCATCTCCTCTTCCCTCATCTGCCGAATTCCCAGGTACTAGGAGTAAGGAAATGAGATGTGCCTAACACTGGTAAAATTCAAAGATGGATTTTGATCTACATCTGGACCATTTTGGTCCATCCAAAGAAATCTCTCTTGTCCAAGACTTCCTGCAATGCTTCTGTGTCTGCTGCCTTGTGCTGGGCTTTCAGTTGCTTTTCCCTTGCATTCGGCAGGGCTGCATGCTTCCTCGGCTGCCTTCCTCCAGCTCTCATGCAGGCGTCCTTCTCATCCTTTCTGCTAACATTTAGCTCTCCCTCAAGCCTGTAGGCAGAGATGGGACTCTTTTGAGGGACAGAAAGAGTTAAGCAGTGAACAGAGAAACCAGCTGGCTAAAAGGAGGGAGAGGGGCTCTGTTCCTCTACCCAAAGCTGCTGCAGTTGCTCGGACTGGCTCCCAGCATCAACTTTGTGAGGAGCCTGCCCTCTCCTTCAGGGATTTGGGTATTTCCCTTACTTTAGCTAGGGAAAAAAACCCAGACGAAAACCAAAACAAAAAGCCTGACATCAGATCTAATTAATAATAATAGAAAAGCCAATTTCACAGCCCATTACCTCTCGTAGCCAGGTGGGGGGTAGGAAGGTGAGGAGGAGGAGGGACTTGAACAAACATGGGCGGGTGTGTTTGTGGACCTCATGAGAGAGCTGGGGCAATGGTGACTCACATTTTCCTTGCCAGACGTATAGCTTTAGGCTCCATTAACCTGGAACCCAACAGAAGGTACCATAGCCAAGGGGAGAATCTTTAAAAATGCCGACAGCATCATTTGGCTTCATTAGCAGGGTTCCTGCGTGCCTCCTCCTCTCTTCGCTACTGCCACGACCCCCTCCCCTCCGTGCCCCCTCCTTTCCCTCTCTTTCTGTTTCGTTTAACTGAAGGCAATTCATCTCGTTTTAATTAATTTTTACTTGCAGCGTTATCACCCCAAGTATAAAGGCAAAAAGTTGTTTTTTTTAATTACAAAGCTAACGGCATTAATTACCAGTACAGTAAATGCATCAACGCATGGGAGCCAAGTGGCGTTCAGAGGCACTGAGGCAGCGAGCGGCCGTGACAGCTGCAAAGGGTTTTGGGGTTTTTTCCTTTCTTTTTTTTTCTTTCTTTCCTTTCTGTCTAACAGCCTCACAAAAGAGCCTCACTTCGGGTGGAAACAGCCTGAGATTTTCTAAGCCACAAGTCAGCTCCAGCCACGCACTGGGATATGGCATCTGGAAGGGATGCAACAGAGCATCCTTAAAGGATAGGTCTGGAAGGGGCAGGAAAAGACCATTTAGTCCATCCCTTGCCCCAAGGCAGGTGCCAGTAGACCTGTTTCAATCTTGACAGATGTTTGGTAATCCGCTTCGAAAAACTTAACAAACATTTTTGCTGGTGAATGCCCCATTCCCCGCGCCCCCCGCCCCCCCCCTCCCGGCAATATGCACAGAGTCTAAATCCAACTGGTTGGCTATTTCAGCCTACTTTCACCCTTGTTTCCTAAATGGATCCTTGTGGCATGGAACATTTGCAGAGGTTTGATGAGCTGAGCAAGTAGCGGTGACCATAGTGAGCTACCCTCTGTCCAGCCAGGGCACATGAACCCACCTTGGGGAGGTGAAGGTGACCCTTTGCTTCAGCTCTGAATGGCCTGGATCCTGAGGACAGACCAAAAACCATAAACCCAAGAAATTTGCGTTAAAAGAAGGCTGGGTGATTCTACAAGGGTTGCATTTTCTTCTCAGGTTCATGGTGGCACAGAAGAGACGCATCAGGGCTGTGACTTTTGCTTGGGCTAAAGTCTCCTTGTGAGGATAAGGTATGAGCTGCAGGATCCTTGTAGGATGTGCAGATAGGTGGTCCTGCGCCCCGTGGGTGAGGCTGTGCTGATTGATTAAATGCTTGCAAGGGGAAGGGCTTGCCTTACCTTACTTCTTTTGTCTGAGAGCTTTTGTGTTGGGAACGGGCCTCTAGCTAATAAACAGTGGTTCAGCCCATTGCTGAGATAAAGCACAGGGGATGGAGCTTGACAGATGATGTGATGTAAAAACCTGTTGCATCTGACATGAAATTAAGAATTGAAGGTGGAAATCAAGATAGGATTCAGTGTTTCTGTACTGAAAACTTGGCAACTGAGACCCTCTAGCTAAAGAAAGGAACTCAAATGTCAAGTCTGGGAGGAGAATGTAGAAGTCCCTGCTAAGTAGGAACCACATCATTGCAGGGATATTTTTTTTCATTTTAAAGGTTATTAACTTCTCTAAAAAGAGTTAAAAAATGTTCCTGAGGTTTTTGTACATGCCCTACCCTGTGAAGGTTGCTGACAGAGGAGGGCAGTCAAGAGGAGCGGTTGCTGTGCCTCTGTTGAATGTGTGCAGACACGAGGATTCTGGCTCAGAAAAAAGGTGCAGAGGAACCAACCAGGCTTAGAGAGTGAGTTGTGAATGGCAGAAGAGCTGTTCGCTGTCCATCTTAGGAGGCATCTGGCCTGATACCTTTTATTTTCTTCTGAGTGGTCCAAGAGGAAGGTGCAGAATCCGTTGAGAGGAGGGAAGGGGAAAGCTTGGATGTGCCGGTGTTGCACTGGGACTTGCAACGTGAAGGGGGCTTTGCCTCCACCGGGCAATGGGGAACCTTTGGAGGAAGAGAAGGATGGTGCAGGAAAGGCACCCCTGCAGTTGGACAGGGCCAGGGCAGGTGATGCAGTGTGTGTGGGGGATTGCTTCTGTTACTCTGTTATTTCCATTATGCTGGCATAAACCAGCCAGTGCTGCGGAACACGGTGGGCTCAGCCTCAAACTGAAGTTCTCAGATGGGCTTTCTGAGCCACGTTTTGCTCTGGCCTGTTTCTGGCTAAAACCTTTGTCTGTTCCTACCATGGCAAGTTGGAAAAGAAGTCTTGTTCTACCCCCATCTGAAAGGATCTTCGTATGGCCTTGCCTTTTCAGTAGTCTACGCTCAGAGCCTGGCTGTGAAAGGGCAGTTATAAGGAGTGGAAATGACGCTAATAAAGTGATCTATCATTTTCTTACCCCAACCAGAAATTCTGTGGCATAGAATATCAAAAAAGGACTTTAGGAAAAAACAAAAAAAAAAAAGGAACTTAGTCAGAAACAACCCGAAGGGGAAAAGTTATGAAATTAAAACCGAAAGAAGCAGCAGGGAAAGTGCTTTAAAAAAATCCCTTATTAGAGTCACAGGAGGTATCACCATACCCCCAAATGAGAATCAAAATAAAAACCTGGAAGCAAAAAGGTAAGAGAGACTGGTGCACTTAAATGCCAAGTTATGTGGCTTTATTCAAGTCAGAGAAAGAATCCTTTAAAAAGTGGATATTCCGTCCAAGTGATGCTAATAGGATGGAACATAAAATGCAGCACTGAGATGTAAAATAGAGATTAAGAAAAATTTGAAGAACAAACAGCCAAAGATAACACAACCAATAATAATAAATTCTTAACATACCAAGAGTAGGCAGCCCCAGGCAGAGTCAGTTAAGGAGGTAATCGGGAGGGGATAGAGACTGCAGAAAAGACATGGTCATTAGAGAAGAGAACCCTGAATGCCCCAGCATGTCTTTTGCAGAGAAAGGATGACGATGCTGTTCTCAAGTAACAAACTGTGTGTGAAATGGGGGCGTAACAGATCTCTAAGTTATTGCGAAGGGATTCCATGTTGGCAGGTCCCAAATTGGACTTGCAGACCTCCACAGAGGAATCTGTATTCCCTCAGCGTCACTGCAGTGCCACCGTAGACTCTGGGGGAAGAAGCAACCTGAAAATAGCAGGTATGAGATGAGAACCTGTAGAACCAGCAGGAAGGCTGCTACAAGAAGACACCTCTTACTAGTAGGTGTCACAGGAGGTCATACCATATTCCCAGCCTACAATTAAATTCAAAACCAGGAAACAAAAAGGAAATAGGAACAAGTGCAGTTAAATGCCAGATGCATGGGTTTAGTCACATTACCAGGGAAAATAAAAAAAAAAAAAAAGAAAGAAAGAAAGAAAGAAAAAAGGAAAGGAAGAAAAGATCATGCCAGGGGCCATCTTTTCTTTTTCTTTTTCTTTTTCTTTTTTTTGTTAATGATCAAGTCTTCATTTGTACTGTCTTAATTACTTCTGGTATTCCACTTTAATTCTGTCTCTTAGTTCTGCCCACTCTGAAACATCCATTTATTGTTACTTGCATTAGACTTTGGGTGGATTTGTATTTTTCTTTTGTTGTTTTCAAAACGTGGGACATCGTTGTGTCATCCTGTAGTCCAGGAGCCTAGCATGGCTTCTGGCCAGCAACCCAAAGCACACACCACTGGGTGTGCAGCTTCCAGATCCAATGGAGGAGGAGAAACTGGTCAGGAATATGTGCTAGAGATTAGAGTCAAAGGGTCGGTTCATATCACATCAATATACTACTCCCAGCATTTCAAAATGGATCTTTCTTCTCTACCTGTTCCTTCCTCTCCTAAAAGTATTTTCAGGAGCACCCTTGGATTTCTGCCATGCCTGACCTTACTTTCAGTTTAGTTGCTAGATTGTCCCTCCCCTCTCTCTGCTTCACTGTCCTCCCTTCCACCTCCAGCCAGTGCCTATGATCTGCATCCCAGTCACCTTCCGAGTTCTGTTCCATGTCCTTCTCCCTTTTGCAATTATTTATTTATTTATCTTCCCCAGGGATGGAAATGGGGGAAAAAATAAAAATAAATATGCAAATGAAAGGGAAAAAAACGGAGAGAAATTTAATTAAAATGTGTGTGTTTCTTTCCCTTCGAGTGCTTTAGGGTGGAATAGCAAATTGTTAAAAAAGAGAGCACTCAGAATAAGGTTAAAGAGCTGAAAACTGATTACATGCAATTGAAAATGAAAGCAGGGAGGGGGGGTGGGTGGAGATGCAGCATACTGAGATAGGTAAAAGGCTCAGGGAGACTCTTGCTGGAGATGGGGCATTTTTCACTGTGAGTTACAGCCAAGCAGGCATTGCTTGCGAGGTCTGTAACGGCTTTGCATCAGGAGAGAGGCAGGGAGGAAAGCATTTCACTTTGAAGAGCAATCTGGAGAGGGCACCTTGCAGATGAGAGCTGGGAAAAAAAAACCAACAACCAAACAACCAAAAAAACCCCAACCAAACCACCCCCCAAAAAACCCCAACTAAAAACAAAAAGAAACCAAAACAGGCCAGGAAGGATAGAGTAGTGGGGGAGAGCCATCCACTTCATCCCGGCCTGGTTTGTGTCAGTAGATCTGCCATACCCCAGGAGAGGATGGTACTTGAGGGTGGGGAGGAGAGAGAGGAATAAGTAACTTAGGCTCATGCTTTATGCAGGATCTGCAATCATCAGTTCTGAGCTTGATCAAAGCCATAGGTATACATGTCTGTGTGAGTGAGGAGGAGAGGCTGTTGGGCTGTGAAGTCGTGCTTCAGCTTATTAAAGATGCCAGGGTGGCAGAAGCAAATTTTGGGGAGGGGGTTGATGTTCCTCAGCCTTAGAGGCACGCCTGGACTGCAGTGATCTGGCTGGGGCCCACTTCTGTTTGACCCCTGGATGTTCACAGGGTGTTCTAGCAGCTTCCTAAAATAACAGAGCTCCCTTAGACTAAGCATAGGTCCTTCAGGTGTAAAACCCATCTTACCCACAGACATGCTACAACAGCATCAGGACCAGCAATAGTTCTGTACACAAGGGGCGAGAACATGTCTGTTATGGGGACTCATTTCAGAGCAGTGTTTTTCCAGTGCATCTTCTCCATTCTGCTCTCATTCCAACATGGGAATAATTTCTTGGCAGCGTGTTTTTCTAATTAAACACAGCCTTTGAAAGACCACATCCCCACTTGTGCCCTCCCTTGGTTCCAGGCTGCCAAAGCCTCTTCATTACTCGGAGCCCCTGGGATACCACATGAATTTCATTTTTAAACCGGTGACGTTATACGAGCTGCAGGCCTGGCCCACTGCAGTCGCTGGAAGGCATGTTCCTAGCAGCGCTTTCTCAGGGCCATTGCTGCCTGCTGCAGGGACCAGGGAGCCGTCTGTCCGAGCTGAAGCAAAACCCGAGCCCTCCTTTTCTTGCTTTGCCTGCTAGCACGTGCCTCGCACTGTCCACGGGAAGCACCGTGGTGGTTGCACTTCTGGTCCTTGGCTGGAAGAGGGGTGGAGGGTGGTGGAGGCAGCTGTTGAGCTTTTCAGCTTATGGGCAATTTGAACGGCAACTGGAAAAGCTTCCATCCTAACTAGCCATTCCACCCAAGTTCCCTATCCTGGCTCATCTGCACACCGATTCCTCAAGGATCTCTCCTGCAAGGGGCTTAGCGGCAAAGACAGATGGCTCCTTCCTACTCTGCCATGGCAGGGATTGATGCTGGAGCTTTTATAACCCACTGAGGGTAGCTCTCCCCTTCTGCCCATGGATATTAAAGGTCCAATTTTCCCTTCTATTTCCCATGCCTTTTAGAGTAAAAGAGAGAAAAGAAGTCTCCTTGCTGTGATGCAGAGTGATTGCTGCCATTTGACATTCACATTTATCTGCTTGGTCTTTTCATTATCTCCCTCCCATTTGTTTCTGCTCATTCTCAAGTGTCTGCTGATCCTCTCCCTTCCTCCGAGACTGGCTGTTGTTAAAACTCCTCTGCTTACCTGCTCTGTATATCTTGACTTATCTGCTTGGTTCACATCTCCGTGCATTGATTTTTCATACCCAGCTGCTAAATGAGCACTGTTTGCACCTTTTCCACAAGCGTCTTCTGCTTTGCTATTGCAAATTCCTCTGTACTCCAACTAAACCAGTGTAGCTTCTCATTACAAACAGCAAAGCCAGCAGGCTTCCGATTTTTCTTACTTCTGCCTGTGTACTGGTTGTTTTATTTCAGTTGAGAGGTCGCACCACCGCTGAGTCTTGCTAGAGATGTTTCCCTAACTTTGAGCCCAATTTATCAGACAGGATACATGGCTCGTTTTTCCCAGGTGCCCCAGACCAGGAATAGCCTCTGGCTGTTACATAGCTTTTCAACCAACTGTGTCAAGCAGCAGCAAAATCCTGCCTCCAGGAACATGTTCCCTTTCTTAGTTTCATTCTGTATTGTTACAATCTCAGTTAGTGTCTCAATTATGTATAGACAGGCACAGGCTGCAAATTCAGATCAGAAATTCATGGATGTTGGTATCCCAAGGGCTTGTCTGCCTCTCTACTTCTGTACCACGACAACTATATAAATATATAAGGGATAAGCGCCAAATACCTCTGTAGGAGAAATACCTTTGTAGGAGTATCACTGTGCCCACATTTGAGGGTTATCCCCTCCCAGTCAAAGCTGCTTGAGTAGTGCCAAATCCAGAAGCAGGCTGCCTCCAAAGTCAGCCTGTAAACCTAAGTGCTATGAAATTCAGCCCCCGGTACAGGCACACCCACCCACCGCTGAACTCCAGCTTCTGGGTTTTTTTCCATTTGTATCCACAGAGGTATCAATCCTACATTTCCTTTCCCTGAAATCAGTGCCGTCGCTGTTAACTTCGACATAAATCTTCAGCTTTAACTGGGCCTGCTATTTGGGGGAAGAGAGGGAATAATAAAACCGCAAGACGCGAAACACAGCTCGTGGTCTGCACAGAACTTCGGGAAGATTGTGCTGTGTTTTGGAACAAGGTGTGAAGGCGTTGTAAGTAAAATAAGAAGCGGCCAGAATCGATGCTGAAAATTTGGACCTCCCTGCTGGCCTGCTGCGTGTTTGCCACAGTTGGGTTTGGAAGTCTTTGGGGCTTTTGGCTTTTTGAAGTAGGAAAATGGTTTCATTGCCTTCTGCAAGTGAAGTACTTTTTTTTTTTTTTTTTTTTTTCAGAAGTGGGGGTGAATTTGGCTCACAGGAGGTGTCCTGTGCTTGTAACTGTGGGAACCTTATGGTGCTGGGGGTCTTCTGAAATAGGTTGCTCTGCCATGAGAATCCCTATATCTGCTCCCAGTCAAGACAGAAGCAGTGGGAGAACAGACTTTCCAAGAGTAGCTAGGAAGTCCGGCATCTGATATTCACACATGGATTCAGAAAGGCACTGACATGTGAAGTAAAAAATGAATCAAATCTTTAAAATATCAGGACAGGTCTGTAGAATATGAGACCAAAGAGGAATTGTTTTGTCCAGGCTTAGATTTTTGCCCGGTTCTGCCCTCGATGATTGCAGTGCAAGGCAAAGGGCAAGTCTCCGTGCCCAGGGCATGCAGCATGTTGTTTTCTTGGCTTTTGAGGGACAGCTCGTCCAACCAGGATCCTCTGAAAGGTTCTGCACCAGACAGTCCCTGGATAAAAAATCTCCTGTGTGGAGAAGTACGGTTGGAAACCCCACCAGAGGGCAGCGAAACCCCTGTGTGTGCAGGTGCCTGGGGGCCGCAGGGGTGGGAAAGGCTCCCCAGGAGGGAGTGGGAGTGGGGAGGTGGGAGTGGGAGTGGGTGAGCCTGCAGGGCTGCTCAACCCAGCACTGGTCTTCAGCTTTGCTGGCAGCATGCATATGTCGCTCTTAATCTTCCTTTTGCATCCCTGTTTTTGCAGTTGTCAGAGCGCCGTATTATGCAAATTGGAATTAAGCAATTAAGGCGATAATGTTTCCCTTGAAGAGTTTGACAAGGCAGAAGGAACACAGACTACTTTTCAGACAAGCTTTAGGTTGCATATTTACCTAAAAACAAAAGCAAGAAGGAGATGGACAGCTGCACACGCTCTTCTCAGCATTGGGACCAAGCCACCCTTCCTTCCCCACATGTCCCTCCTTCTTACTTGTCCCGTAACACCGTTGAGGTCGTGGGGCAGAGGGGCTGCTTGCTTGCCCCCCTCAGCTCAAGGGACTCAGAGGAAGGGGCTGCCACAGCCCTGTGATGAATTTGTATCTTAAACAGAAAGGCACTTAAACAGAAAGATGTAGCTCAGCACCATGCTGTGCCTGGGAGAAAGGGCTTTTGCCACTGACCCAGCAACTGCACTTCCACAGCTTTGCAGCGCTGGTGCGTGGGGATGAGGAGTGGCAATGCTGCTGTCGGTGCCCAGGGAGACAAAAGTTTGGAGCTGCTCTCTGTCGAGAGTTTTTTGACTTTGTGACTTTGCCAGCATCTTGTGTAAGTTTTTCCCACTGTCTCCACAGTTGAAAGTCCTCTTGTTCTAAAAAAGGGCTTTCCAATCTTGCTTCATTTAGACTGGCAGTGGGTCTGTGGAAGAGGGTTATGCTGTGGAACTGTTTTGCCTTGGCAGTGATTTTCGCACAAAGTCAAAGACGGGCTGAACTGAGGCTGTGGATCTCGATTGTCTTGGCACCCAAGGCACTGGGGAGCTGGGCTGACCTCTAGAGATTCACGCTGGTGGTGCTTCTGTACTTTCCTTCTGTTTAGCAGGTGTCATAGTGCCTTCAAAGCTGTTGGCAAGATGTAAAATTTGGGTTTGAACCAGTAATTATGCTCAGGATCGGACCCTGGGGTACAAATGTAGGATTCTGCAACACTGCATCATTTGAAATAAGCTTTACCCTGTGTTTTTTCACAGGTTTTGCTTTCTTTCCTGGGGAAGTGGTTGGTTCACCCCTGCTTTGATCTTTCTGAGCTTTTGACACAAGCTCAGCATTTTCTGCGTTTGCTACAGGCCCTGGGAGGGAAAGGAGTGGAGGATGGGGGGTCACTGAGCTGTTCCCAGCTGAGATGCAGAGGGCCTGATTCACCGCTGCTCCGTTACACCCAGAAAGTCACACTGGTGTAAAACGATGAATCAGAGGTGGTGACACAGGCTCCAGCGCTCTAAATAGTCAGCAGAAGTGGCAAGCCAAGTCCCGAGTGGCACTAATGACTGAAAGGGAGTTAAAAAAGTGTGTGGCTTAGCGGGGTGTATTCCCCAGTGCACACGGGCACACGGGCAGGCAGTACCGGAGGGAGGTAACTGGGCGAGCTGGCTGTGTAGCAGAGCGGTCTCGTACAGTGATGGATGGCAGTGCATGGGAGGATTTGGTTCAGCTTAAACCCTTTCCCAGGTTGTATGAGCTAAAATGAAGGCAGGCTCGCTCCGAGCAGATTGCTGGCAGGGGAGAGGGTGTTGTGGGGATGGATAACCCCCTTACCTTAAGCATGCTTCACCACCCGTTTTCAGAAAAAATGATTAGGCAGGCCCTTGTTCCAAGTTGGCAGGGCTGATCTTAAGCGAAGTTGCTAGGCAGGGCTGTAACGAGAGAATTCTGCCGGCCTGAGACCGCTCCTCGCTTATGTAAAGTCGCATTCATGTGGAAGCAAAGCTGTCCCTGCCAGCACCCCTGTCCAAAGCTGCTCTTTACGTCTCCATCTCGCCTGGTCACTTCCCAGCGAGGTCAGCTGAGCTTATTCTCAGTGGCAGTTGTTTGGCCTGAATTAGTGCTCAAGGAAGCATTGGCTCAATCGATCCAGATAACTCTATCTAGCCTTTGTTTAAATAAGGCCAAAAGTTCCCGCCAGCTCTACATCATTTATCTGCTGTGGGGTTCAGCAGCCAAGCTGTGTTTGTGGAAGCAGGAAAAACAAACAAAATGGAAGAAAAAAACCCCTCCAGAACAACTAAAGGTAAATGCCCATTTCTGCTTTCATTTAGGACAGCTAGAGGAAATATTTCACGGCCGCTGTCTAGCCTTGGTCCCCTTCATCCCTTCCCTTTGCTTGCCTTTAACTGCTCCCTGCGGCCACACTTAGTGGCTATTCCACATTGATTTGCCGTTTAACCAGCTTACTAAGCCCTGGTTTTGACTGCGACTGCTCTTTTCATCCTGCTAAGCTGAGGGCTGCACCACATTCCCCTCCCTCCCTCCCTCCTCGGAGAAGCTCTGGACGCTTTGTGGGATGTTTTAATGAGCTTGCATTTTTGTGAAAGGCCAGATCTGATCGTGACTTGAATGGCAGCTGCCAAACAGGCAGAGCTTTTACTTTCAAACTCAGCAAGAAAATGGCTTTGCCTCCCATCAGGGCAGCTTGTGTACTTCAGAGGCTCAGTCATTATAAGCAATTTCTATTAAGAGCTGAGTACCTTTCGTGTTCCTTGGGAGCAAAGGATGCTCTCGGGGTCTGCTCAGCACCATTGAGAATTGTGCCTTCTGTGTATTTTGAACTAGCATCAGCAGAGATTAGACAAGCGTGCAGGGAAGAAGTGACTCCAGTGGCAGTCCCTGAAGGCTTTTTTGTTCTTGTTCTTTCTGCTGGTTTGCTAGGTATTCCCCCTCCCTTATTAATATATTTATCTCACAGAAGCTGCATTTTGTACTCTCCTGCAAAGCATTTTCCATTTTCTCTATGCCTGGCAGACCTTCTCTGAGTGCTGGGCTTCCCACCATGGACTTTAAGCATTCAAAGGGTAAACACCATGAAGGACAGGAGTTTGTTACAGGAGGTGCCAGGCTGTGTAATTGGAAGACATGAAGTGTCATTACAGAAAGAAGATATGCTGAAGTGCCCTGGTGATGAGATTGGCCTAAGCCCTGGTGGCGGAGCAGGTCTCCAAGAGGAGGGAGAGAGTTCTCTTTTCACAACTGAAGACAAGTCAGTGGATGTGATGTGACAGGGGAACCTAGTGAAAGGTGGGATTTTTTCTGTCTCAGAGTACAGGGAAACTCAGTCCAGTCCTTCTGTAACTTCCACGGTGCCTAGGCACTCACAAAGGTGAATTTGGGTGTAGTACGCGCTCCTGGTGTACACCAGAACTTAGTCCAGCAAACAGCTTTGGGAGACAGCAGTATCACGGAATGCTCCCAAGTATCACTGTTGTCCTGTCAAGGTCAAAGGAGAAGCCCAATGAACCCTCTGACTTCCAAACAGCAGAGGATGATTAGGATGTTGTGCTGCAGCCCAGAAGGAGAGATTTCTTCTCCTTCACCCCATGCCCCAAGTCCCACAGCTGAACCTGCAGCTTGTGGCTGCCGCAGCTTGCGAAGTGACAGGAAATCAGGGAGCTGAGGGGATCAGGGCAGCAAAGCCTGCAAAGTTCATCCTCTGCCTTTTTAGTGTGTTGTTGGTAGTGCTTTCAGAGAACTCACAGGGGCTGGAGATCTGCAGTAAGGATAACGTGCACGTGCAGAGGTATTTCCTGCACAAGATGTTTTACAACGTCCTGTGCATTGGAAAGGGTTGGAGTGGCAGGGAAGTCAGTTAAGCTACAAGAGACATCTTCAGTACCGAAGATGGTACTGAAAACACGAGAGAAGCGCTGTAAGATGAGAAGGGCACTTTGTGCTACCTTCATATCACACATCAGCATAAAGCAAGTTGAGAACAAACCTTGACCTACAACTTTAGGAAATTGTGGTTTGTCACAATTGCCCGAAACTGTTGAGCACTTGACCCCCACTGCAGGCAGGAGGAGACTGTGTTAACACTGCTCTGTCTGGAGCGTGCCCACCAGAATCCCTGGGACAGGCAATGTGGTCTAGCTAGCTACAACTAAATGCATCTAAAGCTCATTGAGCTTGAAAGTGGCTGGCAGGTGGGGGAACACTCGAGGAAAGTATCATGCGTGGTTCCCTTTCTAGGCTTCCCTTGGCATCAGCTTGTGGTCGATGTGGGAGGCAAGACACAAGGCTACACAGGCGGTTTGTTTAACCTGTACAACAGCTTTTCTGTTCTGTGCTATGTCAGGCTTTGTCTCCATGGCCCCCTGGGAAGCAAATGGATCTTTGATCCTCATTCACATTAACGTGGATGTCATCAATGCCTTTTTTTTTTTTTCCTCCCCCCCCAAGGATAAAGCAATTTCCAATCACATTGGAAACGATTGAAGCCTGATATTTACAACCTGACTTTTGTCTCTCATGACGTGGGCCACACCAGTGTCCTATTCCATGCACAATCATTTATCCACATAAGGCGGTAAAATACAGAAAGCATCACTTTCACACGCTTTTTTCACTTGGCCACAGTAACTGATGATACTGAGAAACTTAAGTTTTTGGTTCCTCACCTTTGATGTTTGCACCTAGTCTCTGACTACAGCTTCATCTAATCAGGCGATAGAGGAAATCTCTCCAGCCCATTTCTCACCTTGTACAAAGTATTTACATCACCCTCTGATCCATTTTATCACTACACCTGAAAACTTTTAGGCCCTTGTTCTTACCGTGTCACTGGAATAGGGCGGGTCGTGCTGCTACTCCTGTTTTGCAAGGAAGCAGCCAGAGCACAGGAGCCTCCGTAACCTGGTCCAAGCTCTTATACAAAGTCAGTAGCAGAGCTGAGCCCTCCCTATGTTCGTGTTTCTCTCCTGATCAAAATCCAGGGCCCCTACAGCCAGCAGCCGCTGAAGTATGCCTGCTTTCCACAGTTCCTCTAGCACAAAACATTTGAACCCATGCGTCAGGAAAGTAGAGTGGCCCCATTTATTTCCATTAAAATGGAAGCACACACTGTTTATCTCCCTCTGGGAACAAGCCGAGAAGAGTTTTAGTGTCAGGGAAAATAGTAATAGTGGTAGTAATAATAATAATAACAACAACAATAATAATAAGAAACCCCCCTACATGTCAACTCCACATTTTCTGGGGCCTGGTTAAGTTCTCTGGAGCGTAGCACTCCATCATTTTTCTCAGCAGGGTATAATTACTCATAACTTGAAGGTTTTATCTCTGGGCTTCCTGTACTAAAAAGGAGAGGGGAGGTAAATCTTGCATTCCACAGGAGTATAGATGTTTAATTAAGTATCACATTTAATTGTTCCAGACTCCTGCTTGACAGTCACTGAATTTTGAAAATTTTGTCTCCCCTCCTGTTTTTTTAAATCAGAATTGAAAAGATTCCCACATGTAAATGGTATCCATTCTGTGTCTCCCTCTGTGCCTTGGAGCGACCTGTGATCCAGGACTGGTACCCAGGTCCTGTTGGCATGCATTTGCATGCCTCTGGTATACTCTGCATTTCCAATCCAATCTCAGGGATGGAACGGATGGGGGACAACACGGCAGACACAACACAGCACACGTCCCTCCTGTCATCTTAAGTCCATCCTGATTTGTGCTTCCTCTGTGGCATCTGTAGTTGGGTCTCTTCTCTTTCTTTTCTCCTGTTCCTTTAGGGCTGGGGAAAAAAGGGCAAACTGCATCTTGGAATAAGAAATGTTCTGGGCCTTTCTTATACCTCCTTTTATCCAAAGATCTCAAATCTCTTGCACCTTCAAAGAATTGGTAATACAAGTCTTGCTTTCCCCCTGTGAGGCTGACCAGTTTTGTTATTGCTGTAGTGAAATTAGCAGTCTCTTTGAAGTCTACTTAGTCTGCTTTAGGACTGGGAGACCTTGCATACAGACCCTGAGCAACACAACCCAGGAACTAGAAAACCAGAGAGACTGGCCAAAGCCCAGTAGCCTCAAGACAGAATCTGCCAGGCCATTGATTGCGCCCCAGTTGTTCCCATCTGTGCTGCTAGCGAGTTGCAATTCCCTGCGCTATCGGAGAGACACAGCTGTGGTTAAAAGTGGTTCACCCAGAGGTCTGACGTTGACAGAAGGACCTGCCTTGTGTGTGCTAACCGTATTGTCTTCACCAGTCCCCATCACAAGAGCTCCTCTGGAGAGGGAGGAGCTGGAGTTGCCCATGGATCTCGTTGCAACATGACCACCTCAGCCACGTGTCGTGTGCTCCCTGTCTCCCCGTACGAGGGCTCTGTGGCCTTGAGACCTCACAGGAATATTACTGGGGACAGAGGTCAGCTAAGCCCCTGGCTGGCGGAGGGGGACATTTGGATTCTGCCTTGTGATCTTGAAAGGTTGATCTCTGGAAGGGGGAGGGAAGGTAACTCCCAACTCTGCTTGCCAACGAGCGGTGAGACATCACGGCTTGGTCTCTGCTATGGTCTGAACTCCTCGTTTGGACACCACCAGCACCAGAGCACGCTGGTGAGTTAGGCTGTGTGACCTCTGCAGCTGCAGTGAGGCATGAAGGCTGCTGGTGGAAATCAGGTCTATGTAAAACTTTCCTGTTGGACCAAGCCCTAGAGGCTTCAAAGGAGGCAGGCCTGACATTTACATGCACTAGGTAGAAAGATCACAGCTAATAAGCTGTGTGTGTGTGTGAGACAATGAGAACTGAGTCACTCCCGCTGAATCTCATCACAAGCAGTACCCAACAGCAGTTCCTCCACTGGAGTTGTTTCCTGGGGCTGTCAAAACTGACAGAAAGAGAAGAACGTGGTGATTTGGTTTCCTTGTCTTTCTGCTCCTCTCGAGGATGAAAGGCAGTTCTGGGTTGCTTTCCCTCTACCTCCCTCTCTCCTGCAACTTCTACATGACAGCACAGCAACTTTTCTGTGCTGCATCTATCCTACCTGGGCGCCAAAATCCTCTGGAGGCTAGGCTCCTGTTGCCTGTGGTTGAGTTTCCATGCCTTGTGTGTAGCTCTGGGACACCAAGATGAACCAACTGACTGGAATAAGGTGCATTTTAGTTTCGTTGGAGGGTCACAGTGGCAGGTGCCACCATGGCTTGCTGAAGCACAGGCTCCACTGTCCGCAGCAGGGCAGAGGGAGACTTTGTAGTGCCACGGCCACAGCAGCCCTCCAGTTCAAATGTGAGGTGGGACCTGTGGGAGGGGACCACAACAGGAGAGGCATGATAGGAAAGCAAGGGGAGGTGAAAGAGAGACAACAGTTTAAAAAAAAAAAAAAAAAAAAAGGAAGGATAGTGACATGAAGACTTTACTCCTCATTTATAAAAGGCTTCATCTATCAGCTAGATTGCCTTAATGTGTCTCCTAACAAGGTTCCCCCAACACACAGCCCCCCTTTCCCTTGGTTTCCTCCTTTGATACTGTCACATGTTCTTCATTTTCCAGCACGTTGCATTCATTCTTTGCCTTTAAACTCCAAGGATTAAAGCAACTGGGTAAAATAAATAAATAAATGAAATTAAAAGAGCTGACATTTCATGCTGTTGTTGGCAGCCTTTGATTTTCTTCCAGAACAAGATCATTACTTTTCTCTCCAGCTTTGAGAAAAAGAGATGGACAGACTCCTCATCTTATAAATTCATTTTTATCACTTGTGGGCTGTGGTAGGTGTGGGGTGAAGTTGAAGAAAGAGAGACTTGTGTCTGCAGTGTAGGGCACTGTGAATGACTGTAAGCTTAGAGCAAGGTAGTACCAAAGCTGGTCCTGCGCAAGAAATGTCTTTCAGCTGAGTTGTTCATAGAAGCCCCAGGACAACAGCTTCATGGTCTGGGCTGAAGCTTAGAGGGTGCTACCAGGTAGTAACAGTGAGGACTGGGATCATCCTGATCATGAGCAACCTCAGCTGTGAAGCTTTGAGTCCAAGACAAGAATTTCACAAGCCTTCAGGAGGAGGCAGGATGGTCCCTAGGATTCTTGGCTCAATCCACTGTTACAGGCATGGAGCACGAAGAGCTGATTTACAAAATTTGGCACTGGATCTGTGTCTGTGCAAGTTTAGAAGTCTCCAGGCCCAGGAGTTTTGCTGACAAAAGGTTACATTCATCCGGGAGCACTTCCTAGGTTTGAAGTTAAACTCAAGTTTGCCGAGTCTTCGCCTGTTCAGAGCAGACTGAGCTGCAGCTCCACATGCACAACTGCAGTTGGGATCAGTGAACCTGCCATGGGCTCTTTGGGAACCCACTAGGGGCACGTTTCCCACTATGAAATTGGAGGATATGTGGCTGTTCAGATCCAGTCTTGTTTGGGCTCTGAGCGTATCATAAATCTCTGGCACAGGGTGATGCTTTGCTGTGCAAACGAAGTCCAAGGAGAGCCTGGAGCAAAGAAAACGTGTTTGCACTCTCAGTTCCAGCCTGACTGAATCACAGAGTGGCTATAAATAAGGAGAAGGAAACTGCTGCAAGGAAGCTGATTACGTGAAATTGTCCATTCCCTTCATTTCCTTTCTCCAGGATGGTTCAGTGCATCATCTGTATGTTTCTGACAGGACAATCTTGGTACATCCTAATGCAGAGCCTCTTATGGCTGTGGTCATATCATTGTTTTCTCAACTGCCCCACAGTTGCTATGCAATATTGCTGAGAGGGTTTCTGGAGCTATCTCCTAATATAAACCCCTGTATTAGAGTATTAGAAGTTCTGGGCAGGAGGCAGCACCAGCTGAAGCAAAAGGGATGTCAAGATCTGCTTCAAGCTAACTGGTGCAAATGAGACATATGGGACGCTGACGTAACTGTGGTGCTCGATGCAAAAGGCTCTGTGCACGTCCTACAGATGCTAAGCATGTCACACAATGCATTAGTCAACTCTGTCTTGTGTGCTCTTGGTCCTCCCCTTCTGAGGGCAATGAAATTCCTCTTGTCAGGACCAATTATCTCAGTGAGTGTGTTGATGTGGAAGCGGCTCCAAGCCCATGGTGTCTTAGAAAAGGAACTCGAAGACAAGGCAGGTATTCAAGGTCACCTCCTGAAGGGCCAGAATTGAATGAACACGGTGCAGCAGTCTGTGGCTCTCCACCAAGTGTGTTGCCTTTTCCAGCCAATGGGACAAACAAGACCTACGTGTCTGTTTGGCATGCTGGAAGTTAACGGCAATGTTCCCGGCCACCCTGGCTGCACAGCTGTACCAAAACATGAATCTGGTTTCCCAGCAATTGTCCAAATGGAGCATCCCCGTGGTGAGCTCAGTCGTGGCTGGAGAAACAAATGTGGGACACGTCTCTTGGCTTCAGCTGCCTCCGAACTCACATGTACTGTGCAGCTGTTGCCTTAACCAGGTACAGAGACTTAATTAGGTTAGAGTGACCTCCAGAAGTATAGCATTTAAGAGCAAAGTTGCAGCGCAAAGCATTCTGGGTACTGTAGAGGAATGAAGCTGGGTTAATTAGCATTGATAATATACAGCTGTGGGCTGGCTTCAGGGGCGGTGGGTTGGCCGATGTAGACAAGGTGCTGGTGTGGCTGGTTCTGTGAAGAGATTGGGCAGCCAATGAAGAGAGAGGAGGAAGAAGCAGAAAGTAGTGAGAGAGAACGTGCACCCTGGATGAGGAGAGACAAGGAGAGGGCAGCAGAGGGACTGGCATGAAGAGTATGCTGGTATGCGATGGTAAAAGACCTTGCTGCAGCTGGCTAGTTTAGAGAATAACAATTCAGTCCTGATGTTCTGCATTGCTGTCAGAATTTGCACATTTTGGAGCTCTGTCACTCTTCCCCATCCTCTTTCCTCTTCCTCCCCCCATAAAATAAACAATCAACTTTCTTCGTGTGCTGGAAATATTCAAGGGGAAGGATGTTTTCAGAACTTATGCCCATGAGCGAACAGGTTAGCTTCTGCTTCACTGCAGCATTTTATGGGGAAAAGATCAGAAAAAAATTCCTTCTGGATGGTCATAGTTTCCCTGTCACACCACCACAAACACTTGCCATTCCTCACTCCTGTGCAACTCACACCATGGAGACCCTAAGTTCCACACATTACCCTCACCTGCTTTCACTTCTGCTGGTGGTGATGGGAACAGCCCTACCTGAATTTCGTGACCTTCTGGACCTGCCCATGTGCATCTTCCCAACCCTACCCCTGAGCACAGCCAGCTGCACCCACTCAGCGTGCTTATATTGCTGCCATTCCCCCACCCGCATTTACTTGCTAGTGCTCTGCCGAAGTCACACACACTGTCTTCTCCCCTTCCCCAGTGTTTATTTCTGTGCACACAAGATGGCCATCCCTGGGGACTTTGTTCTGCATTTGCCTCTGCAGTGATCACAAGCAAATAGAGGAGGAGATGGCGAATACTAACCTGCAGCTATTAAAGTGAGCTGTTCCTACAAGGCGCTGCATGGCAGCAGCTGCAGAGAGAGGTAGTTCTGGTGTCCTCCCTGTCACCTTTCTGAGAAGCCCGCCCCCCCCAAGTTGTCACACAGAGGTGTGAGCCATTCACAGAGGTCATGCTGCAGGGAAAAGGAGGGGGCTTCTGCTTGGGCAGAGCTTTTTTAACACCTGAGAACGTACTGGTCCACTCTAGTATTGGAGATGCTGGGCAAGAGCCTCAGAGTTTAATTAAACCCAGGTAGCTCCCATCCCAGCTCGTCCAGGCGGTGGGATGATGAGCTAGCTGGCTGGGACACAGGCTTAAACAAGGAGAAAGGCTCCAAGAGAGGAATAGCAGTTGCTCTTGTGTTTGACACCAAAATTGCCCTGAACCTACAGTAAGTGAAACGAATCTGACTTGCTCGCTGCCCCAGGATTATCACCCTCAATGGTGTTTTCTTCTCCTTCTGGGCCTAAGTGCAGCCCCCCTCCCCCGTCCCCACCCCGTCCCACACTGCTCTTCTGTTCCCTAAAGCGCCCCATCAGAGCTCTGGGTTCAGTCATGAGCTGTGCAAGTGTGGAGATGTGCTGCTGACTCGTTTGCTGACTAGAGCAGGTGAAGCTTAATAACCTCCAAGGCCAGAGAAGCAGCAGTGCAACACCAGGAAAGCAACAGAGGAATAAAGAGGAAGACAGATGTGATGGCAGAGTGCTATAAATCAGCAACTCAAGGAGGAACCACAGGCAGACAGAAGAGTAAGGTTCTTCTCTTGACTTCTTCTAGCTGTGGAAACACAACAAACTCGTCTTCTTGCAGCTTCTGCGCTGAGGTTTGTGGTCTTTCTCATTTCCCCTGCTGTTGGAGGTTGGCTCCTGAGCACGTATCATTCATTTCTGAAGCCTCGGGCTGGACAGGAGATGAAGCATCAGTCCAAGGCAGCAGTGGCACATATAACTCCAAGTGGCTTGCTCAGCAGTCCCCGTATCACATTTAAATGTGTTTCATCCTGACCAGAAATAGACCAGCAATGCCAAAGACAGAGTTCATTTCATTACCCATGAAGACAACAGCCAGCCAGCATCCTCCCTGTGCTGCTTTGCCTGCACTGCTCTGCTTTAACATGAGAAGAGGGTCCAGACTCTACAGCCTGTCTGATTAGTGGCTTCCCCAGTGAAACTGCCGGTCTAGCAGGCTTCTGGGTCTGCAGGACGGACACTTCTCCATTTAGACACTGGCTGATACCCTCAGGGTGTTTCCTGTGAGTTGGTAGGCAGGTCTCACAGGGACACTGGAGTCTCAGTCATCCATGGCTGAGACCACTGTAATTCTTCTCTGTCAGGGTTCCTTTGGAGAACCGGTACTTGTATATATGGTGCCATAGGGGTGGTTCAGCCTCTTAGTAGCAGGGCAATTGCGTAGCTCAGACTGTATGAAGAACACTGAGATTCCAAAGCAGTTTTTGAAGTTAGAAAGCAGGTGATGTGTCCCAAAACTTGTTTTGTGCCTTGCAGCACAGAACGAACATCCTTGAGTAGACATTCTCAAGGGAGGTGATTATACTGCCAGCCTGAGACCTGGGACATCTGAATTAATTTTCATGCTCTTAAAAGCTTCCTGTGTGCACTGGGGCCTTGCTCAGATGCCCACCTGCCCAGGCATCTGAGACAGGCTTAGCCAGGGGAGGATTTATACCAGACACTGGCTTCCTACTCAGCTTTAGATAACAAGTGACCTCGGTCCCTTCAGCTGGGAAGAAAGCAAATGCCTAAGCCAGGTGCGTGCAGGCAGTAGGGCAGTCAGCACCGTCTCTTTGCTTCAGCACCCTGGTGTAGCCTCTTCGTGCATGATCCACGAGCATTAATTAATTATCCCCTGTTCTGTAGTTTGCCAGTTTTACTTTCTACAAGTCAGGTGCAAAGTGGTACGAACTCTACTTGATGTTTGATGGATGCAGTAATGTCTTGTTTGGGGTGGGGATTATGGCATGAGGTGTGATCTTCCAGTACGTGCTCCAAAAGTGAGAACTTGCAAGCAGGGCCTGGGGTAAGAGTCTTCTCTCAGCAGGATGATAACATCCCTTGGCCCGTGCCCGCAGGCTCACTGGCAGCTCCATTTTAGAATACGCCGCTTTGCCTCTTTCTCTTCAAAGACTGGACGTTTGTTGTGTCGGCTCCAGTGGGAGTGATGCTACTTGGTGAGGCTGGATCACCAGAGTCAGGGTGACGCACGGATGGATTCAGGACAGTCACTGTGTCCTTACAAGCCACCACTGACCCTCTAGCCCAGTGTTAAAGAAGCCTGAAATATTAGTTACCAATCTAATTTGTCAGGGCCAGGTTCTGCTGTTGTTACAGCGTGCAGCACCTGATACCAGGGGAGGTTCTCACTCAGAGGTGATGATGGTGAGAAGAAGAAGGATATGAGAAAAGCAGAGGACTGTCAGAGCATTGTCACTGTGTGAGAAGCAATTTGTTTGTAAGCAGCTTCAGATTTTCTTCCACTGTTTCAGGGCTTGATAAGTGCTCACTAAAAAGAGTAATTTTTAGGCCTCCAGCTGTTCTTTACAAAATGTTTGCTTCAGTGAATCATTACTTGCTCAGTATTTGCACTCTTTTATTGGTTAACTGAATATCATACTAATTGCTGTCTTTCTCAACTGGGTAACTAAAATATTGATCAGATATTTTTTCAAATTAAGTTGTTGGGATGTTTTTTTCCCTCTGAAACACTGGTATGTCAAAATGGAAACATTTTACAGCAACATGCGTTTGTGTATGCAGTGATCTTCAGCTTTTCAGCCTCAATATTTAAATTTCTGGTCAAAAGGCGAGAGAGACATGGCCAAAATAGCCAGTGACTTAATGGGTGGGAGTCTTGTTTGAGGCGTAGAAAACTCTGGCCAAACCCTTGTATGGAAGTCAGGCTAAGACTTGTGCCTGTATCTTGCCTGTACCAATCAACTTAATGATAAGGCTGGTATCTGCTCAGGAGTGGCTCTTTCATGCAAAAAAGAGGACGTTTAGAAGACTGTAATAAAACATGGGAACAAATTCCAGAAATTCAAAATTTAGCATGCACTGGAATTAATTTATTTTAAATTTTTTTGGCCAGTCCTATGAATAACAAATAGCTTGCTGTCTGGTATGAAGCAGCCTTCATGTTACAAAGCATAAAACCTTGGCAGTTCACAAATTTTCACTGACACCCAGAATGTTGTCAAATCCTCACAGGTAACAAGTGCTGTGGGAGCATGAATCACAGCTATTCAATGTGAGCTCGTTTATTTTTGTAACTGCTAACAATTTTCTTCTAGTGTTCTGTTCATCTAATGCTAGCAGATACAATGTTATCCCCCAAAGTAGAAGCCCTTGCCAATTGCAGTTGTGCCCAGATCTCAGAAAGCTTCCCAAAAGGATGATGATGATGTCATTAATGTTTGTCTTTTGCTTATATTCTCTTTGTGTCTTCTCTTTGATGCTTTTGGTTCTCAACCTGAACCACCGTTGGTAATTATGTTGGTAATTATGTGCTGATTGGCTGATGGTCACGTTCTGCAGTCTGTGTATCCATCGTACACAGGTGGATACGTTTGGAAGTAATTTTGAATACTTCCTAACAGCAAAAAAAAAGCCACCCAAATACCAACCTTAAAATGAATAATAATAATAATTATTTTTTTTTAATGGCTAATTCCACAGAATCTGTTGTTGTCAAGTGTAGTTACAAACTGCAACCTCAGATACTAAGAGATAATCTTTTGGGTCTTAATAAAAAAAAAAAATATTCTTCAGACAGCTGTCCAACTCTGGGAAATAAATGGGAACAATTTGATTTTAGCCATGACAATGCACAATCTGGCATTTTTTGAATCTGAGAAACTTGGACTCTGGAAATTAAACTGTCAGTGCTGGAAAGTATGGGACTGTGAGGACCAAGAAGTGTTTAATCAGTGTGTTAGGCTCATTCTTGAAAGGGGCAGGAAACAGATTGTCCTGGAAGGACAAAACTCTCCAAAACGTAATTGCAGTGTAAGGACAGGGGAAGGTGGGTGCGTGAGGGACAAGAACTGGACAGACAGATGGAGGGCAGTGAAGAAGAAAAAAAGAAGTTTGCTTTTTCTACCTAGTAATACATGCAGGAGAGAAAAGTCTTGCTTCCTCTAAATCCTTTCCACACAATTGTCGTTAAACTGAACCCATAACTTCAGGAACAGAGCAGAAGCTGCTGGCTCAGGCAACGTTCACAACAAGGTGCCAGGGCTCCAAACGTGGAGTTGCATAGTTCCTTGTGTGGACAAGGGGTTGGAAGCACCAGCGTGGGGTGCAAGGGCAGCAGTGGCATCACACTATTAAATTTCCTTACACAGACAACCGTTAGCGCTCTGTCCTTATTTCAGTACTGATGCGTGCCCTGACTCCACACTGTTACTGAAGGCAGAATGTGGGGCCTTTACTTCATTGTTGTTGTCCCTGATCCCAGCAGTACCCCTGCACAAGCTGCAACTGTATCGTTCCTCCAAGCTTTACTGTAGCATCATCTTGGACAGGAATGGTTGCTCTGTTCTCGGAGACAGTGATTGCATCTGCTGTCTACTATGATTCACAACATTTCCAATGAGCTGAAACCAAGCAGTTTCTCTGTAGAGATGTTTTGCTGTTACAAACCCTATGTGCCTGTAAGTTTTTTCCATTTCTATTCTCTCTGACCCTAACCCCAATGCTTCCCTTCAGTCTTGCCTCAAACAGCATAGTAGAGCACAGATTAAGACACCTGTGACTAGAACATCACGTTGTTATGGGGTCTGGATAGGGATGTGGTTTTCTGTCATTCTGCCCTGTTTTATATGATGTCTTTAAGGTTTGGTGAATTTGAAGATATCAGGATGAATTGAAGGGGGGGAGGGGGGCAGCGCTCTTTGCCCATGGCCGGTTTACATGCAAGTAAAACCAAGTGATGCCCATGTTTTTTGCATGCTCAATTATGTGCTGCCTCCCCACAGTTTGTTAGCTGTCAACTGTGATCTAGGGGGAGTGTCACAAACTGGTCACTCCCAAACGGTGCAAACTGCAAATTTGTGTATGAATGTAGCTCCCTGCATGCGTGTCTGATCAGCATCCGTAATTGATGTCAGGGAGATTGTTTATGGTGCTGGGATGAGGAGCCCCAGTTTGAGGTCTGAATGCATGACTCTGCTGTGACTTTGCTTTCAGCTCTCCTATTGTTTGCTTTATTTGTAAAGCCCTTTTCCCTCATCCTCTCCATCCCTGTCTCTCTGTTTGTAGAGAAAATAGGCAGAACTGACATGTAAAGGTGCCCTCAGAGCCAATTTGCAGCAACTGGTAAAGATCATGCTGTATCCATCTAAAAATGCCTACCCATAGGGAGCTGCCTCTGAAGCTGAATGTAGGAGAGTGTTTTAAAGAGGTAGCTAAAGCAGGAAAAGAAGCTGTTTTAAAGTAGAGAGGGGCAGATCAGTTCAGAAACAGCAAGGCTGTCCTCAGCCCCTCACCTAAGCCTTCTCTGAGACCTGCGAGTCTGATTATTTTTTTTTTAATTTCCATACAATTTTGCACTCCTTGGTTTTAACTCAAAGAGCAGAAGCACTAAAGTCCTGCTAGACACCCTGTATTAGCAACTCCTTTGTAACCACAGAGAGAGGCACGAACTGAAAGCTCTAGCCTGTGCCTTTACAGATGCAAATCCCTTGGCATTTGGATCTCCTATTTGCAGGTCAGTGGGCTGGCACTTTGGGTTTTTTTTTTTTTTGTTTTGGTTTGGTTGTAAAGCTAAGAGCTTTGTAAAGCTTTGTAAAGCTAAGAGCTATCTGCAAAGTTTGGCACTAGATTTTGGCCAAAAATAAGATTATTCTTTTTGCCTTATCTACTTAGCCAAACTAATTTGGAGTTTTGTTGGTTACGCCAGCTGGAAAAAGAAACTGGCAGTGAAGTCAGGTTTCTTTGACAAGGTCTGTTTGTTCACAAGAACGTATGAAGTCTTGCTTTCTGGTGTACAGAAAGAGTCAGAGCTGGTTTCTTCATCCACTGCTCCAGCTGGGTTGCAGTCAGCACCCCGCTGCAAGAAACCCTCTCCCTGGGGTCCCATCTGCTGGGTCATCTCCATTGCTCCTCGGTCTCCCCTCTCTGTTAGCTTCAGCATGCTGTCACGTTTTCTACACTCACTGTTTGGTTCCCATTTGCATATTTAGCAAGGTTTCCTTAGCAATTCCAGGCTCATGCTCACTCTAACTACTGTGATGACAGTCTCAAGTAGCTTTTGCAGGAGCAATTAAGCCTATGAGTTTCAGAAGGTTTAACTTGTGTATCTCCAGCCTTTGGGGCAGTTCAAGTTCATATTGTAGATCGCCCCTGATAAACATCAAGCAGGCAAGGCATCTGCAATCTCGTGGCTTTATGGTGCGAGGCTCTATCAGTTGTTTAGCAAGCAGTGCGCACCTTCAAGTCATCTGTAAGGTTTTTGTTGCTAAGAAAAATGTTCTGATTCTCTCTTCCTTCTGCAGGCTTATTGTCTCCCTCTCTCCCTTGCCCCTTATGTATAAATGTTGTAAAGCTATCTTTAGCTGAGCTACTGGTTAATCCAGCATTAATCGACCTCCCTAATTGTACTTTGCTATTTTCTCTCCCTTTATCCTTAAATTGGTCTACTGGGCAGGGGGTCTGGAGGGCAAACACATTCATTATGTTACCAGCAAACAAGATATGAATCGCACTGCAGGGGACAAAATTAAATTTACAGTCTCCCCTTGCAGATGTCATAAACTATTGATTTAAAACAAGAGGGGACACAGCAGCAGAGCCAGCATATTGGCTACATTGCGTTGTTCTCCCAGTGTTCTGCCAGGGATGCTTGCAGCCAATCCCTTGTGGCTTGCTAGCAAGGAGTGCTGGTCCCCCTGGGGCCATGCAGAGCAATGGAAAGGCAAGAGGGAAAGGTTGGGTGTAGTTTGATTGGTAGGTCCATGGCTGCGTTGTTTAGGGCTGTCTTCTTACAGATCTTAAAGACCTCTCTTTCACACCGTTGCATTCTGTGGACAGGGACCATATCCAAAACATACCTTTCATTATCCCACGTGTTGTCCACGCTCAACTTTCCCTGCCCATTTTAGGGGTTTTAGAAGTGGCATCTTCAGATGTTTCAAGTACCACTCCAACTCTGACTACGTTTCCTTTGCCATGTTGGACACGGCATTTTGCTCCTCTCAAGCCTTCTGCTTCCCCCCCCCCCCCCCGCCCCCCCCTCATTATTTGCTTGTGGGAGGGATCGTTCTTTCCATACGTGCAGAGCCTAGCATGATGAGGACCTCTTTAGGGATCCCATGTGGGTATCCATCTCCCAGTGACAATGGAAGGAAGGGATTCTAGACACAGGCCATTGAGCTTGGTGTCAGTGCTAGCCCTGTATGCTGTGCCGAAGAGATGAGCTAATGGCTGCAAGCTCCACCAAGCCGCATAGTGCCTTTGTAGGGCTCAGCTAGAGTGAGGCCTAGCAACTGGCGAGTTGCTAAAGCACAGCATTTGGCTCTGTGCCCTCTTCCCTTTTCATACCATCTCAACGAGGCTGAAACCACTCATGTGGTAGGAAGCCAGGAAGAGACATATAGTCCAGTCGCACAAGAGGAATGTCCTACTCATGGTGGTGGTTGTCAACAGTGGACCCCACGCTGTGCCCCTCCACTGCTGCTGGGAATGGTTTGAATGGCAGGAGCAGGCATGGGGCCAAACGTGAACTTGATGCTTGGTGAAACATCATCTATTACATGTTTAATGATGTTAGAGAAGAATTTAGTCCCTCCTGTGCTGGCAGCCAGTTCTCATTACCCGTTAATTGGACCTAGATGCAGTCGCTGTTGAAATCCATTGTCAGGAGCCAGTTGTTACATTCGTGTAGGTGAGCCGCTTATATCCCCAGCCTGCATGAGAGGGTCAAAGGCTGAAACTACGTAAAACATTTTCCCCTTCCCATTCTTTTCTGGGAACAGCTCTGGTTAAGGTGCACCCTGGCAAGAGGAATATGGATGCTGATGGGGGATAAAACCTGTGCGTTGTCCAGACAGCACAGGGGTTTCAGCTTCTCTGTACCGCAGAAAGCTTGTCACTGCTCTCTGACACCTGCTAGAAAGGTGGAAAGAACTGGGTGGAGAAGTCTTCCCTTGCCTCCCTGGGCCTTCTCTGAGCTGCAGGGAGTATGTCTGTGTCCCCATGGAGAATGAGATGCAAGATTCGGCATACTACCCACTGTGGGACCTAATCCAACAAGTGGTCACAGATAAGCATTGGCTGCTGAGATCTGATGTGAAAAGCTGTGCGGAGAGAGCTGTCTGCAGTAAGGAACTTTTATTAGCTCCAGGATATTGACTACGTACGCTCAAGATGTCTTCTCTCATCTTATCTATCGCTTAACTGTGTGCCTACCCACTGACCCCTCTCTTCCAGCTTGTTCCTTTAATCAGCTTGGGGATGTGGGAGAATATTTTGTCAGAGAATATTTCTGACTGCCAAACTCAGTTTATTTGTGTCTCTTTGCAAAACAGACCCCAAGAGGTGAAATGCCGTAATCGCTTGCATTTCTGATTCCCCAGATCACTTGTCTCTAAATAACTATGATGTGCTTTGAGGACTGGGTACGAATTTAATGATGTTATCACAATTAACCTGCCATCTTTTTATTTTACATTTTTTCTTTTTTTTTTTCTTTTTTTTTTTTTTTGCAACTACAGAATTAGCTAAATTTTGAGCTGAAGGCTTTGTTGTCAACAACTTTATCTGCTATTTGCCAACTCACTACAGAAACCTTACTAGCCCATAAAATCAGAAGGCACAAAAGATTTTAAAACTTGAAGACATCTTTATTTGCAGACTCTCTCCTGTTCATTTTCATACCAGTCTTGTGCACTCGGTATCATCTTACTAAAATTAGCCACTGCTGCAGCAGCCTCACCTACCTCAGACCTCGTGAAGCCCATCAGCTCTTCACATATTGGATCACGTAGTGGAAGGGGAGCGGGGTACTCCTGTGGATGTGGAGTTTCCTTTACTGGTGGTGTTTAAGAGCAGGTTAGGAAAAGCTCATCCCTGGGATCAGTTATGCAGAGTTGGTTCTGTTGTAGAGCTGAGGGGTACATTTGATGGCACCCTACAGTCCTTTCAGTTCCTGTTTTCTTGATCTTGTGGGAGCCTGCCACGTCCGTTCGCCCTCCCTCCTTGATACAGTGAATTTCCTAGGGCCATCAAAAACTATCTGATGAAATAAAACCCACTCAGGTGGGCTCCATATGCTTTCTAGAGCTGGCTAAGGACTGTATTAGGTCTTGCACTCCTGTGTCTCCTCCCTTAGAGGATGTGAGCTTCTTTCAATCCTTGGCAAAGCATTCAGGCCACAGTGGTGGGTGCTTTCCAACTCTGGGGTCCTCAGTCCCCATCCCAGTATATCATCTGACATGGAGGCTCTCACCTCTCACCAGAAGACTCCCAACTTAAAGTCATGGAACAGTTTGGGTTGGAGGGGCCGTTACAACATCATCTAGTTCTGACCCTCAGCTTGGTACAGCTTTGTAACAATCTCATTTCCATCACTCCTCCAACACTATTTGATCTTTGTCTTTCAACAGTAGTTTTACGTGCCGTATTGAGCGGTTAAAGTGACTTTCTGCCCACCGTGGGCAACTTAAGACTCTAACATGAGAAAACTAGGCTAGGGTGCCGTTAGTCACTCAGTTTCTACTTTTCTCTTTCATATGACACAGCTTCCCCTCCTTCCTTGCCTGTTCTTCAGCAAGGGATTTTTCTACCTTTCTCCTTCTCTGCGCAAGCCCAAGTATGAAGTGGAGCAGCTGTCCTCTCTCTGCCTGGCCCAGGGGTCTGAGCATCTGGATGGAAGTGCTGACTCTTCTCTTTTGTGCAGCACAGGCAATGTACCCTAATACCCTTCACTTCCAAGCAGAACTGGAGCCAGTCCAGCCCATGAAATCTGCCTAGAATCTCCTTGCCTCCTGTCATCAGAGAAATCCCAGCTACATCAAGTGCTCATTCCGGTCCTTGGCTTGTTGAATTGCTGGAGAAGGTGACTCGGGAGAATTTTGGGTCCCTGCCAGTCATTCACAAGCCAGTAGCAGCAGAGGTAATTGTCACTCACAGCACTTGTGCCAAAATGCAGGCATGGGCCTGGGAGCTTTCAGGAGCCCTTGAAATGTCATGCTGTGTGGTTGTTCAGGGGTTTTGGAGGGTCTTCCCTATCTACCCTTATCAGTGGATGTTCCCTGAAAGTTACTTGTGGGTTGTTTTTTTTTAATAAACACCCGCTCCTGCAGTCTGACATAACTAGAGATGATTGTAAATCACTTCCAAGAGCCAATTTTACCCTTCCTCCTTCTCTAGCATCTCTCACTGAAGAGTGGGTGCCCACGTGCAAGCCCGCCGTGAGCCTGCACTTCTATCAGTGCCCCCATCGTGGCTGTTTGTTCTGCAGAGGGCATTGTGTATAAAGGGATTACTACAACATATGGCCAGCACTCCACACTTCATATGTTATTCATCACATTAGAGAGTCCAGCCACGTGTCCCTCCTGCAGCCAGGGGAAAGTGCTGGCCCTGCTTCTGTCAAGTGGCCCTGTGAATCTGTCTCTCTGCAAGCAGATTCATCGTTGTTTGCAGGAGTTACTGAGATGTGAGGGTAGTGCCAGAAAGTTGGCAAGGGATGAAGCAGTAAGGAAGCGACTTGCGGAAATCAGCTGGAAGAGGGGACGGTACAGAGGAAATTGAGGAGGGAGGAGGAGTTCAGGTTTGTGAATGGAAGAGAAGGGGAATAAAAGGAGAGTGATGACTTGAAGGAAGAAATAACGGACAGCTGTGTTTTGAAGGAGATGTAAAATCAACATTCTTGCCTCTCTCAGCTATTAAACATCTCTCTGAGTTTGTTTTAAATCCCGGATTGTTGTCCCAGGAGTCAGGTCTAAATTCAGAGTGGCTAATTGCAGCCTGACCTACTTGTCAATCCCATTCTGGTGGCTTTAGGGTCTCACTGAACTGAAATGTGTTACATGGCTGCTGTGATCTAACCCAGAAGCGGCAGCTTCTCCATGTTAAGTGAAACAGCTGCCTCTCTGGGCTTGAGCATGGGTACACCTGCCACAGTTTCTATATGCCCATCCCAGTTCCTGCCCAGGAAAATTCCCTGCGTGTTAGCGGGGGATCCCTCCACATTTTGAGAACATGTACCTTCAGAGGTGCACAGGAATCCTCTGGTTGCATAAACATGTGCTGGGGAGTTTCCAGCCCATTCCCAACAGCTTCCTTGGTGACATCGCGTGGCGCAGAAGGCAGGCAGCAGGGTGGAAGGAGCCAGCTGTGCTCGGGCTGTGTGTTGGCCCCTGCACGCTCAGTGCTGGCAGATGCCGGGGCTCTGCCGAGAGGCTTTTGGGTGCTGTTGTGGGGCAAATCTCCCACCAAATGCTTAATGGTTTCAGCTTTCAAACCATAGTTATCCCAGACAGAAGAAAGAACTACAACATCCTCCTTGAAATCACAGAGTAGTTTCAGTGGGAAAGGAGCTTTGGGGGTCTCTCACACAACAACCTGCTCAAAGGAGGGCTAACTTCAACATTATATCAGGTTGCTCAGGACCTTGCTCAGTCAAATTTTGGAAATCTCCCAGGACAGTGATTCTTCAACCTGTCTTGGCACTTGTTCCAATGCTGACCCACCCACATTATGAAAATATTTTTCTTTTATGTCCAACCAAACATTCTGGGAGCCCAAAATTGCTCCAGATACAGCCTCAGAACTGCTGAGTAGAGGGGAATAATAATTTACTTTGGCCTGCTGGCTACACTCTCATCATTGCAGCCAGCTACGCATTTAGCCTTCCTCGCTTCAAGGTCATGCTGGCAGACTGATTTTCAGCTTTTGCACACCAGGAGTCTTTGGTCTTCTTCAGACTTACTCCTCAGCCATGTAGTCCTCATCCTGTAGTGTTGCATGGGGGTCATCTCAACAGGTGGAAAACTTTGCATTTATCCTTGTTGAACTTCACAAGGTTCCTGTCATCCAATTTCTCCAGGTCCTTGAGGGCCTTTGAATGGCAGCCCTGCCCTCTGGTGAGTCACCACTCCCCTGATTTTGGTTTCATTCCTGAAGTTGATGAGGGTGTCTCCTGTCTTGTCATCTAGGTTACTGATCATCAGGTACACCCCTCTTTTTGGTCAACTGTGCAGAAGAAGCAGAGAACTTCACAATGCTTCTGCTACTGTGATTTGCATTGTGGAAAGCCAGAGACCCTCTCCAGTGTCATGGTTTAACCCCAGCTGGTACTTAACTAAGGGCCATGCAGCCGCTCGCTCATTTCCTTCCTACCTCCCACTGGTGGGATGGGGAGGAAAATTGGGAAAAAGGTAAAACTCATGGATTAAGATAAGAACAATTCAATAATTAAAATAAAATAACAGTAACAACAACAATCGTAATGAAAAGCAGAGAGAAAGAGGGAGGATTTAAACCCAAGAAAAAACCCCCAACCAAGCGATGCACAATGCAATTGCTCAGCACCTGCTGACCGATGCCCAGCCAGTCCCCGAGCAGGGGGCTGTGGACCCCAGCCAGCTCCCCCAGTTTATATCCTGAGCATGATGCCCCGTGGTATGGAATATCCCTCTGGCTAGTTTGGGTCAGCTGTCCTGGCTCTGCTCCCTCCCGGCTTCTTGTGCATCTCCCCACTGGCAGAGCAGGGAACCTGAGAGTCCTTGACTTAGGTACGTGCTACTTGGCAATTGATAAAGCATCAGTGTGTTATCAACATTATTCTTCTACTAAATCCAAACTACAGTGCTGTACCAGCTACTAAGAAGAAAATTAATCTATCCCAGGTGAAACCAGGACAGCAGCCTCTGAGACACGGAAATGACATGAGACTCCTTTGCCTTGAAGAGGATATAAGTTAAATAGACATGGCAGAGAAAGGGTAGGGAAAAAATTGAGAACGAGGGATGTTTTGGTCTGCTTGAGTTGACATTTCAGGCAGTTTCTGTGCTGAGAGTAGAAGTGTGTTTGCTGAGTATTAGGACAACATGATAAACGTGCCCTGGGCTGCCCAGCTCACTGTGCTATGATATTATCTAGCCTGCAGATAAGCTGGGGAACTTGCTTCCCCTCCCCTCCCTTGGCTTTTTGGACCCAGAGAGCACCAGCCCCAAATACTTGTGTCAGGGAAACGTCCGGGCTGGAGGTTTGTCAGCCACCGTTAACCCTGCTCTGCGGAGGGGCTATGTGTGTTAGTGCATGGCATGATGCACAGCAGAGAGCTGCCCTGAAGGCAGGGTGCTGTCCCGAGGAGCCCCCCATCTCAACCTGGCCTCCTCTTCAGTGAGCACAGGGTTTCAGCTGTTAGAGAGATTAAGGAAGTAGTAAAATCTGCTAATGGAATAATAGCAATTAATAACAATAATGGGTGCTTTTAACATATTTTGGCGTGATTTATTAGGCAGGGAGTGCTATAGGAAAGCAGAGCACTTTGCAGGCGAGAATAAAAAGGCAAGGTGACTGGGTCCTGAAGTGCACATCTGGGCGTGATTTGGAGAGGCGATTTATCGACACCGTAAATGACGGCTTTTTTGAGCAGCTTGTTTTGGTGCCTATGCGGGAAGATGTAATTCCTGATTTAGAGCTCTGTTCAGCAGTACTTACTCTGCAGGTGGGACTCCTGGGGGTGTCCCTTGTGGTAGAGAAGAGCTGGGGCTGGGCTGCTGCACGCCGGTGCATTGGCGAGGCACAGGGCGTGCATGCATTCTGCTCTGGCTCACCAGGGCCTCCGTGGGCTCTTAGAGCCCCTACCATCGAATGAGTGTGGTGCCCGTACCCTGGGTGGCATCAGGCAAAGCATCCCCCTGCTTCAGTGCCGGTGCCTCTCAAAGGCAGCCGCACAGCTCCGCAGCCCTCCATCTCTCCTACCCCGGCAGCCTCAAGGCACATGGCCCCAGCTCAGATCTGGCCGAAGCTGCTGAGCCACCAGGAAGGGTTAGCTCTGCTCCTAGAAACAAGCTGGTTTTGCAGGGTTCAAATGTGAAAGGCAAGGGAGAAGAGCGTCCTTTGCAGCACTTAGTTGATGTTCTCATTGATCACAGTGATTTTGTGTCAGTGCAGTGGTAAGAGTTGGCCCCCACGCAGGAGCCTTCCCTGGATGAGTGGACATCTCTCAATGGGTTTTATTCACGTTATTATTATACAGCCTGTGGCATATTAAGAGCTTGCCAGGATGCAGCACTCCCTTTCTCGAGGCTTCTGCTGTGTCGGGGGGACGTTGGGGAGTAGGTGGGGTGCCGCAGGGTAGCAGCAAGGCACAGAGGTGTGATGCCGAGGACTCAGCAGCATCACCTGGGTGAGGGCAGTGGGGTAGTTTCCTTCTCGTTAGGGGTGCCAACCCCCCACCCCCACCCCGCCCCCCGCCCCAAGGTAGGCACAGATTAGGTGAGCTTCAGACAGGGCAGCAGGAAAACTCTTGAGGAGAAAGATGACAGCAAATACTAGGCTGAAGAACAAAATAAATTAAAGCAAACAAACCATTAAAACAATCCTTAAAAGCACTGGACTCAGCCTGGAGATCTTCTCCCTGCCTCGGTGGGTGAGGAGGATGTAGGAGCATGGTGTGGAAAGGGGATGGGGAGGATCCCTAGCTGCACAACAGTATTGGCTTTTATTAGGGCTCATCAAGCACCTTTTAATGACAGGCTGAACTACCAGGGGTCAGATGAAGCAGTAGGCAAGGTGTAAACGAGGAGAAAGCTGGGGGGAGCAAGAGGAATGGCGAGGGGCCTGTGGCCATGCAGTGCCAGGGGTAGGATGAGGGGAGCCACAAGTCGGGGACACAATTAAGGAGCTGAGACAAAGCCATTGAGCTGCATCTCTGGCTCGTGCCAAGTTGCTTACAGAGTCCCCATCCCAGGCGCTGAGCACCCCTCTGGGATTTTTAACTCACCAAG
The DNA here is from genome assembly GCF_023634085.1 of Falco cherrug. Taxonomy (NCBI): domain Eukaryota; kingdom Metazoa; phylum Chordata; class Aves; order Falconiformes; family Falconidae; genus Falco; species Falco cherrug. The sequence goes on from NC_073701.1 coordinate 5,521,612, forward strand.
GCAGAGGGACCCCTTCTGCTGGCTGGAGCAGGCTCAGGAGGCTCCTCTGCCTGAGCAGGGCTGTCCTTGCCAGGGGATATACTGTGGGGCTCACTGAGCTTTCACTGCCGAGGGGGAAGCCCCCTGGGTACGGACTCTCACTTCAAAGCGCCTACATGCACTGGTCTTAAGGCAAAGTATTCTAAAATCGGGCCATGGGGGATGCATCTGTGTGAGGAGGCAGCTGTACCTGCAAATGGCTGATGCTCCGGCATCTCGGAGTAGCAGCTCTTCCGGCATCGTATGCTCGTCTCTGTGCGGGTTTTTGCTGACGGGTATGATATATGCATACAAAGTATTTTGTTATTGTTATTATTACCCAAAGTTATGGATCAGCTTGAGAAACTCAAATGCAGTAAATCACTGGGACTGGGGTAGCATTAGTCTCAGGGCTCTGAAGTAAATAATGCATGAAATATACTGACAGCAGTGTCTGACGGATCCTTATAAACAGCATCTCTCTAACGAGTGCAGGGCTGCTAATAGCAGGGCCGGATTCAGGGAGGAAAATGCTGAAATCTCTTCATGCTCAGGCGAGATGATGCAGGTGGGCAAACGCCACCCCTTCCTCACTCCTGAGGACCGGTGAGAGATTTTAGAAGTGGGATGACGGTTGAGCGGGTCAAGAACAGGGTGGCAGCTCCGTATCCAGCTGCGGTGTGTGGACTTACGGGCAAGTTGCTCTCCCTTCTCCTTCCCTGCTTGCGAGGTGAAGGTGGTGAAGGGCTGCCTCCAACCTGCTCTGCCTTCACCCTGGTGCAGAGTGCTTTGAGATCTTCAGAGAGGGAGTGCTCCAGGCATGCTAAGTACTATTATTATTTTTTTAATAATCGAAAGACATCCTGGGAATTACAGATCTATGAGCGCTCTTTCAGTTCCAGCCAAACTGATTGTGAAGCTAATTAAAGACAGACTAGTACAACGTTCGGGTAAGTATAACATGACAGGGTCAATCCAGTATGGCTTCTGGAAAAGAAAATTGTGCCTTTTTGAGCTGCAAGTGGTTTTTTTGGTTTTTTTTTTTTAAAGTTTAATAAAATAAGATAAAGGTGATCCCCAGCAGACATAATGTACTTTGATTTTCATAAAGCCTTTGATAAGGCCTTTCACACAAAATTATGAAGGGAAATAAATAGCCATGGGAGAAGGGACAAGGCCTTGTCATGGATTAAAACCCAGTCAAGCGTTAGGAAGCAAGAATAGTTGCTCCTTCGCATGGAGGGAAGTTAATAGTGGGAGTCAGTACGCACACTGTGGAGGTGTTCAGTCTGCCCTGTGTTATGTGGCTGGCATGCTGGTACTTCAGTGACGACTGCTGGTTTGACTGATGAGAGATGCAGCAGGGTTGGCAAAAGCCATAGGAGATGTTGAGATGGGCTCACCCCATCGCATCCTCTGCGGGCTGGCTGCACAGGCTGTGGAGAGGCAGCAGGACCTGCTCCCAGGGCTTGGCCTGGCTGCTCCGGGGTCTTCTCCCTGGAGCTGGGTCCTCCCCCTGCCCCAGCATCCTTCACCTTCATGGGAGCTTTCCCCCTTCTTGCCCACCAAAGGCAGGCAGGGGCTGCCGCCTCCGTGAGTCAGCAGGATTTAAAGGCACTGTGGGGACAGGGCAGCAGGATGACGGATGAGCTATAACGTGGATGAGCGTATGGTAATGCAGACTGCAAGAACGGTCTCCACTTCAGCTGTATGGTGATGAGCACCGAGCTCCCAGGCTCCTTGGAGGGAAGAGGTTGGGAGTCATGGTGAGTAACTCGATAAAAGCTTCTTCAGTGGGTTGCGTCAATTCCACAAGCGTAGAGGATGCTTGGTTGCTTTTAAGGGACAGGAAAACAATAGGGAATATGTTATAAAAAATGACATTATCTTGAACATTGGCTACACCCTCATTTAAGACGGCATGTAGAATTATCAGAGGGCCGTGAAGCATGGTTAGTAATCTTGTGAGATTTACCTACAAGGAGGCAGTCAGCCGGACTGAACGGGGTTTTGCTTTTCACTGGAGCAAGCTTGCAAAAACGTGCAAGCGCCATTTCTCTCCATAGCTCTCCCATCCCGTGTCTTGCCGCCGTGCCCTCTGCCGTCCCTGAGCCCGCACTGCCTCCGCTCCCTCCTGGCTGGCTCCAGCAGGAGATGGCAAGCACCGGCCATCTGCAGCATCCCCGAAGGAACACGCTAAAGGCTTATAATTGAGTTATTTACACTAATGAAGGGTGCAGTGAAAACTGATCAGTCCCTCCTTTTTCTGTCCTCCTGTAATACTAGAACAAGAGGTCACTTGGAGATGCTAATGGTGGCTTAATTTAGATCACATGAAAGGAGACACTTTTTCACACAGCAGGTAGTCAGTCTGTGAAATCCACGCTGCCTCCAGAGGTCAGAGTGTCAAACACTGCAGAAGGATTTGTCAAGTTTCTGGATAATTTTTTGAACAATAATAACTATTACTGCTGAGGATGCAGTACGCCCCTGGGACCCTAGTCAGGAGGGACCCGCTGTGCACAACACAGTGCAAGCCCAAAGCGGGAGCCACCGCTGGCCACGGTTGCTTTACTTTCAGTAGCCAAAGGAGGGTGGCTTGGGTTTGGTCAGATGCTGGAGGGGTGATGGTGAAAGAGCCACTCCAAGCTCAAGCCCTCCGTACGGCACTTTTCCCGCTGTCTTGCTGTAGTCTCAACATCAGGGTATTGGTTCCCCTCTCTTGGTGTCCTGAGAGCTCTGCTTTCTGGCTGTAGATCAGAGCCATTCACTCTGATTTTAAAAGGGGGAGGGAGGGGGAGGTATGGAATGCCCACAGCTGCCTTTATCCTGGAAGAGTCTTCCCGTGACCTGCAGTGCCCTGGGTGAAGCTTGGGTGAGCTGCATCGGGGTACAGCCAGCCTCCCCTGCACTTCTGACCCTTTTCCTGGGTCTCTTGAAGATGATGTCTCCTTGTCTGGTGGCTTTGCCACTCCTGCAGTCAGTTCTTGGCGCACTCCTGCTCTTCCCATGCATTGCCTGTGGCATCGTAAGCTACTTAGCAAGTCTGACTGGACATGGGTATTGGTGGATTTTCCCTGTGGGCAGCGTAGGCCTATGGATTACAATAGCACTGAAGAGTCATAAACATGTAAAGGTGTTTAAATTTACCAGCAAGAACAAAACATAACAGTATGGGGGAGAACACTTTCAAAGCCATCCCTGTCTCCATACCCGTATTTGTATGACCTAAAAAGGCCTTCAGTCCCAGGAGGTTTGGGACTCAAGCTGTTGCTACTTGTTTTTTCCTTCCTGTTGATAAATCCAGCTCAAGTCCTTTTGTCCCTCCATTCAGTTTGACGGTGGTGGCTGTCTAGACTCAGTGTAGAGAGCTTTGCAGGAGATTGAGCCAGGACACCGGTGTTCCTTGCATTGTCTTTTGACTCTTAGCTGCAAAAATGGCTATAAGGAATAGGCTGTTGAGTGTGTTTCCTGGTAGGTAGCTCCAGAATCAACTCATCATGTGCACAGTAAAAGAGGTCATAATCCACTTGAGGGATGGTCTTCAGATGCTCTCACAGGCATCTCTCATTTTAGCATCGTTACAGCAGCTCTCCAACTATCCCACCTGCTCTTTCCCCTTCTCGCTGTTTGTTGCTGCCTTGGTAGCTGGCTGTGTTTAAATAACGTCAATCTGTTTTTTTTCCCCCTCTTCTTGTTTCCTGTGTTCCTCTTAACAAGCAGCTTGCAACAGAACAAACAAGCAAGGCAGGAGCGCTTCAGGCAAAAGGGGTGTTTTGTGTTTGATTTGAATACATACATATTTTTTCTTGGTTAAAACTTGTGATACTCATCAAACACATACAGGAAGGCTGTGAATAAGACCTTTCTCATTCTTCCTCTCTGACACACATACACATACACATACACACCTCCCGTCTCATACGAGTACCTTCTCATTTTCACTCTCACCGTCTCATTCGCTGCGAAGCAGTCTCTCTGGTATCCTCGCACACATGTTTGATAGTCTCATCCTCACTCCTGCTCTGTCATGTACACAGAACCACCTTCTCATCTCAGCAGACTCTGGCTCCTGGGTACCCTTGCAGACAACATACACACACATGCACGGCCACCTACATGCTTGCAAAGGGTTTATTACCAAGAGGGAAATTGCTCTCAAATATATGGGACTGGATATAACTACAGTGGTGATGGGAAGAGAGAGGAGCCAAACAGGGATGTTGAATTGTACAGTTTCTTCACCCTTCAGAGACATGAAGCACTACCCAGGGGGAAGGGAAAACATGGCCCCGGAGTCCTCATCTCCTCTGCCATGCACAGTCAAGCACCCCGAGCATCACTCATTTGCATCCCCTCACATGCAGACTGTCCCTTAAAGTTTCTCCGCCGCCCTTTCTTGTGCATCCTTCCCCCTCCTTTTTGCCTGTCTGTCAGGTCCTGATCACATCACTGTCACGGCCGCTATGATATCAGTGTTTTCTGACAGGTGTATATGCTTCTGTCACTCCCAGCAAAGCTCTTTAGCACCCAGCCTGCCTACAGGTATGAGCCAAGGTAGAACTACTGGAAAGCATCATCAACAGCATCTCGTATTTCTGCATGCAGAAGATTACAGTCCCACCAGAGCTGCCTGCGTGTTTTCAGGATATCCCCCTTTCAAATCAGGCCTTAAACCCAGTATTTTGTCTTTGTGAGGGCTGAGGTTTGCTGCGGTTCAGAAAAGGGAGGAACGCTCTGGGCACTTCTCTCGTGAATACCCAAAGGTCCTCTCCCTGTTCCTGCAAGGCAGGGACTGGATTTGGCCTCCTGGAGTGGGCTACTGCACGGAGGGCACTCATTTCAAAAATTACTTCCATTTTCTGCTGCCCCCAAGCTTCTAGTGGGGGCCGAGATGCTGAGCACTTGGTTCCCAGCTGCATGGCGAGGACAGACGTGTGACCTTTCCTGACAAGGGGGTAATGAAAACACATCAGCTGCCACGATGGGGGCCACGTGAGCAAGCCAAATTAAGCCCTTTGTCCGGGAAATGGCCGCGCACCTCTGTAGGGGCTGTGAGCAGCTCGGAACGTGCACGATGGGGGAGAAATTTCAGGTTTTCCAATTATCAAAGCAGTGGCTGGTAACCTTCCAGCAAAGAGATGCTGCAGCGCAGTGTTCCGTGGCTCCTGCTGGGCTCAGCCGGCGCTTGTGTTTGAACTGGCACCGGGCAAGCTAGGAAACGAAGGGATTATTAATAGGGAACTCAAGGAAGAGGAAAGGTGTTTACACAGTTCCCGCTTTGCATGTCTAATTTGGGAGCTACCCTTCTGCAGTTCCCCAAAGCAGTGCCCAAACCCAATGGCAGAGTTCTCAGAAGCATAACTCATTAAGCTTTAGTACACCGCAAGATAAGGACCTTGCTTGCGTAAGGCCATCAAGCACTGATATTGACTCTCCAGGACGTTTTTAAGGCTATTTATATCACAATAAAGCCATTTTATTAGCGTCATCAATCAAGAGAGACCGTATTTTGGCCTGGAAATGATTCTGCTTGAGTTTCTAGAAAAGAGAGGGGTAAGTAATTATGGGATGCATTATCTTCAATCTCATTTGAAATCTCCTAATTGAAACCACATATGAGTGCAGTTTATTGCTTATAAAATAGATGGCAGGGGTATTGCTAATGTACCTGTGGCAAGTACAGCCTTCCAGTTAACAAAGAGGTAAAGGCTGGATTTTCAGTAGGTAACATGGCAATGGCAGGAGCTGTCCCTGCCCACATCTGGGCGAGCAGCTGGTTCTAGGCACATGCTTTGAACTGCAGCCTATGCCCTGCGCCGGGCTGAGCTCATGGTACTTGACACCTGCAGTTCATCCCAGCTGGCAGCATCTGCCATCAGGTACCAGCTGATGCCTCTGGCAGCATCAGGTGTCTTGACAGGGTGTATCTGCTCCCACAGTGGGGCTGGGGGCTGGGAACTGAGTCTTGGTCAAGCAGCGGGTTAAAGCTTCCTGGCGCAGGGCTTACACGTAGCTGGAGCTGCTGCTCGAGCAGGAGTGGTGTGGTGTTTGCAGCTTTCCTCCAGGATTTTGAGGGCGCCTGTGCTGCTTTTCTGCTGGCAGCTCAGCACAAGGGAGCAGACTTGCAGGAGCAGCAGTTACTCAGGTAAGGAGACTGACTGTAGCTTAACATTGCCTGTGGGGGCCTCTGAGACTGAATAATGGCAGGGCTTGAAAGCTGTTACAGATATTTGATAATTAATTGGCTGGGAAATCAGTTTATTTTAACGACTCCAGTTAAATAAAGAAGAGAGATAAAAGGACTGCACATTCCTGTGGTGCTAAACTACTTTCAGGGACAGAGAAAGCCCATTACATGTCTGCTTTTATGCCAACAGGGGCTTTTAGTTCTTGTGAAGGCTCTTCTGAAAGGTGGTTGAAATCTTTATCTTCCCTGAATCCCAGCAGTTTGGGTTTAAGACAGGAAAAGCTGAAGGGTGGTTTATTACCAAGGATCCATCAGGCGGAGGGGGACAGGGGAGTGGAGCTGCTGCTGTAACCTCATGCTTCACCTCTGGCCAGATACTTACTGCAGAGCGGTTCCAGTTGTGGTTTATCACCATTTTATACTGCTCTAGTGGGAGCAATGCATGTAGCTCGGTTAACCTCACTTGTCTTTCCGAGTACCGCCTGATCACACACACACACACAAGGTAGCATCCTAAAGAGAAGACCTGCAAGACTCCAGCATGAACAAATCATTTTGGGTGCTCTCCTTACCTCCCGGTGGCAGCTGCCCAGGACTGACCCTCTTTTCCCAGTCCAAGGAAGGAACAGTGGGTGTAAAGTCAGAGAGAGGTTGGTGTCAGGTCCGTTTGAGTTGGGGTGTCTCTTAATTTTCTAGCTTATTGGAAGTATCGTTGTTGTTCAGTGGGCAGATGTGTTCCCTGAGGAAAAACAATGTGCACCCTGGTCCTGGCCAAAGAGAGTGGGCTTGGCTGGGAGCTCAGAATGAAGGTTTTGGAGGGTCCCATATTATTTTGAGCTTTATATGTGTCTGTAGGATTGTATTTTGTGTGTGACTGTGTGTATTAGAGAACTCAGCAGCAATGCTGATTGAGAATAGAATCTATGCCTTGCTGCAGATTGTGCTTGGGATGTGAACTCTCATCTCAAGGCAGTGTATCTCATCCTGAGGGCTGTACGGCAAGTGTGGCTATATGAACAGTGTTCCCAGTGCAGTCATATTCGTCAGAGTCTGCAAAGAGCCTGCAACACCATCTGTTTTAGTGAGCAGATAAGAGATTAGACTGCAGGAATCACGAGATCTGGGCAACACATGAGAGCAGGCCAGACAATCACAGCACAGCTTCTTTTTTCGTAAGCTAAGAATAACTTTAACATCCTCTTGTTTGAGGTTTAATGTCAAAATTAACTAACATTTCGATCCTGTCTCACAAATCCCAGCTCTCACTGACACCAGTGCTGGTGCTTACCTTACTGAAGATTAAAATTCAGTGCAGACCCCCACCCCAAGTGAAAATTTAAAAGAATGAAAAAACAAAAATAAGCCCTTCAGTCTGGTGGAGGTACAGCAGGGCCTCTCTCCTGCTGCCCTGGAACACTCTAAATTGAGCATCTCCACAGGAGAATTTATGTCTAGATTGTCCCCCCAAGGCTGTGAGGTCCTGTGTAAATGTCATGCCATGCACAGACGCTGGGGATGCACAGACACCCATCAGGTGGGCATGATGTCATCTCCCCTGCGTGGCTGATGAGAGCCTACCTCTAGCCAAGTGTAAACTCGGAGCAGGCTACAAATCCTCTTCTTTTAAACATTCCCTGGATCTGAAACCTCCTGCCAGCTGGAGCTGCTTTTAACTGAGCAGACTGAAGTGCTCTATTTAATGAATGCATTTAGTCTGGTGCAAGGAAGCAGGGCTGATCCTCATCTGGTGTAAATCCAGGCTTCCCCATTTACTTTAGTGGTGCCTTGTTGACCCTTGATTTATGCCAGCCGAAGCCGCAGTTTGGCATCTCTCCGTACAGTACTGGACTTCTGGAAATTATTTACAGCAAGTGACCTGCCAGAAGAGCAGAAGTAGGAATCCAGCTTCGGACCAGCCAAGAACCACGTGAGCAGCCTTAGACCCAGCCATGTCAGAAACTACCCCACCAGTTAGACAGCTGTACGGGGGGGAGCTCTGTGGGGAAATGGTTTATCTGTACTGCGGCTAAGCTATGCACAGGGGAGAGGTTTCGTTTCGTGGCAGGCTCTTGGGAGAAGAGGCAGGGATGTCAGTGGATCCAGATAAGATATCCCAGGGTAAATGTTTCTGGTAGGATTAAGCCACGTTGTCTTCGCTAAGAAATGAAAAGGGTTTACATTCTGTGTTCCAGCCAATTTGCACAGCTTGTTTTGTCGATGCCAGAAGACTGCGGGTCAGAAGGTGCCGAAGCTGGCAGAGCAGCCCCGGTGGTTGTGCCTGTGCTGCTGTCGGTAGCCAGGCTGGAGTTCAGGCTCCAGAGCACAGAGCCAAGTGACCCAAGCCGGTTACCTTCAAACCATGGGGAGGAGGAGCTTGTGCTTCAGCCGGTCCTTTCAGCTCTGGTTGCACATCCCAGGGCAGATCCCAATAAGAGAGAAAGAAAAACGTCATCTCTCGCAGTATCATCTGCTTGGAGGTGGCACCTGCGTTTGCAAAGGCTGTTTTGCAGCCCTCACTGCCTCCCTCTTGGCGCCCTCGTGCCACCAATACACACCAAACAAAGTTTCATATGAGACAGGGCAAGTCTGTCAGGTTTTGTTTCTGGCTATAAAATCATTTCATTGTAGGACTTTGCAAAACCTATTTCTTTCTGCCTCCAGGTTCTCCCCGTATGTGTAAAACAGGCAAAGTAGTGCTTCTCTGCCACAAAGCACAAGTTTCACAGTGCTTAGTCCCTTTGTCAAAAACACTGCTTGATGTTTAGCATGTGCTGAGTTGCCTCGCAAGACCAAGTCCTGCAAGGATCTCAAAGAAAAGGCAGCGCAAGATACTGTTATGTTAAGTAGGATGGCCAGGAGCCCTAGCTGTGGGGGTTATTCCTGCCTCACTTTCCCAAGGACTTGTACTTTCCTTCTGGTCGATTTCGGGCTATGAGGTTTTAAGTCAGCTGGTGTCTTTCATGCCAACAGAAGAAACCCCATCAAATATATCTTGACATTTCTTTTTCTCCAGTCTTCCCCCTCTTCTCTGCTATTTATTTATTTATAAACATGTCCTACTCTGCAAGGCATATTGTGCGTGTGGGGATAAAGGTAAGCTCAGATCAAAGCTCTTGAGAGTTCTCTCTCCCAGCGGCTTCTCTTCTCTACCTTCCCTGCAAGTCTTTTTCAGACGCCTCCTTTCACAAAAGGCCTCGTGGTGGACAAAAATGGGGCATTAGGGAGAGGCAAAACTTAGCAAAGCTGTAAATAAAGGAAAGAAAGTGGAGTTGAGCATTGCCTGGCTGGTACAGCTTTGCTGCAGTTTTCAAGGAGTTCTTGAATACGCAAGATAAATACAGCACGCGAGTCTGAAGTTTGCTGTACTTTGTTCCATAATTGTAAAATACCCCTGGGACAGATTTTCAAAAGTACGTCAGTTTAGGCAGCCGGAGAAGTGGCTACATTGGTAAAGGAGCTCACTGTGCCAAATGTTGTTTGGAAGATTTGGTTCTTGTCTATTAGTTTGTGAGCTGCCAGGACCAAAAGCAGTTTGCCAAACCTGGTCTTAATTTCAGTGGTAAGCACTTTGAAAAATCAAGCTTCACTTCGGACTTCTAAGTGCCTGGCAACTTTATTCACAGTGCATTTGGTAATAAAACCAAATGCCAATGGCTTTTGGAAATAACAACACTTCTATTCTTTGTATCAATAGTTTTCAGTCCATGGGTGACTTCTAACAGATCCAGTTTATGAAAACAAAACCATACCTGGGCTGGTTAACTCCAGTACAGTATATAGAGGTCCAAGGTCTTGCCAAGAAAGATTTAGCTGTATGTGAAGTGAAAATAGCTAAAAACATAGCTTCATCTGAAAGAAACTTGCAAGAGGAGTTGTCTTCTCCTGACACACTGCTGAACTCTGCCAGGTAGGTGGTAAAAGTAATAAGACCAGGTCACTGTAATTTGTTCTTCCTACAGCCACTGTGGAGCTGTTCCCCGCACGGCTTAAACATCCTCTGGTCCTCAGCCTGACTTGGTTTTAAATGTCTGGAACAACAGGGGCTTCCTTGCTTTCCTTGGGAGACTCTTCACAAGGCTAGCACTTGTAGATGGCAAAAAGTTTTTCCTTAAGTTTAAACAGACTTACTTCTCTTCTATTTCTGACCCATTACTTTTTCCTAGACCCCTATGCAACCTGCTAAATAATTCCTCTCTTCCCTCGGTGCTTTCAGCTTTCAAAGAGGTATAGCTTGTCAACATGTCCCTTTTAAGTCCTCTCTTAGTCAAGTTATACATATTTAATGTTTTTAAGCTTCCCTTAGGTGCTGATCCCTTTCCAGCCCTTGAATGGATTTTGTTGTTGCTTGCCTCTGAATTCCCTCCAATTTTCCCATATCGTTCTGGTAACAAGGTGCCTTGGATTGACTGTGCCAGTCCAGGTGCGTTCGGTATTTGGTGGCAGTTGTTTTTAGTGGAATTAAAAAGAGAAGCAGCAGAATCTCTCAAAGGGAATCTGCTTCGTGGTCTCCTCTCTGAGAGCATTATTTCACAATGGTATTTCAGGTCTGGCTTTAGATATGGAAATGAGAGCATGTGTCTTGCTCAGAAGCTGTTCTCTGCTTTCAAGCGGGAGAGAGATGGAAAAGGGGAAGAGGGGTTAAGCTCCTCAAAGGCTTTGTCTACATTAGGCTTTTTTCTTCATATTTCCCACTGTTGCTTGCATGGGTACAGCTCAATCCACAGTGGCACTGGTGACAGCTCTGGCACAGGTAGGGAAGCTAACGCGTTTCACTACACATCGTCTCCACAATCTCTACAAGCCCTGACTCCACCAGCGGCGCTGCAGCAGCCGGAGCTGGAGAAGGAAAAGGTCATCTGTAAATAATAACTGGAGTGTTTGCACGTCAAGGCGGTGTCCTTCGCTGAAATGCAGCAGCTGGGAGTGAGCAGGCAGGATGGGCCCATTTCCTCATTCATCCCGAAATGCCACCCTTCACAGGCAGCTCCTGGCAGCCCGAGGGCAGCCTTGGGAAGCGGGGATGATAACTGATACTTTTACGACCTCAGAAGAGAAGGGGAAGTTAAGTCTTATTTTCCCTAATTTTGCTCCCGTTCCTGCTCTGATCTGCCTCTCCAAAGAGTTTCAAGACTGATTTCTCCTTGGTGCGGGTCCTTCTGTCCCACCCCCCGGGACAAGGGCTAATGATTCAGACGTGATACCCTCTTTTCCCTTTTGGAGAAGGAGCAGTATGAGATGAAATTAGGATCTACAAAATAGAAAGCACATTCCTGTGCCTCAGGTAGTGTGCTCCTCAGGTATGGGAAGGAAAAGTCTCATGTAGTGCAAAACACAGGAGACACCTGCCAGTTCCACCTAACGTTTAAATCTGGGACTCTCTCACAGCCTTGTACCAATTAATGGTTAACTGACAAAATTCTCAGTCAGAAAGTATCACCAAGATGAGGATGTTAATGAGTTCAAAAAAAGAAAAAGGGGGCAGGGGCTTGAGAAATGCCCGGGGATAAAAAAGGCAGAGTACAAACCTGCAAGGTGGAACGCAAGCTGTCATTCAGAGTGGAGGCCAACTTACATTTGCTTGGGGCTAGATTAATAGGCTTTTATGGCTGGGAAGGGTCATGAAATTATGTAGATGGTGATTTACATTGTCCTTTCAGGAGGTGTTCCACCTTTCTTTGAAATGTCTGGCACTAATCACGGGAAGTGGTCACTGGGCCATGGGGCCCAGTGCTCAGACTTTGTGATACCCGTTTGCTGTTGCTGCCGTTCCCCTTTCCTTCCCTGAATGTCCATGCGTGGACACCTGGGCACTTAGATCCTCCTGCCTCCATAGAGAGGTGCTGCCACTGCAGACCTGTTTGTCACTGCCAATACCTCGGTCGCTACCCCAGCAGGACTGGAGGCTGGTGGCCAGCACCAGTGCCTGACGAGCCTCTGGCCCTAATCTGATTGTCTGTTTGGCTGTGTTTTCCCACATCAGAAACCTTCCCAGAGGTGGTACATGGCCTCAGGCCACCTGGCAGTCGGCTCTCCCTGACCCATCGCGGGCTGCTGCCAGTCCTGTGGGCATGCCCTTCGTTCGCCACAGCCCCGAGAGCACATGCTCACATTGCCACGTTGCTGCATGGGATGGCACGTACAGCGCTTGGCTTTTCAGAACTGGGCCATGACACCACGGCATCAATCACATGGACTGTTTTGCAGGCTTGCATGTGCCTCTGCATGTGCAGCTGTGAGAGGGAGGGTCGGGAAACCTCCCTCTCACCTCTCCACCATATGAAATGCATGAGGTGATGCCCTAAAGCTTGCAAAAAAGAATATAATTATTTAGATCTTAAGTTTTGTAGTCCCTTTCCCTGAGCAAACCAGTGGAATCCACAAGTTGCAAAGTGCTATGTGCAGTGCCGTGTCTTTTTCAGCTGTGAGCAGTTCATTTTCAAATCTTCCCCCTTGCTCTGTGACAGCTTCGGGTGATAACTCCTGCATTTTTAGTCGGTGTCTGGGGAGGGAGGAAGGGACCCAAGACCATACAAAATGCTTTGAAGCTCCCTCTAGCATCACTCTCGGTTCCCTCTTGTGTTCACAACTGTCCCTCTGCTACACCCGCTCTCTCCTGACTGCCCTCACTCTTTCTCTGTTTTCCCCTCGTTCAGAGCTGCTCTTTGCATTACTAATCTGTGGCATTATCTCATTCTCCAGTAGCTGTGCTGGCTGCCTTGATGTTTCTCGCCAGCTTTTGCCTCTCCCCCTCTTTTTCTCTCTCCCCCCCTCCGCTTGCCACCCCATGATGTAGCATTGCCTTTCTCCATCTGCCCGATTGTCTCTCAGCTTTTTATCTGGGTGCTGGAGCTCCAGGTGCTGTCATTCTCCACGACAGCACAGAACGTTTCAGATTGCCTCTGCGGCTGGATAATTACCAGATACAGAGTCACGTGGACTCCCCAGCCAAACCCTCCCTCCCCTCCTGTCAGAGGAGGAGATCACATCTCTGAAAAGCACTTTTTAAATTTATTTTTTTTTTATAAGAAAGCCAAAGGAAAAGTTTGGAAGTAGCTTTTCTGGAATTACCTAGTGGTGACTACATGAAAGGTACCTATGAGGGACTGGGGGTTCAGGCAGAAGGAACAGGTGATTTCCAGTACTGAAGTTTGTGAAGGAAAGTAAAGGGGGTGGTAGCCTGTATTGGTGCCTTATTAGTGCTCCTGTTCTCATTCTTGGTATATCACCCAACCAGAAAAAAGACCTAATGGTGCAAAGACTTGTCAGCAGCTGTTTGGCTTCTGGGCCTTTTAGAAATCTGGCATAAAAGCCAATATCCAGTTCACATAAGTGACTAATTACTATTGTGTTTCGGTGAATTTCTGTTCCTAAGTGACCGCAGGTGCTTTTTAAATGTCAGCCCATGTCTTAGTAATGGCGAAAGCACGGAGTCCTTAGTGGAAGTGCAGGCAACCAAAAGGCAAATCATCTGGCAGCGTTTCCCATTGCCATTCTGCATCACCTCTGCTATTCCCTGGTTTCCCCTTTTGATGGTACAGGAGCCCCGTGACGCTACGGGAAGCTGCAGACAGCAGAGCAAGGTATATGCACCTGGTTGAACATTTCACTAAGGCCATGTGATTAATGGCTGATGGGCATCGCCTAATCATGCTGGATCAAGATCAGAGCCAAGTTTCTGGCTGGACCGAAAAGGACCACTGATGAGTCCTCAGCTGACCCAGAAGGGTAAGAGGGAGCTCAGGGCCTGTTCCCTCAGCAGTCTCAACCTCCTGACTGATCTCGGTCCAAGACCCTGATGCAAGCTGTCAGAGCATTTGGCATTTCTGCAAGCATCAGCCAGAGAGCAGTTTAGCCCATCTGCGCACACATGGGGAGCAAGTCTCCTCTGGCAGGAGCCCTGTGGCTGGAGACAGTCACTCCAGATACGCGCCTCGGCATGGACGAAGAGCCGTCCAAGGGTTTCCTGACTATGCTCCAGAGAAACGGAGGATTTTCCTAGGTCTGGTGAGATATAGGAAAACCCAGCACTATGGTGGTAGGCCTCAGTCTGAGGCTTTTTCTATGTTTTGAAGTTTTAAATTGTGCTGGGATGTGGCTGGGATGGAGTTAATTTTGTTCATAGCAGCTCGTGTTGATATTGTTAAGAAGGTTCCTCTGCTGGAGTAGATGTGGACTGAAGTTGTTTATGCAGGTATACTGATCCCCAGAAGATGAGAAGAGTAATAAATCATGCCAGTATAAGTTCTCTTATTCTGATACAGTTACCTCTACCCCGGGAGAGTACTGGCATAACGATTACTATAATTTTGGGCTTGATTTCTGTTCTTTTTTTTTTTTCTCTACAACCAGGAACCTGTACTCTTAAATAGTCATTTTAACAGAAAGAAAACCCATGTGAGACCAGCTGTGTGTCTGCTAGTGAGAGCCCATGCAGCTAGCTGTCTTTTTAGGCTTGTGTATTTTTGGTGATGTCCCTTGGGTTTCATTTTCCACGCTTATCACATGGACTAAGAGACGAGGATGCTCGCAGCACATGAGCAGTTCTGCACTGATAGTCATATTCACTGGTTGCAATTCTTCTTGCTTTCATTAAAAAGAGTTGATGGGAGAGAGAGTGAGATAGGAACGTTTCTGTACAAGACACTGGGGACTCCTCATCTAGAAAGCTGGCTACGAATTCTGGTCACGAAAGAGGAATTCAGACCGGAACAGGTGCTGAGAAGGGCTACTGGGATGTTTAGGGCAATGGAGAGTCTATCACACAAGAAGAAACTAGGAGAGTTTGGCTTGTTGAGCCCAGCAAAATGAAGGCTGAGAGGGAATATGATTGCACTCTGTGAACATGCTGGAAGATAAGCACCCGGGAGAGAGAAGAGCTATTTAAGCTAAAGGATGGTGTTGGCGTGAGAGGGAATGGATATAAACCAGCCATGAATAAATCTAGACTTAGAATTAGAAAAAAAGTTTCTAATCAGCAGAGCAGAAAGACTTTGAACGGCCTGCCATATGAGGCAGGGGAGGGTGCCCCCCGCCAAACGCGCTGGGTTTAAGGAGAAATGAAGTACGTCTCTGAAAAAGATGAGGCACAGCCGGCCGTGCCAGCGGAGGCGGGGGCTGCCTTACCCCAGAAACCCCGTCCCAGCCTCGTGCTCCCAAAGTGGCAATTTACTAAAGAGGATGAGCAGAAGTGCAGGCATCCTATCAGCCCCGCGCCACCCCAACAGGGGGATGGTCTGAAATCGTCACCTGAGTGCTGAGATACCCAGGGGGCTGCAGACGGGTGTCATGACCAAGGCGCAGCATATGTGGCTGAAAGAAAGTGTGGGCTGAACAGATGTGGCGTTTTCCCCCTCCTGCCAGTTTTCCAGCGCAGGACTGGACTTAAGCAGTAGTTTTCTAAATCCTTCCGAGGGCATGTGTTATCACACTGGCAGTGGTGGCTCAGGAGCTGTTTATGCCCCGTTTTGGGAATCCATCCTGTTTCAGCACAGTATTCCCTCTCAAACAATGACCTGCTGTGGGTTGTGGCACGTCAGGAGAGTGGCAGCAGCTGGACCAGGCTGGGGAAAGAGAGGAACAGTGGCAGCAGGGAGAAGAAGGAGAAGTTTGAGCAACACCTCATGCCCATGTATTCAAATTCAGTAAAATGAGGGTTTCGGTGCTTGGCTGAAGGGAGGTTTCAGGCACTTGGTTGATGCAGTCTCCAACTGCCATCCACTTAGGGGGCCCTCGCAGAGATGAAGATGTGTTCAGCCGTAGTTGTCTTCTGTAGCATCTACTGCTGAGGAGAGCCCGATCTGGAGCAGTGGGAGCCACCAGGGAAAGGAGCTGGCGGCTGCAGTGGCAGAGCTGCCTTGCTCTTGAACTGGTGGCAGGGACCAGCACTGCGGTGGCAGTGCCCCATCCCTGGAAGGGTTCACGGCCAGGTTGGATGTGGCTTTGAGCAACCTGGTCTAGTGGAAGGCGTCCCTGCCCATGGCGGGGGGCGGGGGGGGGGGGTGGGAGCTGGAACTAGGTGATCTTTAAGGCCCCTTCCAGCCCAACCCAGTCTATGATTCTATGTTTCCATGACCTGCCTGGACTCTTCCCCTGAGCACCCTGCCTGGGAAGGTCAGGGTTGGCATGCCCATGGTCTGCTCTTAGCTCCTCGCTTGCTGTGTCCCTGCTGCGACAGCAGAGGGGCTGGGCTTTTGTTGCCCCTCTGCTTGACCATCTCTGCTTTCAAGTCCTTGCTTGCCATGCAAGGAAAGGCTGAAGAGCACGAGAAGGCATGATGAAACAGCACGAGCAGGATTCTCTCTTCAGCTTCCCTCAGAAGGCTGCGAGTGGTATTGTGTTTAACCACCGCATTAGCTTTCCAGGATCATACTTCGCAACACAACAGAGAATTTGTCTTGCACGTTCAGAGCTGGCAGCCAGGAGCTGACGTTGCTTTGTGCTGAACAAGCCGTGTTTGATCCCTCTCTCTTTCCCTTCTTGCCATTTTGCTGCTGGGGGTAGAGGGCAGCAGGGGAAGTTGTTAGCTGGATCTTGCGTGTGTGTGAAGTGAGAAGATTAGAGCAGGCTCATCACAGAGCCGAGGGGAAGGCAGGAGATCTGATCCAGGGTGGGTCTGACATCCTCTGGCAAAAGCAGGTCGTGTCCCTCGGTGAGGGTATTGGGGGGGGTCTCAGGTGCTTAACTGCGTGTGCATGCGGCCACTGCGTTTTGGCCTGCTGCACAGAACTTGTCTTACAGCAAGCATCATCAAAGGGTTAAGGGAGAAAAGATGATTAAAGAGGAGTGTGGAAATTATGACACAGAGCTGTCACCACAACGTGCTTTGGAGAAAGAGGGCAGAAAACGCAGCCTCAAACCACACTATATTTATTTTTCCCCCAAATGAGGTAAGAGCCGTGGCTTGCTGGCAAAGCAGCACGCCGTATTTCATTAATCCTAGCAGCTCACCTCTTCTCACTGGTGGGGCTCTGGCAGAGAACAGTGGGATTGGGTCTGCTGTAAAAAAAAATTATTTATTTGGAATTACAACAACAATAAAACCACCCCAAACAATTATCCCGGGTTCAAGGCGACCCAATACATCACTGATAATGCTGTAAAATCCCCATCATGTTAATCATTTCAACAGCAGCTTCACCAGGTCCTACAGGGCTTCCTTCCTGCCTGTTCATCACTGTAGGCTATAAATATCATCCACCCCTTGCAAACACCATTGAATTTACCCCCAAAAGACACCACCACCACACCGAAGGCAAAAAAATACTGCCACTCCATCTCCATAGCCCAGCTGCTGTGCTGCTTTCTCTGAGGCAGAATGGGAAGCACTCTGGTGAGCCCCCGGCTCTCATGCATCCTCCTTCTCCTCTTCCTCACCCCTTGCAGCCCCCACCCTGGCAGCAGCGCATCCAGCCTGGGGAGCCTGTGCTAGGGCTTTCCAACCCAATGCTGCCTCTTAGCAGCGAGCCTGCCTGCTCGCTGGAGGGAAGGGAGGGCAGAAAGCTTAGGGCTGAGAGCCGCTGCAGTGACAGGCAGATCAGCTGCGACGAGTGTTACAGCAACGTGCTGGGGAATCGATGCACTGTGCAGCGGTGCCTGGGCGGGAGGAGGAGCAGGAGGCGCTGGGGCTAGCAGTCGAGCACCAAGACCTCAGTAAGGCGGAGCGGGCAGTGAAACATCCAGCCTCGGTGTTCACCAGGAGATATGTGGATGCCTGAGCTGCCCTTTCCTTTTCTTCACTCGCTTTCCCACCTGTCAATAGGAATTACCCCAAATGCTTTCAAGGAGGGGGGGGCAGGGGGGGAAATAAGAGATCTCTCCTGCCCAGGTGAAATTTACCTTAGAGCCTATGAAGGCAGGTTTGCACGAGTGCTGCTTTGGCCCAGCAGGTGTGGGAGGAGAGAGGATGAGCAGCAGAACCTGCTCCCAGCTCCTGCCCTCACCCTGCCTGGATGGTGCCAAATGTCCCCTCCCAGGCTAAAATCCAGGGACCAGGAACCATGGTGGGCAGCCCTGCCTCTCGTTCGAGGTGATGGTTCCTGCTGAAGGTCCCAAAGCGTTCTCTGGTGAAAGCATCACCCTCTCCCCTCCCTCCTGCCGCACAGCTCAGCCCCATCATCTCCATGGGGAAACCGAGGCTGCGGGAGGTGCATGACGATGGTTCCTTACTCCATGTCCAGTTTCTAATCATCCGCTCCTGGCTGGTTGTTACACAGTCATTAGCCACTGTGTGGGAACTGGAAACACATCTGTGGCAGCTAAAAATGGTGTTGTCACTAAAAAACCTCGGGTGCCACACTTCGCTATGTTTGTTTACAAGAGGGCAAGGAGGGCTAAAGGGGCATGGCAGCGAGGTTTTTTTGTCTCTCTGTGTCTATAGTTTAAATTGGTGCTAAAATCAATAGTTCCCGAGTCCCTGCAGTGTTCGTGCAAGGCATGACCATTGTCACTAGCTGGTCCTCTCGTTAGCCGCATCAGAGATGTCAAGAAATTAAACCTGAAACTGTAAGGAAAAGCAAAATGGATGGATCACAAATCGTTTGTTAGTGTTCAGTGACGCCAATGGTAGTGCTTTCAATAAGCGTAATGAAAAGTGTTTGACTGTCTCTGTGAACTTGATTATTGATTATTAGTGAATAATAAGAGTCATCTGATATCTTGCTGATGCTGTGCTCCTATTGCATTGCAGTTAAAATGTCAGTTAACGTGCCATTTAATATTCTATTAGTATTGAATTAGCACTTATTACGCTGTGAAAATCATCACCATAAATCCTTATTAAAGCATGATCCATACAGCTGGGTGGCATCTCTGGCAGACTAAGAGGGGGGGTGTGAGCAGACGGACATAACTGAGCTGCATCATCCACGTGGATGCATGTTTGGAGCACACCAAGACTCGGAATTTCCACATTTGTACATTGTTTTTCCCTGATGGTTTGATAGGAAGAGGTATGCTGAACAGAGCAGCTCAAATCCATTTCACTTTTCCCATTTTCCTCCTTTCCCTTTCCTTCTTGCTCCTTCTTGCTTTATTTTGCTAGCAGCACCCAACTTATTGCAATGTTGTCTGACTGTAGGTGTTGACCACCATACTAGGGCTGACCTCAGGGGTTGTAGGACAGGTTATGAGACATGTTTTCTTTTGAGCAGAGGGGAGTGAGGGTCTCCGGGTGAGTGCCCCCTCATGAGTACAAGGACAAAGTTTTGCTCTGACCGTGCCGCTGAGCTTCAACTGACCTGAGGGACATCACAGGGGCATCTTTACTACCTCCAGGCAGAGTGCACTGACTAGCTGTGGGGCAGAGCCACGGGGTGCTGCGCTGTATCACAGCACCACGGTATAGGTCCAGAAAGCAGCCCGGTGGGGCTGGTGTGGTGCGCTGGATCTGCTGGTGCCCAGCAGCACTGATAGGTGTGCCAGGGGCTTTTCAGAAGTGACTGAGAAACCTCAGCTCCCACTGACTTCAGCTGTTAATCTGCTTAGCTTCTCACCGCCATCCCCCCTGGGATTTTCACAAATCCAAAATGTGTAGAGAGGGACTTCGAAAACCTTTGGAAAAGACCCGACCCCTCGTTCTCAGTGCCATCGTGACTCTGCACAGAACCAGCAAGAAGGCTGGTGACCCTAACGCGGCTGGCTCCGGAGACGGTCTGGGTCTCCCTGCAGGGCCACTGCTGCCGCCCCTGGGGCACAGTGCCCTTCCCAGGTCCTTGCTTCCAGCCCCGTCGCTGGTGATGACAGCCCAGGCGGCCGAGTGAAGCGTGGCACCGCCGTGTCCCAGTGGTGCTGGTTTGTACATCTAACTGGCTGCTCATGGATTCCCCTGCCCCTTTCTTTTTTACAAAGAGCAGCTTTGTAAAGAGACCACAGGTGACAGCTGAGAGCTCACCTGGCTGGGAGGGTGGGCTCTGCCCTGAGGGCCAAGCCCTCGCTCCCCTCCCTTGGCTGGATGGCGGCGGTGCTGGCCGGGGCTGTTGGGCCGCTCTCTAAAGCAAATGTTTGTCGGATCAGACAGAGCTGCTTCCAGCTTGGCCAGCAGCGTAGCGTGCCTCCCATCGTTGCCCACACAGCCTGGCTTTCCTCCTGCCCACCAGTAACCCCAGAGCATCTGTGGGCCAGCCAAAAGGGAGGGGGTGAGAGGTGCTGGCCATAATGGTAGGGTCACGTTTCAAGGGATGTCTTGCAGCACAGCACCAATGAAATGCATTCAAATAGAGGAACCTGGAAAATGTCTTACCCGTGCTAAGATGCTATACGAAAGCCTACCATCAAATATTTGTCTTATCTTGAAGCAATAATCTTTATCCTCTCTCTTTTCTCTTTCAAATACAACATATGCTTGAATCGTGGTGGGGAGGGCTGCTGGGTTGTTTGGCTGCTAGGAGGCTGCAGGCAGAGCTCTGAGAAGTGAAAGAGCAACAGCTCTGGAGACTGAGCTTCCCTTTTTATCCACACAGTAAACATGGTGTGAGCTGCTGCAGGGCAAACCCCCTCAGTGTGGCTGAGCCTGGCCCTGGTGGGCTGCCAGGGTGAAGGAGCAGTTATGTCCCCATGTCTTATTCAGCCCTGGACCTCTGGAATGAGACACAGCTGAGAGTGACCAGGACGTGCCTCCTCGTTGGCATCTCCTCACCTCTTCTGTGCAAGCCACTTTCTAGAGGTGGGAAGTGGTACAGGGCAGCTGCCTTGGCCAAAAATGCATTTGTCATCACAGGGCCTTCACCGTGCTCTGTCAGGGAGCAAAATGCTTGTCACACAGTTGCAACAGGGTTAGTCGGTCCTCTGCCTTGCAACAGCTGCCAGTCAGGGCTATGGCAGTTGCTGGTCCTGCTGCTGCTCCTCTGCCTGCCACCCCTACCTGTCATTCCTCCTCTCCTGTCTCACCTGGGATGGTCAGAGGACATGCTCTGTGTGTCACAGGGATGGCAGGGACACCCCCGCAGCCTCTCCTTTTCAGCCTCAAACCTGCACTTGCCTGCGTAAGTGGGCACATGTGCAACGGCAAGGGTGTGTGTCTGTTAGGAGGGTGGTGTTTGAGGAGTGAATGCTCCTGCCCACAAAGCCATTTTTTGTCAGAGGGATGGGGAAGAGAGGTACCCTGTAGCTCCCTCCCCTTGTGCTGCTGGAACTGAGGGATGGAGCAGCTGTGCCCTGAGCTGGCAAAGCTGGAGCCCTGAACCTTTGCCCTGCAGGCTGACAGGAGGATGGGAATGTCACTCTCTTGTATACTTAACTTCTGAAGGTGAGGGGGAAGTATGGGAAGAACTCCTTCCGACCTTTCCCACTGGCAGGGTTAGAAGGGATTTGGTGACCAGGATCTCTTGTGGCCTTCCAAAGTCATTTTTGGTGCAGGTGTAGGCTACAGACAAAAGGAAGAGAGAACAAGAGGCATGGCCATCCCGAATCCCAAGGTTTCCTGAACCAAAGTTTCCTGAAACCTTTCAAAAAATCATAGTGGAATACATGGCCGTGGCGCAACAATGGTGAGGTGATGCTGTGGTTCACTGGCAAGGCAGGAGTTTCTGGGCGAATAGGAAAGGGAAGAGACAACATGGAGTTGATGGAGAGGTTAATCTCCCCCTTGTCTTTCTCCTCCTCTACAGGTGTTACGTAGAAGACAGAAGCTCCAAGGTGGCTTGGTTAAACCGTTCTGGCATCATTTTTGCTGGAGAGGACAAGTGGTCCCTGGACCCTCGAGTAGAACTGGAGAAGAGAAACCCCCTGGAATACAGCCTGCGGATCCAGAAAGTGGATGTCTACGATGAGGGGTCCTATACGTGTTCAGTGCAGACGCAGCATCACCCCAAGACTTCCCAGGTTTACTTGATCGTGCAAGGTAAGCAACGTGCCGGAGAAGAGAGCAAAAAGCAAAAGACACAGTGGGTGGAGGGGTCTGTATTTTTCTTAGAGAAACCCCAGAGTCAGTAGAGTCAGTAGCCTGTGCATCCCTTAGGTTTGCAACAGGAGTCAGCAGGACTGTCCCCTTGCACTGTGGCGTGGCATGGCTTTGCTCTGCGCTCAGTCTGGCCTTTCAAAAGTTGTGACAGAGCAGGGGACACCAGTGATGCCCAGACATATTCTAGTATGATGCAAACCCAGCTCCTGGCTCTGATTGTTCTGGCGTTAAGGGGAAACATTTGTTTATAATGACACTTGTCAGAACATCGTGTTTGTCTCATCTCTTCCCAGAAAGCCCTCTGGTTTCTTCGCCTCCTCCTTCCTCAGATTTCCTTTCTTTTTGCTTGTGTCAACAAACTACTGTGCTGTGGTTTTTGGCCCTCTGTCGTCAACTCTTTGCAAGGCTGGGGAATTAATTTTCCTGGGTGTTTTTCTGTGCTGGGTCATTCGTTTGCAGGGTGTGCTGTTGCTAGGCATGTGTGAGACCTGATACTTGAGGTAGCTGCTGCGTACCTTATGTTGCCCTCTCCTTTTTTAGCCAGCCTCCTCCTCTGTGTGTCATAGGGAACTAGAAACTTGGCTATCTGAACCAGCATTGTCTTATCTGTCTGCCTGCATTTGCAGTATAACAGAGTAAATGCGTTAAGGAGTTCACCAATTACAGGTAAGGACATTATGGAATTTAGTTGTTCCATCCTGTCCAGACCAGAAAACCAAACAAGGGAGTTTACTCTGTTTTGTTTTGTTTTGCATTTAATCTTCGTGCTATTCTGTCTATCTGCCTATTTATCTAAAATATTTATAGAGCAGCTTAGATAGATAGGTATGTATGAGTGTGTTCAATACATATTACAGACATGTTCAGCTTCTAAATCATCATTCAGGCAGGAGTTTGTTATTTCTCCTGATTTTTCCTGTAACTCAAAAGGCTCCAGCTTTTATTTCACCCAGCAAGTGTTTGAATTGCTCTGGATATAAATGCATGCCCAGAGGGACTCTTCCTCTTGCTGGTATTGCTTGGCAAGCTGAGGGCTAACTAGCAATCCGAGTGTTCATCTGCACACCGGTGCAGTCCGGGTGTACGGTCAGAGGTGATGCTCTACGTGCGCATGGAGCGAGACAGAAGGCTCCTGGTTTAGCTTCTTGCGCAAAGTCCTCCCCCAGCGGTGTGACAAGTGGCACACAGCAGCACGCAGAGCCACTCTCCCAGCTCGGCTGAGTGTTTGCCGCAGCAGCGGGCTGTGGACTGTGCCCCCCAGCCCTGCAGGTGTACCCTGCCCGCTGTAGCCGTGCATAGCTAACTGGCTGTAGGTGGGTTATTGCTGGTAAAATCTCACAGGATACAGTTTCCATTTACCTGTCAAGAAAAATACAGGTATAAATTAATTTTAGAGCCATGCACATGTATTATTAATTTTACTTGTGCCTATTAGCTACGGGCCTAAGGAAAGGAGCAAATCTGAGCTCTCTCGCTTAGCTTTCACCTAAACGTGTGGGTGTCCAGCTCTGAACTGCTGCCACCTTTCTGAGGATGAGGAAATGTGGGTTTTGGCACACCTAAACTCTGGATGCCTGTAAACAAGGTATCTGTGGATAATCTTTGTTCTAATGCCTGCCACAGATTTAACAAAAGACCTCATGCTTGCTTTTAAGCACCGGGTCCTGTAATACTGTAATTAGTTGAAACTCATAGCTTTGATTTTTCTAAAAGTGAATTTCATCTGGTAAAAAAAAAAAAAAAAATGCCAAGCAAAATACAAATGAAAAATCCTTTACAATTTGGAAGAGTAGACTCATCATTTTAAACCGTGTTTTAAAAATAATCTTAACTAGTAAAACTAATTCATTAGAAAATAGTATATGTTAAAAAATAATCTCTTCCCTCTTTGGGTATCATTTTCTCATATTGATTATTATTATTCTCAGATTTGCAGGTTGTCTGCCTGAAAAATAGTCTGCCGCTAGTACAAATGAAAGGAGTTTGGATATTGAGTCATGCTAAGCTTTTTGGTTTTATTTATTTAATGTAGTTTATTTACTTGGTTTTGTGCTGATAAATTTAAAAGCATGGGCTGTGTAGAGCTCTGGGCATCCCAAATGTAAAAATAAATTAAAAAAAAAAGAAAATACAGCTCTTGAAAAATTAAATAACAGGTCAAGCAATCTGTGCGGTAATCTGGCGGGAGGATTTCTGGAATGGTGGTCAGCGATTCCCTTTGAACAAGCCCAGGGAAACCGAAATAAGGCAGGGTCAGAGACTCCCTGCTAGCTTTGCAGCTGGCACGGCATCACTGGCGACGCCTGGATTTGTCAGTGAAAGACCGTGCAATGGTAGCTGCTCGTGCCCTGGAAGCAACAGGCTGCCTTAGAGACGTGCTCAGGCTTCCCATCCTGCTCCGTTTGTGCTGCCGGGGGTATTCCTGCTCCCCACTGCACTCTATACCAAAGACACGTCCTTCATCTCCCCCAGTTCAACTCCCTCATCTGTATAGCCACTGTCAAAACCCAGCTCCTATTGCTTGTAGAAACAAACGGGATAGCTATACCAGAGACTAACTAACAGGTAGGTGGATACTGGAGTGATGCTGGAGCCCTTATAACTCGAGAAGACCACTTCCATGCCCACAGTGCCACTGAAATAGCTGGGCTAACGATTCACTGCGTTTAGATGACTGCAGGCTAATGGAGTTGCATCCTAGGAGCAGGTCCTTCCCTCCTTTGAGAAAATCAGCTTTCCCTGCGGTGAGCTTTGCTGGCCAGAGCTGCAGGAGTATCTCACAGAAAGAGGGACATCACCTCTCCAGCGTGGGTGCCCATGTCCTTTAGTATTTCCAAGGAAAGAGCCAGCTGTGCCTTGTCGGGCAGCACCAGTCTCTGCACAGCCAGCCTTCTCGGTCTGTGCCTTTCCTCTCTGTAAGTGTCTGTGCTCACTGATAGGATTGCTCCCAGCTGGGGCATGTTGCAGAGGTCTAGAAGGGAGGTAACGAAACAACACTTAAAAAAAATTGCCACTTGATAGACAGCTAAAAGTAGAGAAAGTTCTCTTCATAAGTCTTTCCTCCTCAAACTTCAAGCCAGCTCCGCTAGCAGAAGTAGGCATTCCCTGCCAAAAGGTTGGTTAGTATAACGTGGCCACGAGTTGTGCCGTTCTGACCCAGGTGGGCAGCACTGCGTGCAGGGGGGTTGGACGGGAGGTACCTGCCCCTGCCCAGCTCAGTTGCTCCCAGATGCTGGGGCTGCGCTATCTGCACTGGGGTGAACACATGAGGGGGCTGCTCCGAGCCACCACCTCACTCGCGGCATCTCCTGCTGCTTCGCTTGGGGTGTGATAGCAAACCTCCCTGTGAACTACCCCAGATGTTTCTGTGGTCATCTCCTCAGAGGAGCAAAGACCTGGAAGGACCCACAGGAGGTGGTCTGGTCCTTCCCCATGCAGTGAAACAAGATCAGCTATACGGTGGTTGCCCCTAACATGTATTTTTTGAAGACAACCTGTGCCTGCATAGCCATTATTTCACTCTCCTTGCACTTGGAAAGCTTTTATTAACATATGATCCTAATTGATTTTGCTGCCAATTATTTCTGGTCCTTCCAGGACACATCATGGTAATTTCTTCTCCTCTTCCTCAAAACTACCTTTTATCTGCTAAAAGCCCATTAATCCCTGTGTCTCCGAACTCTCTGGTCCAGCTTAACAGGCTCACTGCTTCTCACACATCTGCTTTTACAACCCTCATGTCATATGGGTTTCACTACTGTCTGATTTGTCTACATGTTTCTTTAAGTGTGCTGTCCAAAACCAAATCAAAAGTCCCAGTTTAGGACTCAGTCATGCAGATAAAAATACCAGTCGTGTTTTGCATATCATGCTGCACTCACCTAACTCCAGAATGAGGTGAGATTTACCTTTCTTTTATAAGAGCACCTAATTGCTTTTGCTTATTCAGTCTCTCTGCTGCTTTCTAACCCTCTCTTACTGGTCTGCGACACAGTCTGCAGCTCGTTCCCCCCTTCTGTATTGGAGCATTAATACCCCCCACCCACCCACCCCCACCCCTTCCTGGGCATACTGCCTTGTGCTCACTGGTGTTGGATGCCATCTGGTTGGTTTCTCCATGGAGACCACTTCTTCAGTTTACTTATGATCCTGGTCTCCAAAGCACTTGCAACTGCCCCCAGTTCAGTGTCATCAACTAAAGCCTGGTGCCATCTCTCTGTTCCATCATGAAGGTGTTAATTAAAGTATTGAAGTAATCAGGGCACAAAAGTGGACTGTGGTAGCAACCCACTAAAACCTCCATCCCTGGTGGATAGCGATCTGTTGGTTGCAGCTCTTTGAAGCATCCTGATGGTGATTTAACATCCACCATATTCTCTTAGCTTATTCCAGAGACTGTCAGGCCTTATGAAGTCAAGATATATCACATCATCAAGCATACTGCTCCTGCAATATCTGCTATGCCAGATATCCTACAAAAAAAGGGAATGAAGCTGAGGTGACATGATATGTGCTTGCCAAAAGTACATTGCTTTTTTTTTTTTTTTTTTCCTCTCTTACTGTATTATTATCCTCTAGGTGCTTATAAATGGGATGTTTAATCGTTCATTCCAGTATGTTCAGTGACTTGTTCCAGGAGAACGAGTCATAACGGGGAAGTGGAGGCTGCCCCATTCCCAGCGTTACTTTGAGTTCTTGTTCTTTTAGGGCAATGTCCTCAAGCCCTTCTCAGGCATTAAATATCAGTGGAGAAAACTCTGTAGTCCTTACTTTTCTCATGTGCAGTAAAGACTTAGGTCTGTCTAAGGCAGGCTGAAGGAATGACTCGCGAACAGGAGCAAGCAGATGGTTGCCGTGTTTGCTGCCCAGAGCCTTTACAGCAAGGCATCATTGTGAATGGAGATGGCTGGGAACCTTTCAGTTGAAACTAAAACACTTCACTAGTTTTGGCTTTGTTTAAAATTTAATCAGGAAGGTTTTACAGGTTGGAGATGTTTTTTCTGGTCAAAGTTGGGTAGAGAAAAAGGTGTAGCATTGCCACAGCTTATCTAAAAGCTGGAACATTCAGCAGAGGTATGGAGAAGTCACGCTTGCATTTTTGCTCGGAGCCTGGAACTCCTGCGGGCTCACTAACATCTCTTGCAATTCCCAGTGTTTGGCTGTTGAAAGAATGTGAGCTTGCCCTTGTTTAATGAAAAAAAAAAATAATAATTAAAAAGGCTTTGGCATTTTGGCAAAAAAAAACCCAACAGATTTGGAGACTTAAGCAGCAAATTTTCACAAAGAGGGATTCTTGTTTACTGCCCAGCCCTAATTACATACTCAAAGTCAAATGTATAGGAGCTAAAGGGCAAATTCTGGTTTTCTTTCAAAGTGATAGGCATTGGTGTGTGAAAAGAACCACAGGGTGTAGCCTTTCTCTGTTATGCATTGCTTTTGTAGAGCTCCTTGCTTGCAAAGATTCAGACTGACCATTCATTGTTTCAAAGTGGTATAAAGATGTATTCATTGTGGCCAGGATCTAACCATAGAAAATTTATTACTAACTGTGCGTGGTAGATTAGCTGTGCCCCCTCCCAGTCCAGTCCTCTGTAATTAAAGGACTTTGTGAGGGTGACTGGTAAAGCACTGGTGGAGAGAAATGCTTTACCCACAAAGGCAGCTTGTTTTCCCCTGTGTAAGCACTGCTCCGCCAGCGAGTCCCTCGGTCGGAGCTGGGTCTAGAGCTGAGGAGAGAGGGTGCTGCCCATCATCTGCTCAGCCCTTGTCCTCATTGATGAGGACAGTGGTAGGGAAAGATGACAGGGAGAGATTATTCTTTAGACTTTGGGACTGTGAGAAGGATTTCCAAGCAGAACTGGAGCAAGGCACATGAGCGTGTGCATATAGGAGGCACATAGGAGCCTGAAGCCGGGTCTCAGGTGGAGGTAACTTCTGCTGGTCACCAGCCCGGGACATGAGCCCATGAGCCAGAGCGGGGTTCATCCAACCCAAGGTAGATGTTATCACTGGAGTGGGTCACCATGGACTCTGCCATTCATGAGGAGAAGCACTTTTCTGAGGCACAGTCTGGCTCATCCTAAAGTAGCTGTCCAAAATTCATGAGACGAATTGACCAGTGGGAATAACGGTGTCCCTCCACTGGCTGTAGTGGGGAGCCTGGGATGAGCAGTGCATATGATGCCATGCATCCTTTCAGTCTTTCCAGACCCCTTGCTGTCATTCTCTGCTGGAGTTTATTCCCTGCCAGAATCCGGGGCCGGTGGCTGTCAGTGCTTGCAGTGGATCACTGGGAGACCAGAGCCAGACTGGTTCTGAGCTCAGCAGAGCTGTGGTGGGAGCCCATGCCTGTCTTTCCCACACCTCTTTGGCCAGCACTGGAAGCAGAGCGGTTTGAAGACAGCTGAAACTATTTTTCCTTTGCTAGCCAGACAATAAGGATTTTGGAGTCAGCTGCTGCTCTCCGAGAGATGTTTGCTTCCCCGCTTTGTGGGCGCAGGGCCCAGAATTTGGAGGGATCTTTCTGAGCGCTAGCACTGTAGCACTTTCAATTCCAGTGAGTCTGCAGTAGGTAAGAATGAGCACAGACCACTTTGTCTTTTTCAGGACATAGCCCCAGTGGGAAAATGACAGCGAATTTGGCATGCTGTTGCAAAGAATAATGAGTTAACATGGGAGTATGAATTTTCTGGGAGGAAGAAAAAAGATCATTTTACTGGGAGCGGTTGGGGGAGAAGAAGAAAAGATTGGAGGGAGGAGATAAATTCAGATTACCACAGGGACTGGGAAAGACAGGACCAGCATGCTCAGAAGGAAGTGACAGCGGATGGGTTTGATGGGAAAAATAATCTGAGAGAGCAGGGAATCGTCTTGGGGAACTGAAGCACGGTAGATCTTGTTGCCACCCTTCCCCTGTTACCATGGACTGTAATTTCCTACCAGCGAAATAATTCCAGGATTTCAGGCACACAGTAGTATTGGTGGCATGCTATCTAGGTTTTCTGTGCTGGTTCGCTTTGCCCAAACTCATAAATTGCAGGAGGAGATTGTGCCTGGTGCTTCATAGGTTACCAAGGAACTTCCTGCTGCTCCCCATCTAGTATTTTTATGGCCTCCCCATAGTGTCCTGATGCCTCTTAACTTCTGTTTTTCTATCTCCAGGCATGGCTGGAATGTTGCTATGCAGCATAGGGTTTGGCTCTGTTATATAGGTTGGATCTCAGCACTTCTTAGTGCATAAATCAGGAGGTTTTTCTGGAAATATTTTGATGCTTGCTTTGCAGGTGCAGGCAGGAGACAAAAACAGAATACTTGAAAAAATGCTTACTCATTTTGGAGAAAGAAGTATTGCATAAAATACATAGAAGGCTTTCCTACGGCTGGGAGGAAAGATCTTGATATGATAATCCAGCTCCTTAGTGTATATAAATCAGCTTAGCTTGAGTGTCTCTTTAAAGCAGTATCAGCTGAATTTGTGTGATTTTGTCTGATCAGCTGATTCTAGATTCAGACCAGCGCTGTGAAAGATTTTGCCTTGTTATTTCTCAGGCTGATAGTCTCAGTCTACTGTCCCAAGTCTTAGCCCGGACTGTAAGGCAATGGAATAGGAACAATATTTTGCTGTCAGCTCCAAACACGGCAAGAACCTAGTCCCACCACCACGTCTGCTAACCCTTGGCAGAGTACAGATAACCGTTAATTGTAAAGCCAAGCGTGTTCCTGCTCCCGCTGCTGAAAAAGCTGTGGTAGTGGTGGCCCAACAAAATTGCCTTGACTTTTGACCTGGAATTTGACTCGATCTGCCCACCACAGAATATAGCCCCTTGGACATCCTAAGTCATAAATTCCCATTGCTTGCTCCCTTCCTGATGGCCCCAGTCTTGTCAGTAGTGAGTGAACTATTTTTTTGCCACATCCTCTCCAGATCTTTTTTTTTTTTTTTTTTTTTTCCCCAGGAAAAAAGTGCTAATGTAGCCAGGAATAAATATCTTACTCATTTTACACAGCAGGCCTGTAACTGCTTAATAGCTTGAAAATAAGCAAAAAATGTGTTTCAAAAAATTCTCAAAAAGATCTGATCTGAAGCATTGGATTTCTAACCCAAAATAATGAGAGAAGACGCATAGCTAGTCTCCGCTAGAAACTTTAGGATCAGCTTGTCTTTTTACTTGCAATACAGCTGAAAGCAAAGGTTAATCATGCTCTGTCTCAGATCAACCTTTTCCGTAGCTTTACTGTCCACTTTATTTTCTTCTTTTCATTTGAAAGAAGCACTGCCAGGTTGAGGTTAGCCAGATTTGTGGTTCGCTCAGCTGAGCTCTTATTATATCCAAACCCTAGAGATACTGGGAGTAGCTTGGCTTCCTAAGAAACAAAGCGTGTATGGGTTTATTTGTACGGTTATGCTGTTTGCCTGCCCTTCTGCTTGGCAGTCCTCTGCTCAGCTCACTCCAGCACCCCTCATCCCTGCTGTGACCTCGCCCCAACAAGAGCTCCTGCCCCTCAGATCCCCACCGATGGATCCCAGTCTCCTCCTGCATCCCTTACCAAGGGGATGCGCAGAAGCCTGTGTGGTTGCAGACAGGTCTGGAGCCATGCACGTGCCAGCTGGCGGGTGCCACCTGGACTAAAACTGGTCAAGATCTTTGAAGGTTTTCCAAGGTACAAGGCATAAGGACCTAGGACACGTAGCTGCGGTAAACCAGGCCTTGCTAATTCCAGCGTTTGTGGAACAGCGTGTTCCTTTTGTCTGTTTTTCTTACTTCACTGGTGCCAGTGGAGCGATACTGCAAATCTGCCATGCTCAAAACTCCATATGGGATGAAATTCCAGATTCCTGGAGTTCACCGGCTCATGTTCTGTGGTTTTGGCTGCTGTGCTGCTGTCTACACTCATTGTAGCTGTGTGTTAGTGGATGAGAACCTGGATCAAAACCTTGATTCCACTGAAATTAAAGGGAATTTTGCTTCACTGGAGCCAAAATTTCATCTGAAATTGGAATTGGCCAGGAACAGATTGTAAAATAAGCCTAAATTGAGCCAACAGTTCAAAAACAACATCAAGACTTGTAGAAAGAAGCAAATTTATTTCCTACTTCAGAAGCTTCCCATTTTACTGTTTAATATGGATTAATTACAGAAGGAAAGAAATTAGCATTTCAGGAAAGGGAAAAAGGAGATAGTATTTCTAAAATGAGACTGTCCTTCTAAAAGTGACTTGACGGTTTGAAGAACGGGGAAAGGCAGGTAGGCGTAGTCTTTGTGCTGTGCACTTGCTACAGCATCTTCATGGTGCATACTGACCCCAGCCGGCCTGCGATGACCATGTGCTCCTGCCATTTGTCTCTGCCCAGTTGCTGGCTCTCATCACTCCTCAACGGATGCGTACCCTGTCTTTTTGGTGTGTATGCATGCTATGCCATGTAGGATGAGCCTCCAGCTGCTTTCCAGAAAAACAACAAATGATAAATTGTATTAAGTAATAGGTTTTCAGGGTTTGGATTTTGATGGCTTTTTCAGAGCTCCAGCTCTTCTTTTTATCTTTAGAAACATTGAAATTGCTACCCCAACAGCAGCTCCTTACTCGCTAGAAAGTGAAGAAACATTCTGAAAAAAATAATGACTTAATATCACATTTCCTGTATAGCCACTAAAATGTCAGGAGTTGGTTGCTTGGGAAAAAAACCCTCCAAAATAACAGAATAGCAGCTTGGTTTAATAAAGACTGAGATGTGATAGTTAAGGGGAAAAAATAACTTGCCAAATGTGCGCACAACAAAATAGACAAAAAAGATACAGATACTTAGACATATGGCTTCCATTTACAGAGTATTCAGACAGGGAGCACTTTCTCAAAACCCAACCACAGCTTTTGAAAACGTCTCTTAAAAAAACAAATATTAGGTTAAAAAGTGTTAATCTCCAACAGAAGACAGGAGGAAGGTTGTTCCTGGGAAGGCAAGGACGGTTGGCGTGGGCAGTGTGAGGGAGCACGTGGCTGTGCTCATCGGCAGGGCTGGGTGCCTGCCAGCCACAGCCCCGGCTGTCGGGGGGGGCAGACCCGTGGCAGGAGGAACCAAGCCCTGCTCGAGAAGTCGTAGCGGTGTGTGAAAGTCTGAGAATACGAGCAGAAGCTCGGTTTGTTTCTCAAAGGCACATAGGGAGTGCCGTCAGTTGTCTGCCTGCCTTTTGCTGAAAGACCCTTTGGAGATCCCCAGATGGGGGCGTGGGGGTGGGGGTGGATGAGCTTTCTCAGTTCTATATCAAAAAGCTGGGGCTGCTGACGCTTGGGCAACGCTACGTTTAAAATTGCCTCCTCCTTTATGTATCATATTTCCCTTACATCGTCTATTTGATGGCGTGATCTTGTATTTCTCCGGTCTTCCATCAGATCTTCTAGGAATGTCTTAATTTATTATGTGGAGACATATAGAAATGAGAAATTTTTGAAAAATAAAACTTTCAGGGCTCCTCAAACAGAAAAGTAGACTACAGCTACAGTTTTTCTTCCCATTCCATGAAGGTAACCTTTAAAAAAAATCTGTGGAGAAAAAAATTGGTAACTAGGGAGGTCCTCTGTAATGAAATGAGAATTGGATTTTGGTGATAAGTTTTAATTTAGGGCAAATAATTTAATTGGAATGACTCATTAATTTTGGGGTGCGTAAATTGGGCCTCTGGCAGCCTATTATCTTCTTTATTCCTTTCTGAGGCTTCTCTGTCAGCAGTATAAGAAAAGCCTTTTGCCTTTAATAAGGTGACACTCCCTTTGAACGTGCGGGGAAGGGACTGTCATGGTGCTGTGATTTTAACATAATGGCACCTCACCTTTGGGTGCCCTCAGCTTGTGAGCCATTCAGGCTGTAAGATTGTGGACTTTCTTCACAGCATCCTGGCAGGTGGATGCTTAGCTGTGCACAGGGTATGGGTGGTGTGGTGGGCCTGGGGCATCTGGCCGTGGTTGACTTGGGCATAAGGAAGGTTAGCAGCTCGCCTGGAAGGTCAGGCACGATCTGGCTGGTGGATGCGTTGACAGAATTGTCTGCAAAGAGACAGACCTATGTCACCAGAAGAAGTTGTATGTTAAGACTAGACTACTGTGAGCTGTTGAGTTAGTGGGTGAGTGGGACATCTACTCGTGTTTTGGTAACTGGGAGGTTCAGCTCTCAGCTTTGGTACCCACCAAGTATATCCAGCAATGCGTTAAGTGCAGATAAGCAAAGTAAGGCACAGAGAGCCTTTCAAAGGGAGAGAAGCCAAGAAGCAAGATCCTAAACCTGAAATCCACATGGCCCTCACACAGGTGTCACAGCAGCAGCTGTAGTCTGGAGAGTCTCTTCAAAATTATTTTCCTCTTGTTAGACTGATGGGAACGTGACTTTCGGGTATGTTCCTTTTTTGAATGCAAAAAAAATATATATATTTGTAAAGAAGTAGAATAAATCTCCCCTAATAACCACAGAACAGACTTTGCAAGGTAGAAGCCTTATGACCTTGGCTATACAAATCCAATAATGATTTTAGGGATTATGAATGCGTAGAGCTCCCAATTCATGATTTTACCTGAAAGATTAATCCACTTGTTGACCTACAGGAAAGAAGTAAAGAACAAAAGTTCGTAGGGAGACTGCCCCTCATTAACCTGTTTGAGAGAAGTGTTAACGGGGTGGCAGCGACTACTTCTCCTACTGTGTTTTTAACTATTACAATTATGTTTCATGTAATTCATGGTATGACAGGAGAATATTTACAGCTGTGCAAAGCCTGTGGACCATCTTTGCAGTTGAGATTGATACCTTGGCTATGCCAATACTCCCTCTGTGGGTAGTATCACAGAAAACCCTGAACTCAGACTGGCTTGTGTTCATGCTACTTGATGGTACCACCTTTTGGAATGGATAGGTCATGCCCACATTGCATTGGGCACTGGTGGGGGGTGCTGGTCTCCTCCATGCTCCCCGTGGTGCCCCTGTGGTCCTGAGACATGCTTCCTTTTTGGCTGATTGATTTATTATATTTCCTGGTTAAAAGTGCTTGAAATAATGAGAAGGCTGGGAGACAGCCTGACAGACTGGTCTTTGTATAACCTGATGCCAAGACTGCGTGTTACATGACAGAAGAGTGCCTGGAGGGATTTGAAAGCCCAGGGCCTGTAGAGTTGGTGTTGGGGGACTTGTGCAGGTTGAGGAAATCAAACTTGGCATTGTCTACATGTCTGGAGTGGGCTGTCCACGTCAGCTGTGCCTGCTTCTCCTCTGAGAGGGGATGCACTAGTTCATTCCAGGAAAGAGCCTGGGAGTGATGTCCTGTTTGTGTGCACGGCTGTCCAAAGGGCTGGAGCAAAACTAAGGGACTGGGCTTTGCTCTCTGGAGCAAAAGAGAACAAATCACATTGACAGTATAGACATACCCATCCAAACTCATAAAAGGTTCATCTCATTTTAACAAACCGAGGGTGTGTACATAGTTCTGCTATATAAATTGCACAGGTGTCCTATAAGAGGCAGGACTAAAATCCAAGTCCAGAGATACACATCTCTGTCACTTAGCCTTTGAAGTGTCACTCCCTTCAGGCATTGCATCTCTTGTCTGTATGGACGCGGTCTTGCAAACAGAAGTGGAATACTACAGGTGAGATTCATCACACTTAATCTTAGACATCTAAGCGTTAGTAGCACAAATCTAAGCTAGTCATCTGGCCCTCATCTGTAGTCTGCTGGGAGAAGTTGGCATCTTACTCTTTCTGCTGTCTGCCTTGAGATAATGTGATGGATCATCCCCCTGGAAGTCCCTGCTTCTCTGTTTGGACTACAGGAGGAATGTGAATGACTTGGATTTACACAGCAAACTTTTCAATGTCGAAAATTTGGTGATATGAATCCACCCTGTATGTCAATGCAGAAAAGATGAAACTCTGTAAGAAACTAGAGACTCTGGCATTACCCACAGCCTAATACTGTCTCCTCGGCAGCACTGACTGGCCTTGACTCTTCCTCTTGCCATAACCTGGAATGCGTGACTTTAAATAGTATAACAATACCTTTTCTTTCAGTCTGTATTCTGTCCTACACTGGATAACACTTTCAGCTGTAATCCCTGATGTATTTACCTGTCCTCGTAATGGGCAGCTGCATTCCCCTCCATATCTCTTGCTTTAAGCCTGACATAAATTCGCGCAAGCTCTCCCCATGGAAGGTTGCCATCTCCTTGCCTGGATACCCTTGCCTGCTGCTTCCCGCTGAGCCAGAGGGTAAGGCTGTCCCCTGAAAAGATTTCTGTTCTTCCTGCTCCCAGAGCCGCCAGCCCAGCAAAGCCCTAGGTGCAGTCTGAATTTTACATGGAGGAGTAATGCTACTTTAGCCCAAACTGTTCCAGGGTACTCCATTTTTACTCCTGGACTTGATGCTGCTCCTGTCTCTCTAGTCCTTGAGACATCACTGGTGTTAGACCCAAGTGCTTCTTTCGCTCTTCTTTGTTCTTCCCGAAGGGAGAACTATAAAAGATTTCAGAAAGAAACACCAGATATTTAGTCACTTGCACCTGCAGTTCTCAGGAGCTGTGGTGACTGTTGTGTGCCAGTGCTGGATGCTGCCATGCTTGTTTCCATCACTGCTGCTGCAAAACGTCCGTTAGTCCCTATGGATTTCACAGTGTTACCCTCTTCTTCCTGGGGTTCAAGAGCACCCTTCCAGCCTTTTCCACTCCCTTAAAAAAGCCCACAAACAAAATCCCCACAAAACCAAAAAAACCAACATCTAACATCTCTATTTTCCTAAGCCTATTGGTTTTGTGGGCACGTTTCTGCCAGCAGTTGCAGAAACTTCCAAGTCTGCACCTGAACAGCAGAAACTCTCCCCTCTTTGGCTCCCAGATCAAATCAAATCGCTGTTTATTTCATTGCCCTGATAAATTTTTTATTAACTGTGTTAGAAGTCTGTGAGGAAGAGAGAGGGGGAAGAGAAAGAAAAAAGCTGTTCAGGAATGTAGCCTGGGCAAAGTGCCCATGATTAATGGGGTAGCAGTGACCAGCGGGTATTTGAAAATTCACCAGTGCCAACTGCCGGGGGGGGTTTGCTGCCTGTGACAGCTGGTCATCGTTACTGGCTTCTGCCTGTGTCTTAGATCTGTGTCTTGTACATCTCCTACCAAGCCACTCTCGGTTTCTGGTTTGCGGGGACATACTGAACCAATTAGGGCATGTTGGATGATTGCAGGGATGAGTGGACGGTGTTGGGTAATATACAAAAAACCCCAATTTCTCTTCTACTGTAGCCCTAATTCCCCTATCTCAAGATGAGCTTAAACCACTGTCCCAGAGATAGGCCTCCCTCAGCATCGTGTGAATGTGAATTGCAGCTTTGCAGCTCTGCCCAGCCGCTTGGATATTCCTTACTCATCCCTGCCACAGGGCGCTTCGTCTCTTCAACGATGGTTGCAGCCCATTTGGAGTGATAGCCCTCTTTAAGGGAGCAAATCTCACCTTTTCACGTACCCTATATGTGTCTGCTGGCCCACACTGAAATAGTAAACACCTAGTCTTGATGCAAAGTTGCAAACTCAGAAGGTTGCTGCTGCACAGTAGCCACTAATGAGGGCAAACTGAGACTGCTGACTGTGCCACCCAACCTCAGGGGAAGGGTCCATAAGGGTAAATGCCTTGTATGTGTCTGCCAGGCGGTCATCTAAGAAGCACCACGTCTCCTTCAGAATGCAGGAAATCCAGCAGATAGGCCAAAGCAGAGTAATTGATGTAGAGGAGGATCTCAGAACAGAAGGGTTAAGTACAATGCAGGCACATTCAAGTGGGAGGGAAATGGGCATAGGTTCCTCTATCTGTGGAGAAGTCAGGGGAGGGAAAAGCCTTGTATCCACTCTCATTTAAATTTTTGATCTGGAGCTCCCCACAAAGGCCAGTTGCTTGGCTACAGATAAGCTTTAGGTGTGTGAAGACTTCTTTAGGACCTGGAGGGGTCTCTGAGGCAAAATGCACCCTTGGTGTCTGACAAAGGGAACGCATGACATAGAAAATTGTCATAGATGCCAGTCCTTCCAGGTTTTTGTAGTTTCTGTCCTCTTTGGTCTGGTACACTCATCCATTGGCCTGTTCTGGAAGGGGAAGCTCAGACCACTGATGGAAAGAGCTGTCCTGAGCTCTTAGGAGATGTACGGCCATGCCTTCTCAGGAGCTTTCCGGCCCAGTAGTATAGAGCTAATAGCAAAGTGACCTGATTTTTTTGAAAGGCATAATTGGGCCGCACTTGACACCATGCAGGGAGAGATGGAATGTTTTTTTGTTGGTTTTTTTTTTTTTTTTTTTTTGGATGAATAGCTTTTTCTTTTCATGGCAGCCTCAGAAGCCTTGAATGGGAAGAAATTGTGATTCTTGGGATGGATCTGCCATTCAGTTTGAGAGGAGGCTGAAGTGGGTCTTGAGGAATGTAGTTCAACTGGGGATGCTGAGCTCAGGAAATAAAGAGGCTAATGAGTTCTCCAGACTAAAGCTCCTGTGGGACAGCACCTCAGCAGGGAAGTACAATAACAGCATTGTTTACTCTAAGTGCTCTAAGTATGAATAGGTATCCATGCTGTGAACTTTTTTTACTTTTTTAAATTTCACATCTCTGCGATAAAATGTAGTAAAAATTACTGGTCCCAAACCCAAGTACAGAGGTATTCCAGACTCTGTCCCTGTAAGTCATTGTAAGGCAGCCTACAAACCTCATGAGACACTAGCTGGCAGAGGGAAGGAGGAACCCTTTAATTGGATCCAGAGTGTTGTAAATCAATGGGAAGATGCTTCTCATAACTCGACTGATATTTTAGTTTATCATCAATTAAGGTTGCCTCTTACAGGGTCCCCAAGTATGCCACAGTTCAGGTTCCTTAGTGAATTTGTTCATTAGAAGACCAGTCACTGGATTGCCTGCCACGGTGAAGCAGGTATTCTTGTCATACATCAGTTTTCTTCCCCTTCCCTTTTGCTGCTAGTGAGTTCTTGCCGTCCCCATCGTGTCTTCGTTTCACTTGTTCGCAGTGACACAAAATGTCTCCTGCCTGAGGTCAATCTCCCTGTGATAAAAGTCTTCCATAGAATTAGTCAGGCTGAAAGACAGGCAGATTTCAAAAAGGTAAGCCTTTGGAAAATGGTGGCAGGCTGTCAGTTCCCATTAGCTAGCGCTGCCCGGGCAGCCTGCTGACTCTTCACCATCGCAGGTGGCAGAGATGAGTTTTAATGAGCAGCAGAGGGAGTGGAGAGGGGAAAAAGAAGAAAGTAGTTTAGACTGGAAGTGATGCTTTTGGTAGCGGATGACATGCACAGGTGTGTGCATGCGTGTGTCCGTGCTGGCGTATGGAAGTATCAAAATGAAGTCAGCAATGACCGTGTGGCTTGCCGGGCCTCTCCGGGAACTTTGTCGCACAAGTGATCGCATCCTGGCCCTTCTTTCTTTGGTGCTTCCTCCTGTCCATTCTCCAGCACTATCAATCACTATAAGTAGAACTGTAACAAACTGCAAAGACAAATATGCTAAAATTTAAA
The DNA here is from genome assembly GCF_023634085.1 of Falco cherrug. Lineage (NCBI taxonomy): Eukaryota > Metazoa > Chordata > Aves > Falconiformes > Falconidae > Falco > Falco cherrug. The sequence goes on from NC_073701.1 coordinate 5,560,251, forward strand.
AGAGGGAGATGGGCAAACCCTGGTTAAGTGATAATGCAGTGGAAGATGTAGTGTTTGAGAGATGGTTTACATCAGTGCAGCTTGATTGACTTCACAGAAGTTGGCCTGATGTATTCCAGACTAGCGCTGGGGTGTGCCGGATTGGGTCTAGGTGCAGAAACACCCTGCGAACAACTATCAGACTTACCAAATATTTAAAGAAGTTGTGTACTTCTCTATGGAGGTCACAGCTAGGACTAACAAGGACAGATCAGGAATGGGGATGTATTCAGCTGTGAAATAGCCTCCCAAGGGCAAAGGTAGAAGAGTCATTTCCCAGGAACTTTAAAGACTAGTTGGCCAAAACACTATTAGATATGCAGCAGAGAACAAACCAGCCTTTCCGAATGCCCCCAGCTCTGGAAGATAGAATAAGTGTGCAAATGATTCTTCTGTCTCTAGAGTACATGAACATCTGAGATCTGAATTGCTGCAGGTCCCATTCTTCTCCCTGGCATTCGACCTACATTGAAATTCTAATTGACTTAGAGTGAAGACTCGTAAAGCTTTCTCTTTTTTGCCCGGATGCTGAATCCTCAATGAAAATATAAACTGTCATTAGATGTTGGGTGGATGTTGAGCATAAAGGAGCTGGTTTAAGCTGAAAATTGCAATGCTTATTCCAATTAGTCATTCTGCATATAAAATGTTCACAGTGTCTCTACTGTTAGTGGGGAAAGACATTAGTATAACTAAATACATCCCCGCCGGGTGTCTTTATTAACACAAAAGTTAATGCTGGGTTAGTGGTGGAGATGTTACGTACCCTGTTTATTTTTTCTGGACAGCTCCATCATCTTCCTCCCTACTGGGAGCCACTGTTACGTCTTCAGGAAATGCATCAGCTGCCAGGGCCCTGAGTGCACTGATTAGGCCTTGACCAGTCTCCCCAGGAGTATCCACCTACCCTTTGACAAGGGAATCCATGTAAGCTCAGGCCTGGATCTGTGTGTTAGGTGTACCTGTCTCCAGCTGTGCCTCTGGTACCATCTCTTGGATGGGCCGTGGACCTATGTGGTAGGTAGCTTGTCTCTGGCCTTGTCTTCCTGCATGGACCCTGGATCTGGTTCACAATGTCACCACGTCTGGAACTGTTGATGAACCATGATACCAGCACCTGGCTTTGCCCACTCTATTCAGATCCTATGGAGCTATGCCCAACTGGTGAGGGCACTGCCATGGTCATCCTCAGCACACGGTCAGTGCAAGCTGTGTGACTGCAAATTTTGGGTGGGACTTACCTCACCCAACTGTGTCCTTCTAGTAGGTGTCTAACCTAAGGTAGACTTGGAAATGGTTGGAAGGAACGGACCTCTCAACATCTGTTTCTCTTCATTGACCGTAGGGTTAGGTTAAAAAAATGCACTTACATTTAATGTCTTATTTTAGGAGAGTATATTAACTGAGGTGAATTACCTCTACCACTCTTTATCAGCTTAAACTTGATGTGTAAGTTGTACTCCAGTTTGTTTTCTTAAGAAAATCATGTTTATGCCTCTACCAACAGTCTGATTCTGATTGTCTCTAGGAGAGCAAATAGGGTTGCGTTTGTGTAAGCAGGAGGAGAAGTGGATCAGCACTAAAGATTCCCAATAACCTGAGACAAAACAGCTTCTTCCTCATTACAGCCTGTCACTAATGAGGTGCTTGTGGGCCTCCCAGTCCTTCTTTAGCTGAACACTAAAAATGTTCTGGTTTATGCATCAGAGGGACCCTTGTGTTGGAGGTGCTGCTTGCATCATGTATTATTAGGAATTGGAAGCATTTTCCTCTGTCTTGCTGTCTTTCCCCAAGGGTTTCACCACTCTCCCACTGCACATTCACCCCAGGGAAGGGATTCTAGCATACTCTTGACTCAGTGTTTGACCATTACACTGCTGGAGGCTAGGGTGAAAATTAGGATTGTAATTCTCTGGTTTGAGTTTAAAAGGGTTGGGGCTGTTTAGATAAGAAGAAAGATCCCCTTGCTTGGGCCAATAGAGCTCTCAGCAGCTCATGGCCAAAAGGAGACCCATCTCAAATGTTCACGGAACCCCTAATTGAAGCCCCCTACGAACAGGGGTAGAGTATCAGCAGTAAGTCTCAGGAATGATCAGGACGATAGCTCCCTCAGCATCTCCTACAGCATCTTTCCACTTCCCTAGGACATCTGGTTTTGGTAAGGCCACATCTTTTGAGGTCTGACAGTCCTGTTTCCTTATTCTTTGGAGCTGGACTGCCCGAGAGGCTTGACTTCTTCCTTGTTTGGGGCACAAAGGGCACACACACGTTGGGTTTGCTGTCATAACCATTGTGGACTGACAACCAGTACAAAGAAAAGAAGGATGTAAATCCCTCCTTGTGTTAGCCTTGCCCTGACCTGTCTAGAGCCTCAAGAAGACCGCTGGGGACTTCCACATTACTGTTGACTGTTGTGGGAGATAGACAAATACCGTGACAGCAAATTCAAAGCTTTTAAATAGGTTAAAAAAATAGGTTGCACCTCATCCACAGGGGGAAAAAAAAAAAAAAAAGAAAAAAAAAAGTTGCATTCTCCTAGTTCCTCCCGAGCAAGTAGCGAGTTGTTGGCAGAGTTTCTGTGCCTGCAGGCATCACAATATAATGTGTCTCATAATGGCTGCACGCTGCCTGCTGTGAGCTGTGGGATTTGGAGGAGAGCAATCCAGGCTGGCCAGGACAGCAGCACACGGCTCCCAGCTGCCGTTGTCGTCCTATTACCTGGTGCTGCCTTCTCATCGCTGCCTTCTCATCGAGTGTGAAGGTGATGTAGGGCTCCTCTGGCAGCCAGGCCAGCCCTGGCTCATCCCACCACGGCAGCTGTGGGCAAGCTTTGCCTCATTGTGAAGGGAGTACAGGAGCAGAGCAAACAAAATGTGTGTGACGGGCAGCATGCAAACAGGCAGCACTCCTGCTCAGATACTCAGTGGGGAGCTGCAGTGGCTGCTCCCAGTACAAGGCAGCGGGAAAGCTGAGGCAGGCTTGACTGAGTGATGTGAAGCAGGCGGGAGGGAGAGGAGGATTTGCTCCCCTTTGGAGTAGAGAGGAAGGGCGCTCCAGTATTTGGTACCTACTGGAGGCACCTAGATCCAATCCTGTGCTACGCATTGGGCTTCCCAAGTACTTTGGGGATGTCTTCTCTGAGCCTCGGCTCTTTACTTGTAAAGGGATGTGCAGAAGGCTTGTAGACTCGGGGCATGAGCCTTACAGGTTCTCAGGAGTGATCCCATGTTATCACAGGCAACGGTAATGAACCTGGAAAGCTCCAGTGCTCAAGCAGGCGGGGGTTTCTGCCCTAAGTGAAAGGCTGTAGCAGAAACCAAGCGTTCTGATGGCCAATCTCCTCCTAATTTCAGCCTAAATACCACCCTTGTGTTCTTGACCCAGCCTATTTTTTATCTACAGAGAGAATCACATTGGAGGAATGTCCCAGGGAAGCAGTGCTAGCGATACTAAGGTTGTTACTTGGGTGGTGGGGACAGGGAAGGAGAGGCTGTGCGATGGTGCAGCTAAAGAAGGCACGGGGAGCTAGGTTGCTTTGTGCACCCAGAAAAACGAGCTGGAGTCCCTGCCGTGGGGATGATGCAGGAGCAAAAGGCAGAAGAATCATGCTGAGTGCATCAGGGCAGTGGAGAAAACCTCTGCGTTGCACGGTTTCATTAAGCAGCAGGGGGATTATGACAGAGGTCCTGTGATGTCACTGCTGTGCCCTAATGCTGGAGAGGCCGAGGAAAAGTGCTTTTCCCTCTCCTGCAAACAGTCACTAGGAGACTCCTGGCTATGTAGGAATCTGCATTCCCAGAGGAGGTTAACAAGGAGGGGCTCAGCTCTTTCCCTCGCTCAGTTTCCTTTAATGAATTGGGGTCTTCCTCCACTGTACACCCAGATGGAGAAACAAGGGAGCGCGTGCAATCAGTTCTCACTCAGCTAGCCAACGAGATGTGAAATAGGTTCCAGGGTGGATGATACCCTTGAACGAAGTCACACTGACTTGTTTGCTGTGATAATGTATGGACACTCCTTCCTTTAAAGTCTCCCATGTAATTGAGCCCTGGCGCCTGGTAACTGGTAGCAAGTGAGTAAATTGGTACTTCCTAATGGAGGTTAAATGCTGCAAGCCTTGTTCACAGCATCTTATCCAACTCTTCTAAACCCTCTCCTTGCCAATGGAAACATGCCCTTCAGGGAAGCCCTGAGGCATGCAAATGTCAGAGGGATTCCTGCCTCCTCTACAGGCATCCCAAACACAAAGTGTTTTTTCTACTGTGGGAGTCATGGTAGACCACTCTAGCTTTTTCCAATTTAGTCTGGGGCATTTTTGCTCTGCAGCTCAGGCTGTCACTTCCATTTTTTGTTTGGCATGCACTGAGGCAGCCCTTTTTTCCATTGACAGCTTTCCTCACTCTGTGCTCTCTCCTTCTCTGTCTTGCATTTATTTCTTCCTTTTCTTTCACTTCCCGTTGCCCATCTTTTTCTTTTAAACACACCCCCACACACCCCTCTTCACTTTCTGCTGGAGTACAAGCCCTGGGGGAGTGTTGCTCCTGGGTACCCTTCCTGGTGTGTCAGTCATTCGTATTACCCATGGTAAGTCACTTCCCCCACCCTACCTCATTAATGGCTCAGTTTCTCCATGGATATATTTAGGATGATAATTAGGTGTTTCACCATTGCAGGAATTACAGGGTCTGAACAGATGATGTTTGCAGCATGCTTTGAGGTCCTTGATACACACTCATAATGAAGCCCATGCAGTCAGGCTGTGGGAAGACACACAGTAGAATAAAGGCTGCCCCTGGCACGGACTAAAACAAACGCCATTTTCAGTTCCCTTTCATGATGGACTTCATAGACTTTTGTAGCCATGGTGTCCAAGTAGATAATGTAAGGGGGAGGAACAAACCCCAGACTTTCCCTCACCTCGCTGTTCTTTGAGCAGCCACAAAAAGCTGCTTCTTGTCAGCAGAGCCTGGCTCCTGGAGCCCAGCCTGGTGGGCTGGTGTGGGCGGATCTGTATAGACTCGGGAAAATTCACTTAATTTGATTTACTGCCATTAAGACAAACTTTTAATTGCTTGTTTGGCTATTGAGAAACAAAGAAGACAAACAATGAACTGAACACCCAGGGCAACTCATTTCCAAGCACTTCCCCAGGCTCAGCTTCACTCTAACACCCCTCCCCCGCCCTGAGTCCCCTCTCCCCCTGTTTTGACCGCAAGTTATGCTCAGTCCCTAACAGTCCCTTGGGTGAGGCACTGGGCAGCGCTGGAGATGGGGTTGGTGCGTGATGGTTTCTTGCTGCTGCTCTTGGTTTCTTGCTTTTTTCTTGCCCTGCTCCTTCTTACACTTTTCCTGCCCCAGCCTGGGTCCTCAATGGCTGCAGTCCCTTTGGGGGTGTCTCTGCTCCAGGGTGGGTCCCCTACAGTGATAGTTCCTCTGAGGTAGCCCCTAGCATAGTGTGTCTCCCTCCAAGAGCTGTTGCCAGCGCTGTCCCCAGCACTGCCCCCTGCCTTCCACGTGCATCCTCCTGTTTTCTGTTTCTCTGTCCCCTCCGGTGTCTCCTTCTGTGCATCTTCACACCTCCTCCAATATCTCCTCATTTCTCCTCTTACATTACCCTACATGTCCCCTCTGGAGCCCCCTGCCCCAGTTGTGCCACCCTACCCCTGCTGTGGCAGTGGGGCTGGGGTCCCTCTGACTGTCCATGGCCTTGGGGTGCAGTGGCTCAGTGCCAGCTGTTGCAGAGCCAACGGGACCAACAGGGACCAGAATGGGGTGGCCCCTGACCTCTTCTACACAGGGTACCCTCTGCCTCCCCTGCAACCTAAACCTCACAGCTATGCCCCAAAAGGGGTCTAATAGAAAACAGAGGGGCAATCCTGCAAGGTTCCAGCCCAGCACTGCCCGCCTGATGGTGCAGGTATCTGTGCGCATTGTGCAGCTGCTGGGCAAGCAAAGCAAATCTGAGCGAGTCCCTGCCTAATTGCTCAGGTTTATGATTCCTTTTTTAGCTCTTCCCATGGGCTTTTCATGTCATCAGAGGATTAAAACCAGGGTGCTTTTGCAGCAGTTTGCTGTTTGCCTGGTATTTTCCAGGGAGTCACCCCTTTGGGGTGGGAATATCGGCTTTTATTCTCCTTTTTTGCCAGCACCCTGATCAGTGCTTTGTTTGTGGGCTGGAGCTTCTCAGCTGGCAGATGCTTGCACGAGAGGGGTGGTTTTGCAGAGGGCTGTGCAGATGTTTATGCGTCAGTCCTCCTCTAAATTGGAAGCGACATGCCTGTCAAAATTGGGCAGAGCGCGATCCCTGGGAAAGTGTGGGAGCAACTCTGCTAAAGTCAGCTGAGCTATGCCAAGGCAAAAACAGTGCAAGGGAACACAGGATGAGACCCACTGTGACCAAGCAGAGGTTCTATACACTAGACGGGAGGTGGGGGCTTAATTTTTCACCCTGTGACTGACCGGCTTACCTTCATCTCTATCATCCCTATAATAGATGTTGACCTCTTCACTCCAGCAATGGAGTTTCAGTTGACAAATCCTGCCTCTCCCCCTTTCCCAGGCAGTGTTTTAGAGCAAAACAAGGCCATTTCATCAACTTTTGGCTTGTTGTTTCAAAGGAAATTAATATTGCATGGTCGTGGTGAGTGTCAGTGCTCTGAACCCAGAAGCCTGTTGGCTAACTTCCACCACAATTGGTGGAGAAGTAAAAGCCTCAAGGCTATTAGGGCTCCCATGTGTTTTGTGCAAAGTATGACCCAAAAGGAAAGAAAGGCTCTTTTATTACCTTCGTGGAGCAAAAACATGAAAGAATGAGCTCAACGCTTTCCCAGGTATCAGCAAATCAATACAGCAACTCCACCTTTCATGGGAAAGCTGTGGGAAACCAGAAATACGCTCAGAGAAACTTTGTTATGCTCTTCATCTTTACCTTTGCTTCCACGTACGTGAACAGATAGAACTCCACATAACTCCTTCCCAAATTGCACGGAGCCCCGGTGTCGCCGGGACGTGCTGCCAGCAGAGTCGCAGCACCTCGTGCGCTGCAGAGCCCGTGCTGGCCGCGGTGGCAGCCAGTCTTGCCGGGAATGTTGCGTCCTGGGATTTCAGCTGGGGAATTGCTTCTGCGGGCTGGGTTTGGATTTGAGCACAGGCCTCCATTTTGCTGGGGTGCCAGTAGGCAGAGGGTTTACATCGTTCCGGAAAAAAAAAGAAATAGTTGGGTAGGAGGAAAAGATGCTTTCTCACCGGCAGACAAATTAGGCTGTATCAAGTGGTGGTTCTGGTGTGCACCCAGTCGTAGCCGGGCTAAAATTATCAATTCCCTGACCTGTTAGTGTCAGGCGTGGTAAAAATGAACTGCAGCCACTTGTAGGCTGCAAAACAGCCCTGAGGAGGGTTGTGACTGTTGGTTATTGGGTTTGCTGACGTCCTACAATCTCCCTTCTGTCCCATGCTCCTAGCCAGTACCTTTCATATAGTTCTGCTTCTCCAGAGGAAAGACTCATCGTATCTGTAAAGCTTTAAATATAAAATATTTCCTGAGGATTCTGACACTGTGCTGGAGTGAGGTGAGTGAAGAAAGGTCATTTTCTTTTTCTCTTGTCCCTTTCTTTTATCTCTGAGACCTCCAATCATAACCAAAGCAGCTGCAAACTGCAAGAACATGGAAGAATACACTTTAGAGTTCCTCATGGGAGCTCTGGCTTTATTGCCTCTGTGCTGGTGAGGACCAGGACCTTTGTGGTATGCCTGTAAATGAAAGGGGTGTGCTTGTAGCATGGGTAAGCATGGAACATATGCGACTCTTTGGTGGGAATGCTCTGAGCCAGCCAAATCCTTCCCCTTTACTCCAAGCTCCTTCCAACTATTCCAGCCCTGCTCAAACATATCCCTCTCGTCCTTCCTCTCACTTGTTCCAGCATCCCAAACTAGGGCCTTTGAGCTCTGCCCCTCCATCTAATCTATGCTTCCTTGTCTAATGACATGCGCTAATGTGTGCTAACAGATGTCTGAGCGAAAATTAGCTGTGGTGTCCAAATCAATTAGACTGGAGAGACTATGCAGGAACAATTGCTCAATAGGCTGTGTGGGTTGCTTTTTTTTTCCTTTCCTTTCTTTACAAGAGGTGAAATTTTGCAGCCAAGCCTTTGCCTGCCTCCCTGCCTTGCAAACTCCACTTCCAAGCAGTCTACTACCCCTGTGCTTAATGGGTTCTGATCTGGTCTCCAGATGGAGCTGGCTCCACCAGCTGCAGGCTAACAGCAGCTGCTTTCCGAAAGGAGAGGTACATGCTTCTGCAGAACCTCACAGCATGGGTACAGCCGGCACGTCAGAGGCAGCTAAATGATCCTGGCATTTTTCATGTGTTTGCCTGCTTTGCAAGAAGAGAAAATTAGTTTTACAGGATCAACCACTTGTGGAGCAGCATCTTGCAGAGAGTTCAAAATAGGCTGTGGCACACATGGATGGGTTGGCTCAGAAATGTCTGAAACCGTGGCTGGGACTCACCCAGTACAGGAAAGGTTCTTGGAGAGATTGGGAAGCAGAGGACATGAATCCTGAAATGCAGTTCCCATACTTTTTTAGCAACAGAACATCTTCTGCTGAGAGTCATGCTGCTTTGTAGCTTTATTGTGTCCTGTGATAGAAGTCTTTCTTTTCAAGGACCTCACAGTAGAGCTTGTGGTAAGTTGTTCCAGATGCCCCACAGAAGTTTTACCTTTGTTTTTAATTAAACAGGTTTGTCATGTTGCTTGTCAAAGAAATTCAGTCACAGGCCCAAAATCAGCAATGTTGTTCACAAGTGAAACACTGAAGTGCTCATAAAGATTAGTTTAGGTGTATGTAGGAATGACTGTTGTCTTCCCCAGTATTCCCTGGACCATGCTCCTAGTAGTTATTGCTGAATTGGTCTACCCTGGGCACTGGCCAGTTTTAAAGACCATAGCCATAATGCATAGAGTTGGCCAGGAAGGTATAATTTCCATAAATATTAAATCTTCTGGGCATAAATTTGTAATTCCACAGGACTGAAAAAAAAAAAAAGGAATGTATCTGGGAAAAGAAAAAAAAAAGATAATAATAAGCTACTTGTATTAATTTGAAGGCAGTTCAGTAGCCGTGTGTATATTCTTGCACTGCTCCAAAGACTGGGGGATATTCCAGCTGCTGCTCTGTGCTCCTGAAGGCTAAACTGCATTTATGAGGATGCCCAGAAGTCTCTTTCCAGGCTGAACTTACCTCATGCATGAAGTAGAAATGCATGACTTGCAGTCACCTATAGTAATAAGCTGTGGACGCCAGCTATTTCCTTTGGGAGATTTGTCTGAAAGCACATGCCATCAAGAATAATTATATACTTAACAACTTCACAGAAGTCCTTCTGAACTTGTTTTTAGTTTCAGGCACCTTTTCTTTAGCTATGCCTGCTTCTTGAGAACGAACAGTCCTTAGGGGTCCACAGCAAAAGTTTTGCCACAGGTAGTTCTTTATGTCAGCAGCTGATGCCCCTCGAGTGCATTTCTGTTCGCTCCTACCTCTAGTGTTTCAAGATGTTTCTTGTAAGGTGGTGCTGCGTGAGGTTGCCAGTCTGAACCGCAGATGCGTTTACTTCAAGTACACTGACCAAAGGAGGTACCTTGAAATAATTTGTGCGGTTTGCAGAACTGTGGCCTAGGTGCATTTTGTCTCTTTTTCATTTCTCTGCAAGCTTGCATCTGATTTCCTACCGTCACCCGTAACTCCATTTTGCTGTCAGTTTGCTGGATTCTCCTTCTCTTTCTCCACCCTCCACAGTTCAGTGTCTGTGTTTCATGTTATGTTTCTCTAGTCACTCTAGCCTGCATTTTCCAAACTGCATCTTGCTTTTCTTTTCCTCTCCCCATTCCTATCTCACTAAGCCTATTTTGTTCTTGATCTTTTGAGGAGTCTATCCTATAGCCCTGCATCTTTCCTGTTCAATGGACCCCCTGCCTCTGCTCTCCCTCCTGCCTGGCTTACCCCCAGCCCCATGCTGTGCCCACCTCTTGCCCCCTTCTGTGTGTGCAGCGACGGGCTCTGAACACACACTAGCGTTGCGCTTGGTTCTGTCAGCTAGGTTTCCCAGCCACATTTATCAAAATTATCCCACAGTTCCTTGCAGAGCCGAATATTAATAGGGTTCATTTAAAACCAAGAGTGTTGCTAATGCTTTTTTTCCTTTGCGCTAAATGGGAGGAAACAAGAATTACCCAAACAAGCATGCACACAGAAAGTGCTGCTGTTGGGAATAGTTAATAAAGCAAGTGAAATTGTTGGCAGAGGGGACAGAGAACAGGAGCAGCTGGACACATGTGCCAGGTGCCCCAGTTGTTTCCCCCAGACCTGTTGGCAAAGCTGGTCGTGTGCCCCTCCGGTGCCAAGGCTGCGTGTTTCTTCCTATCTGAAGCAGCTCTGCTTCAAAGCTGGGGGAAACCTGGTGCTCCCTTTGCTGTAAAGACTGGGGGGGGGGCGGGGCGGGGGGCGGAACTGGAGGTGAACTCAAGATGGGGATGAGAAAGGAAGCTGGAAGGTTTGTTAGGCAGGGTACAAGAGCAAAAAGGTGCCTCCATGCCATTCGCCCTGTTGTCAGAAGGTCTCCTTATCCAGAGCTCCTGCAACCTTCTGCCATTCCCCACTCACAAGTCTGGCCATGAAGGTGCTGAAATCCTCCTCCTGTTCTGGTGGCACATTCCTGTGTGTTGGAGTCTGCATCCGACTGTTGCTCACCCTAGCCCCGCAGCCAGAACAGGCTGTTTGCTAACACCCCAGCTCAGTGCCCTTGCCCAGATCAAAACTGAACCTCCAATGGGTTTGAAATAGAATAAGCACCCGGGATCACATGCTGTCCTGGAAAAGACTTAACACGCTCTCCTGAGTTCCTGTGGATATGTGCCATGCTGCCATCGGACTGAGAGCTGCTGTGTTACCTTGCCACCCACCGCAGAGGGGCAGATAGCAGGCAGCCATCCATGCGCTGTGGGGAGAGAGAGAAGGAGGAAAGAGCTGCACCTCCGTGGCAATACTGAGAATTGCCCACACCACTGAGAGTTCACCCAGCACTGCTTTCTGTCCCAGCAACCCATTTCACAGACCAGGCTGCTCTTCACTCCCTGTGAGAGTTTGGTTTCAGCAACTCACCTGACTTGAGCATCCACTATGGTTCACCGAACTCAGCCACAGCAGCCCCAGTCGAAGAAGTATCATCTTCTTCCTATGGCTTCGAGGTGGCAGCTGCCTTTCATGTACCCTCCCAACTCAGGAGGACACATATACTTGTGTCCTAGGGATACCTCCCAGTTTCAGAAACATCTCAGCCCTTTGTTGCCCTTACCTTCTCCAAGGAAGCTGGTGTCAGACACTCTGGATTTTTTTTCTTACCTTCCCTTGTCCAGGGATCGACAACATTCAACCAGGTCATAAAGCAATCCCCTGCTGTTCCTTTGGTTCACCTCCAAGTGCAGCACCTGAGCATTTATTTAGTATTGCGATATGCAGCAGTCAGGGAACTTAACTCTGTTCATTCTGCTGTAGATAAGAGCAGAGTTTGACCCCCTACCTTTTGGGAACAGTCAGATCACTGTGCTGTAGAGAGTGCTGTCCTGTGATGCTCTGCAAATCCTTCGTGCTGAGCTCTCTCCTCCCTTTTTTCCATTCTGTATTGACCTTTGCAGCTCAGCCAGCTGTCACGCTTCAAACAGCCCAAAGTGCTTTGTGGTTCTCACATGGAGATCTCCAGAGAGGCAACTTACGCCAGCTGCTTTACCCAGGCTTTTCCTCATTCTGTTCCACCTAGCCTGGGGAGCTATCCCTGGCTTGGGGAAATGGAAGATCAGAAAGATCACCTCAAGTACATAAAAGCACAATGATCGGTACCTCTGTGCAATTAAAAAGGCTGGTCCAACCTTTCAATGCTATGCTTTATAGTGACTCTAGCAGTAATGAAGTCATAAAAAAGCTGGTGTAATTGGCATCAATGCGGGCCAGTTGAGCCCTGTTCATTCCTGGGGAAGGGTAATATCATTCTGCTATCTCCAGCCTTTGACATATTCAGTGATAGGAAAGGGAGCAGGGACTTGGGGAATGCCCAGGAAGCCTAGAGAAAAGTATTTGTATTTAATTAAAGATTGTGAGGGAGCCAGGGCTTAGGAGAGGCTGTCCAGTCCTACGAAACCAAATGTCAGACTGATATTTGCTAGTGGATGGTCCTAGGAATGAGTGAAAGGGTTGGCATGAGTAGTCCAGGGAAAGATGGTGGGTTTTTTGGGTTTTTTTTTGGGGGGGGGGAACAAGAGGAAGAGAAGGGAGGCATGAAGATTAGGCTTCACAAGGAGAAGGAGCAAAAAATGGTAACATTTATTATTGATATGAAGGTTTCTGGGCATGTGTATGTAGATGAGGAGCGGGATGAGAAGAAACAAACAAAAAGCCTTGTGACTTCTGGAGCTTTATGGAGCAAAATCAGATTCCGAGCAGATTTCATTTAAATTTGCGGTTTTATAGCTGTTAATGTGGTTCCTGGGGAAAAAAGGAGAAGGGTGTTAGCAGCAGTGACAATAAAGTAAATCACTTAAATGAGCACAATCGTGCTCCCCAGTCTTTGTGCCCATCAGTTGGTTTGACTGCCAGTGTTTGTAAGGGGAAAGACGTGATGATTTTGATGCTCCACATTTCAAGCTTCCAACACAAAACCCCTTGTGTCTCCTTCCAAGCCACCTTCATGTAAATCTCCATCAACTCTGTGGTTACGTCAGATTTATACCTTTACAGCTAAGACTTAGTGGCCTCCTGTGCCCCTGCTCCTTCTTCTGTGCTGAGTGTTTTAGGTACATAAAGCTGTGGCTTTTAGACTCCTTTTCATATAAATACTGTTTTCAGCCAATTTTACTCTGTTTGGGATTCTGCTAGGATTTCCAGAGGCTGTTTTGACCAAGTAGAACTTGGGGGTGGGGGGAGTGGGGTGGGGAAGAAACCAACCAAAACACAAGACCTTTCCTGCACAGTCCTTTCACAAAAGGACAAAATTTAATTGCAAAGTGAATTGGGGAGATCAGGGCAGCAGTGGCTGCAGGCAGTGAGGGGGAAGTTCAGTGCTAATAAATGCAATGTCCCTGATCCAAGGAGAAAAAATAATCAACAGTGCTATAGGACGAACTTGGGACATGACGCCAGGCAGTAGCACCTGTCAAATTAACACCCCTTTGATTTTGCCCAGCCATCCTGTGAAGCCCTTTTGCTGTAGCTGGGTGCTAGGAGCTGTGCTGACTCAGGATAAGGGAGGGAGTTGGGACAAAAGAAGGAGCTCAAAGAGGAGGTTCACAGCATGTAGAGCATTTTGAGAATCTCCTTATTGGCTTGTTGTGTGCCAGGAGGAGACACTACAGGCATTCAGCCAGCCAGCTGATGCTGGATGCTGGGACCTAGGTATCTCGGAGCCCTCTGCTAGTGGACTGCAGTCCTGCTTGCTACTTGCACTGCAGGTTTGCTGTCAGAGATCTTGGGTGGGTGCACTGCTCCTTGGGAAGCCAGCTAAATGCCCATTGCTCTTCTCTAGGTCATTTGTGGACAGGGAAGCTGGGCTTTCAGAATGACATCATCCTTCCCATTTTCTTCTTCTCAGTTCCCCATGGCTGGTGGAAGCTGAACTCCTTAGGCTGGAGGATGCCCATGCTCCTCTTGGCTCTGGAGACCAGTGCAGCGCTTCCAGCCCTCTGCTTGCCCATGCACAGTCAATCCGACATGATGCTGGAGCAGTTGTAATACTGGTGGCAGGCACTGCCCTCAAGGGTGGGATCTTCACAGGCTCTGCTTCTGGTCTGGTGAGTCAAGAGAGCATTCTCCGAGATACTGAGGGCTGTGCCCACCTCCTCCTGCGGGCTGTGCCCACCCAGGTGGAACAAAACCATGCACATAGCGCTACCATGCTTTTTCCTTCCTCTTTGCCCAAACCTCTTTCTGCATTTTGTTATCCAGGATGATAAGGCTCAGACCTCTGCCTTCAGATACCTGAACAGGAGAAAAAAAGGACTGGAAGGTTTTTTTTTCAAGCTGCACATAACATAGCAGTAGCCTTGAGCGCACCTGGTCCGTGAGTGGGGGCATGGGGGCAGCGGCAGGAGGGCAGGGAAGGAACAGACGGATGGACGCTGAGCACCACAAGCGTAATTGCTGCCTTGCCTTTAGGTGAAGCGAGTGCTGCTGCCATTCCCACTGGGGCCAATTTGCTGTTGCTGCTCTTATCTCCAATGTTCATCAGGCTGCAGCTACAAACCTCCTTTGTCCAGGAAGTCATCTGAACCCTCTCTCGCCTCCTCCCGCCTTCAGCTAGCGATGGAAAAGGGGACAATATGCATTCGCCCGTCAGGGCAAGGAGAGCTGCTCTGCTAAATTGGAAACCTGGCTTGAGAAGCAGAAGGAAACCTTCAGTAGCAAAACTAGATGTCCACCTAGTGCAGCCGGGCACCCTACGGAGTGCTTATGTACCTAATCTGGCCTTTCGGGTTAGAGTCTGAGTTTGCTATTGGATATTCTCTGTGTGTCTGTGTTACAGCACTCCGTTCACAGCTTCACACTTTTAATGTGCAAAATGTACTTCTTCTCAGACCCTGTGACCCTGGGATCTAAGCCCAAAATTGAAAATATGAGGCCTCCTGACAAAAGCACTTCTGTCCTTTGTGGTTTTCAGCAAGCCCCTGAAATTCTCAGGGCCCCCTTGTTTCTCCCTTCTCCACCTCATTGCTTTTAAAAAAGGAACTATACTAACCTGCCTCAAATAATGTTATTTTAAGCATCCTGCTTATCATCTTCTGAGAGGAAAAAGAAATACATTTTAGGCCGAGTTGCCATGTTTTATTGAATCCCCGTTGCAATTTTTTTTAGTAAGGATTTAATATTTAATTTTGCCATTTTGCAATGAATACCATGCAGAATTAAAACCACACCACTTTTGCAAGTGAGCTAATACTTCAGATTCCTTCTTTAGCTCTTAGCTAACTAAAAAACAGACGTCTTTTTTAGCTTTACATTTGGCGTTTCTATCATACAGACTAAGGAACATAATTTAATTTTGCTTATTCCAATTAAAACTAGTGTACTGTCCGCAGGCTCTAATAAGTCCGTGTAAGGTAGGGTTGCAAACAGAGGCTGAGAGATAGTCTCTGCCCTGCAGAGTCTACAGTTAAAATGGACCAGATAAAACGGAGTGGTACAAAAAAGGCATCGCTACTCCCAGTGAGCTGAGGCGTATGGAAACTTGCCCAAAATAAGAGCAAATGAGTGGCAGGGCCTGGCTCTGAACTGCTGTAATCAGTAGAATATTCTATTTTTGATAACTTCCTTGTCTTCTCTGTCCCTTGACACCCCCGTCCATTCAGAATTTTTTAGCATACATAAGCATACATTTTTTTAGCATACATACATTTTCTGCTTCTTTTTGCCCAGTTAAGTTTGAAATACTTTAAGTTAAGGAGTTGGAGTAGGCAGAAATGGACCACAGGTGATGGGAAGAAGGGACAAACAAAATGACTTACTTCTTTTAATTCTTGATAAGTTATTCTCTTTGGATTGCTTATTCTGTTTTGTCTTCCCTTAACATTTTTTTGGAAAATAGAAGTACTAAATACAAAGGAACACAGCTGCCAGAGGGGATAAGGTTGTCTTTCAAGTATCACAGTCTTGTAATGGGAATCCAAAATTGCAAGGATTCACCACCATGAAACAGTTAACAAGCGCAGTCCTATGGCCTTCTGCATTTATAGCAAGGAGGGGCAATTCTGGCTAAGTTTTCAGGAGCAAAGGGGGGGCACTTCAGCACTGGGTTAGCTGGGGAGTGAATTATCAAGCTGCTCTCTGGCTAAGAGCAAGTGGTGTAGATCAATCTCCGCTGAAGACTTAGCCATATTGTGGAATACTGTGGGATGAGCATTGATCGAGTCTGGTGTTGCTGTGGAAGTGAGATGTTGTGCAGGGGCTGCTGTATTGTCCTCTTATGTTTAGATTTAGCAAGCTGCGGAGTGCCTCTCCTGCTTTTTTCTACATCTTTTGGGTGCTGCAGCAGACCTGAATGACTTGCTTCATTGAATGTGCAATCTTAGTGGCGCTGAGGACCATTTTTCCACCACGTGGTGCCTTCATAGTTTGTCTGAAACTTTACTCTTGTGCCATGTAATTTATATAGGTCCCAGTGAGTTTGCTGCCACCTTTTACTTCTCCGGCATAGCCGTTAAGCCTATTGAATGCATGAATTTCTGTGTTCTCCTTCCCTCTTTTTTATTGTGGCTTATTGTCCCTCAAATGAGGGAAGCATTATACTTGAAGCATTATTGAAGTCGATATACTTTAATCCATCTATGAAGCTAGATACGGGCTGATGTGCCATCCCCAGCACAGAGGTATTCTAGACTGGGTCTTAGATGACATTTTCATCTAGTTAATAGTGTGTCTGCCTGCTTTATCACTTACTCTTATCTTGAGTTTAGACAACCCACCAGCCACAGTTTTACATTCTTCAGTGCTTTCAGAAATTTGATCCAAAGTTGCACACCCATCTGTCTGAAAAGATGTGCAGGTCTCTTCGCACACCCCCCCCCATGATCTTGGCTAACCATAAGCTGACTTTTTTTTCTCCTGGAGAACTAATTGACTTGTTCCATTCTTTTCTTTCTGCCCCTCTACCTAATCCCTGTGTACCTCTTTGTGTTTATTTGCCCTGATGGATGTTTGCCGTTCCTCCCAGTTGAGCATCATCCACCACTTTCATTAAGAAGCGACTTCTTCAGGCTCATTAATGAAGATGTTAAATGAAAGCAGACCTCACATGGATTCCTACAGCACCTCGCTTACACACCTGCTTGCAACTTTGCTCTTACATGCCCCTTGTCATTATCCCTTGTTTATGGTTCTTCAGGCAATTGCCAGTCTGTGACAGTGCTCCTAACCCAAGACGGATTGAATTAAATTTGCTAGCAGGAGATCATGAAGCACTGTATTAGACTTTGCATCCTCTGAATTCCCTTCAACCGTGAATTTTAAAAGCAGTCTAAAAATAGCATCGTAGGCCATGCATAGAACATACTGGACCCTCACAAGTTACAGAGTTGGGGTTTGAGGATAGATAACAAATACTGTTAGCATGATGAATCTGGAAGACTGCCCTGACTTAGGTCTCATCACCTCCAGAATGGACATTGCTTATGTTGTAGTGTCAGGCTTGAGCTACCTGATTTTTCAGTTTCATCTGGTTTATGCGCCACACTGGTTTTCCCCTTTGAATTAATAATTTAGTTATTGGTATAAGCAGTAAGTTAAACGTGTGCTTAGCATTTATCCTTGCTCCAAAAGTGGATTCCAAACTCAGTTCTACAGTGCAGGGTGAGAATTTCACCAGCGAGGTTCCCGTTCTGATCTCATTCAGGGAAAAATCACACTTTGGTACTCATCTTTCCCTGGGATCAATTAATTCATCATTACTATTTATTTATTTTCTATATTTCTATATTTTCTACCATCTGCTGACTCTCCAAGGGCATGACTTTGAAGGAATCCCAAAGGCTATATAAGAGAATAGTAAGCCTAAGACGAGAGAAGAGCTTGTTGATATTCCAGTGACCACTTCCTAAATGGTGCAAGCCAAAATGGAAGTGGTCAGGATGTGAATGATGATTCAAAATAAAATTGTGACAGTGGTGATCAGAAAATGTGAGATAACTTCCTATTGGAAAATCAGTTTCGTTGGCGTCAAAGCGTTTTGCAGGAGCGCGATGATGCAACGAATTTTTTTGACAGACGAGTGTCACAACAAATAATTTTAACTTTCCAGTTTCATTTCACTAGTGTCAAAATGTTTAACTGCAATGAGGCAAAAAGGTTTCATTTTGACTGTACCATTACATTTAATTTTGTTTAGATTGGCATGGTAATTTTGATACCATATATTTATACCTAATGTTGCAAATTGTTACAAAGCAGTGGAAAAGAACCCCCCTTTCCGTGCTTCTGAAATACAGACTTCAAACGTTTGCAGAGTTAAATTTTAATCAGTGACAGTGGTATTCTCTCACTGGGGCAAATGTCCTACCCCACAGAGGCAAGAGGCAGCCTTCAAATATTTCTGCAGCATTGCTTTCCTTTGAGCTCCATATACTTTTGGAGTTCTACGTGCTTTGTCACATATAATTAGCAGCTGTTGAGTGAATTGATCAGTTAATTTCCATCTCGCACTCAGTTGCGTTTAATCCATTAGCTGATGATTTGCAGAGATTTTTCTCCTGCACATTTCCTCACCTGTGTTTTATCAATAGTTAAATTGATTGGGTCACCATTACTCACTGCTTGTCCAAGCCCTGTTTCTTTGTTTGTGTCCTTCCAGACCATGTGGTATTTTAACAAGCACTTGGCACCTCAGTCATTTAAATGTCATCATGAATGTCACCTCTTTTCACTTATTTATTAATCGGCATACCTATTATTGAACGGTCTTTCCGAGTAAAAGTCGTTCTTCCTTTCTGTAGCCTCTAGCATGATCCCTTCACTGCTTTATAATACTTTTATCTGTTCCTTGGATAGACACAGATAAAGGCAAGCCACCTTTGAGGTGTCCTGAGTGCCTCAGCAGTTCCAGGAGAGCAAGATGGTCATGGTTGGTTTTAAACAGCTTTTGGAGAAAGGGAATTTTTCTGGCTAATACTGTTTCCTCTGCAAGGCATCATGTCTACAAATTAGATTTTCTAAAAATAGGGCTAGAATACAGGACTGGTCTTTGCAAAAGCACAGCCCTGGTCAAACTGCAGGGCAGTGAGTCTGAAATTCTGGGCTGTGGCATTTGGATTGTGACAATAACCAAAAGGCTCAAGTGAGACCCAGGCTGCTGGTGTAGCTGGGTCAGTCCCTGGTCACAAGACCTGGAAAAGAAAAGGGGCAGAAAAGGGAGGAAGAAGGAGGGTAAAGAAGGGCGGTACAAGTGGCTCAGGGCCACACGACGCTCATGGCAGAGCAAGAAATGAGCCTTCCTCACCCCAACCCAGTGTCCCACCAGTGGACCTCACAGCCACCTGCCTCAGGTGTGGTCCCCTCTGATCCTCGCGCAAGGCACATTGCCTCCAAGGTGCTTCAGGTTCCTTTCCTGTGACACTGGAATCATGACACCAGCCCTTCTCGTGGACTTTTAATATGTAACAGAGGATCCTACCTTCTCTGAGAAAAAGACTCTCTGGGCACAGGTTCCTCAGCCTGGTGGGCTTGAGTGGAAATCATTGATGGGTGTACCTTCCATGTGCATGTACCTCCTCAGCTGCACAGAGAGGCTATCTGGAGTGAGATTTTCCTGCTTGCTTCCCGACTTGGCACTGCCCAAAGCCCTGCGTAGCTAGCAAGTGACACAGCCCCCTTACAGCCGTGAGCAGTGCCAGCAGCGCCGGTGCCTAGGTGCCAGCACACCATGAGTGGTATAGGTGCTGTTGTTCCCACTCTGGCATCCTGGTGTTCAGGGGTTTGTGTGTACATCCCAATGGCTTTCTTTTGTGGGAGGGAGCTGGTGCTAGGCACTGCAGAGTCAGGGAGGCATTTTCAGGACCAATGATGCCCATTAGGATGAGCATGTGGTTAAAAGTGACCTTACTGTGGGGCAGGACATGCCCGGTAACCTTTCAAGGAGCCAAAGATACCTAAACGTACCACAACCCCCTATATATGGCAAAAGACCCCCATGCCTGTGGCTCTAGGTTTCTGCTCCTGTTGCTAAAGGGCTGATAATCAACTCAATCCTGCTGGCAGAAGAAGACTAAGAACTTGTGAGACTTTTTCCGTTCTCCCCCATAGTAAGTGAAAATTCATCAGGCTGCCACAGGGACATCCGAGCTCTGAAGGCTGCTGGCAGCGAGGCGGTGTATGTGGACATGCTTTTGCAGGCTTGTGCCTCTTCTGTGGCCTTCCTCACCCATGCCCCTGTTACCGTGTCTTTCAAGAAGATCCTTTCAAGATGAATTACACAAGTACTTCTCAGCCACCTATTCAGTTCTGCCTTTCCCATGCCTTTCCCTCTTCTGCCAACCCCCATCATCTTCCACAGCTGTCACTACCTGTCTCTTCATCAAATATTCCCTATTCCTGTCATTTCTCTCTCCAACCTGCGTGTGCAGCTCTGGTATGTATTGACAAGTACTAATTCCTAGGAATTCCCCACTTTCCAGCCTTTTCTTTAAGTAAATGGACCTGCTCGAAGCTCTCTGTGTCCCTCAGCTAACAGTGGTGCACTGTGCAGCCCAGGATCTCTGTGTGTGATGGAGCGCAGGGTAACTTGCCATCAGGTTTTTGTGGCTTCTTTTAGCTCGTCTCAGTACCAGCTTTTTTTCTGTAGGCAACTTTGCCCAGCTCACCCTTCTAGTTCCCTGTTCTCCCTGGCTGCCAACAGCATCCTAGCAGGAACCTAACTCTGGCTGTCTCCTTCTCCCAACAACTCTCCACTTAAAAAAAAAAAAAAAAAAGAAAGAAAGAAAGAAACCAAAATGAACAATCAAAAAACCTACTCACCGTTTTGGGGAAACCTGAAAAGCAGAAGAGATGGCCTGATAGGTACCATCAGGACAGAGTAAAAAACCCTGAAATGTCAGGTGTCTGGTAGAATAGAATAGATTGTTTCAGTTCAAAGGGACCTATAATGATCATCTAGTCCAACCGCCTCACCCATTCAGGCCTGACCAAGTAAAACATGTTATTAAGGGCATTGTCCAAATGTCTTTTAAGCACCGACAGGCTTGGGGGATCGACCACCTCTCTAGGAAGCCTGTACCAGTGTCTTGGCCACCCTCTCGGTAACGAAAGGCTTCCTCATGTCCAGTCTAAACCTCTTCTGGTGCAGCACTGAACCATTCCCAGGTGTCCTATTCCTGAATCCCAGGGAGAAGAGCTCAGCACCTCCCTCTCCACTTCTCTCCAGGGAGCTGTAGAGAGTGATGGGGTCATCCCTCAGCCTCCTTTCTTCCAAACTAGACAAGCCCAAAGTCCCCAGCCGCTCCTCACAGGACATGCCCTCCAGCCCTTTCACCAGCTTCGTTGCCCTCCTCTGGATGCAGTCAAGGACCTGCACATCCTTCTTAAACTGTGGGGCCCAGAACTGCACGCAGCACCCGAGGTCAGGCCTCACCAACACTGAATACAGCGGAATAAGCTCCTCTTTTGACCAGCTGGTTATGCTGTGTTTGATGCACCCCAGGATGTAGTTTGGGGTGATGTCCTGGGGAAGGTGTGATATTTCCCTGGGGAGAGTGTGACAGCTGTGGATGGGTGCCCAGGGCTCTTGGAGCTGTGCTGCAGCTGAGCTGAGCACCAGGCTACCTTCTCACTCCTAGTTCCTTCACCGAGTCATCTTCCCCCTTCAGTCTGTGGCTCCTAGGAAGTCCGTGGACTTCAGGAAAACCAAACCTATTCCCAGGAGAGTTACATTCACTATATGATGCATGTACCTTTCCTGGAAAACTGCAAGGTATCCTCTGAATGAGAAAGGTGGGAAGCCACCAGTTTAGACCATTTAAACTAAGTTACACAAACCCAAAGATCGCAACTCCCAGAAAAGAAATGTCTGCTTTACTCGAACGAGGTGTGAACCAGTAATTTCCCAGTAGGGTAAGCACAGCTTCCACTGTGCAAACAGTGAAGCAGATTAAAGCTGCCCTCAACTTTAATATCGTGCCACAGCCTGAGGGCACTACTGCTGATCTGATTTGGGGACCAGGCAGATCAGAATGGAGCTTGGCTCAGCGAGATCCCTGTTCTCATTTGATATCAAATTGAAGGCAGCCAACAGAGCTGCACCGCACAGCTCGGGGACCCCAGCCAGGACAGCTCCGTCGTGGCTGCTTGGCCACTTGCAAACCACCAGCCAAATGAGAGCCCTCGCAGAAGCCAGGAGTGTCAAGAGCAAATGTCAGTATGTGGATATGTATGTGCATATATATGTATGTATCTATACATACATACATATTCTAACCATGTATATACTTTGTATGTATATACTGACAGAGAGATATCCATGTGATAGTTCATGCCATACGTATAATTTCTCTGCGTGGAGTTGTCAAACGCTTTGCGTGTGCGCACACACTTCTACCCAAACTCTCCAAATACCCTGGACAATTGCAAGACTTCACTGTTTCACTCAAGCTGAAAAGAGTAGCTTCTCCGGCTGTGTGGCTGAGTCAGAATTTCTCCCTGATCAAAGGAAATCCTCCCATACTTCTGCCTGAGGGAAGAATCTGGGGTTTTTTCCTTTCTCCTTCCTCCCCTTCCCCTCTGTCCGTGCCTGGGGCATCAGTGGAGCACGCAGCAGCAGAGGCCACGGGAGGAATGAGCCTTGGAGCAGGTGGTCTCCTCCTCTTTCTTGGTGCAGTGTCTGGCGGTTGGTTGAGATCTGCTCATTGCAAGGAAGGGTCAGTGGACACGTCTCGTCACATAAATGTAAACATCTTTGGATGGCTACAAATGAGGTCACAGCGGGTCTCAGATTGCTTGGGAAATCAAACTTTGCAACCCCTAGGCTCCCTAGCTGATAGGAGGGAGATTTTGGCAGTTGGTATCTTCCATGAACGCAGGGGTTGCAAGAGCTCCTGTGTGGGGAATGGTGAGTTGGAGGAAGAAGGGAAAGGAGAGAAGAGGTAGATGTAGATGCATTTCTCAAACAGCTGGGACAGATGCTGTTCAGTTTTGCAAGTTTTAATAGGAGGAGGAGAGAAAGAACATACTTACCCCTTGTCTGGGTGGATCTGGGCTCTGCGTTCTGCTGCCTGCGCATTAGTACCCATTAGTTTTCCTATACCTCAGTCATCTAACAGACTTCACTGGAGTTCTGGGAGATGGCAGGAGCCTGTGAGCTCCTCTTCTAAGAAATGTGCAGGATCCTTTATCCAAGTTAGTGACAATCTCCTTAGCTCTGCAGGAAAGCACCTTAGCACTGTTCTTCCCTGGAACAGCCAGGCAAAGTGTTTGCATCTCAGTGCCGTGCTTCCAACTTCAAAGTCAGCCGAGGGCTTTATCTCCCTCCCGGCTCTCCATCACAGCATCCCTCTGTGCCAGAGCTGTGGTTTCCATCTCTGCTTTCCTTCATGTTCCCTCAGCCCTGTGACGGTGACCATGCTCAGTGCTCTTTGCCTTCTCTCCCACCGGGGTTATTTGGCTGCTTGTTCTCAAAGTCTTCCCTCGACACCTCAAGGAAAGGTACAAGGCACGCAGCACTACGCAAAGGCAGGTGTCTGCCCTGTGCCCCTCGGACCCTGCTGAGCCTCTCCCCTGCATTTCTCCTTCTTGAACCAGGTCTCTGTCTCTGTCAATCCCTTTACGTTCTACAGCGTGACTGGGTGGACAGCTTGAATCCGAAATGAGCTTGCCTGCCCAGCACGATGGGGAAACACCTCTTCTTCCCCGTTGTCACTACTTCCCTCCCGAGGTAACTAATAAATTGCTCTGAGTCTTTAAATGGGCTGTTATTTCTTCCTTCCATCAGCACTCTCTCAGTCTTGACTTGCCGTGCAGCTTCAGCTTCAATGAATTTATTGGCATGACAAGGTACACAGGTGATGCCAAAGTTGACAACTTAATTCATCACATGCTGCTGTCTTTCTCTCATCTGCACTTTTCTGTCACTGCTTCCCTCTTGCCCCCTCCTCAGCTCTCCTTTCTGCCCGTCTGTCTGTCTGTCTGTGTCTGTGTGTCTCTCCCCCCCAACAGCCTCCCCAGGTGATGCTTAGCTATCTCTCACTCAAGGCAGTCTGTCTCTCCTGACAAACGGAGCCATCAATCAGAGGGCTCACCAGAGAGGGAAAGGAATTGGTCTTTACAGCATGTTGGCTGTTTTCTTGCCTTTGCAGCGTGTGTGGGGGTGGGGGTTGAGGGCAATGGTCTTCAGACTGACACAGAAGCCATGTTTGCTTTTGGGTTGTTTTGGGACTCCAGAAGAGTGAGCTGTTGTGTCACAGGGACAGAGGAAAGGAGAAAAGTCCATCAAACCCAAACGTGTATAGGCAGGTAGAAATATCATTTAAGAAGAAATCCAACATCTTGACAAAATCCCCCCAGAGGATAAAGTCTCTGTTAAACAGAGTAGCAAATGATCTCTCCTTCTCACCCCCCCAGTCCCATAATCCTTTGTTGGCATGGCAATTGCCAAAGTATGTAAAGAAAGAGACAGATCCCTCAGCTATCTGTCAGCACTAGATACAATCTACCCAGGACAGTGTGTGTGTGGCATTTAATCCTCCATACATCAAGCATATGCCCAGGATATAGTGTCACACTGTATTTGCGCCGCATCCCTTGTGCCTATTTGTCATGAGTGTCTGCGCCCGATCCGGTGGCAGGTTGATCCATAGTGTGATGCCATCTCAGTTATATCTCTGCTTTTCCTCAGGCTTTGGCAGAGTTTTCATCATTCCGTTCTGATGCAAAGTTTCTTTATTTTTCTTTATCACTCTTTGTACTTTAAGGAAATAATTTTTGCAGGCTCCAGTATATCATGACTATCAGAGTGGAAAGTGTACGAGTGTATTCCTGCCATTCATCAGTATCCCTAACTATATTGATTATACTTGTGTTCCTTTCCAGTTTGCATAATGTTTTGTAGGTCCTGCTTTTTTTTCCTTGGGTTTATGAACGGCAGGGCTGATTCTCTCCTCCCTTGCATTCCCTTTCATGTAAAAGAGTATTTTATCTTTACCACCAGCAACGTAGAATCAGGCCTGTTTCATCTGCCTGTGGATAGGTCTGCCTTGGTTTTGCCCTTCTTGCTGTGCCGAGGAACTTTGCAGCACAACTCATAAGGAACTCCCTTTAACAGCATGAGGATTTGCAGATATTCCTCCCCTGCTCCTCTTTCTCACCTGTTGGAGCTGTAGATGGTAAGGCATCATACCTCTTGTGACACAAGCCAGGTACCAGTCCCTGGGAGTGCCATACATCTTCCATGCAGTAGCTCCCTGTAGAGGAATGAAGGCAGTTAATTAGCATTGATAATATACAGCTGTGGGCTGGCTTCAGGGGCGGTGGGTTGGCTGATGTAGATAAGGTGCAGCTGTGGCTGGTTCTGTTAATTGGTTGAGAGCCGATGAAGAGGGAGCAGCAGAGGGAGGAAGAAGTAAGAGGAGAGACAACACTTGCCCTGGATGAGGAGAAGGCAGCAGAGGGACTGTACGAAGAGTGTGCTGGTATGAGGTGGTAAAAGACCTTGTTGCAGCTTGATAGTTTGGAGAGTGCTGTGACAGCTCCCTAAGAGTGAGAAGGGGAACTGATCCTTGGAAAGGTGGAATGACTTACGGTTATAGCACAAGTGTGCAGCAGAACAGTCACTGAACCTGGAGTTCCAGACCTACCAAGTCCTTCACAAAGTCATTCCTTCCTTTGTTTTTTGGTACTGTTGCTTATCCTGTTAATTGTGTTATTACAGATGCTCAGACCTGGATGTGCTGTTACAGCAGAGGGACGTGGCTTATGTTTTTCATTAGACATAGTTTTTTGATTCCCCTGCTGCAGTGGAAGTATTTGTAGTTTTTTGTTAGTGTTATTTGTTGATCAGCAGAGGGGATCAACTCATTCCTCTGCTTCAGCCAGTAGCACTGGATTTCTGGGATCGGGAGTGTTTGCTTGCAGAACCTTAGATGAAAGGTATCTGTAAAGCTGTTGTCCCACTCAACATAAAGGTGCTGGCAACCTTTTCCAGACGTAACTGCATCCTCCTCAATGGACAACATCTACCTATTTCTTCCCAGTTTGATACTTGCTATTCAAAAACTTCTTACAAAATTTTGCTGCTTCTTTCTTGTAGGCACCCATGTTTATAGCTAACCCTGGGCACTGGAGAGCCAGCCTCCCTCCGGCCTCTTAGACCAACTTGGGCGGGTAATCCTGCTCAGCTCTGGTGGAAACTCAGTACCCAAGGCTCTTGTCCCCTGCTTTTCTCTGCAATCCTAGCGTATAATATGCTAATTACCTCTGTTTGCTAACACTGAGAGACCAGCAAAAAATTCGTCAATTTTGAGGCGGGCGGACATGAACCCCACCGGGGAAAGAGGGAGAGCCAGTGTTTTTATGTGTCCTGATAAAGCTGCAGGCTGTAAGGAATAAACCTCATGCTTGGCAGTCTGGGAGAAATTCTCCTTTAATTGAAATGGCACTGGTAATGTGTTTACAGAGCAAAGCTCTTGGAATCTTTCCCTCTCCTCCCTTGTGGTTGTCTGCATGTATACAGCACATCTCTACCACACGGCAAAGCTTGGAAAAGGAAACAGTGGGAAACTTCCAAGCCGTTAAGGTGCTGCTGCACGTGGCTGAACCAAAACAGAGCGAGCTCCTTTGGCAGGGAGTCTTGGACAGCAGAAGCTCTCCCTCGCAGGAAACCTCAGCTCTCGGGTGGTTTGTGGGAAGGAGATCACCACAATCACATCTCAGCTCTAGCCAGCTGCATACTTGGTTCAAAGATACCTTTACTTCAGGAGTACTATATTTGGGTTTTTCCTCTGTTCAGCTGGATCAGACTTGTGTAGGTGAGCAGTGCTGACAGAAGGCACTCTTTGCCCTGAACTCTTTGGCTTTCCCTTCTCAGATGGCTGATGATAACACTCTGGCCTTTAGAAAACACGCTGCTGCAGCTATCACCGAGCCCAGCAACAGCTAACAATTGAAGGTCTCACAGCTGGCATTTCATACCCATGCGTGCTGGGGAAGACCACCATCTGTGGATCCAGCAATAGTGACAGTGCAGGAATGTGCTGAGCAGCCCAAGCTGAAAAAATGTGGAGTTGCACTTTCAGTCTTTTTTGACACACAAAATTTGCGATTTTTGGGGGGATGGGGATTTGTTTCAGGTGCATTTTTGCTTGAAATGTTTTTTGGCGAGGCTTTTGGCATCAGCAGAGGCAGCTGCTCTCTGCTAAGACATTAGTCTTCTGATTGCTGAGCTGACTACTTGGGGAAGCAGCTGTGGTGGCTTGCGTTAGAGATTGTCCATCATTTGCTGAATTGGACAAAGAGAATCCTCTTGCTGGGGAAACAGCAGTGTTTTCTTACCAGATGGGTGCTAGGCCATGAGTTAGACAGTTATAGATCAAGGGCAGCGTACAGTACTTTCCACCCTTCTGCAGATCTGTGTACTGAACGCAAGAGTGAATTCTATACAAAGCATGTAGAGGTCTGAGTATGGGATGATTAGCTTTGTTCTTTATACTTTGGACCAGAAGCAAACCCACCATGTCCAAAATGCAATGGTAGCTTTCTGCTCCCCTAGAAGCCCGAAAGCACTCTTGAAAGGTGGTTACATCAGGCTGTCCCACTCCATTTTGCTGGTTCCAATGTGTAAGGAAGAAAAGCCTGCTAATGAAGGATGTTTTACATGTACCACGTGTGTTTGATTTGAGAGGCTTTTGACTGAGAAGCTGTCTGGCTCAGCTGAAACGGAGCCAGGTCCTTGGGGATGTGGGTGTGCACAAGTCAGGGCATTGTCATCACTGCCCTGTGGCTTATCGCAGAGGCTGTGGGATCAGCCATGGGCAGCCAAAGGAATCTGAGAGCAGGACTGGGAGAAAGCTGCCTTTTCTTTTCAGCCTGTATATGGATGTCCATCGCGTGGTTCATGAAGTTTGTTCTGTTGATTGTATCGTCTGTCCCTAATGAGCTGAACATAAGTGATGGCCCAAGATCTGAAAGCAAACAGAAAAACTAACAAAAACTTCAGCTCCGTTTCTTCTGCATGTAAAGCTATGATGGATAATAGAATCTTCATCCAGAATGGGGCGTTAGCTGAAATGAACTTCCTCCCCTGCTTGCCTAATCAGGAAAATCCCAGTCATCTTCCTAACATATAGAGAGCCTCTCTGAACCTGTACCTCTTGCCCTGGCATAGGCTTTTTTTCTGTGCTTTCTTCTCATAACTGTCCAGTGCTCCCTAGTCTACTTCTCAAAGAAGGAGTTAACAGGAAGGACTGCTGGGACTCAGCTAAAAACACATAATCTTGCTTTTTGCTCTGAACTGCCTAATAAAGCCTCCCTGTTCTGGCTGCGATGCTTCCTTGAAGCCATCACCCATTCTTGTTGTATAAGAATTTGTCCAAAGGCCGTTAACATCAGAGGAGGAGCTCCCTGGGCTCTGAACCAAGCCCTAGAAAGGCTGCATAATAGGACTCAGCTGCATATCATGTACATCCAACGTGCTTAAGGTTTCTATGAAAAAGTTTTTCTTAACAAAATCCTTAGAGATGTCTTTGGAGGACCTAGACAGTAAGGACAACTTTTCTCACAGAATTTCTCTTCCGGTTTGGCTGATTATATCTGCAGGAGGAAAAAAAAATAATTGTATTGTTTCAGTCCCATAAGTGAATACTTCCCCCATTTGAAAAATGGTTTAAGGGAATATTTGAGCACACTTGAAACAAAGACTAGAACTGTGTACATCTGCAGTCCTTAAAGTGTTTGGGATTAGGCGTTATTCCAAGGGTTAATCCCTGGGGATTAGCATGGCAAGCACTTCTGTTGTTGTTTACACGTGTCTGGTGAAGGAGCTGTGTTTCCACAGCAGGACTCTCTAGCAGGTTTAGCCATAAAGCTCTTGCAGTCAGTTTTACAAGTGGAAAGAACCGGAGCAACAAGAATGGCAAATGCACAGAGCTGTCCTTAAAAGAGATGAACCGCAGATAAGTGGTTCACTGCAGTCCCCGCATAAATTTGATATGTTAATAGAAAAGAAAAAAGATGTTTTGTGGCAAAGAACCTATACTTCATATCCAGAGATCCAAATCTGGCGGTAAGGGGATATCAGACATACGCCTGGCTTGGGCTTTGTGCTTTCCTTTACACGCTGGGCACGGGACTGAGCACTTGTCCTCCTGGGCTGCATGAGAACCCACAAACATGGATTGGTGATCTTGTGCCTGGAGAAAGGGGGGGACACACCGAAAAGGCAGGTGTGGGCGAAATGCTGTCAGCACGGGGCCAAGGCTGGGGCTCAGGCTTGGAGCTGAAACTGCTTTAGGGGGAAAGGCTGGCGTCGGGGGTTAAAGCTGAGATGCTGCCTAGGAGCAGGAGTGAGATTGCTTTTATCCCTGTCCCACAAGGTCACCTGAGCGCACTGAAAGCCAAGGCTGGCTTGAGAACTTAAACTACTCAGTTCTCTCTGTTCCTCTCTTGGTCAGGAAGTGAAATAACTTCTCTCCTGAAAATTTCATGGCGACAAGTTTTTTTAAAAAAATCAAACCAGTGGGAATATGTTTAAGCAATAGAGGCCAGATCTGTTCTGACTTTTCCAACAGTTCATGAACAGGACAGACCAACAGATTTACACTCCATGCTGCTCTCTGCTACGAAACAATGTACTGGAAGAGTTCCCCATGCAATTTTATGTGGAAAAATAGTCCAGACACTTAACTGTCTATTGGGTGAGGCAGAGCCTTCCTTTGGACAAAACGGTTTGGCTTGTCAGCTCTTCCTCTCAAAGGCGGCGAGCTCTGAGACACTACCCAGCTCAGCAAACTGGGAGGGCTTTCCACATTTACAGCATCCTGCCCGATCCTGTGCTCCCAGTCAGCGCGAGACGTGCAGTCCCCATCTGGATGGAAGTAATTTCCTGCGCGGCGTCTCCGTGGGCGAGGCTCAGCTGCACGATGGGGGAAGCCTGCCAAGATGCAAGGGCCAAGCCAGCAGCCCCCGTACCTCCTGCAGCCCCTGCGCCTCCTGCAGCCCCACCTCTCCTGGCATCAGCAGTGATCTGCCACATGCCTGGGTTGGGAAGGGCAGGTCTCAAGTGGTTTCCATGCTCTGACTGGGATAGACCCTTCCCTAAAGGCCACTGGGGATGGATGGATGTGGCAAGGCACCCGCTTTCAGACAATAGAAAGAAGCGATTTTTACACCTTGTAAAAACACTGTAGTGTATTTTGAGAGGTTTTTGGTTCCCAGGGGATTAACAAACAAAACCAAGCCTTCAGTGTTTGCTCCTACTTCACCAGAAGCTTTAATGCCAGGAAAGGCACTGGCAGGGTGAAAGAAGCCTAGCAGAGCAGGAGGTCAGAAGGATGTTTCGGAGTCTACTCTCTTTAACTTCAAACCGTAAAAAACACGTCTTGGGTCTCATGTTGCATTTTGCCTGTAAAGTGCTTCAGAAACATTAGCATGCCGCATCCCAAAGGGTGTCTGGCTTTTACTTCCCAGCCCTCAGCTTGCTCCCTTTGCGGACCTAAGCAGCAACAAGCTGTTTCTTGTTACGGTTGTAAAGAGCTGTGATTAGCCTGCTGCACACATAAGAGGGAAATTAAACCATTTAGTTGTGTTTAGCAGCTCAGCCCCTTCTTCAGGTCCTCTCTCCCCACTAAACACTTTAACTAAACAATGACTAATGAGGCCAATTTGCTGTCAATTAATTGCCCCAGGAAAGGACCCCTAATTGTGTTGATCAAGGTGGCAACTCTAAAGCATTCAAGGGCCATATGATGGTCAGCATCCCCCCTACCTCTGCCTTGGGGCTTATTAGCATCTTTGCGTTTGTTGCAAAGTGCTGATAATTGGGAGCTGGGGGCAAGGAAATGAGAACTCTCGAGGCTAATTGATAGGCACCTGCGGAGGGCTTTAGTGCCTGCAAAGTTCCTTTGACTTTGGAGAGAAGTCCTGATGTTTTCTTTTTGCCCTGAAAGCAGGGGCTCCTGTGGATTAGTGGGTGGGAGTCTTAATTTTCTCCAGCAGATGGGGGTCCTACTTGCCAATAGAGAGGAAGGTAAATAGGCTGGAGGAAGCAACTAACTAATGAGGATATATGGAAGGGGTTGTGGTGACTTTCTTTATTTGTATCCAAGGTGCCCTTCTTGGGGCAAGCCGTTAGAGCACTTAAATGAAGTTTATGGGCTTTCTTAGGAATTTTCAGTACTGTTTGCCTCTGCGTCTTGGAGGGATTAAATAGCTTTTGCTGCATTGTACGTCTGTAGACTGGGAGTAAGAGTTCTATTATTTCTTTAATATATTTTGTGACTTATTGACAAAATACCTGACTGTTAAGCAGACTTGTAATTTCAGATTGGGAAGTAGCTGCCCCACAGTGTAAGACTGTATCTAATGGTCCGAAGCAAAGCTCCGTTTGCCCAAAGGGAGCAGTCAGACCATCTGACTGTGACCCTCATGTGAGTGTGTTTACAGGGCTCAGAGCCACCTTCCAACTCTGTCTCCACATCCCTCTGTTCACATTTTTCATCCCGACAATTCAAGTTCCTAGTCCCGTGCTTCCTGCCCTTGTCTCACAACCCCACCCTCCTCCTCCTGGTGTGAATCACTATGACAGCAGAGTGCAACCCGTGCAGGAGCCAGACACCACCACGCTTCTGCTAAGCAGTGGCTCCTATTCCTGCTACTTTGTGCCTGTGCTGTGTGTGGATGCTCTGATCAAAAGGCAGGTGTTTGGACTGTTCGGGAGCTGTAGCACGGCCAGTTCCAGTACAAAGACAGGAGAAGACCTCTAGAAGCATTGCTGGTTATAACCTTCAGCAAGGGTGGCCTTGATGCTTTCTCGTTCCATCCTCTGTGGCACTCCTGGAAAGGAGCTGCCTTCCTGGATGTTACCTCGCACCTCTTAGCCACTGGGCTGACTCATGTACTGGGAGATTAGGGGTGTAGCACCACCGTTTGCCTGCTTCCACAGCCCTGAATGATAAAGCCGATCCAGCCTGCCTACACGATCCCAAGTAATATCTCAGGAGGAGTGTTGAGCTCTGAAGGGGTTTGGTCATAAAAGGCAAGGATAACAACAGCAGATGTTTGTGTGTTCTCTTGTTTGTGGTTTTCTTGCTGCCTCCTGCATGCAGCCCCTGGTTTGTAATAACTGCTGTAGTGGGTGTTTTTGAGACATGGTAATGTTTTGTGGAAACAAATCACTTGCTTTCATCTCGAGAGCAACAGTGATTGCGCTGGGGGAGTGTGCTCTATTTTTCATGTCTCAGTCTTTCTTATTATTTAAATTAATGTGAGTTGCAGTTGTCATGAAAGTGAAGGATTGACGGCAATTAACTAGAACAGGCTTGGTGCAAGCAGGTTCTGTGCAAGCCTGTCCTACCTAGCTCTGTCACTGTGTCTTGCCTGGGACTTGAATTCCTGCACCACCTCTGCCTTTGCACCCCTGATGTTCTGCAGCTCCCCCTCCTTCCAGCTCTCCCAGCCCAGGGCACCCTACAGCATCTCTGCCCTTGTTCTGCTCCTGCCCATGCGAGCTGCTCAAGGAGAATGGGTACTGGTTACTCTGCGGTTTGTTATTTGCTGTCAGTGACATGCAAGATGAGATGCTGAGCTGGCATCAGGCTTGTCCTGTAGATGTGAAATGTAGAAGAAAGAAATACTTGAGTTCCAAGCCATTCTTCTCTGAGCTCATTTCCATCTCTCCAGAACCTCTCCGTGGCGTGGGTAGGGCATCCTACCACTCTGGGGACGGAGCAGTGGGGTGCTACACTGCGCTCCCTTTTATGCCGGTCTCTGCTCCCCACCCTGTCCACGGGGATCCTAAGCACTGGCGAATGGACACCCCTGTCACATTTAAACTGAAAGGAAGGAAAAAATCTGGCCATTTTATCTTTTTCAGCAGTACCAGAGAGGCTGGCAGTGTTTTCCCGTTGGCCCTGGAGCCAGAAGTGTCCAGGAGCAGCCTGGTCCCCCCTGGAGGGACAAGTTGTTAGGCAGAATATGAAAATGCCTGAAAGTGCTGTTTAACTGTAGTGCTTCCCCTGCGGTGGGTCCGCAGGCTGTGGTTTTGCCTGTGCTAATGGTTCGGAGAGCCCGGACACGGGAGAGTTCTCCAGCTGAGGTCAACAAGAGGCGGCTGGGTGAAAGAAGGCTGTGACACCCACAAGATCCTGGTCCCGGGAGGTTTTATTCTCAGCAGTCCTTCTTCCAGCCGTCTGGGAACTGTGAAAACGTAGCACAATCCACAATGGGCAAAAATAATAAGGTCAAAGCTTTTCATTTTAAGACTGTCCTAAAAAGGTGTGTGCAAAGTAATGACAAGTGCCAAGGAGGCAATGCTAACTGTTGCTGGTGCTGACAGTTTTGGCATTTTAACATGCTGGCTTGACACCCTGAAAATTAAAAGTCTCTGACTTTTTATCTGAGTGAAATTAATGTCCACTAAGATCCAGTCATTTTTAATGCTAGCTGGCTTTGGAGCCTAAGCAGACAAAGCAAACCAAATGTTACGTTCACGGGGAAATTATTTCCTGCCCTGTTCCCCCTCCTCTCAGCCTTTCCTTGCCCTCTGACTAGGGTGGCAGCTGAAAGGAACCAGCCATTATACTCCTGACATGATTTCAGCTTTGGATGCCCTTTTCTGCCTCGTCTGAAAAAGCGGTAAGCCTGATATGACCATCTGGACACATGCTCCTCCTCTTGGGCATTTGGTTGGCATGGTCAGATCTGTTTGTATTTGCTGATTTTACTTGATCCTTTGCAAACTAAAATGACTTGACGGCACTGGGAAGTGGCAGGGTACACATGTCCTAACTGCAACTCTGCTGCTCATGCCCCGTAGCAGCTTTCTCCGCTCTCTCCTCAACCATTCTGGCTGGCATTGCACCATTCTACCAAGAGCTCAGACTGCTCTGCACTTATTTGAGCTTGAACTTAGTTCTGCTTGGTTTGTGGCGTGGCTTTTTTCCCTGACGTAAATGTTAACTCCTTGAGGTTAAGATAAAATCCCCAAAATGTGGTCTAGCCACTGGTTTTGCTCCTGGGGTGTGCTTACCCATGTTCACCAGCACACCATGGAGAATCTGTGCCGAGGACACTCTGAGGTCACCATCGCCGTGTCCCCTGATGGAGCAGCCTGGACATAACTCTTGCACATATAGCCTCCGCGGTTCTTTCCTCCTCTGTCCTCCCCAGTGCGTGGTGGTCTCAGATCTGAAACACGGTACGTACTACAGGTAGCCGTGCTGCTACAGGACTGAGGCGGCCTTCCAAGTTGCTTTGTTCCCTGTAGTAGGAGTAGCGGTTTTGATTTCTGCACCAGAACTTCCAGGGCTTTCCCAGCCTGCAGCTCTGCTGGCTGGAGCGATGGGTCTGTCTGTCCTAGACTGTGAGACGTGGGGCTCCTCTCATCCAGTAGGACAGAAAGGAGAAGGAGAAAGTGCTTCGCTTACTTCCCAGGATCGCTGTGTGATTGCTGTTTTGTACGGCCAGGCATTGGCTGTGCAGAATGGGGGTGTGATACGGGGGGGGGAGGCACAAAATGGGCAGTGAAGCTCTCATGTACCCCTCAATACGGTGGGATCAAATTCTTTGACAACATCAGCGTTCTCCAGCAATGTTTATTTTTGTTCTGTTGTGTTGTTTCCTACCTCTTCCTACATGTGCAGACACACTTGCGATGGCTCATGATGCGTCACCGGCGTAAAATGTACCAGGGCTTGTGTTTGTGAGGAGATTTTGCTTTGAGAGGAAGAGGCTGATTTTCTGCTGTGCTTTGCTTTACCTACTATTGTGCTGCTAGGGAGATGTGCCTACTCTGAAATTCCTTCTCCCCAGGGATGGGAATCCTGGAGCAGTCAGTTTTTCCCCCAACATGCTTTGATCTGGTTGCTTCACCATGAGCGGATCAGCTGTCAGTTCTAGCTCTTGTGCAGCAAACCAGCTTCCAAGGTCCCTTCTCCTTTCTTCCTGGTGCCTGTTAGAGCAGGTTGCTGAGGGCCTCATCCAGGCAAATGTTGCGTATCTCCAGGGATGGAGTTTCCACCACCTCTCTGGGGAACCTGTTCCTGGTTTTGACCTCCCCAAAGTAAAAGCTTTTTTCTAATTTTGAGTCAGAATTTTCCCCACATTGCAGCTTGTGTCTGCTGCTTTTCCCTGGTCATTGCACGCCTCTGAGGAAAGCCTGCCTCTGTCTTCTATGCACCTTCTCACTAGCTATTTGTAGAAGGCAATAACGATCTCTCCTCAGCCTTCTCTTCTTCAGGCTGAACAGACCCAGCTCTCTTAGGTCCTCCTGGTACGTCATGGTCACATGCTGTAGCCCTCTGACCATCTTGGGAGCCCTCCAGTCGACTTGCTCCAGTATGTCAATGGCCTTGTACTGGGGAGCCCAAAACTGGTGTCGTGCTTCAGGTGCTAACAACCACCATATAAAGGGACATAATCACTTCCCTCCACTTGTGGGGCTGCACTCCTGCTGGTACAACACGGGATGCTTGGTCTTTGCTGCAAGGGCTTACTGCTAAGTCATGCTGAACCTGCTGGACCCCTGCATCTCCTGGACCGCTTGAGCCCAGTACTTTCACCTTCCCAGCAACAATCAGAGTGGTTGAAGTCCCTCACCAGGGACTGTGATTGTGAGGCTTCTTCCATCTCTCTAAAGCAGTCTTTGTCCACTGCCTCTTCTTAAAGGCTTGGTAGCAGATACCGCCCAACAGGGGTGACACTGTGATATCCTCTGGTCCTTATGCCTAAGCTCCCAGTGAGTTCACCGCCCAGAGCTGGGTGCACTCCAGCCACTCCTCTGCAGAGAGTGCACCTCATCTCCTTGCCTTTCCAGCCTGTCTCCATCCTGCACGGCACTGCCGGGCCTGAGAGCTGTCCCACCACAGCTCTGTCTTCTCAATGCATTTATAGCACTGCAAATCTGCACGAACATCCTATCTTTTCACCCTGATACTTGCATTGGTGCAACAGGCATTTGAGATGGGCCCCCAGGGATCCTGCTTCCACAAGGGGAGTGCAAAAGCCTTCCCTGTTCTGTTGGCCCCCAGCTGCTTCCTCGCTGCCCTCTGTGCTGCCACTTCTTCCCAGATTGTGGCAACGCTTCCCCGGTGTGCCCAGTTTAAATTCCTCCTTGCCTGGCTGAGTGAGCCTGTCAGGAGAGATGTCTGCCTCACTTCATCCCACAGGTCCCGTTCCTGCTTGGGATCCCCTGTCCTTCCAAGGGGGTCCCGTGGTCATAGATGCTGAAGCATTGCCTATGTGTTTGGGCCCTACAGAGAGGGGCTAATGAGCTGTAGGTTGTAAACAATATTCCAACGAATCCAGCAACACAGCTGGAAGTGGTGAGTTGCTTTCTTCAGGCTTCATTGCCTTTCCCCACCTAGCTGGTAGGCTGCTTTGCCTCAAAACGACCATCAGCCACTCCTGCCAAAGAGGGGGAAGGCGAGGGGGGGGGGGCTGCTGTCTGTTTACTCTGTGGTAAGCAAAGCAGAAAATGATGTTGTTTCATTCCTCGCTACACACAAATTCAGAAGCTGAAAATATATTTTAAAAAAATAAATTAGAAGATTCCTTTTTAGTCAAACTCCCTCACCACCTCCAGGGTGTGAAGCATGGAAGCAAGACATGGGTGTGAGAGAGGAGAGACTGCAACAGCCTGGTCTTCTGGGTGGCCAATAATTGGCATCCTGCACACCTGGAAGTAGCTGTTCAGGTCCCAGCATGGTCACTTTGGTCCCATGACACAAACTCAGCTTGGAAGGTCTTTAAGGAGCCTGAATACCTGAGCTGCAGCTGGTGCTGTGACTCTTTAAAGACCCTGCCATGCTTTTGGTGCTGTGTCATGTGAGGCGCCGTCAGCCAGAAGCTGCCTACTGTGGGCAGCCCACGGGGATCCCTCTTGGCTGCAAGATGTTGCAGAAACCTTCCTGCTGTCACTGTGGTGCCTTCCCTCACCAAATTCACATTAGCCGCAGCGTGCATCCCCACTTCTCAACGGCAGCCACAACAGAAATAAGCTTAGCAGCGCTCCGATTCGATCCCCAGTGAGCGTTTGGTTACGTGGGCAGCAGAGCAGCTCCAGCATAGCATGGGCTCTGTCTGCCCCAGGGAAGCAGCGATAACCCATACACCCTCTGAGACAGTGCCTTGAGGCCCAGCACCCTGCAGGAGGAGGCAGAACTGTGGCTGGGACTGTTTGGAGTATTAGTTACCTGGGACAGTGCTTGGAGCCTGCCCACTCCTTCCGCGCAGCCTTGGAGCACTCGGGCAAGTTCTTAGGGGTTGTTTTATGAAGACCCCCAAACCTGTCTAAACACAAAGCATCGCAGTTGCAGCAAAGGCCGTTTCTACCTGCAGATCCTTAAAACAGCAATACATATTATTCTGACATAAATTCAGAAACCCAGGTCGCAATGAAGAGCGCAGCCTGTGAAAGGAGTCTGTGGCTACCCCTAGTTAATGGGTGGGTGGGTTAATGAGACACAGGCTGCCCTCCAGGAGTCTGGGTAACAAGGTCCAACTTTCTTTTGTCTTCACAGTTCCACCAAAGATCTCCAATATCTCCTCGGACATCACCGTGAATGAGGGCAGCAACGTGACCCTGGTTTGCATGGCAAATGGGCGTCCTGAGCCTGTCATCACCTGGAGGCACCTCACCCCAACAGGTAAGAGTCTCAACTGGAGTAAACTGTGCTGGTGATTTGTGAACTGTACAGTAGTTTCCTTCTCTTCCAACATTAATAGAAAATGTCCGTAGCAATACAGGCAGCTGTAAAAAAGTGGCAAGAATCTTAAATGTACTGTAAGCCTGTTTTGCAGTGATTTCCCAGGCATGATAACCAAGTTGTCCTAGAGAACAAATTAAATTACTTCAGTAGATGCTCTACAGAATTGGACCTGTTATTCTGCTGAGTTTTGGTCTTCATCTAGTTGTGCCCATCTCTGCTGCTGGTAATGCACAGCACAGTGGTAGAGACAAAACACTGCTGGTGCCAGAGAGAGGGGAAAGGATTTCTGGTTAGATATTACATAGAAGATGTTCGTTCTGTAAA
The DNA here is from genome assembly GCF_023634085.1 of Falco cherrug. Taxonomy (NCBI): domain Eukaryota; kingdom Metazoa; phylum Chordata; class Aves; order Falconiformes; family Falconidae; genus Falco; species Falco cherrug. The sequence continues at coordinate 5,598,044 of NC_073701.1, forward strand.
CCATGGAATTTGCTTCCCACTGATTTGCCTTAAAAGCGAGAGGCAAGCAGTGGCACAGGTGATTTCATATTACTCTCCACTTTGGCAGACAGCCTTCACGTGTCTTGTGAGGTGAGTAAAGAAGGCATGTGAGCTGCAAGATGAGTGAAGAGCAGAGTGCAGACGGAATAAAGGAGAACTCACCAGCTTTGTTCTGCTATCTAACTGTGCCTTACACACTCAGGGATGTGGCAAGCTTGGAAAGGAGTCCTTTCAGTAGTCAGACTCCATGGGGTTAGCAGCTTGGGTTGCAAGGAAACCTTCACCCCCTAAAGATTTATCAGTAAGACGGAAACAAGAAGTAGGTTTCTCTTGTATAATGTCCTTTGAGGAGAGAAGAACTCTTTACCTGATTTCTTTTGCTGTCAGATATTCTTTCATCTAATATGCATGAAGAAAGCATTGACTATATGTGAATAGTCTTCTGTGATACTTCCATATATACAAAGGGTTAAAGAGGGTTTGTGGCAGGCAGAGTACAAGCTTTCTGCATGTGCTACAGACGGCCAAGCTATCTACTGCAATTCAGCAGCCAGAAAAGGGCAGGACATTGCAGAAAGAAGGTTGGAGAGAGAGAAAGGTAGAGTGACACATTGGAACAGAGCTCAGTCCAAGGGCTGCATCCAGAAGCCCCTGGATTTGGGGCCCGTGGTTCAGATTGGGGTTACTCAGATTTCCTGTCTCATCCCTTCAGCCAAACCAAAGTCCTCCTGAGCATTCATGTATATGAAAGCCAGATATGCAGTTTGTGTTTCTGGCCCATTTATTGCAATACCAAAAGAAGGAAGACTGGGAAAGGCTGCCAGGAAGAGGTGGGAGCAGAGCTGATGAGGGGAACATACTCTGTGGTGTTATCTTCACTACCTGACTTTCCTCTTAAGCTATTTTCAGCATTAAGCAGCACTGTGCCATTTGCATATATAGGGAAGTAGAACCTGGGGTTTCTTAACCTTTAATCTGTATCTAGAACCTTCTAGCTCTGGCATTTCTGCTCTTAAGCTTTTTCATCTCAAAGCTTCCATCTTACTGCTGCATCATCTTTCAGTCCTGCATCAAATTATTTCTTGTACTGAAGCAGGAGACACTCCCTAGCTATTCTGCCCAGCATTGTCCAAGGTGAGGGTGTTGCAACGATGCTGGCTTAAATCTTCATGAAAACTAAGGGCTGGTACACGAGGTGCATTGTTCAGAGCCGTAATAAGAAGATTCTTGTCCTGAATCATCACTTTGGCTGCACGTTTGTGCTTTGTGCTGTTTTTTCCAGTTGTACCACCTACTCTGTTGTATCAGACAAAGACTTCTTTTCTCCCTTTTACAAAGGCTCCTCAGAGCAAATCTTCATTCTGGCTATCCCCTCTGGTGAGCAACAGGACTGGGGAATCCCGTCCGTGCTATGATTCCAGGGGCAGTTTTCCAGCGTGCCCCTTCATGCTTTTTCTCGCGTGCTGTGTGTCTCAGAGGTGTTGCCTTGTTAGCATCCCTCAGCACCATCTCACTGACTCCCTTCCAATCCATCCTCAGTCCCCCCTCTACAGCGAAGCCTGCCAAGCACCCCCTTCCTAACTGACTAGAGCGAGGGATGAAGGGCAGGCGGTCCCCAGTCTGTCACCTCCATGTCTCACTGCTTGTTGTTCTCTCTCTTTTCCCCCATCTCAACCCATCTGCTATCTTTTATGGGTACAGAGGAACTGCTTTCACACAGACATCAGGTCTTTGAGCAGCATGTAACCCAATAAAGCACTTGTCCCAAAATGGGGGACAGAAGGGCTTCTTTTAAATGTTTTCCTTGAGGCTGACAGTTAATATAAATTCCAAATCTATTCCAGAGCCGCTGCAGTTAGAAACACGTCTTATCTTGGAATCTCCCTTTTCCAGAACTGTAAGGCATTTTGGCTCCATTTATGCTAGTTTTGAAGACATCTGCTATGTATCAAAGAGCTATTTTAGATCATTGTAAAAGTTCCTAAAATACATCTTTCTCCTTGGATTTTTTTTTTTTTTTTTTTTTTTGTGTGGTTAAACTCGTGACTGCAGAACTGGAAGAATGAACGTTATTGAGCTTGTGTAGGAGGCTTTGAATGGACAGGTTGTGAAATTAAACCAGCATTGGGGGGCGAGAGGGCCATATTACTTTTTCTTTGTGTACTCTCCTCAAGGAGTTCATTAGTGAATTTGTCTGCTGCTTCTTTCACTCATTGACTTTGTCAATAGGGTTTGTTGGCTAATTACCTGAGTTAGGACCACAGAAATGATTTATTTCTTGTTGGCTGGGAAGTGGAAGATGCAAATGCAAGAGGAAAGCAGTGTTGCTACTTAGGCAAAGAAGGCAGGGATGCATGTGATAGTTCATTTAAATGCTGCTGGGCCTCGGGAGCGATTGTAGCCCACTCATCTGCCTATCTGGGAAGTTAAAAAAATTGCTTTACAAAATGCTATATTGCTTCCTTTGCTGGTCCTTCGGTGAGCAGCTGAACTAGGCATTTTTCTCGCATCAGCTCTAAGTCTCCAAGGCCTGAAGAGATCCATAGGAAAAAAAATCTCCTTACCCTGTGAGATAGCTAAAGCGTGGCTGTGGTGGTTGACTGTAGCGCTGACACCTGGGAGAAAGGCCAGTAAGGGGAAAAATAGTAATTCCAGTGGCAAATGACAATACAGATCAGCTTTAATTTACTGAAAGCAGGAATGCCATTCCTTGGGATGACGCAAGTCCTTGCTCTCCCATTCCTCTTCAGACGATTGACCGATTGCATTTAGACAGAGCAGGTGGAGAGGGTCAGCCGGACCCTTCCCTTCCTTATTGGACAGGCCGTTACGCTGAGGACGTTGGCAGCCTGCTCGGGCTGGTTGTGGGTAGCGTGATAGGCATTGCCTGGGAGCACAAAGAGCTCCGTCAGCCCTTCTCCTCCAGCCAGCAGAGCTGTCTTCTGGGACCACCGACCTGCAGCTTCCAGCAGCAGGCCAGCACCTCCCTGCTCCTATCCGATCACTTTCCTGTGATTCAGGACACAGCTGGGGGCTTATTAAGCTTGCTGTGCTCCATGACTTCTGCCATCCCAGTTTGTAATGGTAAGCCATGGAAAAGAGCGTAGCAGCCCTCTGAACTGGATTTGTCAGGAAACTGTGATTTGTTCAGGTGGAGTGGGGATGAGTATCAATGATTTCTGATGCAGACTACGTGAGTTAGCAGTTGTCAGCATTAAAAATATTTCACTTGGGGATGTGCTGCAGTCTCTCATCTTTTGAAAGGTACAAACCCCAGACTCTCCCCTCTGTGACTTCCTACAAAGAGTGGGTGTTACTCTATATTGCTTCTCCTTCATATTAACTCATAACTTACACAATCCGTGGCCCACAAAGGTATAGATTATTTTTTCCACACTGAACGTGGTCGCATCAAATTTCCAGTAATTGCACCACAGCCTGGACAGGGTCCCAGCCCAGGGCCACATACCGTTCATCACGCCGACACGTTCTGTGTGGGCTACCACAGGCAGCCTACCCATCTGTGGCTAGTTATGTTAGGAGGTGCTCTGTTTTTGCTGCACCATGCACCAAGATAACAACTAACAGAGCCAAGAAAAGAATCCAGTAAGATCGTTTAGACATGATAGGCAATGAGCTTTTCAGCTCATCTTAGTTTTAGTTCACGTCTTTCTTGACTTATGTTTATTCAGGCTAATGCGACTTCTCCCTCCTCATAAGCTGCTGAGATCGCAGTCCAGAGGCTTTATCATTTATCATTCCTCATCTCTCCATCTTATTCAGAGCCACGCTAGATGCCTGGTTGACTGAGGAAGAGCTTCCTGGGAAAAATAAAGATTCATGTATGTTCATATTCTTATTGATAAACTCCCTCTCAGCAGAAGCCCTAAATACGGGCCCCATGTGAACTGGCTTAGCAACAATATGAACACGGACAGTCGCATTACCAGAGGTTTCACTGCCCATCCTTTTGTCCTGGATGGGCAGACAAACACAGAAGGCAAAGGCAGCTCCTGTCCTGAGGAGCTTGTACTCAAGCTGACAGGAACAGTCCCATTCATGTTTCTGCTTCTTTCAACCACAAGGCTGAAACCTTCCTGAGGGCCTTGCTCATGGGTGCTGTGGTCAGGGCCATGGGGTTGGTACCCATGTGTGGTGGCAGCCTGAGAGGTGGTGGCAGGGGGACAAAGCACTATTGATCCCCGTGGGGCTCAGCTCAAGGTTGAACAATTGAGGCTTTTACTGGTTGTGCATAACCAGCTGAGGTGCAAACAATTCAGTTTTCCTAGAGCAGCTACAGAGCATGAAACCTGTGTAAAATCACCAGGTATCTCATCCCTGATCCAACTTCCCAGCCTCAGCCCAGCAAGGCCGTTTGATAAAGAATAGTCTGGATTCTCCTAAATTCCACCTGACAGTCGGAAGATACCCACTTTGGCTCAGAGAAGGAGCTTGGTTATTACAGTGGTAATCACAGCATAAAACCCAGTCTAGAGCAAAGCAGATAAGTATTGATTGCAACACCCAAGTTTCATGTCACAGCATAAAATGAAAGGAGATGGGAAGGCTTGTCAAATATGCCAGTCTGATTCTCCCTAGAGGGTGCTAGAAATTCTCATTGAGTCTTAGAGAATTTACCATAGCCTGGGAAGTTTAGAAGGGATAGAGAATACAGAAGAGTGCCTGCATGCTCTGTGTAATTGAGATGGTATACATATAATATGTTTATAAACAGCTGTAGAACTCATTGCCATGGAAAGTTATTTAAAGACGAGAACTTGGCAAGACTCAAACAGTTTGTGTGTTCCTGAGGATAATGTGAACAAATCTGGATATTCTTGTTATTCACAACAAAAATACTGAAAAGGATGTTAAACCTCATGCTTTGGGGCTCAGTTACTAGAGATCAGGATGAGACCTAAACTGAAAGAGACAGATGATCTCACACCCCTGCTCACTTGTATCTTCCCGCAGTGCATGCTGTTCTCCTCATGGGGCTGAACACTGAACGTGAGGGAAGCAGAGAGGTCTCTGGAAGCATGAGATCTAAGAAGGCCGTATGATTCACATGGACAACTTTGATCATTGTGTTCTCTGCTGGTTTGCTTCCCATTATGTCTAAGTCCAAAGCCTCATTACTGTGCTTTGTCTGGCACAGGAGAAGCCAGTTTATGCCCAAAGAAGATAACAAACAGAAAACCCTCAGCCAGAGTCACCACAAGTTGACCCTGTAGGCACTAGGTAGGTCACACCTAGTGAGAGGGAGATTTCCTGGTTATCTAAACCATTTGGATTTATCCTGCCTCTCTGCTGCACTCTTAAAACCTCAGTAGAAGAGTCGTGAAGAGGAGTATTGTTTGAGGTGGGGTGGGGGTTTTTTGTTTGGGTTTTGTGTTTTCTTTTGTTGCGTTACTGTGCCAGCTCTTCTCATGTCACAACCTTCCCACCCTCTACCTACCTTTGCCTGATGAGGAAATTTAAGATTTACAAGGTACTTGTTTGACCCTGCATTTTAGGATGTTGGAGGCAACTGGTGATTTTTTTAACGAGGTTCCTTTTTCCTCCTTTTTTTCCCCCACCTTGCATCCTCAAAATACTCTCTGGCAAAAAAATGTGGCCTCATCTTCCACCTTTCACTTTGCCTCTTATACTCTCCCAGTTTGTTTTAGGACCCTTTTCTGTTGATGTCTCTTTCTCTTTTAGTCTAGTCTTCATCTTATCGAACATTATAGGTAAAAATAAAGAAAAGGATGCTGGCTCACAAAAAGCCTGGGAAACAAGCCAAAGTTTCAACTTCTTCAGGGTTTCTCCAGAAGGCATCCTAAGTTGTTTAAACCTCTCTTTGCTTCCCATTTCTCCTGGCTCCATATTTTTCACTTTTTTAGAAGTCCCTCTTCTTAGTGCATAGCTCACAAGCAGGAGTGCCCCTGCCCCCTTCCTCATCTATAATAAATTTAAATCCTGAATGTGCTGTCTGCCCAGCACACTGGAGGGCTTTGATTGTTCCTTCTGTGCCCAGAGACACTGAACACTGTGCAGAGATCCCTCCTGTTGCAGCCGAGCCCCTTTTGATTGCTGTGGTCTGCGATGCTGTTTCAGTACAAACACTGATGCTGCATGAAACACTCATTTTCTTAACAGCTTCGATTTCTCTCTGCTGCCCCATGGCAGAGAGGGAGAGCAAAGCCATGCGAGTATTTTGGTATTCTGGGAAATAGGTAAATAAGGCTGCTGTGAGGAAGGAGTTTGCCCTGCTGCCTCCAGCACTGGTTGGAGGGGAACATCTGGAGTCTTCTGGTCAGTGCTTGGCTGCTCCACCTCTGGCAAGATTTTCTGTGATGCTGCTGACAAGATGTGGCAGTTGTGTACCAAGTCGGTGGTCTTCCTGCCAGCTAGAAATGCCACTCTTTGCAGCAAGCTGGAGTCTAGTAGAGTTGCCTCCATTGTTCCTTCTCCCAGATGGTAGCATTTGTGGCTGGACATGGTGTTAGTGTCTTTTCTATGGCATTTTAAAGGTTGAGCTGGTTTGTGTCCATATGAAAACTTCCATCCACCTACAGAGGAGCAGCTGTTTCTAGTTCACTGCATGCTGCAATGTTGCTGTCTGTGCAGTGCGGTGCAGTCGTTACCTCTGCCCTCCAGGCTAGGGCTTCTCAGTGGGGACGTTCCTGTTTAGTAGGGACATTCAGCAATAACAAGCTTCTTTCTCTCCTCTCCTTCCATGAGCTAGTCTTGAAGGATCCCAGAGGGCTGGAGATGGGAGCGAGAACTGGGCACCCCAGAAGATGAGAATTCAAAATTTTCCATGTTTAATGTTGACAGGAAAAGGAATCGCCATACAGTACCATAAGTAGGATCTCAGCAAGCAGGCTGATGAACCTTACCAGATTCTCCACCATTCCCACCAGCACAAATCCATTGAAATCAAGGGACTTTTCTGTCATGACTAGGATGAAAAGAGGAGAGGTCAGCTGCCTGCCCTGCCTACCATGATAGATGCTGTCCATTTTGCCCTCCTTCCTACCAGCCTTGTGCTCCCAACCTGCGATCAAGCACTCTTGTATCCAACCTATATGTAGTCAACTACAGAAAAACAAATTGTCTGGCGAGAATGTTAATGAGTGCAAGACACTGAGGCGTGTGTGTTATCGTGTCTCCCTCTAGTGATCTGAACTCACAAGTCTGCTTTGGGTCTCTTGTGCTTGGAGTTACTCCTTTGGTGGCAGAGCTTCTCTGGGCTCACAGGGGCAAAGGGCTGGTCCTTTAGGACTGGGTCCCATTTCCCCTGCCATCTGGAGGTCATATTCCCCACTGGCAGCTCCATGTTTACAGCTGTAGTTCGCATCTGAAAATGTAAATGTGCTTGTAAAGATACAGAAAGGTTGAGTGTGAATTAAAGAGAGAAAAAAATTCATAGCATTTAAATTTAATACTTTCAATTCAAACATCCTTAAGAAAGCTATCCTTAGGAAGAAAACGGAGAGGCTGATTTTTCCCCCCCTTTGTAGCTGTAATCTATAAATACTTTCACTTTAGGCAAGCATATTTCTCACTGTCTTCACAGTAGGAGAGAGATGCACTAATAAAAGGGGAAAGTTAAGGTAGTAGCTTATAGCTGTTCCCTGCATATCTTTTTTTCATTTAGAGAGAGAGACTTCACCATTTTTGTTATTATGCGTATTAAAGTGGCTTCAACCGATTGCAATGACTTCACTGACTTCAGTACCCGATATATTCCGCACTGGAGCCAGAACTACTGTCTCCCCTTGTCTAAGGACCCCAGTGAGCATGGATGACAGCACCTACTGCGGCACACTGGTCCTGCCAGGACAGTGATGTCTGGAGGGAGTTTTCTGCACAGCCCCCAAAGCCTTCACCCCTTCTGGCTTCTCCCACACGATCATCTGGCTGCCTTTTGCCTCTGCCTCCACCCCCACGCCAATCCCACCGATGAAGCCACTTGGCTTATATATTTCCCAGCTCTAGTGACAGCTGGAAAATAGTGAGAGAGAACAAGGGTGCAGGGAGAAGCAAGACTATTTGCAAGAACCTCCTGTACAGAGATAGGCCTAGGGCAAAGAACAAGTCAGTTTTGGGGGGAAGACATCCCAAACCTGCTTGCCGTGAGGACCGCAGCAAGGTCAGGTGTCACTCAGCCTCCTGCAGCGGGGAGCCTCTCTCCCAGGTCTGAATACAGCTGTAGTGGAAGTGGGAGTCTCCCAGCTGAAGACTGTGAGCTATTTTGGTAACGCAAGGCTGCAACAGGCCCAGGCGCTGTGAACACTTGTGCTCTTTTTCCTTCCTCAGCCTCCTTTGTAAGCATTTCAGAGATGTGGCTTCACAACACCCCTCCCTTTTCTGGATGAAGAAAAACATTAGAGACTGAAAACATGATGCAGGGTGTTGTGGTTTTTTGTTTGTTTTTTTTTTAAGAGGTCCATGTACAAAAGTGTTGTTCTTATTTCTTCTTCAGTTACTTCTTTCTAAACAGCAGCTGAAAAATATGCCTTTTCTCATGTACTCTGTATTTTTTCATGCACTGGCTGAACAAATCATCCTTTCTCGTAAACTCGCAGTGAGTGCCCACCGCAGTGTCACTGCAGCACGGGAGCAAAGCAGGCAGCAGCGAGGAGGCTGGGAGGGGGTGGTGGGTGCAGGCCCCCCCAGGGGAGCGAGAGCTGCCGTCTGATGCAGCCTTTGCAGTTCACGCCCCGTTTGGGGTGACTTGAGCCATTTGAAAGATGTGCATATCCTTGCCACAGGATCAGTGCGAGCTGCAAGCAAGGAAAGTGTGATGCAGGTAATGATGGCCTGGGAAAGGTGTTGATGGTGAGAGATTTCAGCCGCGTTGACTGAGGGCTGTGGCAGACTGGAAGGGTCATGGCATGAGGACAGGACCACATCCATGGCACACTGTACTGGGCAGCTCAGAGAGTCCACATCTTGTCCTGGCTTGTGTCCCAGGCAAGGCACCATGGAAATGAGCCAGCTGCAAGTCTGGGGTAGGCAGAGGGAAGAGCAATGCAGCCTCTCAGGGGGTCCCTAGGTTCCTCTTGGGGGTGCCTGCGGGTCACTGCCCTGTTGTATGGGCCTGGTTGAGGGCAGGGTCATCTTCGTCCATGTGCCATAACGGTCAGCATACATTGTTGCCACCATCCTTACCTGCTGTGCAGCTTGTGGATCTGTGAAAGCCACACACGAGTATGCAGGTGCACACTGCCCTATGCATTATTTGTGAGCATTTTGCTGTGTGTTCATTTGTATGTTCACCATGCTGCTGTCTGTGCGTGCATTTTGCTGCACAGGTAAGCTTTTTGACGTTTACCAGCCTTATCCAGCAACCTCAAAGGTTTGCATTTCCTTAATGGTAGAAATGTGCAACGTAGCAGTTTCACAATGAAAATTTTAACCATAAAAAATAAAAGTAGAGGAGAAGACAGTATCCTGAGTGATACTGTACCTGCCGTCCTTTGGTTGTGCAGCATGTCCAAAGCCTGTCTGTACCGCCTGAACTGCAGCTGCATGAAGGGGACAGAGAATAAGTATTTGTAGTGTCAATCATAGTAAGAGACAAAATTTCAGAAATTCCTTGAACTGGAGGAGCTCAGATCAGGCTCCAAACTTTGCAACTTCAGCCTGTCTCTGACACGTCCACTTATATCTCCTGCATTTATCTCTGCTGTACTTGGGCATATTCCAAGCAGATAAATAATTGGTTCCTGCTTCTGTCTCCCCTTCTCCCCAAGGGACTTAAAGTTAATTTGTGCTGACTGTTAGTCTTTGAGTATGTGGTGGGTTGACCTTGGCTGGCTGCCAGGTGCCCACCAAGCCACTCTATCACTCCCCTGCTCAGCAGGACAGGGAGGGGAGAAAATAAGGTGGAAGAAATCTCATGGGTCAAGATAAAGGCAATTTAATAAAGCAAAAGCAAAGGTCATGTGTGAAAGCAAAGGAAAACAAAAGATTTATTCTCTGCTTCCCATCAGCAGGTGACGTCCAGCTACTTCCTGGGAAGCAGGACTTTGGTACACATAGCAGTTGCTCCAGAAGACAAACAACGTAATAATGAATGACCCCCCTGCCCCCCTTTCTCTTTGCTTTTATTGCTGAGCAGATGTCACATGGTATGGAATATCCCTTTGGTCAGTTTGGGTCAGCTGTCCTAGCGATGTCCCCTCCCATGATCTTGCCCACCCCCAGCCTACTGATGAGGAGGGGATGGAGAGACAGCCGTGATGCTGTGCAAGCGCTGAATAGTAAAAGTAGCTAAAATACTGGTGTGTTACCTACACCTTTCTAGGTACGAATACACAGTGCAGCACTGTGAGTGCTGCTGTGGGGAAAATTAACTCCATCTCAGCCAGACCCAATACAGGATAGAGCCTCCTGGTGCGAAAGGAAGTCAGGGCATGCACAGGTAGAGGTGCTCCTTGCACTGTGCAATTGTAAATGGCCCCCTTTCCTGCAGGGAGATCTGCAACCACTTGACTGCTGTGAGGAGGATTCCTCGTAGCTCTTGGGAGCTTTCCAGGGGGCAGCACAGGTGGATATGGGAAGCCCATGCTCCCTAGATGTTCCTTCAGCCAGCCCCAGCTCAGAAGCCTGAAGCTGCTTGTACCATAGTTTGGGTGAAATACAGCCCTGTGGAGAGGCGAGTCAGCCCATGTGAGAGGCTGGTTGTGCCTCAGGGAATGCCGGGGGGGTCTTGGAGCCCATGCACAGAGCAGCATCTGTAAGGGACTTGGGGACAAAGAAAAGTCACATTTGCCATGCAGTCTCCTGTGTGAGACCCAGGGAAGATGAGGGAAGAAGACTGTTAACTCGAACAGACAAAAGTAATTAGAGGAGAAAAATAATAGATTAATGAGCAGCCAGTGTCAGGGGAACTTATTAATTATCAGTAGAGCATTTCCTTCAGTGTGCAGGCTGGCCGAGGGCATGCAAGATAGCAACCAAAACTTTAGTCCCGTTTAAGGAAGCTGCTAGGGAATTAGTGGCGCTCCGTGTCTGGAGGGCAATAGCAGAGGTTGAGTTAAATGCTTCCTTTGAGTCTCCTGTTACGTGTGGCTGGGGGGAGGGGGGGCAGATCTGGGAAATGCGAGATTGTATCTAACTGATGTTAATAATGGCTCAATAAAAATGCTCTGATAAGAACACATTAAAGTTGCACAGTTAAGCACCCACAAGCCAGGTAAGGTGAGATTTAAGGTTACAAATGCAACCTTAACTCTTCTCCTGCTGAGTGCACCTTAGCAGGCAGCCTCTAATTAAGGGGCATCAAGCTATTTCTCAAGTAATATATCATAACATTTGTTAATGCTCTTTTCAACTTTGGACAGGTGCACACAGTGACTTCTAATATTGTGGTTTTGTCTGCCTGTGCCTGGTGAAACAGAATCCATTTTAATTATGGCACTGAGAATACTGCATCAGTTGTGCTTGAACCAAACACGGTGGTTTAGACACAGGGTCCATTCAGACTGTCCAGATACAGGGCAACCTACCATCCGTTCTCTCAGGTCACCATTTCGTGTGTCAGAAAGCAGCAGGCATGGAAGATGTTGACATTAGCTGCAAGTAGTGTTGAATGCAGGGTTTTCCTTTCTAAGGACTGATTTTGACTCCTTTAGCTCAGCATACTGTGTTTTTAACCTAGTTGCATTACTGAAGCATTCAGACTGCTCACAGGGTGAGATGTTACTCTGTCCCATCAGACCATGCCACAAAATATGCCTTTCTTCTCTCATCCAGGAGGTAACTGCTCACATATCTTCCTTTTAGCACTCCTACATTTACAACGTGGAGTCTCATTGCATGTACAATAGCTGTGATATAATAGTAAAGAGGGAGAATATAAAGGGCAAATCGTTCTTGGGGAACATTACAGAAGTGAACAGATCCAATGAGTTTAAACCACACATTGTAGACCTGAGATCCTTCCTTGCTAGTAATGCTGAGTGGTTAGGCTGCCCACTGAACACGGAGTCCTTTCAGAGGAAGCCATCCGTTCTGCTGTGTAAGTCCTTGAGTAAAGCCTCTCCCCTTCCCCACATACCCTTGCTGCAGTAGATGTAGATTTCTCATAAGTCTCCATCCACGTATCGGCAAACACAACCTTGCAGCACCCTCTGCTATCCCACTGCTCGTCTTTGAAGCTACGTAGGGAGGCCTGCTTTGGTTGCATTTGAAGCAAATACTCAGCACTGTTGGACTGTGAGTGTCATCAGATCTGTGAGTTGAGTTGCAGACTTGCATGTGAGAGCATCTAAAGCAGTCAAGTTTCCCTGAGCTTTAGTTTTTGCATTGTGGATCGTTGTCCAAGGAACAGATCAGGTAGCAGGAATGGCAAAGGCAAGGGCAGCAGCTTTAGCAGCAGCCAGAGATCTGTAGATATTTTTAAAAGGTTTCCAAATGCGTATTCAGTTGTCCCCAGAAGAAACGGTCGTGTTGTGAGAGCTGTCCCTTAGAGGCAGGTGCGGGCTGGTCAGCAAGGAGCAGAAGGTTACACGTGAAAAGGAAAGGTCACATAACCCCTGGTGGCCCTGCAGGAGACAGGCACTGGCTGGCCACAGGGGAACAGGGCTGACGTGCAGGGTAGGAGAGAACAACCGCAAGGAGGGAAGGTAGAGAATTTCATAGAAAGCCCCCAGAACGGTGAAATATGCTGATTAATTTCCACAGACCTGCCTGGATCTGAAGTGAGCTAAAAATTTCTTCACTCCGAGACTTTGGGGATCACTGAGCAGAGTTTGTTTAAAAGAAATGAGCTTCATCTGAGAGGTTTTGCAACTTGTGCTAATGAGAGTCTGTCTGTCAAACTTAAGTGGCATCAAGTGACTCAGAACAAGGGCTCTTGGGCGTTAAATGGTTCCTACCAAATACCAAGCCCATTACCATGATTGGCTGTTGTAGCCCTCTAAACGGCAAAAGTGATTAAATTGGTCGTTATGAAACACTAAAGATGCATAATTATGAAAAATAAGGCTCAAGTAAGAGGAGATTTCATCTCACTCACTGCTTTGTATCTCAAGGAGGAATCAACGTAGAAATGTTTTAAAAGCAGCCAAGGGTTGCCCCTTGTCTGGTTTTCTCCTGACAGTCTGGGAATCAGGGCTGTGTTTGGAAGAGTGGGTGTTTCTCCAGCCCTGACATATCAGCTGGAGACTGAGCGTCCCAAGTCCCCCTCTCTGCATAAGATTGTGTTTCTCCCTCGTTGGGGAGGCTTTGGCTCCCTCCCTGCTATCCCTCATGCCTGTACTCAGGGCGAAGTCATCTTTTCTTGGTAATGTGCCACGGGATACACCTAACCCGTCTGGCTGCGTGGAGCGATAAGGTGTGAACGCGTTGGGTCCCGTCAGGAGGGAGAGCACAGCCAGCGCTACTGAAGCCACAGCAGAGTGGTGTGTGACCTTGCGTGGTCAAGGGAGATGATGCTGGGCAGGGGCAGCTCGGAGTCAGAACTATTGAGATATTTTTTTCAGCAGGAAAAACTGCTGTGGGAGTCCTTGAGCTGCTACCAGTGCCAAGCAAACTCAGCTCTGCCCGTCTCTCCCTCTGGTGTGCTAAGGTGAGGTCCAGCACACAGCTTTCCTTGCTCCACCTGCCACATCAGGCACTCCTGCCTGGTCTGGGAGGGGAGGACGTATGTCCTCAAAGTGTCAGGTTCAGGCAGTGCCACACGTATGGGCACTAATACATTTTCTCGTCCTAGGAAACCCTCAGCTGCTCCAGAGGGCTGTTCTCCATGCCGTGCAGAGGGGCTTTCTAGCAGGCAGTTTAACAAAGGTCGATGGCAAAAATGAAGTGTCAGGTCTTCTGTCACTGGCTTTTGGTCACTGTGTTTGAGAGGGCAGGGGGCACCGGGTATCCATGAAACTCTCTGCAGGTGGGCAGGGGGGTTGAATAAAGACTTGCAGAGCTGTTACACGTCTTTGAGCTTAGGGCGTTGTAGGGGCGTTGGGGGAGAGGGTTGCGAAGTTCTGCTGGTGAAAATGGGAGTCCTTTTGCCTTCAATAGTGACTCTGGAGATGCAACCAGTGCTTTGCAGCCTTCCTGCGCTCCCAGCCCTGCCTCCCAGCAGGGCCAGTACCCCTCACTCTTGCTTTGGAGCACCCCTCAAGTGTTGTTCTCCCATTGAAAGGCTGCAATAGCACCAGGCAGAGAGCAGAACATGTGCATGGGGTTTCTCCAGGACAGCTCAGTCAGCCCAGACTTTCTAAAACTCTAATGTTCCCTGCTTGCTGCACAGGCCTTCAGCAGAAATAGAGTATTTATTCATTCTACTTTCCTTTTAGTTCTCTCCCTCTTTGGTGCCATCCCAGCCCTAGAAGAGTTTTATAACCTCCTTAGAAAGAGTAATAATGGTGCTGAGTTATTCACAGCCTCTGGGGCCCTCTGCTCTCCTTGGGTTGCTGCACTTCTCTCTAGGTGAGCGCTAGCTGAGTCACTGAGCACAAGTCCTTGTTTCTCTTATTCAAACTAAGTGGTCACAAGGGATATGCGGGTATTTAAGTTCCCTGATTCCTGCATCAGGTACTTAATGTACCAGCAGTTTCTACCCAAAACTCTGCTGACCATTCGTCTCCCTCGTCTATCTGTCTGTCTTGCTAATGTTGAGCATCATCCAGGAACTTAATTGTATTGCAAATTAAATGCCTTTACAAAACGATTGGACGTTGCTTGGTATCGGAGTATGTAATTTAAGGCATTAATCACTTTTAAGAAAATACTCTGTGTGTGTGTCATTTATGGCATTATTCCTATCCCAGAAGACAATGATTGTCTGCGTATGTATGTGAGAGCGTGTGAGCCGTCTTAGTCAGCTGATTTGCCGTATAAAATTGTCTTCTGTCCAGTGCTGCTGTGGCTGCTGTAGTCAAAATAAAATGTGCCACGGTCTTAAATGGGAAGCCAAGTACCTCTGCCTTTTGAAGAAATTGCATTCTTCACAGAGATTAAGTTGCAACACACCTTTTGGCACCTGCCCATGCCTCCGAATCTAGGCTACTCAGCCAAACTTGATCTGTCTGAAAAAGTACTTCTCTTAACCTAAACCGAGTTGGAAGCATCCTGAAAAGTTTCAGACCGCTCTTGAGGTGTTGAACAGAGGACCATTTCTGTAAATGGATTTATTTCATTACTTAGATGTTTTTCTAACTTTTTTCATGGCTTCTTGTAATTTGCACGCAGTTGTTGGCTTAAATCCCCAGCTGTACTGGAAAAGATTGTTCTCTGTAAGGGTGAATGTTTTTCATGAGTCCTGGTTATGGGGATTCAGAGGTATTTCTGTATTGCAGCTCTCTTCTGGAAAACACTGTGACCACTATGAAATTTCTTGCCCACACAGTAGCTTGTAGGCATTTTAAAAAGTTTACATTTAAAATTCTTCCAAAATGCTGCATAAATTTGTCTAAGATTTCCCATCATATTGGCCTAGCTTGTGCTAAAATACAATAGGGTTGTGGTTGCCATCATCTGTGAACTTCGCACTACGTCTGGGTGTAACAGGACCCACATCACTGAAGGGTTAAACTTTCTCACTCAAGAACGCTTCCCTGCAGAAAAAAAAAAAAAAACCAACCAAAAAAACAACCAGCCCAGAAGCCTCAAAGTCCTTAATTTGTGTTCAGGGAACAGTTTTTCAGGAAAGTATGTATTACCGAGCTTGGAGGGGAGAATGAGTCAAAAACTGAGCTGGGTCTCACATGTGGAACCTTTTCCCAGCAATTTCTCATCTTATAATTTGGTCTGTGGGGCCCAACTGCATTTTAATCAGTTGCTCTTGTCAAGGATAACTTTGATGACAAGAAGTGGGGTGGGGGCAGGGGGGAAACTCAGTTATATAATCGGGGTTGTTTCCGTATAGTTTGGAAAGGCCTCAAAGCTTCCTCAAAGGGAACAGCCTTCGTGGGCAGGATGTCAGTGCCTGGAAATTGTATGGGAATTGTACCTAAGCAGGGAGGTTGCACATTTCCAGCCTAAGAATGAATATCCTAGTAGCAAGTGTTGCCTTGTGACTGTGGTCTTGTGTTGCTGATCTTTGTCACATCACTCTGTTTTGCCTGTAGGTTGTCCCTCCCCTTGACAGCTCCTCTTTTTAATCTAGTGGTTATACATTGTCAGTATCTCTAGGAGGGAATGTTGCAAATTTCCTGTTTCCCCCTCTCAAACCATAGCTTGGAAATTCAACTTTAAGGTTGCAAACAGAAACCGCTTGGACCCATCTTCGCATCGCTATGCAAATGGTGTGCATCATCTCTAAGATCCTGGAAATAGGTTCACAAGGAGACAGCTTCATTCAGGAGGGCTATCCAGAACAGATTTTCTGCAAGTGACTTTAAATATAAAAGTACTGTCAAAATACTAATGTTAGCAAAAGCTACTCTTTTAGCTGGCTAGCCTACAAACCCAAAGACCAGACCACTGTTGTTTACTAGACATCAGCCTAGTAGAGGTGAGCACATGGCAAATAACCACGTACCAAAGCAATCCCCCTGTTCCTTGACTGTCCTTTTTCTGACCATTTGTAACGTAGACTCCTTCCTCTCCAGAATTCCCCAGGTCAGGAAAAGAAAATGGAGTGAAGTACCCTTGTCAATAGCTCTTCCGTCAAAGCCTGCCTAATTTATATGCAGGCAATAACTAAACGATGCCTGTGGGGAAAGGCAGCAGAGACAAGGCTGGTTGAGCAATTTTAAGCAATCCTTTCCAATATGCATTTTTCAGTGTTCTGAAGGCCATTTTAAAAGGTAACTTAACTTTAAATTCCTAGGCTTGCAAAAGTGCAAAGGAGCAGGGTTATTAAAACCATGCAACCCCCTGTAAGCTTCTGAAAGAGAGTGCAGCTTGTACTGGGGTGTTGTGCAAGAAGACAAGAATATTTGCTGTCTCAGTATGCTCTTCCCTAGCAGGGTATGGCAGTCTCCAAAGCGTTTGCCCTATACACGTGGTGCTCGGGACGGGAGTGTTGCTGGAGCCCCTCCTCATGCCAGGAGGTCTGGGGGCTCTGAGAGTGAAGGAGCAGTAGTTGGCAGAGAGCTAGGAAGAAGGCTGCCTTCCATGATGCCTGTCAGAAGCAGGAACCCAGCATGCTGGTGTTTACGAGCACCATCTCAAGGATGTGCTCCATCCTCAGACATCCAGGACACCAAGACTGAGGCTTCCCCTGCTTCTGCTTCGTTAGCTCATTAAATAAGCATTGCTGTGGGAGTCAAGGCCGAGCAGGCCTGAAGACTGAGCCTCCCCCAGCCACTGGATGTCTTCTGCACTTCGCTCTCCTCCGCTTTCCAAAGCAGTGAGGAGGAAGCCCCTCCTCTCTCTGCAAACATAAAACATCTCCATCAATCTTGGTGGTTGTCACAGGCCATATCCCCACCATGCCACAATGCAGCTGCCAGAGATGCTCTCCCCTCCTCTCACCACCACCCTGCACTGGGAATCAGCTCTTCTCCCTGTATCCATATCAGAAACCAATATTCATAGCCTCTTCCTACCTTTCCCCTCTTGGTGCTGGCAGCAGCTCTTCCAACCCTTTCCTGTGCTTGAGATACCTACCACAGTAATGGGATCCTCCTGCAAGCTCTTTAATTGAAAGGAATTTCTGTCTGGCCTGGAGATGTCAGGAGGCTGACGGAGACGTGTTTCTGTAAAATGAGGCTTGATCTACAGAGCAACAGGCAGTGTCTGGATCACTGAGAATCCTTCACACTGGCTGGCTGCAGCCAGCTTTTGGATGGGGGATGTTAATTAAGATGCAGCTGTCAGGGTGTGGGTGCTGGAGACCCCTCCAGCTCTGCTGCCAGCCCTTCCTCCGCAGCTCTGGCCTGCGAGGTGCCATGGCTCCCTTTCCACTTGGCGCTCCCCCGTGCCTGCTGTGCCACTTCCATTTCTGATTCCCATCAATTTGAAACAGAGCCCTGCTGACCGTGCTGACCGCTGCTCATACATCTCCCGGCATGGTTAATAATAATGGCCTCTGTGGGAAATGATGGGCTGAGACAGGGAAAGGACATAATGATGCTCTGGCTGGGGTAGGCAGAAAGAGGAAAGTGAAGTGACAAGCAGCTAAACAGCAAGAGAGGGGTGTGATGATAAAAACAAACAAACCTGCAAATGTCTAAAACCCCACAGCAACAGCATCCCTGAAACAAATGGAGAGAGACAAGCTTGTGTCCCTGAGGGAGAGAAGAGGGGGAAGAGAGAGAGGGAGAGGAAAGCGAGCAGAGAATCGGCCAATAATTGAAATGGCATCAGGGAAGAAAAGAACTGGAAAGCACAGGCAGGCTTGGAATTGGCAGGTGGCAAAGAAAGAGGATGAAAGACAGAGGGAGAGAGCACGAAGGAAGGAAGATGTGGGTGTGGAGAGTGAAAGGGAAAAGCGGAGGGGATGGTACATGTGGAGCTATCCAAAGAAAATGGATGCAGAATGGGAGCTGGGGAAGCATGGAGGGGAAGAGAGCCATGCATTGGCAGAGGAGGAAACGCAGAGGTGAACTGAACCAGGGCAGAGAAGGAAAACAAAGTATTTGGGGTTAGAAAGAGGGAAGAAAGAACAAAGCAGTGGGAGAAAAGAGTTAAAGAAGAGCAAGTTAAAGAGCCTCAGGTCTACGCTGTTAAAGTTCACCAAAGAGGCACAAAGAACAGGGTTTGGAAACACAGAGCACCTCTTGGTACCTGCTTCTCCAGGGCTCCACCAGTCCCCATCAGCTGCTTGGGATTGCAGGGAAGTGCTTCTTGGTTTTGAATGAGCAGAATTTGATTTGGTGGGAAAGGTTTTGGCCCTATGCTGCAGCCCTAGCACTCGTAGCGCAGAGCAGGCAGGTTTGCTGTAGGTATTATCTCCATAGCAATGAACGGCACCCACAAGGAAAGCAGCAAGCATCTCTTCATCGGGCAGATCAGCTGCTTCCCCGCTCCGTGTTTGCTGGTTAATTGTCTCTAGCACCTGACCCCGCGCAGGATGTTTCCTTCTGTTGGTAAAGCAGATCAATGCTGACATCATGCAGCATCCGAGATTTTTCTCTCAGTGCAAACAGTTGCTGCTGCCCTTGGCGCTCATCAATAACCAATTATGCGATCATCTGTGTTTTCTGGCTCACTATTTTTTACCCCCACACAGAGGAAATCAGAGAAGATGGTTAAATTTCCTCTCCATAATTTGTGTCCCTCGGCTGTAGCTGGGATGAAGCGGAGTGGCAGTTGTTGGAACAGGAGTGCTCTTGCCGTGCGGTGGGGAGGTTAGCCAAAGCGCAGGGGGGAGCTGTGGCTGCCCAGGAAGGGGTGTGTGGGCAGATCTCTGGCAGGGTTCGTCGCTCATCATCACGCAACACATCGACACGGGTTCATCACATCATGAGCTGCTCACATGCTCGGTACGTGAAGGGTGTTTTGCAAGCGATCCTTGGTGGTCCTTCACTGAAACGCTAGTACTCGCGTCCTGGGTTCTGCACTCACATTTGTCCCTGCCCTCCTGTGTAGCACTGTATAAGCCAGAGATCTTTCTGTGCTCCCATTTTTTTCCTGAAAGACATGTCTCCATGACATCAACCATGAGAATTTTAGATTTGATGTACTTCTAAGGCCCTCCGATCTTTCTGATGGGATGGAACAAATAGGTATTTATGGTAAACACAAAAATGTTGTAGGGTTGGGTTACAGGTGCAAATACATGTACAAATATGGAGCTTGTTTACTTCAGGTATTCCACAGCATTTGTCAAACTGAGTCACAGGGGTTCCTTCAGGGTAAGGCATGAGAATAAGTCAAAAAAGCAAACACATAAATACATTTTTTGAAGATCTGCATCAATATGCATGGAACTTTTTTTTATTGCTACCCTTTTCCCCAGCTGTTTTCCAATTCCTTAGAAACCACGCTTACCCCTCCCATCTTTGCCATTTCAGCTTCCACCTATCTCGTGTACAGTGTTCAAATAAGCTCTTGTACTACTATTTTTTTTTTCCTGGTAAAGATGAAAGTTGTTAGTATCCAATACAGGTGGATGTGGCACAGAGAAAAGGAAGGACCTGGGTGAGCCTCCTGGCTGGCATTCTGATGCAGAGATTTGGTTTCCAATTAGATAATGCTCTCTGAAAACAGGGCTGCTGGAGCACATGGGACAATATTGACTAAAGCACAAAACAATTCAGTGGGTGACCTTCATGCTCTCGCGTACGTAGCCAGCCAGGATGCATGGCGTGTAAATGCCACCCCATCGGTATTCATTTTGTGTGACTCAACCAACCTGCACCAGGGAATGGATGAAAGGCAGCGCTCAGGTATGTAATATGATTATCAGATAATATATCAGGCTGCGATTCCACAAAGCCAAAGGGTCAACAAGAGTGGAAAATGTATTTTGCAGCTTCTGAGAAGATGAATTTTTGAAGATTAGTGTGTCCTCAATAGAAAATGAATAAATAAATACATAAACAGATGTCATTTAACATGGCTCCCACTTCTCCTTAGCTGACCAGCTGGCTCCCAGGGAAAGTACTGAGTGTGTGGACCACCTTGCTCATGTTTGGTCTGGGTTGTGTTTGCACATATGAAACAAGGTGAAGTTCTGGCCTTTTCGCCATGAGAGGCATAAAGAAATTGTGTGGTTCAATCCCATTGTTTTTTCTCAGCCCTTTGAGGTGGTGGCCTCCCTTACTGAAATCACAAAATATTCTCCTGTTGGTGCCCCTGTGTTTGGATTTCCAGGGGTGGAGGCAAGGTACTGCCTGTCCATCACTCCTGGCTCCTGCCCCTAGCATGCCTAGGGAAGGTTTCCTGTGGAGCATCTACGTGCTGTTTCCTTACCAGCCTGCCAAAGGTTTGAGCCAAATCACCTTTGCCTCACAAAGTAATGCACATTTCTCAAGAGTCAGGCTTTACTTGACCTTTCACTGGCTGACCTGACTCCCTCGCAGGATGAGAATGGAGACTGTTATTACAACCAGCTGAAGTTGTGGTGTTTAAAGTTTGAGCAAAACACACTCAACTGTTTGTTCCAGAGAGACTACAGCTGAGGTAATGCTATAAATCATTAACATCAACCTATAAAATAGGTTCCCAGGCATTTGTGCTGCTGCTGCTGATCTCTGGTGTAAGCAGTAGCCTACAATGCCAATCCCCGTCTTAAAGATCATCGACACGATCTGACCGGTGGCATTGTTTAGGCTGCTCAAAACCTCACTCATGTCAAACCACCAGGTTCAAAAAGAGGGAGACAGCAGACCCAGACAGAGGTGTTTCTGGTTTGTAAATTGATGCGGCTGCCTAAAAAAAAAGCTGGGAGCCATTCTCCACGAGGCACCCAGAATAGCTGTGCTCTACTCAATGAGAGCAGCTTTTAAGACAGACACTTTCTTTTCTCATGGCTCAAAGAGCAAGTAACAAAAAGTAGTAAATCTCAGAGAAGAGCAATGACCTCTGAATCTTCTCAGGAAAAAAAAAAAAAGGTGGCTCTCTTGAACTGAAAAGAAACCTGTATCTGGGCTTTGCAAAGAAATATTCCTTACATTGGGGGGGGGGGGGGGGGGAAGGAAGTATGGTAAGATTTTACTGTAGCTAAATTGTAAGGGCAGAAGGGATCATCTGGTTTGATTTCGCGTGCAGCACAGTCCACAGAACGTGGCATGGCAGTTTCGGTGTCGAGCCCATAACGCCCATTGGCCCCATCTTTCTCAAGAGCACCGGTGGCACCGCTGTGGCCCTTCCCCGTGGCCTCCCCATGCCCCTCTGGAGCGCCTGGGCACTGCGGCCCCTCTCCAGGGGCTCCACGGAACCGGGCATCCTGCGGGCACGGCCTCCTCCCCTTCCCAACAGGCTTTCCTGTCCACGGAGAGCTTCACACAGCCTGTGGGATGTATGGAGAAGCAGGGCAATGAAAGCCAGTGACAGAAAATATAGGCATGGTGTGCTGCGATGGAGAGACGGGACGCAGCTTGATGCAAGCAAATGTCGATTTATTGTATAGAAACACGGGTATATATACTTTCAGAAGTCGCACATTTTAAACAGATTGGTTCTTTTGAGCTAAGCATTGCATACTAGGCAATCCATGATTGGTGGTTAACTACCATCAATTAACAGCAAGGTGTTATCTTTCCTTGTCGCATCCGTCCCCCACTCCCCTATGCTCTCTCAGCATGACTCATCATGTTAATTGTTGTGTCTATACACACTCCTTGTCCTCCCAGGGTTAGTGACCTACAAGCTCGAGCACATTCCCCTCAGCTAACTGATTGCCACGCATGGTCCTAGTTTCCAGCCTGCTCCTGCAATGGTGCTTCTTCAAACTCAAAAGCTGCTCAGATCAGGTTCTGGGGGTGGGCTGTCATTTGTCTTTCTTCCAAACTGGTTCAGACTGGCTCACCTTTCCCCCACTGAAATACTCATGATTTGAGTGCCTTGGGTGAGAGAAGCGTAACTACTTTGCTGCACTTAGGACATCATTGTCAAATTGAAGGGCTGGGGAGGAGCCACTTCACCCAAGGAAAGTATTTGTGTTCAGCGGCTGCTAAAGTGCAGGCAGCTTCCTTTCCAGTGCTGGAGGGGAGCAAAGCACCCTCCTGCATTTTGCTGGTTGAGGGAAATGGTTGGGATTTGAGAATGTGAACAAGGTAAGGAAGGGGGGAACCAAGCAGGTGGTTCCCGGGAATGCACAGCTTTCTGTCCCACTGCAAACACCCTGATGTGGATGCTGCTTGTTTTTACCATTTCTCATGTAACTCTGGAGAGAGAGGACAAAGCACAGCAAATAGGTGAGGACATGAGGTCCTGGCCTTGAGGAGTATCCCGTGTAGCAAACAGAAAACTGAGTGTAATGTTTGCAAGTTACAGAGGCTGTTCAAGCAAACACTAAATGGATCCGGAAAGGGAACTCCAAAGGGTTGTGTTTTGGGCTGTTTAACTTCATTAACGTGTGCATTTTCAGAGGCTCTAACGTTATATCTTCATGTGTCCTGCTTTGGAGCAATGGCATCTGCTACAAATGATAAAATAGAAATTGGAAAAGAAAATGCAGCTGGACGTGTGCTGTGCCCTGAAGTCAGTTAGTGCGCAGGCAAATGTATTAGATGGAAAAAATATTAGGCGGGAAAGATCAAGAGCCCCATCAGGAAGAGGACGGACAAAGGAAGACTTTGTATAAGTAGGGGAGAAATTTGATAGATGAGATCTTCTGAAGAGAGAGGTTCTTGCCTTTGTCTGCAACTAGACTCAGTTGATAACCTGCTCTGCCTTGCTTAAAGAAATGGGGCAACTGCAAGGTGTTTGATGTGTTTGATGCTGGGAAGTCAAAGGTGGGACTAGGTTGCCATTCTTGGCTGTATCTGTCAGAGCTGCCAGCTGTCCGCCCTGTCTGAGCTACGGTTGTTTGCTTTTGTTGTGGGGTGGTGGAGAGCAAGGTGCATCCTCTCATATACAGAAAGGTCTGGTGGATCTCCCTGTCTCACAGGAACCTGTGAAAGGGAACACTCCTTTGAAACTGTAAAGTGTACTGACTTCTGAAAATCTCTAGATTTCCTGCTGAACCTTTGCGTTGATCACCACTAGAAGGCAGAGCAAATCACTTCACTGGGTTTCTATCATCTCACTGGACAGAAATTGCTGCT
This sequence comes from Falco cherrug, assembly GCF_023634085.1. Lineage (NCBI taxonomy): Eukaryota > Metazoa > Chordata > Aves > Falconiformes > Falconidae > Falco > Falco cherrug. Next base: position 5,621,665 of record NC_073701.1, read on the forward strand.
TTCAGGGTTTACTGCTGATATTTTGTGCCTACCCATTTATTTGTCATCCAAGGATCCCAGAGTGGTTACAGTAGTGGGCTGTCTGGCTATTAACCCGTGAGACAGGGAGTCATTATTTCTGATTCTGTTTCCAACTCTATCCAAACTGGGAGTGTCTGTCCAACAAACCTCTTCCCCTGCCAGCACCTCTGCAAGCAGGGACTGTGCTCTTGCGTGTCTACAGCCCACTGCATCCCTAAGACAGGAGATGCTCCTACTACCTAGCGCAGCTGGTACGGAGCAAGGAGAAGCTGGAGACTGTGCTCTTTTAGAAGCTCCACCTATTCTGTGTATTCCCCCTACACAAATACAGCTGCCTTGGAAACAATATGAACAACTGAAAAGAAATGAGTGGAAGCTTGTGGCTGTCCTTTGGAGCATCTCGGGCTGCTGTGCTTGAAGCATGGAGCATCTCGAGCTCCAAAGGAGCTGCTGTGTGTGGAGCATGCGAATGACCTCCCCGTAGCTAACATGGAAGCATGCTTGTGCTTACAGTTGGTGCCTGGGGTTGGGGAGTGCTGTGGACCTCGTGGGAGGGAGCATAGCTGGAGGTGTGCAAGCAGTTTAAGCCCTGAGGCAGTCTGACAGGACAAAGAATTCAGACATTGGAGCACATGATTCTGGATGGGCCCGCTTATAGACGGATACATTTAATACACAAGCTGTGTTGGCTTAAGCAGGTTCAAATCTCAGGTCTTGTTTTCTAATTTTTTCCACTGTACGACAATGCAATTCAGTGAATATACGTAATACAAAGCTGTTATCTAATTTGGGATCTTCAAGGGGTATTGGCAAATTTGGGAATTAATGTATTTTGAAGACTCCAAGCTTCTTAAAATTTGGGATTTAGGATAGGCTTGTCACATGTTAGACAAATGATCTTGAAAGTCAGAAGTAGAAAAGGGTAATCAAGGAGAGATGCATGTTACCATACCAACAACCCAGAGAGCAGCTGTTGAATGTGTATATTCCCTGTCTCCCAGACCTTCTTCTGACTTTGAGGGAGATGTCTGAGCGGTAAGAAATATGATAAATTATTTGTGGACCACAGATAATCTTACTGTATTGTTCACGTCACCGAGACGTATGCGGTGATTTACAGTAATATTGGTAGAACTGAGATTTAGAATCTGTGTCCTACAAATAGTTTTCTATAACTGAATAGTGGTGGAGAATGCTCAACAACTTGCATAGGAGAAGCCTGCCTGTATTCCCACCTGAGAGTATTTTCCCTGCTACATGGCTACAGATATTCCAGCAAATGCATTTTGAACAGACCTATGAGGCCATTCGTACAAGTCTCCATACTGTTCAGGAGCACCCTATAGGAGCCTGTCCCAAGAACCATGGAAGAAATCGATGATTTAAAAGTATTTTCAGTGTTAGCAGGGTTACCGTGTGAGAATTAGATAAGTGGGTAATCAATCAAAACCTAACCGTGGCATCACGAGCTGTTGGAAAGATAGGACAGCATTAGAAACACCCTTTGGGTCTCTGAAGCGGAGCGTTTCTTTTAAGTGGTCACCTTCCCTTCAGGTGCTAACAATAACTTCCTAGAGTTGTGGACAGACTATAAACTCTGACAAGTGTCATTGCCATCCCTGGAAATCTGATTTTTATTTAGGCAGGCCTCTGAACCCTAGAGAGTCTGGGCAAGTGGGGGGTTTCATATTTGATACGGAATTTTGTATTCAAATAGATTATTTTCTCACCACTTGGACCTCCACCACTGCCTCCCCAGGAAAGCGATCAGCATCTATTTGTGGATTGATTAGGTAATGAATGGAAGTGACTAATTGGAAAAGAGAGGATGGTGGCTTTGGAGAAGGAAATGCCTTTGACAGGTGTTGAGAGAAAAGCATAAAATCTTCAATCCAGAAATAATGGATTAGATACCAAGAGAAGCAGGAGAGTAACACTTACCTAGCTTTGAGAGAGAAGCAAAATCCCAAGAGAAACTTGTAGCTGGCTGCCAGCAAGCTGGAAACAGAAACAATGCATGATGACAGATAAGTGGTGCTTATGTTTATTTTAGGTTAAGAGAAACTGTAGAGGTGTTTTATTTAAAAAAAAAAAAAAAAAAAAAAAAAGAGGATTAATTTCTTTTGGAAGCCATTTCTGGTTTGCAAAATAAAAAATGGAGCAAATTCTTTGGTTTTGTAATACCTTAAAAAGGGACTTTGAAGAATTTCTTTTCCAGTACATCTTTTTTATTCCTCATCACTGAATGCAGTAAAATGATAATGCCATATGTACTCTGTGTGTGTGTGCATACTTACACTTCCCACTTCTGAATTTTTGGGAACATCTCCATTTTTGAATGAGCTAATAATTGTCCATTTATTATACAACAACTTCAGAAATTAAAGAAGGTGTTAGAAAGCTAGAACAGAAAAAGTGAGCTGTAGGGTAAAGCAAAGGTGATAAAAGATAAATGCATATGAATTCAGCATCAAATAGAATGGGGAGGTAGACAAAGGGCAAGAGATAAATGCAAAATGGAGATGTTTTGGGTTTTTTAATGAGTGTTTTCAAAGATACATTTGAAGTTGTAACAGTATTTTCTACTGAAATATTTTCCCTTGTGGAAAAAGATCATTTGAATGGTACATAGCTACGAAAAGCCAGTGTTGCGTGGGTACCCTTCGGCTGGGGTGTTTTGCCTGGCTGTAGAGGAGGACAAGGGCAGCGGAGCACCGTGTGCGGCCTGCCTATCTGAAAGGCGGCGGTAATCTGGGAACAAAATGGTGTTTAAAATGTTAAAGGACAGAAATAGATGTGAGGGTTTATTTCTGTATGTTCCTCCTTTCGAATACATATCCAAGCCCTTCCAGGGTGCATTCAGCTGTGACACGTGCCTTACGCAAAGGTGCCTGCATTGAGTGAGGTAACAAACCTTATTGTACCTGCGTACACGTTGAAAATAAAGAGAAGGTGGAGTGTGGGAAAGGAGTACATCAGTACAGGCGTAGCCCTCCTGACCAAGGAAAACCATACCTTAGCAGCAAGCTGGGTTTATTGTTAGCCAGTAAAGAGTATCCGGAAAAAGGCTGCAGGAATGGCAGAACAAATCATTTTAGTATAGTGCGGCAGGGCTTGGAATGGGAACCTGAGAAGCCTGAAGTCTGCTTTTGCAGCTGGCATGGAATATATGATCCCATGTAAACAGCACCCCTTCTTTGTGCCTCAGTTTCCTCAACCATAAAATGGTATTTCATCTTTAGAGCACCTTTGGGCTGCATGTCTGAAAAGCCTTGTGCCAGAGCTAAGCATTATTTATCCTAAATGACAGCACCTTGTGTTCGCTTTGTGCTTTCCTCTATTACCAGCCCTTTCTTCGCTCATAGTTTTCCTTATTTATGTCTGTGCCTCCCCATTACCTTTGCGTTAAAGCTCGCATCTGCATTGATTTTACATCACTGCACTGTACTGCAGCCATTACAGGTTTACATTTCAGAGAGATCCTTTTGAATCTTTAACCCATTGCTCCAAGAGCCCTGACCGCAGGATATCTATCAGCAGACAACTCCAGTTGCGCTTATTGTGATGGGGGGTTAACTGACCGGTTACTGTCGAGGGAAAGGGACAAATACACTGGTGATAACTGTGTTCCTGCAGCTTCTAAGCCACTCTTTCCCAGAGCATGTAAGGCTTTTCAAAGCAGGACACCGTCAATGCAATAAAATAAAGTACTTTGGAAAGCATTGTACTAACTTGGGAAGGATGAACGGTGTTTCATGTCATGGGGAGACTTCTACCTGTTAGGAAATATGAGTCACTTAAAAAAATGAGGTTCCTTGCTCCATTCCTCTGGCTGTGTGTTGTTAAATCACTGTATGTGCTGCATGCTCTGGCTGTGCGAGTGCTGTGGCAGCGGCATCTCCCACTGACTGTGGAGGGAGCCAGGCGTGACAGCCCTGCAGGACAGGAGTTCTAGTCTGCTCACTGCTTTCTTGATCATGGACGCGCAGCACACCCTCAGCTCCATGTCAGCTGTCCTGCTAGCTGGTGAGAATATAGTTTTTCATCTTTTTCTGCCTCCATTCCTCATCCACGAAATGTTATCAAAGCATCTCCTTGCTTTATTGTGAAACAAAGTTTGGTATAGGTAGTGAGCGGGTCCTTGCACAACAGGGAAAGAACCACACAGGCATTGAGATGCGTTGATAAGACACTGACAATATTTTTTAAGCATGCCCAAGGAAGAGTTTACTTGATTCTCTGAGTTGTTTCAAGGTGTGTGCCTGCTGTTGTGTATTGATTAGGAGGGGTAACTAGAATCAAATAAAAGGTTCAGCTCAGATCTTCACCAAAGTCCAGCCTAACTCATGTGAAAGTCTGCCTTCAGCTGGCAGGAGTTTTGGGGAGAAGGCCTTATCTATCTCTGTGTCTGAACACCAGCCTTACAAAGGCAAGAATAAAACATGAGGTACTGCCTTTTTGCTTGGCAGAGGACGGCAATGTTCCAAGGAACACTTGAGATACGTCAGTAGGCTGCTGGGATGAACTGAAAGCCTAAGTGACCTGTCAGTCAGGTTCACATTGACTAGAAAGCTCTGCAAATGATCCCATCACTCGAACAAAGCAGACCCAAGTCCCTTCAGTGTAAGTGCAGGTATTAATAAGTGTTTCTATGTTTAAGTTGCTGCATAACTTCAACTTGCTTTTCATAGTATACTAAAGCACAGATTTACAATGATGCTGTCACGTAAGTAATTGCTTAGAGACAGCAGGGCGTAGGAAGCAGAGGAGCAGGTATCCTTTCATTTTTGAATTAGTTACGGGACTCACTCTCCAGGAGTCCTGACGCTGGAATTACAGTATCCTGACATTGGCATAACGATATACTGAATCATACTGGGTTCCTAATAGCTTTGCCTAGCTGCCGAATGCAAGGGGTTTGAGTTATTCCTCACAGAGTAAACGGTGAGACTGGAAAATAAAAGATCCTGTGATTAATTTACTGAAGAACAGAAGAGATTCATTTTCCATGTGCTTAGTTTCAGTGTTCAAGGGAAATTGCTCATGCTCTTGTTCCGTTTGAGAATGTGCTCATTTAGCCAGGTTGAAAGCTTGGAGACCTGGAAGTTCAATCTGAGCTTGATTTGGGAAAAATCAATTTTGAGGTCATCCAAGGACAGATGAGGTGGCTGGACTGAGGGTATGCATTTGGATGAAATACTATGATAAAGGGCACTTCCTTTAAACTATAGAAGGTACTCCCGTGTCAAGTAGTAAACAAACCCATCTTTCAGTTTCCCCATCTCAGTCTGGTCCGCATTAAGACCCTCACCCCTGGCAGTCCGCACTGTCACGTTGTTTACAGGCAGAAGCACCTTGTCCGGTCTCAGAAACAGCCAGGATTGAAGCGTGTGAACGGTGTGAATGGAAGTTGCACAGTGAGATTTTTGCTACTGGCTTCCGTCCTTGGGGAGAGGGTGTGGGAGGAGTCGTTGGAATGATTGTTTTCACTTTCATTTGTTTTTGTGGATTGGTTACTTATCCATAAAAATCAACGTGACTCGATCCACCATGAGCTGAAAATTAAGAAACTGCAGGCAAGGTATGGTCTGAAGTTGCAGGACTGCATGCCAGCAGCAGGGTGTCATGGTGGAAATTTTGTCCCGGGAGTTTTATATCCATGTGGGTTCCCACCAGCAGTCTGGTGTGGTGGGAGTGAATGTCCCGGTTCAGCACAGCCCCACGGTTCTGGCTGGAGACCCCAGAGAAACTGGAGTTCCAAGGAATGTGCAGGGTGGATTATTTACATGAATGAACCTTTGGCACGACAATTTGTATTCTCAGCGCGAACAAAGATTAAAAACTGGGTGCCAGGGACCAAAGGAAAGAGGCAAGTGCCTCTCGTTTTCCATCTGTGTGTAAGCTAACTTTGCGTGGGGAGCCTACCCCCAAAGAGCTGGAAATCAGGCTTTCCTGGTAAGGAATAGCTCTGATTTCCATTGTGCTTGCCTGCTGCCCTGGGAAAACTAAATAGAGCTGTGTGATGAGGATGAAATAGCAAGGTAAAGCCTACGGCAGAGAGTGCTGCTGCCAGTGAATATTTTTCAGTGCCCTGAGGCAAAACTGTTTCTAGTTGGGACAGGGGAATGTTGATGTGCTAATTCAAAGGAAATGCTGGGTTCTAATTGCAGTGGAGCAGGAGGAGGGTGGATGGGTTAACAATAGAAGGTACGGTATAAGGACGTAGAGAAGGGCCTAGATTTAAAGGAAAATGGCTCCAGCTCATTCTACAAAGATGGTTCTAATTAGCTCTGTTCTGCTGGCCCTCTTCTTCCTTTTAGGTGAGCAAATCTGACGTTATGCAGCTATGGCTTGTCCAAGGTAAAATTCAGCTTTCAGGGGAGCTGGTCTTGTTATTCCTGAACTCAGCATTGCATTTCAGTTGAGAATCGTCCGGTTGTTTTTTCTCTTCCTGGGTTTCAGTAGGCTGATGTATTTAATCCCTACCTTGGATACGGTGAGTGGATGTGGACATAAGAACTGACTCAGAACTTGGACACAGCTGGTGATTTCAAGCACAAATTTTCTAGAAGATTTGAAAGCTTGGGGGGTAGTGTCCCTTGCAATGATCACTCCTTTTTACATGCCCAGACCCTTCTTGATCTTGGATTCAACAGTGGAAGTGCCTGACTGGAAGGAAAAGACCAACCTCAAGCTATTTCTTCATCATCTCAAACAAGAAATCCCCTTAGAGAGCTCATTCAACTGAGGTTTCTAGCTCTGCTTTGCAAACTGAGGACCCTTGTCCATTTGCTGGAGACGTGATATAGAGTAGGTAGGGCGTTAAGTAAGTTTGTCTGAGCAGGTGTCCCTGGGAAGTTACTCCCGTTCCCTGTGTGCCACTTACTCCATCTGTAGAACACAGATAAAGATACTTACTAAAGATTAGGAATAGCAGTTGGACTGGTGGCCAAAGACAGTCGAGAGTGTCTCAAACAACTAATTGCTTCTCCTCATGACCTTTTTTTATTCCCTGTTCTCAATACTTAATGGTATCTAAGGTTTTGCTCACACTAAGGCTGGCATGTGGTTGCTCTTTGTTCACTTGTCCGAATGAGATTGGAAGCCAGGGCGCAAGTGTGAACAAATATGGTCCGTTCATAATCATCCTCATTAATGAGGTTCCCATTCTTCCACCAGCGAGGCTAAATGCTGTCCTATGACCCAGGTCACCGGTCACAAACCTCAAACTGCTGGGGTGAAGAGTTTTGGTGTAATCCAGTACTGTGACATTTGTTAACGTTAACTGTTCATTAAAATTTTTTGAGCAGCAGACATGTTCATAAAGCTCACAGCCCGCTCACAGATAATTCATGAGCATAATAAAAGGATTCATTATTCATGTGCGATCTTTGCTGTGAAAATTAAACCAGCCCTAATACTTCACGTGCATTGGTGCATGTTGGGAAGGTTTATTTGTTGCATTTGTCTTGTGCTTTGAGATCATGGAATTAAAGTTACCGTGGAGAGATAAAGCAGTATGGCCTGAGTCTTTACAGCTGTCGTTAATGCCCTCATTAGTTGAGGCCTCATGAACACATAAAGCTGTGCCACTTTAACTGCACAGGTGTAGTTAAAGCAGTGCATCACCACCTACTGCACATTGTGCTAGAGCAGCACTGGCAGCGCAGCAGAACAGGAGCAAGAAAACACTATCCCAGTATATACACAGGTATGTTGCAGACATTAACTTTATAAGCATCAGGTCCGAGAGTGCTGGCCCTGCCTCTTTCATCAGTTGTTTGGTTTTTTTTTGTTTTTAACCATCTCCCTGCTGAAGATTGCAGTTCTGTATGGGCACAGGAAGGGGTGGTATCAAACTCTTCTCATTTGGTGTAAAGTCAGCTGAAGTTGCTGTTGGCTTTTTGCCTGAAGTGCAGTTAAGAGGAGCTGGCACAGTCAGTGGGAGCAGTAATCTCCAACTAAGAGTTAAGGGTAAGCATGGGGAAGGGATAGTGTCTTCAGACTTTACACCTGGCGTGAGAGCTGCCTGACCGCAGCCTCCTAATCTTCATCAGCCTATTACTATATGGATACCCAAAGTAGTTGTAGACCAGCCCTAATACCCCTAATAGAACCATTTGAATGCAAGCTAAACAATACAAAGAATACAGAAATCAATGATTATATCTATCCAGTCTGACACCAGCGTAAGCTGTCTGTTGTTGCGCATTTGAAAGAGCTGTATTATACATCCTAAACAGAAAGCTATAGATGCTGAAAGGCCTGTGCACAAATGGGCACTTGAACTGCGAACAAAACAGACTGTTGCATGTGAATGAATGTGTGAGCATGGAGATATTCCCCTGACAGGCTTCCACACGCATGCCAAGTGAAATGCACCAGCAAGGCATTGGTGGTGGGAGCAGTGGTGTAATCATTTTCATGACTACAAGACCTTGAAGATCCCATGGACAGTGAAAGATGTTTAGGGGAGGGGGGAAATCTGTTATATTTATTTTTTCTTTGTGGATGTTGTCAGTGGTGAAATTACTTTTTAACCTTTTCTTCTTATTCATCTGATGCATTTTGAATGATAAAACCCCTTTAGCAAACAGCAAGGTGAAACTGCCACCAGGGAGGAGAGGAAATGTCTTCTGTAGAACACATCGTTTACAAACAAACACGTCTGCACTTGTATACTGGGGCGTCCCTGCTAATTGCTTCTACTCTGATTTTTTTTGCATCCTTTCAGTCTGCCACCTGTAGGGATACAGTGGGAACAGAGCAAGAGCAGCAGTGTGAATATGGTCAGTAGACCCCTTGCAGTCCCTGAGTAGGCAGCATAAGTGGGGGGGTGAAACGTGAAGTCAAAGGAAGGTCTAGATGAGGCAGGGACAGTCTCTGAGGATCCTGGCCAGCACTTATTAGAGGCACACCTACTCTGTTGTCCCCAAGATGTGCTACTGGGGAGGAGTTCCCCAGAGCAAAGACTTAACAAGAGTTTCAGGGCACTTTGCTGAGGCAGGAACCCACTGCAGAACAGAGTGGATTCTGAGTAAGTACCTTAAGCACTCTCCTGTCGCTGCATCCACAGTCAGTTACCCTCTGGCCCACCAAACTGCTCACTCGCTGGCCATATTGGCTTCTTTGGGACTACTGCTACAAATAGTACCTTCCTGAAAGGGCCTTGCATGATGTTTATGGAGCATCCTTCCTTCCTGGATGCTGAGAGGACACATAGTCAGCTGCATCCTCCAGCCAGTGCATGAAGCGGTCCTGCTGATTTCCCCCTCTCTTGGGCAGGGAGGGCAGCACTAAACTGTGTTCCTGCCCCACCTGCAGATGTGAGGTGAGAGAGCAGAGCTCCTTGTCAGTGCCTGAGATGAAAGCTTTGGATTTGGTCTGCTGTCAGTGTGCTCCTTTATTAAATATCACCCTATTCCCAGTGTGACCTTCCAGAGTGAGTGTCTAGAGAAAGGTGAGCAGTGAGCTGAGTCCAGTAGTGCTTAACCTTCTCCACAGTCTGGACCCCGGCATGATCAGTCTTGGGACATGGACACAGCCAAGCTGTAATCCTGATGGGTGACCTGTTTCTAGGCATGGATGGAAGTCAAGGCTCCATGCTAGTGCTTCTTGATGTGTTGGTATCCTTTGATATTATTGATCAAAGAACTCTTTGAGCAGCATCAAAGGTCCAGCAAGAAAGGGCGGCTCCCTTCGTGTTTGCTGTGCAGATTGTAGGGTCAATGTTGTCCCCTTCCTTTCACTCTGTTCTGTGCACACACAAGCACAGAGCACTGAGAGATGTGAGACACAATGTGCGGCTTTGCCAATAACACATTGACATGGCTCAGCTCTGCATGCCCTTCCCCACTGACGCAGTCTCTGACAGCTTCTCCAAGATGTTTCCCTGCCTGGAGGAAAGAAGCAGATTGAAGAAGGAATGCTACTTCCAACCAAGCACAGGGATGATGGAAGTGTTTGTGACAGGAGGGACATACTTACTATACAACATATCTCACCGTCATTTGAGGCATCTGACTACCAACCATCAAAGCAAGCCCTCTCCTGCTGGTCATGCTGAACTGCTAACTCCTCTTGAGCACTCAGATCACAAAAGCGTCAAGGAAAAAATGCTGCTGTGCTTGTAGAGGTGGCCATACACAGCTTCTTGCCTTGAACAACTTACTTTGAAGGTGAAAACCTTACGATCCAAGCAAGGAAAATATACCGCATCAAATCTTGCTTTGCAACTTCCTGATAATTCATGCTCTTATCTGTTTTTTTGAAGCAATAGATCTACTCCACAAAGCAGGTCTAGGCAACTTTGTGGGTCAATCTGTAACTACCTTCTTCACGTCAGAACACTCCTCCTACTTGGTCGTATAGACCCTGGCACATGGGAAGAACAATTTTCAAGTAGCATTAAAAGGGGAGGTACTCCTCTCTTGGAAAAGCTCCCTTGAGCAATAGCAACCACCCCCTGCCCCCCCCCCCCAAAAAAAAAAAAAAAAACCAAAATCATCTAGTAGGTAGCAAGGAAGAGAAGAAAAACCTAACTCAGCAGTGAAGTTGCTCTTGAGGAGTTGGCTGTTGCCAGGAGCCCTGGTCAAGAAAAGTGCCTTGGGAGTCACCAGGGTGGATGATGGGCAAGCAGGTCCAGTCCCTAGACTGGAGCAAGATCAAATGGTAGGTGGGTGTTGGATGTATTTGCAAGTTGCTTTAGTTTTGTCCCTGCCGATCTGGTTGGAGGCGAGGTCTGAGAGAAGCGCTGCGTCTCAAGCCATGTATTTTTCTGGTCTTTAAAAATGTCTGGGAAAGACACAGTTTCTCTGTTTGGTTTAGTACGGCTCAGCCATCCTCCAGCTGCATGACAAACAGAGAGGATTTGTGCCAGCTGGGGAAGCAGCATATGTGAAGAGACAGCCACCTGCCCCCTTGTTAGCGCAGCAGATAACGGGAATGGCCTCTCCATGCCAGGCTCAATCACCAGGCATGGCACATGGCAGTAGCAAAAAGGACAGGCTTGAGAGGAGGTCACGTCATGGGGATGAGGGAGAACGTCACCTCTCCCCACCCAGACTATGCAGACAGGGGTAAGGAGGACAGGCCATGCCCACAGGGATTGTCAGCCTGGGAAGGGGAGAGACCTGCAGCTTGCCCCCATTAGCTGCTGCCCCCATCCCTCTCACACACACACCCTGGACCAGCAGCAGCTCAGAAGCAGCCCCAGCCCTGCAGAGAGGCCCTTAGAGGAGGGCCAGTGGCTCAGCTGCTGCCCTTGTGCCTGCACACCTTCCCAGCCAGCCTGGCTTGCACTCCCGCTTTCATTTTAACTCCTCAGCTCCCTGTCAATGATGCCAACCAGCTCAGCTCATTAAGTTACAGAGGAGGAGGCCCCCGGATTGATGGCAGGCAGGTTTAATGTGGCTCTTTCTGAGCACTCAAGTGCAGCATGTAGGAGGCTGCTGGGGAGATATTCCCACAGGCTCCAGCAGAACTGACTGATTGAAGTTGCTCTGAATTGATGGCTAATGGGGGAGCTTTCTTTGATAGCTCTTTCATTCTGGGTGCAGCTGGATACAGAAAGATATCTCAACACAAGGGAGAGGGGTTTTATTCGCCATCCCCCCCGCCCTTTATTAACAGATGCTTCCAGGGCACTCCAGAAGCAGAATGAGCTCTGATGAAAACCTAATGATTTAAATGATTCTTAACTCTTCTTTCAGCAGCTGCTTGCTTATACACACCAACTGCATATAAGCACCGAGGACAAATCAGGCAGCCAGGCCAGCTGAAAAGGTGATTGTGCAAATTGAAAAATCCTGTTGGAAAGTTTAGGCCACTGGAATCGGAGGCAGCCCCTCCATCTGTGGCTCTGAAAATGGATTCTTGGTTTGGTGTGGATGTGGTAGCTGCAAGTAGAGCATCTTAACGCTTCAGCACAATGGGTGGTTAGATAGTGGTGGAGAAAGGCTGAGTGGCAAGGGCAGAGCTCTTGTAGGGAGCCTGGGGCTGCAGGACAGGAGGGAGTAGCTTTAGTGGAGGCTTTGGAGAAGCTTTCACAGCACCTGCTCCTGTCATGTATGGCTCAAGCTGCTGTGGCAAGAATTAGGCACACTCGGGCGGAATTATATCAAAACTCATTAACAGAAACGGGCTAACGGTGAGCTTTTTGCACCTTCCCCACGGAGGCCTCTGTTGAACAGGCTCATTGCAAGTACCTTTCCTCCTACAGTATCTAACCTTTTAATCAGATAATGGATTTCTTCCCATTGCCACAAGTTCTACATCCCGTAAAGTTTCTGTCAGCCAGATGTCCCTGCAATCTGTGTGTATCCATGAGCTGACATATTTGTGAGCATGCTGTTTCTCATTCGCATACACAGATCAGGGTGGGTGTTAGAGAGTCCAGAAACTCCAATAATTTGATCCCGTTTGAGATCAGCAGGCCAGATTTTGGCTGATATAAATCAGTGCTGACTTGGAGCACAGTCATTTTGCTCCATTTTAGGATCTGACTCATAATTTTCAATCCAGGCCCCAGCATTTGGCTGGCTCCGTGGCAGGGCACTAACGAAGCTGTTTGCATAGGGCTTGCTTTGCCCGTTTCCATGGCTTGACACAGCAGCCGTTTGTCTTCAGTGATGTGTGCCATGCCCCATCTTAAACCGCTGAGGTAAATTTAAGAGAGGCAGAAAGTAACTACACCCTTACCTGGGACCTTGGCCATCACGTTGCAGTTAAAACCCCGTTGCTTTTACAAGAAAGGGCTTGGACTGCAATGGCTTTTATTTGCAGATGATCAGAAAACGAGTTTTTCACCTCAGAGATGGCAGCTTCACTTTTTAATGCCATGTAGGAAACTGAGAAGCCTTCAGCTATCTGAAAAAAAGTTGCTGCTGTCATAAACAGCACCCTGTTCTTCAAGGGCAGAGGGGTTTTTTCTTTAAGTCACCCCTCTTTTCATGCACAATGCATCAGAGCTTGCTTGATCACCAAGTTCAGGTCGTAACACAGGTGAAAATGGGTATGTCTACTTGGTTGGGATCCAAGAGAAGACTGACCTGTGGCAGCTGACAATCTGACAGTAAGCTATTAGACAAAGCAGGGATGGCCCATCCCTTTTCCTCAGTAAGAGCCTTTTCCTCTCTTAGCTGGAGGTGTCATGCACAACGCCAGTTACAACAGACTCTAATGGTGTTATTCCTCCTCCCTTTCCCTGCCTGTAAAATGCCATCTGGGAAGGAGGGTTTCCACCTATTTGCAAAGTCACTGGCCAGCTGGGGTGATGTCCTGTGACTTAGCGCAGCTGGCACTGAATGCAGTCCCATAGCACTCCATGGCGGCATCGGTCCCCCTGCCTGGCTAGGCTGGGCTTGGAGGACCAGGGGTGAGGGAAACGCTGGTGCAGGTTCAGAGCAGCTCAGCGTGAATGCATGCTAAGCTGCAGCCAACATGGAGACGAGGAAGTCCTTTACGTGTGACTTCGATAGAGTGCATTGATGTATCACTGCAATTTTATTTGTAACAAGGCTGATGTGCTGCTCCCCTCCTTTCCTCCTCCCTGTCGTGCCCTCACCTCCAGTGCAGCGCTGGCTGCTGGTGGCTGCTGCCTGGGTTCTGCTGTTGTCAATACATCATGGGGGCACAATGACCATCTTGCAGTGGATGAACGGAACAAAGGTCTGGAAGGGATCTCACAAGCTGGCTAGTACATACCCCTGCATAATGGCAGGATCAGCTCTTCCCAAGTCTTTCCTGATAACTCTTCCTCTAGCTTGTTTTGAAAGACTTCACAACCTCCCAGGACAATTTATGCCTTGCTCCATAACCCCTGCTATGCTCCCTGAGTCCTAACTGACTCTTCGCTGTTGCAGTTTGAGACTATACCTTCTTGTCCTGTCTGTCGTGCAATCATCTGTTACCTTCTTTATTTCATGGAAGCCTTGCCCAGGATTTCATCACTTTTGTGATGTCCTCCTTCAGTCTTTTAAGCTAAGCAGGTCCTACTGGTTTTGTCTTTCCTCATAGCTCATATGTCCTAGATATCTGGTCATTCTGCTCTTTTCTAGACTTTCCAGTTTGCCCACATCCTTCTTGCCCTCACTCCTCCATACTTGTCCTCCTCCAGCCTTTCCAGTAGATTTCCATTTGTCATATAAATGCATTAGTGATCCATTGATTAGAACTCACAGTCTGTAGGTGATGCAGATACAGGAAGGCATTCATGATCCCATCAAATCAACAGATGTCAGCTGATTGTCTGCCCATTTCCCATCCTGGGGCTTGAACCTGGAACTGGCCTGGCAGCCAGTTATTCTCAGCTGTAGGGGGGAAACAGGTATGAAACCAGCTCTCTGCCTTTGGGCCAGGCCACAGATGGATTTGTGCTACTGCCAGTGCAGTTCCCATCTGCCCCCATCACCTTCAGCAACTATGGAAGTCATTCCTGGCTGCTACTTGACAGCTGAGCCATCAATGGTGACTGTTTGAAAATGGAACAATTATTTCGTGCGGTGCTCTAGTTTTACCTTTGGTTTTACCTGCATGGTGCTCCAAAGACTGTTTCAGCAATAGTATATACACTATTGCTACAATTCAGAAAGTGCCACCCAAGCTGAGCCACCCTGGGTGCAGGGACTGCTGAAAATACATCACAGAGATTTATGGCAAGCCCAGTTATCCTTTTTTTGTTACAAAAAATCTCCATCTATTTCAAGGATGTTCTTGGCAAAGCAAAACGAATGGGGGGTGGGGGTGGGGGTGGAAAATGTCACTCCCATGTGCTCTCTCCAATGGGAAAAGAGATCTAGTTGCAAGCTTCACGTGTGCGCTTCGCTCCTGAGCTCACCATGACACAGCTGCACTGAAGTCACGGTGTCTCATCGGTTCCTGCTCGCGTTGGCAGAGTTACACAAGGGACCGAGCTGGCCCTGCTGCCTGTGCTTCACACAACGCTCACATTGAACCATCTACATCCCAGTCAGCATGTCTGCAGACTGTAGGTCAAGCTGGGAAAAAAGACCTAAGCTATGACGAACTGCCTGGAGTTTGTTACGTGCACACTCTCTTGCTCTCCCCCTCCCTTTCCACCTCCCCCCCAACCTTCCTTCCATGAACTTTGGCCGAATATTGTCTATTATTTCTACAAAAAGAGGGGGTTTTATACCCTTTCCCCTGCTGCTAGTTCACTGTAGCCTGATTTTAATGGCCTCTGAGATTGCACCACTGAGATGCTGGGCTAGGGGCTTTGCTTTTAAAAGAAGCCTTCCATAGCCCTAATTTTTTTTCTTTCCGCATTTCATCCTCCTTTCCTGCCTTTGTGTTGGGAAGTATTGACTGTTAGTGTTTGAACCCATATATGATGCATGTTGGAGAATAGGTCATTTTTGTTTCCTGTGGAGAGAGGGAAGAAGCATTCATTCCTTGACTAGCAAGAGGGTCCGGCAGGCCAATCCCTTCCCATCAGTGGGATCTCGCAGATCAGTGCAGAAAAGCTGAGGAGTGAAAGCAGCTGAGAGAAGCTGGGGCTGGAGTTAAAGGTTGGGAACCTGTCTGTGCTGCTGCTCTGTCTGGGCAGCAGGAAATGTTGGATGCAGGAGGGAGGTGGCTGGGAAGCATGACCGCAGGCCAGTCCGCTGGAAGGTTAGGAGATACAAGCAGCCTGTTTCAGCCAGTGTCTGAGGGGTACAGTGCGTGACTACGAACCCAAATCAGTCTGCAGAATTAGCCAGGATGCTTGGGCAGAGCAGGAGCCTTGGCTCATTCACCAGCACAGAAGGAACTTCTGGGCTGTTGGGATCCCATGCTGAGCCGAGCAGCTGGGCTGGGGGACCACGTACCAAGCAGCATCTCCAGGGAACCCCATTAATGCAGTAGGTGAGATTCCCAACCAGTGTGAATTGCTCGGGCTGCCTCCAAAGCAGGCAGAGTGATGCCGGCTGGGAACATGACCACAAGAGGAAGGTTATTTTCCAATCAGAAGGGACTGCATTGCCCTTCTTAGGCTTTCTTTGAAACAGGGGTGCTCTGTACAGATGATCTTCCGCTCTCTTTTCCTCTCTTGAAGCAGATTATCCTCCTTGTTGGGAAGAAAAAAAAAACAAAAAAACAAAAAACAAAAAAAGCACCTTTGTTTTAATTTCTATTTTGAGTAAAGGAAAAAAATGCATCTGTTCCCAGAATTGCTTGCCATGGCTCCAGTAACTTCATAACTCATGGGTTTTCTGTCTCTTACATGATTGTTTCCCTCCTGCATGAATGTTCTGCTTAGGACAAGGGACTACGAGAACAGCTTTAGTGTGGTCTTATTCTTGGTTCTCTCTGGCCTTGTCAAATGACCTTAGCCCCTGCTTGCCCCACTTTCCATTCCTCTTATCTTCCTGGATGTCAAAAGAATGAATCCAGTAAGCACTTTCCAGCCCCTGCTGTCTGGTATGGCTGCGAAGTTAGTACATGCTCTGTTGCAGCCACTCTGCGTTGGCTGCAGTGCTGCATTTGCAGTTCAACTGAGTCCAAGCTCCTCACTCATCACTTTTCGTCTTATCTAAGCTTTACAGGTGCCAAAGCTGGTATCTCTCCTTCTCCTTGCCCTCACTCCTGTGTTAGCTTCCAGTTCTTTCGTTGGAATGAGTAGGGGGGAAAATCTCAGGAAAGTGTCGGTTCCCAAGTCATTTAGGCTTTAAGGCTGACAGCCCAGCAAGTACACAGCAATAGGAAGGGGGAAGATACAGACACTGTCTGCTGGGATCATCTGTCCATCAGTCAGCAAGAATGTAGTGCTTTGTTCATTTACTGCACCTTCTCATGTCATAAAGCACAATCCAAGTGAAGGCTTGGGGAAAATGGATTTCATACTCCATAAAAAGCCCGTTTCTTGCACTCCTGGGTAAGACCATGAACTTCTTCAAGTAGGCTGTGCTAGAAATCACAGAGACCTGAATGTCTGACGTTAACAGTGAGCAAAACATTGTGCTGATCTCGGCCCTGCTCCTAACACCAAGCACTGAAGTACCTGGGGACAATGACAGGGTACTTCAGATATTGTGGACCACAGGGAAATGCATTCATGTTTTCCACAGAAGTGCGGGATGATTTTTCTAGGGAGCGTAAAACCACTAGCTATCTTGGGCTAGAAAGTATGTCAGGATTTCATTCTGCTCATGATCCCTTAGCACAAGAAGAAGGTGGGAAAAGAGAGAGAGAAAGAAAAACACGAATAAAGAGAGAATATAAGCCAGACGCTACATATACAGTGGTGTCCTTGACACAGGCATGCGTGAATGCCCAGAAAGTGATGGGGTGTTGTTTCACTGAAACAAGACTCGGTGGATGTGCGTGGTGAGCAGACCTTAACTTGAAGGCTGGCAGGGACAAGTCAGAGGAAGTTACAGTGGGGAGAAGCAAAATACATCAGCTACTGCAGTTTCCCACAGCTGCTGGATTCCCTGCTCCTCTCAGCCATCGGCCCATGTCTGGAGCGATACAGGCTGCTTGGGGCTTGTGGCCACGTGTCCTGGTGCTGACATACGCTAGAGCATCACACAAGAACTGGTGTTAGCCCCTGTGACCAGCTGCAGCCCAGAGAGCTTTTGCCTGGTCCCTTCCCACTCCACTTCCCAGTGTGTGTGTCATGAAGGCGTCTGATGCCACGTGCGCTTCCTAGAAGTGCTTCGTACGTGCAGGGTGTTTCATAGGGCTGGTTAAACTGTTTGCAGTGATAAAGGGGTTGGAGCAGTGCTCCACAAGGAAGTTACAGTCATTCAGTGCACCCAGAGAAGACCAAACTCATCCTACAGACGCAGGTTTTCACCTCGTGTGGCCTTTTTCCAGCCAGTTTGTGCCTGATGTGCATCTTAGATAAAGCTTATTTTGTTGCCTGAATTAGGTTCTTGTCTCAGTAGGCATGAGCCTTTATGTCACCAGCTCTGGTAAATGTTTGTCAGCTGAAATAAATGCAGCATTATTTGGAACAGGCATCCTGGTAACAGACAGCAGGATACAGCCCTGCTCAGAAAAGAACTCAGAGCTTAAGGAAGGCTGCTCCTCCTGGCAGCACCAGTGCATGTTGTTATTGTTCAGTACACTTGCAAAACCTTGGATTCCACACAGCTTTCCTGTCCCTAGCTTTAGATACGTGACTTTCATTAAATAGACAGGCGGTGAGCAAGAACTAGTCCCAGCTCAGCAAACAGACTGCTGAAAGCCTGCAAGCCCTGAGCTTGCTCTTGCTCACCCCACTGTAAACCCATCGAGCCATATCCTGGCCTTTTTGAGATGGGTGTAAGTCTAGAGTTAACACTGTCAATTGCAGCAGTGTCCATCTGGCATTAGGCAGGCATAGCAGAGATCAAAGCCTGCCCACGCTTTTGTGTTTGGAGTTGCCACGCATTGAACCCTGGCTTAGGTGTGTGCAGAGCAAGGGTCACTTCCAAGTCTCTTCCCAGTCTCCTTTCCAGGTTCTGCTGTGTTGTTTTGTTCAGGTGCCGGCTTCACGGCCCCATTACATACTGCCAAGTCCTTGCACTGATTTGAGGATTACCTCCAAAGAGGCGGCAGGTTGCGCTCATCAGCTTTAGCCATTTCAGTCTTTCCCGTAGCTTCCCCAGAACTGGCTGTGTGGTGTTGCAGGCTGCTCTGGCAGGAAAACAGAGGTGCTGTGTAGGTGGCGGGAGTGAGGGCTTTCCTTATAGCCGAGCTGCCAGAAAGACAGGCACGTGGCCACACTTCAGCTCCCTTTCACAGCCCAGCATCTTACCCAAACTCACTATCAGCAGCAGTCCAATGCTCTAAACAGGGACAGCTGACGCACTGGCACATCGTGCGCGTGTTCCTCTTGGCGCTGTCATGGAGCTGGTAATCTGCACCAGAGTGAGTGCTGGAGAGCTCAGACAAATTGTCTGAGACAGATAGGTCCTCAGTTCTTCTGTCAGGGTCCGAGTCTCCACAAGCCGAGCAGAAGAACCAGCCTGTATAGCTTGGGCTGCGATGGACCCAACACCACTGGGGCTCAGGGGAAGCTGGGTTGACTGTGTGCTCACACCACTGGTGCATGTGGCAATTCTTCCTCCTTTAGGTTGCCGCAAGAAAACTTGGTGATTTTCTGTGCTTTGGGAAAAGCTGCTTGATCTTCCCTTAGGTCTTTAACAGAAATGGCTTTCTTGGGCACCTTCTTCATTTTTATTTTTTTTTTCAAATTTCTCTTCCCGAATAAATGAAGAAAGAAAAATAGCTTTTAATAGTGCTAAGCTGAGCTCCATATACCTGAGAGCAAAGCAGGAGCCAAATTACTGGGAGGGGTAGAGACCACGTATGTGAGTGAATTAGCATGTAGGTAGAGCTGAAGTGGCAGCAGTAGCGAGTGTGTGGCGGGTTGTGCAAAGTTAGCGTAGGATGGGGCTGGGGCAGGACCAGGGGGAGGGAGACGCACCTCTGTTTCCGTACAGAAGAGGTTGAAAGAGGATTTGCATATGTAGCATGCATATAGCTGAGAGTTGAGCAGTAATTAGGAGTAAGTGAAGGTGAGGCTGAAAGAGGAAATTCGTGTTCTGTGGAAGATCTTTCCATGTAAGCTATTGTTCAGAAAGGTTATTAGCAGGCGGCGGTACAAACTGTCCTGAGCCGCACGCTCTGCCTTTGTCTGACTACAGGATTTTTACAAGCCTTTTTTTCTTTGAGAGCTGACAGCATAATGGTCCTGGACAATGCCAAATCATCATCTGCACACTCGCTAGGGGAGCTGGGCTTTTATATGAGAGCGAGGAAGATAAAAACAGCACACTCAAAGCAGGACAGAAAATGACTGAACAAGGGAATGAGAGACGAAGAGACAGACTTAAATGCCGTTTGCTGGGCTGGCTGTTTTTTTCTTCCCTTTAATTTTTTCCCCTCCCCTTCTCATCGTATTCTGGATGTCTTGTTCCAGAACTGCTTCGGTTGTTTTGTGGGCCTGTGTTTGCAGAGCACCAAGGCTCTGGTTTTGAGGTAAATACCAAATAGATGCTTTAAAGGCAGGGAAAAAAGCCCTATATAAGGAAAGTTCAGGACAGGTGTTGTGTCTCCTTCCCCAAGCAGCATTTCGGCACCCGTCAGGCAGCACCTGCAGCTGGACTCCACCAAAATGCTTCTCCAGAAGCATTGCATGACTGAGACCTGTTGGGTCAGGTACTTAAGCTGGACAGGTCTGAACTGCCAGGGGCCAAGGGGGCATCCCAGCCCCTCCCCACCGATAACGTTAATGGACATCTGCATCCCGGAGCAGACACTGCTGTGCTGGCCCTCCCGAGCTGTGTCCTCCCTGCTGGCGGCTGGGTTTAATCCCAAAAAAGGGGCTTGGCTGTGAGTATCGCCTGCTGACTGGGAGTGGATTCGTGCTGCCAGACTCAGACAGAAAGCCAAACTTTTCTAACACCGGGCGTGTTAAGAAAGATCAGCATTCAGATAGGTTCTTTCAGACTCCCATGGGTGGATTTGGGAGGGTGTATCTCTAAAGCCCGTGTTCCTCCCCTCCGTTCCCTTATCTCCCTTCCCTGAGGCTTCCTGAGCATCCCTCACTACACAGTTCCTTCCATAATACGGCAAGAGGGTGAGCAACAATCAGTCGAGTGCTCCTTTGCATCTGCTTCCCTTAGAAAGATTGCAGAAGATGTTACAGTCGTTAAAGACTTAAAAAAACCCTGCTGTGAAGCATTTCTGCTGCCAGTCTGCGTTCGGGAGGAAGAGGATTTCCTTCCATCGGCTGGTCCCTGAGTTGCCCCAGATACACAGTGCGTTGCTGGCAGGGACGGCATCTGGCTTTATCAGCTTTGTTGTTGGGAACAAGCTCCATACAGTAACGCTGTCGTGCAGGAATAAGGCCACATCACTGCAATTTGTGTCGGTAAACCCTTTATGATGTTATGTGTTACTGTTAAAGATACGATTGTGTCTGGCATTATGAAGTATTTCAGAAATGTTTTAGGACAGTTTAGCTCACTGTACCAGGCGCATCGTCTGCGTGCTTTCAGCAGCAAATCCAGGCACTTCACTAATCTGAAGTCCAGCTTTACAGGGCAGAGGGAATCCTCTAAAATAATGTCATCCTCCTGCGTGTAAAATCATGACGGCTTTTTGATGTATTTTATCTTAGACTCTTCCAAGGCTGAGACAAAAGGGGGAGCAGGAATTCTTTCCTTTTCCTAATGGTTAAGGCTTCTGTTCCTACCAAGGTGTGAAATATTGCAGTGTAACAATTTAAGATGCAGAAAACTGGAAATTCTGCCATGAGCAATGGGGTTTTGGTGGGAAGGCAAACAGGCATTTCTCTAGATGGCTCTTTTGCTTCTCCTTAGTGGTTTGAGACTGGTTGTGAGCGTGGGGCTGGGGCATTACGGATGGGGAGAGTCTGGGTGTCCTTATGTACAGCTCTACTCTTTGCCAGGCACTGGCATTGCCGGTACCTTTTGTCAGGCTACTGGATTAGCTACCATGGCTGCAGTGTCTGAAGACCTTGGGATCAACGCTAGGAACCTCACCCCAGTGTCTGGAGCCCTTCCTGTAGATTTTACTGGCTTCTTGTGTGCTTCCTTGGGAACTTTATGCTTTGCGAAGAGCCTCAGTTTTGCTTTATTACTTGATTGCATATAAAGAGCTTATTAAAAAATGAGTAACAATAACCATGTAATTAACATTACATTTGCCACCATCTAAGTCCTGTATTGACTGCTGATGTTTGGCACAGGCACTGACATGCAATTTAAAAAAAAATTAAAATAAATAGACTGAATGAAAATTTAGCTTTTGGAGGTATTTGAAGACTTCAGCAGTACAGCACATTACTGGTACCATACTAACTCTTTCTTGGGACTGAGACTGAAATCCAGAAGACGCTGGTCAGTCTGAACATATTTTCTAAAAGGAGCACAGGTAGCGAGGCTCAGGATTTCCAGGGCAGCCCCTTTTCCCTTCAGGCTCCAAAAGAAGGAATCCTTTTTCTAGCTCAAGGTGTGCTGTTCTTTTTGACCTTCAGCCCCAACCACAGCAGAGACTCAGTGAGTGGGCTGCTCTGGAGAAGGTGCCCACCTGCATGAGCTGGGCTGTTTGAAACCGCCTCCCTGCCCTACCACCAAACCAGGTGGTGGGACGGAAGAAACAGAGTCAACCGAGGAAGCTGTAGGGCTGTCCGGAGCAGAGCCTGCTGGGCTTCAGCGTGCTGCTGCCATGAGCTGACCAGCCTGGTGGAGTCTGCCTGTGCTGCAATGGCCACCACCGCTGGCTGGGAGGAGGACCACAATAGTCCTCAGTGTTTTGAGGAGAGTAATTCTTGGCTGTGCTGTTACGTGTGGCTCTAGGCTCACGGCGTTGAGGTGGAGAGGAAGGGTGAGAGCAGGACCACCAGCGTATATATGCCTGCGTCCTCCACAGATAAACTGCACTGAAATGTCTAGGAAAGAGGAAGCCAAAATAAAAACCAGTTTCTGCATCTAAAATGGAGAGAAACAGCTAGGTAAGTGTCCAATCAACCAATAATAGAGTAGAAATGATTTCCCCTGGGTTGCAAAAAAGGTGCTGAGGAGATGGAGAGACAGGCAGGCAGGCAGGCAGCAGCAGCTTCCCAAGCATTAAACATTTTTTCTGGCTTTTCTTCCCCCACTGCACGGGGAGGTAGCAGCTGCAGCCAGCCTGCTGGCCATTCCCACTGGTCATTCCCTCCTTCTCCAACAGGCTGATTTCTCACCTCCGTCTTACCCCATCCCCTGCCTGCTTGCTACCACGGAGTTGTCTTCTTCTGGGAATCCCCTTGTGGAGGTTGAAGGTGGTGGCATGCTGGATGCTTTACTTTAGGCTGAAAGGTTCCTAAGGTTTGGGGGTGGGTTTTTTCCTCTCCCACTTGCCTTCCTCCCCTCATGCTCTTGCATTTATCCTTCCTCAGCCAAATGCCTCCCACTTGCAGAAAAGTGGTAGGTACTGCACAAACAGCAGGCATCCCCCCGGGGAGCCGGGCCAGCTCCCATGCTGTGCCATCAGGAAAGAGTAGGCTAGTGCACTCTGTGCTTCTGCATAAAAAATGAATTCTGTAATATTTTATTTATCAACATTCTATTCTTTTTTGCCTCTTTTATCCCTTTTCCAATATTGCTGTCCAGCTCCTGTCACAGTCCTTTGCCAGTCCCTCCATGCCGAGTGCTCAGGTCTGCCTGAAAAAGTTTTCAGACCACCCTTGTCACTGAGTAGTAGAAAAATCAAAACTTGAGGGAGTTCCCACAGCCTCTGCGCAGCCTTTCTTCTGTTTGGGCTGCAACCAGAGCAGTCCTTCTCCAGAGCAAGCAGAGGAATGGTATTAAATAAGGGACCAGGGGGGCTGAGCCAGTTCTGTTCATTCATCATTCATTCCCTTTGGTGCTGCTGGTGTTCACCTCTGCAGCAGTTTTCTGAACAAGATGAGGGGGGATACATGACCATACATGAGTCTGCCTTGCAAATGTGTTCTTGCAGTACCACCACCAGGAATCTTAGAAAAAAAGAGGGAGAAAATAAAAACACCAGCAAAAAAACCCACAAAATCTGAAGTCAGTAAATAGGAATGAAAACCACCCATTTACTGTCAGCAGACTGGGATGAAAGGCGACTTGCTACAGAGCCCCAGGATAAAAAGAGAGAGCTCCCTACCCAACACCTCCCGCTGAAAACTTGGCTATAGGCACAGGGTTTGCGTTGTGCTCTCTCCACTGGCAAGCTGGGATGCTGCTGAGCTCATGCCAGGGAAAAAGGGAGCCGAGGTGAAGGCCCTGCTGATAACAGTGGCCTTTTCCAGCCTCCCAGGTCAGCACTATCCACGGAAGCAGGGAAGGGGAGAGGCAGGCCCTGTGCTGCCCACAGTTTGTACTGAAAAGGAGGAGAGAAGTCAGAGATGAAAGGGAATGCACCGGTCAGTTGTAGTTGCTCAGAATAAATTGATGGCTGTGTTCTTGTCAGCAAATTATCTTTCTCTGCAACCACAGCCGCCCCACTCTGCCCCAATGCCTCCACCTTTTCTCCCTCCCTCTCTCCTGAAACCTCTTCCTGATGCTCTGTTACGTAGCATCACCTGAGCATACTGAGAAACATATGGCTGTGATCTGTGACTCACTACTTGAAAGGCCAGAGATCAGACCCGCAACCTGGCGTGACCTGTGCCATCCTGTCCAGAAAGGGGACACGTCAGCAACTCTGCCTCCAGCACCCCTCACTCTCTCTCCCGTGATGACAATTCTAGCAAGGTTCCTAAAAGGATGACAAGATGCTGTCATGGGCGAAGATGGCCTTACCATCGTTGCCTTTTGTGCTTTCTTTGGGAATGAGAAACTTTTTATTTTTATGCATGTGTCTCTGTCTTTAGTCTCTGTCTCTGCATGCTCCCCCATGCAAATCTCTCCTTCCCTCCCTCCCCCTCCCACAGATCCATCTCTCATGGTGCAGCCGCTCCTCTCCAAGGCCATAGGCAGCTGACTGCAGCCAAGTGTCACTCGGGCCTTAGTAACCCCGTGTACTGGGACATCAATGTGACCAGGGACTGGGGAAATGGTTGCCTTGGGGGTGTAATTCATGTCGCTCCAGGAGTGTGCGCACACGTGTTGGGGTGCAGGGGGTCGCTTTGGGGCTCCCCATCAGAAGCACAGGAGCGTTCAGGAGGCCGCCTCTCCTTCACCTCCTGCTGACCCCCGGGGCTGTGCAGCAGCAAGATCTCTGACAGAAGGCTCCAAGGGCCATGGGAAGGGCCAGGTATGCAAAGGACAGTGGGTGAAAAATCAGCATGGGATAGATTCAGGCTTCCTTCAGCTCAGTCAGGGCTGCTCCTGATTCCTGGTTTGATTTTTGCCTTTGAAACCCCAGGACTGGGCAAATGTCTAAGCAGCTTGCCCCAGGCTTCACTGAGTGGTTGTCCTCTAAAGCTTTCCATCACAGGAGGTGTTGGAGCTGTGTTTCAAGCCGGCCAAAGCCCAGCAGATACTTGCATGAATGCAGATCCAGACACCAGCTTTGAGAAGGCCAGCAGAGCTGTGTTGTCTGAGCATCACCCACCACAGGGAGCAGCACATTGTTGCTGACTGAGAAGAGGGTACGCAGCTCCTGATTTGCCATATGCCAGTCCAAGACGCTATCAGAAAGCCATCTGTGGGTCTGCACCCAGCTAGTGCTGCCTCAGCCTCTCCAAGCAGAAAGACAGCCTTGGAGTGATGACTACAGAGAAAATAATTATAACGGGAAAACAAACAAAAAAAAAAAATTGCTCAGAGCTCCTGCAGCACTGCGCAGTCTGTTCGGGAAGGCTATCATGTTAGAGGAGAGTAGCACTTGACCGATGGAAGCTGATTTGTGTTACTGAAAGAACATGTAATGTCATATTGGATAATATCATCCCTTTCTCTGCGTCTGGGTAAATCTCTGAGCTTTTGATTTCCCTTGGCTTATCCTGCTGTGACACTTCCCATGCGGTGGCATGGGATAAGCTCCCTCACCTCTACACTGCTCAGGGGATGATTTTTTTTTTTTCTTTATCAGAGCACACTCCAGAAAGACATTGGATACTGGGCTAAATCTACCCTCTTCAGATTTCATTTGGGAAAAAAAAAACCCAAACAACAACGTAAAAGCTTTTAAAAAGCTTAGAGAGATAGCAGGCATGACAGTGCAGAGCTGTGCTCCTTGGCCTTATCTTCTGGGTGTTGCTGGCTGCAGTGTGCTAGCAAGCTGCAGCAGCTGTGGGAGCAGCTGCCCTCAGCCTGTGACAGCAATGCCACCGTTAACAAAAAAACCCCACAGATATGTCAGAAATTATGTTTGCGACTGTCCTGCCTTGTGCCAGCTGAGCTGAGCCTGCCCTGCGAGGAGCCACAGGCAGCAGTGGCAGCCGGCACATGCTAAGGGATGCAAAACCAAAGTGACGCTGGAAACCCATCAGCGATGGCTGTCTGGGTGGAGGAAGGAGCAGCACGGCCCTCGCTGCAGCCTGCTGAGGTGGCGACTCACTCCGGATCAGGCCCTGAGCAGGGTGAGCTGGGAGAAACACAGCTTTCCGGCGAGTGGGAGTAGGTTTTGTGCAGCCTTGCTTACACATGTTGTTCTCATTGCTTCTCACCAAGGAGGAGGTGTAGGCAGCCGGGGGAGCAGAGTATGTCTGTCATCATGGGGAAGGGAACCAGGAGGACCATGCTGAGGGCAAGCCCTGGAGGAGGGCTGTGAATCAGCAGCAAACACTCATTGAAAAGCAGGAGGGTCTTCAGTGGTGATGCTCTGCATTGCTGTGCCACAGTGCTGATGTGCCCTTACAGCTCAGTGCCATTAAGCACAGAGGAGCTGTGCTTGGTCTGTGCCAGACTCAGCATCTAGTGTGGCCATGTTCTTGGGACAAGAAATTGTGATGCCACCAGCTCAAACCTCTGCCAGCAGCTGAGGGGGTGCAGGAGTGCATCTTGCTGTCACCCTGACCACCACAGGGACCACTTCAGACACACTGGCACTGCCTCGGAGCTGGGCTCTCAGCCTAAGGCACTGGCAGAGGGCAGCCATCCATCGTACTGGCCTGAGGCCCCCTGGGGCACTTCTCCCTCGCCACAGACTGCACAGGGAGGCAGGGGTTCAAGACACCTTGTTTAAGCCAAGCATGTTGTTTTCAAAACTCAGTGCCAAGTGAGACGGCTGTCAGGCTCTCTGTGCTCTCCTCGATCAGGGCTTGCACCGCATGTTCGGGGAGCTGCTGGAAGCTCACCCTGGTCCAGGGGCGCAGCCCCTTCCCTCTGCTGTTGCAGTCCTTCCCCAGCACTCCTGCCTATATCCTCTGCAGTGCTAGAGCAATGCCTCGGTGGTGGTACCCAGCTTAGCCATCCCTTCCCTGCCTGCCAGATCTTCCAGCTCTTCCCTCCCCTGTGCCAGTGGTGCAGCTGGGGAGCAGAGCAGCTCCTTAATGCCTAGCTCAGGTAGGAATACCCACACGGCCTTTGCAGGGGCAGCTGTGAGGATGGTGGCATGTGTCCCTCATCCTTCTCCTCTGGTGCCTCTGGCAGAAGGAGCACTGTTGCATTACACCAGCATTTAAGAAATAATAATAATTAAAAGCTTTCTGATGAACATGGTTAATTTCCTATTCTGAAAAGCTGCTAAGGCAGCGCCTTTTGTGCATTAGCATATTTGCAAGGTTAATGTAGTGTACTTAATAAGATAAATAATGCTTGTCATGATATTTCAGGCCAATTTTAAGGGGAGGGAATAAAAAATATTTTGCTTAACATCTTAAGTTTTTGCCTGGTCAACTTTAAGTTAACTGCTGAGCTACCATTGAGTATTGAAGTGTGTTCTTCACTTTTCTCCTTGACAGGTGCTCACTAGCACTTGCAGAGGGTTAAAGGAGGCTGTCAAAGCACAGATGGCACGGGCGAGCTTGAAGTGGGCTCTTGGTGACTGCTGTGATAGACATCACTTTGGGAACGTGGGTAGGAAGGGCATAGGAAGGCAGCGAAGCCATAACAAGCTTAAGGAAAAGGATGTGGGATCAGGGACAATGTCTGTGACTGGGCGGGAGGCAGCCGTGGTACCAACCTGCAGGAGATGGTCTGAGGCTACGAAGAAGAACGGTGAGCAGATGGCAGCAGTAATAAGCCAGTGACTGATGCAGTGGGACCACAAGGCTGGAAGAGGTAGTGGGGGCTTTCTCACCAACTTAGAGCCTTTTTAAAATTTTTTTTATGTCCTACTTCAACACTTAGCTTAATGCTTTATTTTCCTCTGAATGTCCATAACCAAGGAAGCATTTGAAAAATCCCCATGTAAGACACTATGGGCCATGGGAGACAATCATAAACCTGCTTCCTAGCTGCCAGCCCTGGGCAAGTCTCAGGTAATGATTAGCAGAGCGCCCTTGTGCTCCTAATGGTTTCTCTTGCCTCCTCTTCTGCAGAATGATTGCTTTCTTAGGCTTTTTAATAATACACAGTAAAAGCAGCCACATCCTTAGATAAATGAGGCCACAGTGGGCAAGGCAGAAAGAGGAGAGAACTTCCCAGGCAAACAATCCAGGGCACCTGGCCTGCTACTCCCACATGCCCTTCCTTTCTCTCCCCTCCTCCCCCTGTCCAGTAACACAGAACAACCAGCTCATTATTTTCTCATAATGATGAGGAGAGGGAGGGAGAAGCAAGCCAACAAAACTGCTGGTATTTGCTGTATAGGAAATTAATAAATAGATACGCCACACAGATACATGCCACAGCGAAAGGATGGAAGGACGGGTAGATATTTAGTTGGCTCAGAACACTAGACCAATATGATGAAGGAAGGGAGGGACAGCAAAGGCAGCTGAAAGATAAGGGGGTGTGAGGGGTGCATGAAATAAAATGGGGAAACCATAAAGCACAGTGGGGAAGAAAAGATACTATAAAAAAGATGAAGCGGGGAGAGAGATATGACAGAGGAATAAGGAGGATGGGTAAAGAGATACAGCAAAAAGACAGGCAGACGAGTCTGGCAGAGGAAGGAAGGAATAATATATTGTTGTAGGTGTCCAAGGGGGAGGTAGCGTAGGGGTGGAGGACCAGCTACAGTGGGTAGATTGATTTTGATGTTAGCTGTATTGCAGGTCAAACGCAGTCCTCACATCACATCGACTCCACATCTGTTTCTTCTTCTAACTGCCTGTCAGCCCCCCGCTGTGTCCTAGATTTTTTCAGCTGGAGCCCCTCTTGGGCTCGTCACCGACTGCCTGTCAGCCCCAGGGTGGGGGGAAACTGGAGCACCAGGTGAGCCCACGTGCTCACCGCACCGATGAACCCAGGCGCAGGGCAGCCTTACAGAGGTACCGCTGGCATCGCTCCTTCTCCTACCCCATCTCCCAGGGGCAGGGAAGGCAAGTGGGTGGCTGGAAGTACATCCCACCAAGGGAAAAGGGCTGTGAGCACAGCACCCGGTGTCAGAGAGGTGCTGGGGTAAACCTGAGAGGCTGCTTGGATGGATGGATGGGTGGATGGATGGATGGATGCATGGATGCATGGATGGATGCATGTGGGGCGAACCATCCCACCCAACACAGCACCTGTAAACTGGAGGTGGTGTCAGCCCGTCTTCCTGCTTGAAAGGGGGGAAGGGCTTTCGCAGCAGCACAGGTGCCTTGCTGCTGTTGGCCCTGTGACAGTGGCCTGTGTCAGGCCAGAGCTGGCTGCCTTGCCAGAGGGAGTTATTTCTTCAGCGTCATCTCTGCAAATGGCATTGCTTAGCTGACCCACTGAGCTGTCGGGATTTGCCTTCACGCTGGGCTGCTGGACCCAGACTCCAGCCTGGGGGAGCCCAGTGTGGTGCAGCTCACACCCCCCAACAGCAGCCCTGCAGCCCACCAGCCCACCTGGCTGAGATGCACTCATCAGCCTCCAGCACAGGGCAGACAGCCTCCTACCTCTGCCGTGCTGCAGCCTGTAGTTGTCTCGGAGCAGCCTATTAAAGAGGGAACCCAAGCCAGGCCCCTGCCTCCATCCCAGCAGATGGTTTATTTTTCTGCCTGGGCTGTCACAACCAGCAGCACTTACAACATCGAAAGAGCTTTGCTGCACTGCCTGAGCCCTGAGCAGTTCTGCCAAGGTGTGCCCACCCAGCCTGGGTGCCAGCCACGGCAGGAGATGTCTCAGCGCATCCCAGTGCCTGGGCAGGTGGAGGAGAGGGCTGGGCTGCCCCGGCAGTTTGGGTTAGGTGGTGGTGGCAGGGTGCTGCCTCTGCAGCTGCCTGGCTGAGCACTGCTGGCACCTTTTCTAGGGGGGGAGCACCCCCCTCATCACTCCGCTGAGCCCAGTTGCATGGTAACTGTGACTGCACTCAGGGATAAACACCTCAGTCAGAGCCCTCCCTGCTCTTCCCTCCTCTCCCGTCTGTTGGCACCCGTTGGCATGCAGTCATTTGCCGACCCTTTTCCTTTTTCCTCCATTTGCCTTCCCTCTACATTTGCCCCATTCTGTTTCTGTCTGTTTGGCAGTGTGGTGTGCTGCTGTAGGGGAGTGAAAGCTGCTCCAGGCAGTTAGCCACTCATCCTGGAGAGTATTCTGGAAAGAAAAGAAAGAAAACTAAAATAAAATGAGGGTTTTCTCCATTCTCTGTCTCCTTAGTGCTTGCTAGGGCTGTTGGCAGAGCTGGGGGAGGGGAGCCCAGTGCTCAGAGAGCAGGCACATTGTGGGTGAAGCCCCTGGTGCCTTGATGCAGCTTTAGGAACAAAGATGTAAACAGGAGGAGGAGAACTGCCAAAGCTGTATGAAGCTGAGGACTGAGATAACGGAGGCTGATACAGTTCAAGACTGAGCTGTGTTGTGTACAATGTACTGGCTGTCCGAGCCATTCCACCCAATGCCACGGGCTTTGCTGTGCTCTAGAGCTCTGGGTGTTGCCCTTTGGACTTCACAAACCAAGGAAACCTAGAAGAAACGTGAAGGAAAATCGAAACCAACTACTGAAATTGTTATGAGTGGAAGAGGAAGAAAAGGAGGGCATATTCCTCGCCTTCCCATGTAAAGCTACGTCCTCCATCACATGCAGAAACACATATGCATGCGTATGTACATGTACACATGCAGAGAGCTCTTCTGCAGTGCTCAGAAGAGCTTCAGGAACATCACAAAGCTCCATGCTGAAACTTGCTAGATTTTGGCTCCTGTCCCTAAGCCCAGTTCCTGGCTGCCCTTCCAGAGCTTGTCTGCAAGGCTCCATTAGCTGCACTGCATCAATGGCGGCGTAGCAGATGTTAACAATAACATCTGGGAAGGGTTTTGGCCATTCTGTGCATCGTATATCAACAGCACACTCTTGGATCTGTTTATAATGGTGATCAGACAGCAAAACTTCAGGAGGGAAATGTCCCACCAGGAAGAATTTGTGCAGTAGGCATGGGAACGTAGAAATGTGAATGATGGGTAAAAATGTGAGCTGTTGTATTCATGTGCGTGTGTGTGTATATATATATTTATATATATATATAATGATAGCTTTTCACTAGGAAATGAAACCCAGCAGGGGAGAATATACTGCATAGATTTCAAGTCTTCGCATGCACATGCACTAAAGA
The DNA here is from genome assembly GCF_023634085.1 of Falco cherrug. Lineage (NCBI taxonomy): Eukaryota > Metazoa > Chordata > Aves > Falconiformes > Falconidae > Falco > Falco cherrug. Next base: position 5,652,719 of record NC_073701.1, read on the forward strand.
GCATTTCTTCTCTTTCTCTTCTTCAACCCTGACACCATAGATGACTCAGACTTGAGCAGTCTCTTTGAACTACCTGCTGTTCAAAAATCTTGAGGAGACAGCTGAAGCTCTTTGCTACTGAAGCTTTTCTTCCAAAGCTTCCAGGAGCCGGATAAGAGGAGCATCCAGGCTACTTTCTGCTCCTAGGAGAGCAGGCAAACTCCCAACAACTACCTCTGGCCCCTGTTGCGCATGCTGGGGTGGATTAAGGCTACTGAAGTGGGCTCACTGGCCTGTGGCTGTGCCGCACTGCAGCGAGTCAGTCACAAACCCAGGTTGCATAGGAGGTGGGAGTTCTGTCTCTGCTTAGCAGGTCCTAAAGGATTTCTATTTCACAGGAAATCCTGATAGCAGGTGGTCTGATTTTTATGCGTGAAGCCCTGTTTTACCATGTGACTGCACACTTACACAGTGACATGTACCATCTCTCTGTATTTCAGTCCCATCTCCTTACCTTACAGATGGAAACAACAACCTGTTTCTCTTAGCCTCACAGACCCAGTGGAACAAAAGGTGAATGAGATTTTCACATCATCATCAGAAATATCCCTGTCACCAATGGCAGGGTTGTTTCTGTTGGGAATGGTGGACAAGGCAGATGGAGTCTTCTCTGATGAACCTCCTGTGTTTCTGGCATTTGAGAAGAGCATCCCTTGCCTTGAAAAAGGACTGAATCACATAGGGAATCTCTTCCACCATCTCACTTTTACAAGCAGTCTTCTGGCTATAATCAGGATTTTTAAAGGTGAAGGAATTAAGGGCCTGAGGCGGAGGATGATGGGAATCTCTGGTCTGATAAATTTTGGACATGGAGATTGCAGAATAACGGAGTTGCAATGCTCGATATTTATTCTTGTTGAATAGACTTCAGCAGCAATCAATGGAAGGTAGTGGGCTTATGAAGTGTGAATCAGTGAGGGAGGTCATAGTGAGGATGTCCAGAATCAGAAGAAAGTCAGGACTTTGGAAACCTATCTGACTTTATTGCACATAAGTAGAGGTGGTAAGGTTTCTTCTTGGTCTTGTCACAGTGAAGCATTGACATCTCTCATGAACTCTCCACCCTGAGCATAAAGAATTACTAAGGGAATTGATTTTGAATCATGTTTAATATGTAGAAATGTACCACTTATTAAGTGCAGTACAACATATGGTATGGAGCGTGTCTACATTAGCGTCTGAATTTGAATCCTGACTGTGCTTTGGAAGCGTATCTTCCAGTCATCTCTTCGCTTTGGTCCTATTGCAGGAAGGTCTCTGGGCATATGCTGCCTTCTTTTCAGGCAAAACTAAACCAGGAGATGCACAGGCTCACCAGCTGCTAATGGTGCTCAGCCTATGGGGCCTGAATAGATCCAGTCCCAAGACACCTCAGCAGGTGTCCAGCACCATTTTGCTCTATAAATCTGCTCCTTTTGCACCGCAGTGTTGGTGACACAGACACAGTGGTTGGCTGGGCTGGACCCTCGGGGCTCAAGGACTGAGCCTCTTAAAACCAAGTAATTTTTGGTGCAGCTTTAGCCACCTTGAAAAACATGAACTTGCCCCCATGATCATTTTATCTGATAGTTCCTCCCACCATTGGCAACTTCGTATAATTTGGACCTGCATGTGGTTTGCGCTGTGGTCTAGACTTAAGACCCATTGAGTGTCTGGGGTTTACACTGATCAGGTCAAAAGTCCTTGACGTTGACCCTAGACCCGCCGTTCCCCCATTTGCCTTACACCAAGTAGCTGATAGCTGCTCTTTCCCCAGCGCATACTGACAGAGCTTGGTGCTTTACCTCTGTTAGGTGAGAAAAGGTGATGTGAAGAGGCCATGTGTGTTCCAAACATGGTGAGGCCGATGCTTCTCCTGATGCCCTGCAGGGAGTCCTTCTGTCTAGGGCTCTTCAGCAGGAGAGTTCTGCGGCCAGCACCCTCTGCTGCCCCGGCCGGCAAACACCGCAGCCCTTGCTGTGTGGTAGTGGTTGCTCATCCATGTATCCAAACGTAGCCCAGGCTGGAAAGCTCCCCAGGGACTTTCTTTTCTTCTTTGTGTCTGCCAGAAATTGTGCGTTTGTGGCATCTAATGCCACACATGGACAGCAAGAACTGGGAGATGCCCTGCCATGCATTTGTGTGGTTGCACCCACCCTGCCCATCCATTCCCTTGCTGCCTCTGAACTGATGCTTGCTCTCCTTCAAAGACTACCTGCCTATGCCGAGGGCTGTCGCTACTTTTTAGCAGTACCATTAGACCATCGTTCTCATTTCATTTTCCCTGCACTGCTGCTAGTTGCAGCCTAGCTGGGATTTTCCAGATAGCCTAGTGGAGCTAGCCATCCAGAGCCAGTGGCTTTCTGTGCATAGAGAGCATCTAATTCCCTTAAAGCCCATGGCAAATCCCAGCGTTATTTCCTATGCAGATGGCTGCTACAAAGAACCAATTAGGAAGATAACCAGTATCTTTCTTCCCTCTCTTCCATTTTTAAAGCTGTAGGGGGAAATGGCAGTATTTTGGTTAAAGATAAGTATAAACCAAACCCTAAGGTGTTGACAACCCAAAATACTTGCGTGTTGCAGTTTTGAACTAGCATCTAGATTTGTATCTTGGATATGGTCCCTGGCTTTACTTCTTTGAATAGTAAATCTTTTTCACAGTTTGAACTGTGAATATAATTTAGCATTAATGTACCGTGTATGTCTTTGATATGGCCGAAAGGGACAAGTTATGTATCTGGGTTGGAGCAGAAAGACATATCACCATGTTGGCAGGATCTTTACCACTGGAACAGTAAGTCCAGGAATCTTAAAACGCAGGAGACTTGGGGAATATTTAGGTCTGGAAGCATAAAGTATGTACATACATCTAGCAGTAGCTGCCCTGGATTGGTATATAGATCATGTGAAGTGTTTCAGATGTAGTAGGGGGGTGCTGCCTTAGGGTGCTGGAGAAGACAGAAGAGCATCTGCAGCGAGGAACCATTTTCTGTGGCTACAAGGTCTTCTCCTGTTAGAGGTCCAGCAGTGGGGAGATCCTGGTTCTGTTTCAGGGTTCCTTCTTAGGTAGATTGTTCTTCTTTTCTCTTCATCTGTGGAAGAAAGAGAGAGAAAATGGTTTTCACTGTGTAAAATTGTTTATGGATAGAAAACTGAGCAGGAGCTCTTAGCATGGTATAGTCCTTTTAAGTGATGGTTTCCTGCTCTTGCCTTACTGGAGAAAGAAGGAAATAGTTAGCACTCCCTAGATCTGAAAGGGTAGAATTAATTATGGCTGTGATTCATTATGGGCAAAACCAGCTAAACTTTTCTCTTCTATTTTTAATTTTGCATTTGAATCGTGGAGTATATGAAACCCAAGATAGGGTCTGAATTCCTGGGAACAGCTCCATTTCCAGATGCATATGTAGTGGAATTGCCAGGAATTGGAGAAAAGGTGCAGAGAAATAATCTGATTTTTTAAGGACTGAAAAGTCCCTCCACTCTTTTGCAGTTAATCTTAGCTGTTGGTGGTGCCAGGGCGGGATGTCCAAGGTCAGAACGAGCCAGATCACTGAGGTTTGGTTAGATTTGTTGTGTTTTAATGTAAACTGTGTTTTGTGCAAGGACTGGTTAACTTTTCCTCTCCTTTCCTTTTTTTTTGGGGGGGGGGGGGGAGGGGGTGGTGGTGGTCACTATTATTATTACTACTATTGCTATTATTATTACAAGTTTGCAGTGGGTTTTTTAGTCATCTGTGTTCAGCTCTCTTGAGAGCAATGAAAAGAAATCAAACTGCTTTTGTGAGTTGTGGCAGAAGAGTGCAAATAGATTGATTAAAAACGCTGTTTCTTTTTTTAATTTAAACAGAGCGGAGGCTTGTGGGTAATGTGCATAATGTATGCTCGGTGGTAACAAGCCACGGTGGGGAGAGGGGAGGAAAGCGAGGGAGAGAGAGAAAAAAAAAAAAAGGAAGTGGAGCCAGTGTTGTTCTGCCTTTAAACACAAGATTGATTTTACATTTTCCCTGTGTGTCACTTTCATTACTAGCAAATTAATCCTTCTCTCTGAGGCCTGAAACTTATTTCTGGGGTTTCTCATAAGAAAATAGCTTTTGGTGTGCTACCTATTCTTAAAAAGGGAGCTCAGGGCTTGGCTACATAAGGAGGTTGCACCTATTTAACCAAAGGTGTAATTTTAAAATTGACCCTGTTATAGAGGTGCACATGGCTGGCTTATTGTGATTTTTACTTTACTGTGAATCTGCCTGTACTGACAGAAACACAGCTCTTGCAATGATGTGAGAATGCTGATCAGAGGATGGGTAGCATCACTTTAACCAAATCAATAAAAAGTTACCCCTTCGTAACTATCGCACCTTGTTCGGAAAAAGAAGGCATCTACGGAGACGGGTGGCCTGAAGGATTAAGCCCTCAGCAAAGGCTCTGGGGAGGAGGCTGTGAGATGTTTCTGACACGGATGCAGTTCTGCAGTGCAGCATCGCTTCGGAGCGCAAGGGTCCACCGGCTGCTGTAACCCACGGGGACCGGGGGAGCTGCCTGGCCTAAGAAAGGGGCAGGTTTATTGAACACTCATTTTAGGCCAATGATTCCAGACAATTAAATGGTTAAATCATTGGGCTGCCTAAAGCTACAAATATATTGCAAGCTGAGCAAACCGTTTCGCTGCTGCTGGTTTTTTAGGAAGGGCACACTGGTGTTTTGTGGGGTTGCTCTCTCTTCAGTCCTCAGGTCCCGGTACCATGTGTAGAAATTTGGACTTGCTTTGTTTCTGTCTGAAGTATCTCGCATACCTAGATCTTAGATCACCTGTGCTCTCATTTCAGAATTTGGGGTTCTTTTGGGTTCAGGTGGGTTTTTGCAAGGTGTACTTTTTTCAGATCCAGAACATACAGTCGTTGGTCAAGTCGTTGGCTGGTTAACAAAACCTGCTGCTGCTTTGTCTGTTTTGATGCCTCCGATGAAGCGAGAGGGCTGTTCTGATTCCGTTCTGGCTCAGAAAGCTGGAGTATGACCCACAGACACTTCCTTCCCTAGGTTAACATTGACACTTTCATTTCTATTTAAGGTGACTAGGAGGGTCACAGCCTGCCCCCCTCTTTGAGGATCGCTGGCCAGGTGTGGCCCCAGGTCTGTCTGGATCCATGGTCCTGTACCATAACGGGGCTGTCGTCTTGAGATCTCTCGTGGCTGCCTAGCATCTGGGTTAATGCAGCAGCAATTTTTCACCATCAGTTGCTGTCATGAAGTGTAAGTGTAAGAACAGGGTCTTTGGGGCTGACCCGAGCAGGTTCCTGCAGCCCTGGCGACAGCAGTAGCTGGTAATTAGCTCGGGAAGGGTGGGAAGAGGGGCTCCATCTTTCCTGTTGAATATCAAGCAGCATGCAAAAATAGCCATTTGCAGCCACGGTGAAGATTTGCTTCTATCCATGAAAATCCAGCATGTTTTATCTGACCATAGGTCAGGTGTTTGTTTGGATTAACAAACAAAAGGGATGCCAGATGTAAAGAGGAGAGCAACTGTTTTTAAATCAAAAGGACTCTTATTTTTTCTCTTCCATCTAAAAACTCTAGTGGCAGCGTTTCAAGATGCTTAGGCCATGTTTCAGTGAAAATGACTGCCAACTTTTCCTTTGCTGTGCTGTGGCCAACTCTAACGGAGGATCTGGTATGTGATTAGGCTTCTTAAGTGGCAGGTGGGCGAGTGCATCCACTTACGGAATTATTGTTGAAATGAGGAGCTTTTGGGACTTCTCTGCAGGAGCTCTGAACTGTTGGAAGCATTCCATCTGATTTCTCAAAAATGCTTGCTTATAGCCTGGAAAACTGCTGTCTTTACTGCTGCCTTTTGGATTTACTAGAGCCTTGAGCGAGCCATTGGCTTCTCTCTGAGCATATACTGGTTTAAATACACCCATGCAGAACAAAGAAGATCTGGCCAGGCTGTGTTCATTTCCATTCTGACTGACTTAAGGTGAAGGGTGCCCACGAACATCTGCAGGACTTGTTACCGCTCAGTGGGCAAGAGCTTACCAGAAATGTTGGACTGATCATCTGCTATGTGCACTGGGGGGTTTATAATTGACCTCTTTGCTCCTGCCTTAGCAGAGGACAACCTTAGTTTTTACGCTTCAGACAAGCACAGTTCAGAGTGAATAGATCTTCACACCAAGACCTAGGACCCAGCTCTGTTCTAGTCAGAATAACTGGCAAAAAATCCCCAAAATTCTTTTCTGGGAAGGAGGAATCTCAGTTTGGATGCCTACTTGTAAGGTTGTCATTGCCACGGTTCTAGATAGCCTGTACTACCCAAGGGACTCCTGAAGGAACATGACATGTGATGGGCCTTGATCGATGCAGAGATGTCCCAGAAGCCCGCAGAAGAGAGGAGAGCGCCCATGTAGCAGCAGGCACGTGGATGCATGATGAGTATAGCAGTGATCTGTCTCTGACCTGGTTCGGGAGAGCAAGGGCTGCTGCAGGGCAGGAGGAAGGACACTGGCAGAGCTGGAGGGCTCTGGGATTTGCCCACAGTAGTGATGTTTGTACCCGGGGTGGTACAAAGCTTGTCTTTTCCAACTGCCAAATGCATCAACATTGTAGACCAGGGAGAAAAAAATAAAGTATTACAGAGATTGGAGGGATGGGGGGAAGGAGTATTATGCTGATTTGTTTATCAGGAAACAGAACTTTACTGGGACACAATACAAAACTACAAGCACATTATCCCACGGCGTTTCCAGCTCCAGCACCAGCTCTTTTTTTTTTTTTTTTTTTTTTTTTTTTTTTTTCCAGGTGAGGTATTATTGTGTTAATACTTGCAGGAGGAGGGAAGAAACGAGTCCAAATGCCCCTGTTTGAAATGTCCTATCAGTGCATAAAATATGTCTGCGGATTTGAGAATTACGCTGACTTCACAACAGTATATTTCAGATAAATAATTTATCTCCTGCAAACACATTTCTGTGCTCTTACACATCCATTTGTTTCTGGAAAGCAGCGGGGGCGACGGGGAGGCAGGAGCGATTGGTGCTCGCTGGGGAACTTTCTGTGGAGCCGCCTGTAGTTTAGGTGTTGTTGGCCGCTGGAGGTAGGGTTTTGTTCTCCCAGCCACCAGCTCCCACATCATAAATAAAGCCATTTTGGAAACAAGAGGCACCTTGAGCTAAAACTGGCATTTCTCACAACATTGGCAGATCAAGCCAGCAACTGTTGATTTTAAATGTTTAATGAGCAATATGTTGCTGATTCTGGTCATAATGCTGTGTTTGCCTAACCTTTCTCAGTGTGCTCCCTTCTGCTGTATCACTGGCAAGTTTCCAGGAAAGGAGGAAAGGGAAAAAAAAAAACCCAAAAAAAACCACCAGGAAGGGTGAAGCAGGGCAGAGACAGGAGGAAAACTGAACGACTTGAGGAGAAGGGGCGTAAAAGGCAGAGGTAGAATTTAATTAAAAGGAAGAGACAGCAGCAGGATGTTGATGCTATGTCAGAGTATCAGGGAGTGCAGGGAAAGATGACTTTTCCCTGCAGAGATATTCTTATTCATACTGAGGGAATTGGAAAAGAAAGGCTGGTTACTAGGAGGAGGTGGACAGGAGGAGCTGCGTGGAGGTGAGCCCCAAACCAGGGAGTCTCTTGAGATGCTTCAGTTATCTGGTTAAAAGCAGGCAAATGGGAAGAGAAGCAGCATTGTACAAAGCAGTAAGATGCTCAGTTACTTCCATGTCAGGCTCATATAACGCTCACTCTAAAGACGATCTCCAGTATGCTGTATTTTTTCCAGTTTGTTTTTGTTCAACCTCAAACCCCTGAGTGGTTGAGCGTAAGCCTGTTTGACGCTGGGTTGCAGGTTGGCTATAGAAAGGCTTATGAGCAGGTGTAGGTATCTCAGGGTACCTTCCTGAGAGTACCTTCCTCAGAGGCTTCCTTGACCAGTGGACGTAGGAACATGCAATGGAAACAGAAGGCGGCTGCTTTTACAGTACTAAAGAGAAGCTGCTTTTGCTGCTGCTCTCATCCTAGACGGGACCTTCCTTCTCCTGGTGTAGGTACTTACCATTGCTGGCTGTAGAAGGCCAAGCTGTCACACTTTATCCCACGACTTGTGTGCTAGGGGAAGCACAAGGCTGAAAATATTGGATGCTGAAGTCTTTTCTCTTTGGAATTGAGAAGTTTTGGGCAGCACGGTCAAACCCTTCCCACTCGTGCGCCTTGGACACTCCTCAGCAGGAGTTATCCATGGAGTTACCACGCAAAAAATGTGGAAGGTTTTTGTAATGTGTTGATTTGGCTCTTGAGTGAGACCAGGCATTTTCTCATCTTCTAATCATTACCTGTTTGGCTGATGTTTAAAACAATGACTGTGTGCCAAATATTCACTGCCCTATTAGAAAGCCTCTTTTTGTTTTACATAATGGTGCATTTATTGCTTCCATTGCATGTACAGCACAGTATATATTGTCCAAAAGGGAGATACAGATACTAGGTCATACTTGGGGAAGGAGGATTTTTTATTTTTTTTTTAATGAGGAGAATATCAGTTTTGCAATGCTTGTTATACTTTCATTTCCAGCCTGCTGCATACAAATTGTGTTATATAAAGTTGATGACACACAAATATATGTATAGAAAAGTGTGCGCTGAGACACTGTGAGATAGAAGCAGAAAGCAACAGGGCACAGAGGGTGTGTTTAAGAGCTGCCTTGCCAGGGAAAGGGCAGTGGTCCAGCCAGGCCACTGTCTTTCCTCTAGCAATGAGAGAAGTTTATGAAGAAGATAGTGTCCTTTATTTATATAACTGCTTGATTTGTTGTTTTTCCTTCATGGGTAACCCTATCACCTCCTGAAGTTACTCGCTTCCTTGTTAACAAGTGACAGTGAAACATGGATGTATGTTCCGCAGTAAATTTTCCATTTCTAAGAGCAGGTATGCATGAGATTGCTGGATTGACCTTCTCTCTCTACTTTTTACTCCTGTTTTTACACCACCGTGATACCTTCTGTTGTTTTCTTGCTTTCTTGAAAAATGTCCTAAGCATCAAAGCTAGTAAATGCGGAAGATTTTTAATTAGCCTTGAGCTTTTCACCAGGGTCCTCAAGAACAAATAGACACAAGCCCTTAACAGTTCAAATCGAACATATCTTCAGTGGGTCATCTTCAAGGAAATTTCCAGTGGCCCAGCTTCCCTAGGTGAAGTTCTTTGCTGCCAGCACCTCCCAGCGGTTTCCTTTCCACTGTAGCGTACTCCATCAGTTGAAGGACTGGGGTTTGCTACCTTCTCCCCACCCCCCACCCCCACCCCACAGCCCCAGTTCAATTCCCTACAGCGTCAAAGTCACATGAAATCTTTTCCAGCCACGTGGTGTGATGTGGCATTGTCTGTCTTGGAGCAATCGCCCCGTGTGTTTGCCACGTAACAGACAATTATAAAAGCAAAACAAAGCTGAAAGTATAAGAACTCTCCTCCCAGATGTTTCTCCAATGCGCTATTCCTCTGTGAATGTTTTTTGTCATTGCAATAGCTCAACTGAGTTACAGTCAGGTTTCGGTCTTTTAGGCAGATATACGAGTGGAAGGAGAAAAGGGTTGGAAGATAAAAAAGAGAATAATAGGGGAAGAGGAGGAGGGAGGGAGTGTAAGAGGGAGAAGTGAAAAGACAAAAAGAGTTATGTGAACTGAAGAATGGAAAAAAAAAGGGTGAGAAACTGGAAGCAGGGGGGTGATGGTCAAAAAGCAGAAGAGGTGATTCAGACCTCGGTGATGGCAAGGTCTAAGACTTGTGAGCTTTTCTTGGCAGGGCAGAGCCCTGTAGAATGCACTGTAATCTCTGTCAGGGCCCTTCAGTTTAGGGGCATATAAATGGAGTGGGGTTTATTGCGAATTCTGGTTAATAACCTTCTCAAAGGAGAAAACTCATGTATTCTCTTTGAAATACAATTTCTTGTCTCATAAATTGAAACAGCTGCGACTGTTCCCTCTGCACACAATTTTTTTTCATCTTTTGCCTTTTTTGCTGGGTGTATGCATATGATTTTGCTTAATGATTTTTCCCTGCAGAAGGAACTCAGAATGTGGTGCTGTATACAGGTTTGTGATCAGTGTCTTTGCACAAGCACAAGAAAAATGCCTTGGGCATTTTCTGCTTTTAGAGAGGAACAAGTGTTAGGCTATTAGTCTGAATCTAACTTAGACTGCATTTCTCCTGAGAAAACTCAGTAGGAATTTCTGCAGCCTCATTCCCTAGAAAGACTCTTGCCTAAGCTGAGATTTAATCTGTCACCTAGACTCCACTCTTGGAACTGGAAAGGCTGCTAGCACCTCCATAGCTACCATGCAGAAAGCAGAGAAGAGAATATAGGCAAGCATCTCAACAGCCTGTGTTCCTGCCACAGCTCTTAAGGCATGGCCTCCTGCACAGGGCTGGTGCTGGGCACCACGGTGCAGATGGGGAGCAGTATTCCCACCTGGAAAGGGAAACGAGACCATCTCTCTCCTTGTGACTCTAAGCAGTGCTACTCTCTGCCAGCATCAACCCTTCTCTGTCTCTCTGAGGGCTCCTAAAAGTCTGATCTTTCTTTTTTCTTAATTGAAAGAGCCAAGCTTGCCTTTGGGCCAGTGCAGAAATCAACCACTTTTGTGTATGACTCTGTGTGCAGAAGCACGGACGGGGAGTCAGATCTTCCTGCCTCCAGCTCACTATCTGCTCCAAGTTAAAGTGGTCAAATCCCTGAATCATTAAGCAAGTGACAGATGAGTTAACATAGCATGCTGGCATGAGCAGCACACACAAATGTCCTGAGGAGGTTCAAATTCAGAGGGTTATATGTCACCTTCAGCCAATTTCTGTGTGGAAAGAGCTCAGGAAGGCTTTTTGGTTAAGTGAAGAAACACCTAAATAGGTATCTCAGTTTCTTATTCCTCCAGCTCTCCCCCATGACTCCCTACCAGTGCCTCCAGCTGGAAGAGGAGACAGGTATAGAAAAAAACCCAGATTTTTCAGATCTGAGTGGAGAGCTCTTCCCCGCCTCATAGCAGACCTCAGCCTTCCCATTATATGTGACAGATGAGAGCCTGTTTGGGCAAGCTGCACGTTCAGGAGATCACAGAGCAGTGGGGCCATTTCTCATGCTGCGTTAGGAGCAGAGCTTGGTCTCCAGCAGGCTGGGCTTTGTCCCCATCCCCTCTTGCAGCAGCTTCCTGCTGCATCCCAGCTTATGGGGTCCCTCCTGTGCATCCATCAGGTGGCCCAGCTCCACTGCGTGACAAGCTGCCGCAGCTGGGAGATGTGAAGAGCCTTTGCCCACCAAAACAGACTTGCAAGTGAGGGCACCGAAACCTCAAATGACCCCAGTGACACACGACCGGAGAGGCTTAAAGTGTTTCTTTCCTCCTTGAGCCTCTTGGCAGCTACACTGGCCTCTGTGCAGACCAGGGTTTGTTCACAGCCTAGGAAAAGAAATGCATGGGAGCTCTTCCAGGGCTACATGGAAAGTGCTGCAGATCATCTTCTAGATTTCCTGCAGTGCTGGGATTATCTGAGGTTTGTCACTATGGCTTCTTCCTTGCCTTTTTGATCCATGAGTCCCAGACTGTCTCGTAACATGGAGCATGTTATTAACTGAGACCTTCTAGGGGACTTACCTGTATTTGAAAAGGTAGCAATGAGAGCACTTGCTTTCTTAGGAATGGGATGGTGGTTAATGGGGTATTTTATCTGCCTTCAATGAAGTGAAGCAGGAAAGTAAGGAGCAGGAGTCAGCACCAAACATTCCCACTCTGTCCCAAGCCTTCGCTATCAAACACTGTGGGAACTACCTCTCTTCCTACTTGTACGTCCAGTGCATGCATACACACCATCTAAGTGTCTGAGGCTCTTAGCGATACTGCCAACAGCTTGGTATTGCCTGTGGGCAGTGAAATTGCTTACCACAGATCAATATGCCTGTTATACATCTCCTTAGTTACCCCCTTGAATGTTGTACTCCCACCCAGCACTAACTGCGTTCACCACTGCTTTCCCATGGTGATCCACCTTGCTCAGAGCTCTGCTTGCTTGCCCTAACCCTCTACACCCCCTCGCTTTTTTTTAATTAACCTTTCATCTATATCTCATGCTCTGTTTCTCATTTCCTTATCTATTACCTTTTCTGTCCTTTTCCTGAAGACTTGTGCCTCACAATCTATCTTCGATATGTCACTTTTTAAAAATTTGTTGTTCTCTTGCCAGTTTTTCCCCTATTCTCCATTCTCCTTCCTTCTCTCCCCTTCCTTCTCCTTCCTGCTTGTTGCAATCCCACCTGTAAATGCAAGCTTATACTGCCTGGGCTGTCTCAGGACCTTCTGCTCCTGAAGCAGTGAAAAAATACAGTCTGCAGGTGAATTTGCCATTTTAATGTAGTTAACATTCCTCCCCTCCTTCATCTGTTCCGCAGTCGCAGACTGCTGAGATTAGTGGCATAAAGTCCCACCAGGGTATTGACATAACCTATAAGCCAGGAAGTTGTTTTAATCAAACCCAGCATCCCATTTGGAATGCTGGACTTAGAAATACAAGGACAGCAGTTTTGAAAGCAGCTGAGAAATAAGGAAATAAGTGTTTGGGGAGAGAGGGTTTGAAAACCTTTTTTTTAAAATATTATTTCAATAACTTATGGTTAGAAGTTGCAGGATTATTTTTTTTTCCCACTGAGTCCTCACCTATACCCAGTGCTCAGGTGGAGTATTAGTGTTGGAGAGGTGATAAAAAGGAATTTGATTGGATGGCTGGATTATTAAGAGGGGCTATTACCCAGTAAAAGTGTCAGAGGACCTCAGTCCACGGGGCATGGATGATTGCTGTGGATGAATTCCTGGTCCTTGGAGGCCAGGTGGGAAGGCGTGATTGTCGTGTTTTTCTCCCACCCCCAGTAAAATTTAGAGCAGCCTTGGATGAGCCGCTCATAAAAATGTCTGTGATGTTGCTTGGAAAGCAGTGAGCCAAAGAAAGAAGATACCCAAAGTTATTTGTCAGTCTCTAACTCACCAACTCCACCTTTCTCTGTTTCCCTTCGTCCACTCTTTCTGTTTTCTAAAGAGACAGTGTTTGTCAGCGTATCGGTATGATCCACAGGTCAGCAGAGCAAGGGCAAAGTATTGACAAGCCGTTGCCCATGCTTCCAGTGGCAAAGCTGGTGAAGAAGAAGAAAGTGCTGCAGTAGAAGGAGGGGTGACTGGATGCTGCATACTGTGCTGGCAGTCAGGACGCCTGCTGTCAGTGCAGTCCGGTGTTGCAGCACTGTAAACTGCCAGGGGAGAGAGAAGTGGCCCATTTGCAGCCTTGGTTTGTGTGTACGGCGGCATGAAACCCACATAAAGCATCCAGTTTGTACATTATGGTGATGAGAGACAAGGGGAGATTTCTGTCCCCAGCCGGTGATCAGTTTATTCACTGAAGTATGAGGATTGATAGCACTTGTCACTATTAGCCCAGCTAATATAGCTGCAGATGCTACATTTAATCATATAAACTATGCGGCGCAATTGCAGAACAAGGGCCTCTGGCCTGCAACACTGGAAAAGCAAGCGGAGCGGATTCCTAAAGGGCTCATAGAGAATTGCAGTCGTCCTGCATCCTTCTGACAGGAAAAAAGAGGATGTGTCCTGCTTCTGCGTGGCACTCCGTGTAGGGTTTTGTGTTTGCGTGTGTGCACGTGTGGCTTACTGACAGCACATGAGAGAACAGAACGAAAGCATCTTCTGCATGTCATCAAGTGTATGTGCGGGAGAAAGCAGAGCTCCACTGTGTATAGAAGCAAGAAAGGAGTGGTTGGGGCGGGAGGATGTGCCCAGTCCCCTTTGGCTGTCTTTTCATAACATCATATACCTGACAACCTTGTCCAAAAGGAGAGTGAGAGCAGTTGAGATGTGGTGCTGCCCAGCAGCGCAGCTGTGTAACGCAGGGAGCAGCTTCTATGCAGCTAAGACCAGAGCCCTACAACAAGGTGTTCGCAGCACGATGAGGACAAGTTGGGAAAAGAAAAGGAAGGTCTGGAGTTTCAAACAGCAGCCTCCCTCCACTTCTGCTGCTTTCCAGGAGTGTTTGAAACCAGCCATTACAAGTTTTCAGCCATTAATGAGATCTCTTCTCTTGTCCCGCCCGCCAAAAGGTGTTCTGTCACGGGTGTCCGTGAGGCTGCATGGATGCCAGCAGCATGCAACGCTTGGGACAGTGGAGGCAAATGGCACTCAGAGCTGCAGTCCTCTGAAAAAGAGAGGCAACAGAGGAGCGCCCACTCCCACGTCACGTGCAGCTCTACATGCAACACCGCAGGCACACCCCTGCACGCATCCTCTCACCCTCACTCCCTGCCTGCCATCCTTCCCCCATGCACACCCTCACGTTAATGCTTTGTCACACTTCCAGTCCCACACCCGTGTTTCCACGTGTATTTTTTGCACCACCCATGCACATGCACTACACGCGTGTAGTTCCTGTGTACTCTTTCAGCCACCTGCATTTCTTCTGGTATCCTCACGAGCTTTCGCACTGCTCTTCTTAAGATGCTTGGCAGCTCTCGCCCGCGTGCCCAGCTGGTACTCGCCCATGCTCGCCATGCTCTCACGAACACCCAGCCCTGTAACCCAGCTGTTATTAGTTTGGTTCAGTCATGTGTGTCCTGTCAGACACACATCTGCAGTCAAGTGGCCCAGAACAAGACTGGCATCTATCGGGGTTAAAAATTAATATGCTGGGAACATCCCTCTTCTCTAAACTCACACCCTGATAACATAGCCCCCAAGGGGAAGAGTTTGCAGTGTAAAGATAACTGGTTTGTGGTTTTCACTGAAGGAGCTTGAGGGAGGAAAGTCCAGCCCAACACCTAGCCCTTCAAATGAAGTGACTTGTCAAGTATGCAACAGTGGCAGAGATCTGAGAAGCAGTAAATTTAGCAGCACTCACTTCCACTGACAGCCTGTCATGTGCTTGAAACATAAATAGTGGTGGAGACAAATCACTGCTGTTTTCCTATTAAGCTTTGGCCCACTGGCCTCCTGGCTTGCCAGCAGCATTTCTACCTGGTCTGCTGGCGTGTCTCATCTCAGGGATGGATGTGCCGCCCCGCTGCAGGCTTTGGGAGAGTCGGGATGGGAATTACCATGCTGTTATTTCCTCAGGTGTCCTTGGTGTCTGGGTACTTGCTCCTCAGCTGATGGATTTCTTGCTCAGGCCACGCGTTGCCGGCACCTCCTCCCTCCACCCAAGGTTGAGGAAACACAGACGCACTCCCTGGAGGGCTCGTGGCTTTCATCCCTGCCCCTAGTTTCTTCCACATAGCCTGGCAAGGTCGTGCTGATGGAGTAAATGAGGCACTGATTTGAATAAGGGAGTAGAGGTGAAGCTTTCCAGTGCACCTGAGTGACTCGGAAGCACAAATGACATTGAAAGCCACTGGGTCTTGTCCCATTAAAGCATTTAGTGGCTTTTGGAAACCCTGCTTTCAAGCACTAATTATTATATAACCATTTAATAAAACATGCCATCAGAAGCTCACATTAATCTTTGCAGAGATAAGAGACATCACTTAGTGCTCTAAATTAAGGAAGCAGGAAAAGGGACTGAGCACATTTCCCCTTCTTCCCCCTCTTTACCAGTTTTGATTCCTCTTCCCCTCACTCCTCAAGGAAGATGAAATCATGCTGGTGATTACGGTGGTCCGCTTTGTGTTGGTTTAATTAGAACAACTGCTGTTTCAGTTACAGTAAAACTCTCACTGGCGTGCAGTTGCAAAGGCACTCTGATGGGACCCCTGCCTCTTCAGGAGCTTTGCGGAAAGGAGCCAGTGAGCCCTCAGCGTAAAATGGATGGTTTCCCAGCTTTCTTGAGTCTTTGGGCTGCCTCTGGCTCCTGTAGGGGCTAGGGGCTCCTGTCAGAGCAAAACATCTCTCTCCCCAGAGGAGACAAATGTATCTGGGCGGTTGGGAGGGGAGAACGAAGTGCATTCCTGTCCTTGGCAGTGACAGGTGGATACAGAGAGGTGAAGCCCAGTGAGGCACTTTTTATTGGTATGATTGGCCATGGTGTTCTCACGCCAGCAGTGTTACAGTTGGAAGTCTTCTGTAAGCATCACTACAAGAAAGAATACTAGGGAGCTGGGATAAAGGCAATGAAATATCTTTTTGGTTTGCCCTCCGGGCCCTTCCTTACCCCTAACTTAGGGTGTAAGCTGAAAGAAGTCAGAAAGGAGTTGGTTTGGAAACTCTTTCTTCTACTTGTTTTCTGCCTTCTCCTTTTCTCATGACCCTCGCCTTTTTCCCGTATCCCTGGTGGAGCACCTCTGCCTCACAGCCATGATTTGAATAGTTAGTGCTGGTGGCCAACAAACTGCACTTTCTGTGGTAGGAGTTGCACCAGGGAGCTGAAAGAGCTCAAAGTCTGGGTCTGTATTTCCTCTCCGCTTGCCTCCCCTGTAGGGCTGTACAAGCTGCGATGTTAGTCACAGAGCAAATGCCTTCCTCCTCCTTTGCAGTCAGTTCCTTGAGAGGTTGACAGAGAGAGACTCCTGATTCTTTGGAAAGCAAGGGAGTGGCTAACAGCATAGGAATTAAATATCCTGGACTGAAGCAATCATTTATCTGGACCACTGTTGCTATGAATCAACTGCAGATGATAATATCACAGGAGCCAGCCCAATTGATCAGAAGTCCCTGCAGCATGTGAGCCCAGACAATATCTTCCCAACACACCCCACCCTGCCTCAAAACCTCTGTGATCCTTGCTTTGATACCTGGCAGTGCTTCATGCCTGCTCAATCCTAAAACCAGCCATTTAGCCTCATCTCCTGATCCCTTGTTGTGCTCCCTGGAGAACAGCCCCTTTGCTCCTTCTACCAGGAGCAGATATACGGGAGATGGTGTCAGGCAGTCACTGTGCTGGATCTAATTGAGAAACATTGCAGCAAGGAGAGTGGTCAACAGAAAAGCAAACAAAACGATTTTTCAGGGAGCTAATCCACCTATACAAATATTGGCGCCAGGCATCACAACACACTGACATGTTTTTGAAAGGGTAAATCTTGCTGAGGGGTGGCTTAGCTCTTTGACCTCATTTCCTCAGTTGAAAACTATAGCTCTGTAAAAGATCAGTGGCAAGATCCAGGCTGATACGGAAATCCTGGTGTTTAGGTTTTAGTTGTAAACTCGTTGTTCAGAGTAGCCTCACTGGAAACAGGGATGCGCTACAGGAACTGCCATCTTGCAGAAGCACAGGAGGTTCAGGGGCTGTGTGATCTGGCCGTGAAATGTTTGCCTCCAGCTTGCAGAGAAAGAGCCACAGCAATGTGCAAGCTTCTAAAGTAACGGGTTTTCCCATTTCAGGTAAATCAGCGCCAATTCGTAATTTCTCAAGCCTTCTTCCAAGTTTGAAACGTAAAAGGATGGAATTATATGGGCTAAGTTGGGAATTGTAAAATTTTTGGTAATTTTTAAGTTGGATTGAAGTTCTGGGTTCATTCTTACCCCCTCATCCCAAGAAGTACGAGCAGACATAAGACAGAAGGGAACAAACCCATTATATTTAAAAACAGGGAAACCTTTTCATGGATGCCTACAAAAGCGAGCCACTGAGTCTGGCACAATAGTATATTGAGCACGTCTTGCTCTACGGGAGACACAACACTCTTGTAAGGAACATAACAAGGATTTATAAAGATGTCACCAAGCACAGACCAACCCTATAGTTCCTAGATTGACAGACCGGCACAGTTTGTACCACTGAGTGTCATCACATGAGGTTTCCCTCAGGTCTGGGACTGACCTAAGGATTTGTGGAATTAAACTAGAGACTACATTGCAGTCCGTCCCTGCTCTTCACTGGCAGGACAGAAACAAATTCAGGCTGGCTTCTTGCGGACCTTGCCCCAAATGGGACTTGCTGCTGGTGATCTTTTCTTTGGTCTTGGGTCTCTGAGGAAGAACTTGTCTCCAGACTGTACAACGATGACAGCCTAAGTGCTTTGTCCAGAATGGGAGAACTTGCAGCGAAAGGAGTACGTGAGGCCAAATGAAAGGAAACCAGCTGACAGAGTCAACGAAGGCTGTAACGGCTGACTGCTTGCTGTTGTATTTTAATTGCCTTTCATAGGTTTCCATGATGTGCAAGAAAACCCAGTCCCCTGCATCAGATCTCGGCTTGCATTACCTTCCTGTGCTTAACACAGGTGAGGAAACAAACACCGATTTATTTCCCCCCCCTCCACTGTTACTCTTGCCAGGGGCAACCACTTTTCGTAAGTGGTGGAGGAAGAGGGCGCAGCTCCCAGCAGAGCTGACCACACTGCTGGGAGTGAGAGGTTGGTGTGCTGCCATCCATGTGTGCACATCAAATAACCCCCGTGCCTCGGCTGCCATTCTTTGTCAGAGCTCCTGTTTTCAACCTCTGTTTTATTAGCTGCTTCAGCATGGTCCCCCTCAGCCCTGGGGACTTGCCAGCTCCTGTCTTCGTAAGACACTCAAAGAGCTGGTGCCATCTCAGTGGTTCATCTAGCTGATGCCACCCTTCTAACTCACGTTGCTGCAAAGTAACCTCCAAAAGGCAGCAGGCAGAAATTCAGGGATGCAGAAACAGTGCAACTATTGGTTCATTCATGTTTATATGTCATTTTCTTGGCAGTAGAATTAAGCCTTGATATTTGGTAGCATAGTCATGACAACTCACATTGCAGCATGCAACATTTAGGGAGTATAATATTGTAGCTGTGACATTAGATGACTTAATTTAGCTCATGGTTCGTAATTGACTTTACACATTGGCATCACAGCCAAATTTTGTGCAAGAGCAAATTCATCTATCAAAAAAAAATGCTGTTTGTATTCATTAAAAAATTGTTAGCAAATTTGGGCTAAGTTCAGCAAGTAATTTTGAAAAAAAAAAGTTTAAAAATGTCATTTTCTTCAACATTAGATCATTTTTTTTTTAAATTGTATCTCAAGTTCAGACAGAACATTAATTCCTTCTTCTGGTTCAGGAAAGAGCAGAAGCAAACCACTGGTGAAAGAGAAGGCTTTGACCTGAAGCAGGGTTGTATTTTGTTTCAGGGGGTGGTTCCCTTTCTTTCTTGTGTTCACGTGTGGATTTTCAATGGAAAATCTAATCAGTTGCTGAGATGCAGTAGTATATTGCACACCTGCTCCATGCCCACACTCAGGGTTGTGTGTGAGAGAGTGTGATGACCTTTAGTGGTCATTTATGAATATGAGTGAAGAGGGGGTGGAAATTCAGAGATGCAGCAGACCCGCTGTGGCTGCTTCAAGCAGACAGCCCCCCCCAACACGCACCCATGGCTGGGATGCAAGCTGCGTCTGAGCTGTCAGCTCTTGGCTTCCAGCTCCTGGGCAGAGACATCAGCGACAGCAAGTCGTCCCAAGTGGTCTCTCCCGCTGGGTTTGGTCAGCACTGCCCCTCTAGAGAGAGCACAGAGCCAGCCTTCAGTCTGGGGAGGCTGCTTTCAACCTGGAAAGTTTTATTTGCATGCTAGACGTGTGGGGTTTGGGGAGAAAGTCCCCACAAAAGTCACAGGCTTTCTTAACCCCAGCTGTGCCAGCAGGCGCTCGTGCTGCCCCAGCCGGGGAGCTCCTCGGGCACAGTCCTTGGCTGGGGGGGCACGGCAGCCAGTTTTGCACGTAAGGAGAAAATGCGATTGCTGATGAGCAAGGTCCCGTGAATGCCAGGGGAACCCATGCCAGGGTGTTTCCTTCTGATCTGACTCATTCTCATTCATGAAGCCAGAGCCAGGCCAGAGCCCTCCCTGGCACTGCACTAGTTTTTTGGTTTATGTGTAATAGCTACAGACCTAAGGGCATGGGAGGCATGAGGCCAGCTTAAACAATAAATACCCTGCTGTGCCTTGCTGCTTAAACAGAGTAATTACTGCCTTACTACATGTGACCCCTCTGTTCCTGTCCCTCTGGCAGTTGTTATTTCATGGCTCCCTTTACACAAGGGACGTCTGCGCCTCTCTCCGTGCCGTACATCTCTCTGTTTGCCACCGTCTCGCCTCCTGTCTTTCTCACTCGCTCTGTCTCAGTGTGTTTCTCTTTGTCAGTAGCTGACTACCATTTTCTCTTTTCTCTTGCCACTGTGAAGAATGTCACTGCATTTCTCTCTCCCAGCCACTGTCCCTCTCTTCATTCATTCGTTCCCCCTCTTATTTTTCTCCATCTATTTTTCTCTTGCTCTAAAGAGAAAAATGCTTCCCCGTGTTCACCACTTCCCATGCCACGCTAGTTTTTTCTGCCTTCCCTCCACACTGTAGCATTGTAGCACTAGCTATCCCTTTGCTCATCCACCATCTGCTGCTCTCCACTGATCTCTTTGCTAAAAACAAGCCTCTTCAACGAAGGGACAAAAAAAATTGCAAAGCTCATTGGAATCTGTGATGGCTGAGGAGACAGAGACTGATAAATGAAAACTTCAAAGTTTTGAATTTAAAAAAATAATATCCCAGCTGTAGGTAAAACAAAAAAAATTATGTCAAAGGCTCCCTTAGCTATTCTTGTCTTTCAGAAGCCTGTTCCTAGGGAATGTAAGGTGCAGAGGGAAGGAGGGAAGTTAGGTGAGCAAAACTTTAAACAATAAATGGAGAGTGCAGAGAGAACAAAACCTGCAGTTCGGCACTGGAAGTTGCTACACACAAAACTTCAAATGGTATTTATTGATTTGCAATCTTTTTTATCTTCTTGCATCTTGTTTTAGGCAGAAGAGGGCCCAACAAAGATGCATAACCCCTTCTGCTCACAACTACAAAGAGGCTTGGAAGGAAAACAAACACAGAAGCAGGGTATCTGATCTCTTTCTCCACATACCAAATGCAAACAGATACTTTCAGTGGGTCTGAACTTCAGTTTAGTTTAAGACCACAAAAGTATTAAAAAAAAAAAAAAAGAGAGAGAGAGAGAAAAAAAAAAATATAGTAATTTCTGCACAAGAAGGAGCCCAGTGTTGGATGGACAGACAGGAGAGGACAGAGCAAAATGTGGCTGCAACCTCTGCAAACTAGCTTACCCTTTGGAGATGTAAGGAGCTAGGGCATGAAGGGAAAGGCCTCTTTGGCAGAGCACATGGCTGAAGGCATTGCTGGTCCCTTGACTACCCGAAATGGCTGTCTGCACGCAGTGCAAGAGGGTTTTCATCTGGGTGTGTGTCATTTCTAGAAAGGAAGAGTTTATTTGAGGAATGAGTGATGGTGCGTGGCAGCGTAAGGGGCCATTTGGGTGGAGGTGGGGAGGACCCATAAATACATGGGGAGGGTGTAAGCCTGTGTTTCTGCACACAGTGAGATTTTTATATATTAAAAATATAAAATATATAATCATAAAACACAGAATATAATATGCATATTAAGTAGCTCTCTCTCATACATATACGAGAGCATAGGCTGCTGTGCATGCCAACAGGGTGACAATATGCAGACTCCGTGGGGTTGTAGAGGGCTATCTCCAAAGGATGGGGGGCTTCTTGCCAGCAGGCTAGGATTGCCGAGCAGGTTTGCTATTTGAGTTCATTATTTACTTTACTGGGTCCAATTAGGAAGCCAGGGGATAGGAAATGTGGCTGAGGCAAGCAGGCCTTCAAAGCCTTCCCTCTGCACACATCAAAGCCGGCTGCTGCAGATCCCTCTGCAAAAAGGGCTCTGCCAGCTCCGAGCAGCAGCAGCCGCCTGGCTCACTCTGCTCGGAGTCATTCCCTGTTGGTTTGATTGTCAAGCCTCCCAGGCTCGTAGCCTCTATCTCCAGCCTCCAGAGCAGAAAGCTTCTCTTTCTGATTTACTGGGACAGAGTCAAGGAGCTACAGCTTGGCAAGATGGTGTTTAATGGGGCTGCAGCAACAATCCAAGTTAACTATGAACATGTGAAGGGCAAAAAACCTGTAGGGAAGAAGGTTTCCTGGAGTTGTGGGAAGGGACGCTTTTGGATGAGAAGAACTGTGCTGCATGTGGGGTCATTCGCCCTGGGAAGCCTGGAAGGCTCCTCACTGGGAAGGGGTTGTCCTGAACCAGACAAAACAGCCAGGAGACAACTCTTGTCAGTAAGGAAGGTTTGGCGGTAGGGTCAGGATTACGTCCCTGGATAACACACTCAAGGCAAGCATCTTCTTTTAATGGGAATGGAGTGGCTCGCTTGCCAGGAGCTGGCAGTCCCTCTCTTCACCTAATAGAATATGTTCATTGTTTTCAGTACCAAAGAGCATTGTCCAAGCCTTCTCCCTCCCTGCTTTGATAAACTGCATAGTGACAACCATCAGCTCCCTGCCAAAGCTGGCTCCTGCACAGAAGCGTATGTAAGCTCGCTCGGTGTGTAAAGCTCTGTTCCTGTTCCCCCCGTTCCCCTTTTGCCTTAGAGGTTAGAATTAATATGACTCACCTAATCTGGCTGCCAGGGTGAATTAGTGAAAACATCTCTACAGCTCTGTGCAAGATATCACAATCTGACATTTTTCTAACACACCATGATACATCTTCCCTCTCCCTGATCTGTACTAGGACACGTCAATTTTATATAAATGATTTTTGTTGGAAATGGTTAACGTACTTTTAGAGGGGACAGGGCTGCAAGCAAAAGGGCTAGTCTTACAAGTGAGAGTAGCCGAGTTCTGGTAGCAAAATGTTGATGCTCAGGGTTGAAACAGGTCACCAGTGCAGGGACAAGATCAGTGCTACCACTATTTCAGCAAGAGACTGTCATAGAAACTTTCCCTGAAGTGTCATGCTCCTATCTGTGCCCTGGAGCAAGGGAATGAGGAGCTGAATGGGCCTACTGATGTCTTTGGCATGCCCTTTACAACAGAAGCCCTCCCTTTCTCTCATTCCCAGAGAGCTGCACTGGGCAGACCAGCAGCTCATCATGCCTTGGGAAGGGCTCGCGTAGCTGTGAAAGCTCTCCTGCTGGACATGGTACGGGCTTAGGCTCTGAGTGCATGTGTGTGTGCAGGGGAGAAGCTGAAAAACGTCTTCCCATAGGACAGTACATACCCTTTGAGGATACTTTGGAGCTCCACTGATGTGGTTCTCTGACAGACAGATTTAACAACACCCTTAATGAGGGTGCCACTCCATTAGAGCTGGTTAAGTCACCCTCAACCCTCTTTTCATTACGGTGACAGTCTTGTGACAAGGGCAAATTGCAGGAGAAGCGAGTCCCACTTGGAATGAACCCTGTGTATAAACAAGGCAGAATTGCAGAGCAAATGATTTGCAAAGCAGAGGCAAATTACGTTTTAACCTTTTCTTTGTGAGTCTTTCCCTGATGTCTGATTAACTTTCCAGTCAACTGGCTGACCTACCAACTGGGAGTGCTGCTGTGAAAGAAGGGGAGTGTTGGTTGTCAGCTGAAATTGGGGGTGGGATTTTCAAAGAGCATTATTAGCAGGTAGCAGTATGTGATAATATCTGGGAATTAAAAGAGTTCCCAAGCAAAAATGAACGACGCTATGGCAAAAACACAAACAATGTATTGACTGCACAGACGGCAGCACAGTGCAGAAGTTGTGATGCAATTCTTCATCTGTGTTCAGCCATGGCAACACCTCATCTGAAACGCTGCGTTCAGTTTAGGGTATTGCACTTCCAACAAAATGGGAACTTGTCAGTGAGGTCTAAAAGGAAAGAGCAAGAATGATCAAGGGTCTAAAAAAACCTTACCTACAGAGGAAGGTTGAAAGACCCTGGCAATGTTCAGCAAAAAAAAAAAAAAAAAAGGAAAAAAAAAAGAAGGATGACAAGTGAGGGAGGAACATAAGTGATTTAAAAGTTGATAAAAGGCTATTGCAGAGAAGGAGGGAATGATTTGTTCTTTTTGTCTATAGTGGCTAAGACAAAAATAATAGCTTTAAATTGCAGCGGGGGAGACTCAGGTCAAACTTCAGGGAAAGTGTTCCAGTGGTAAGGACAGCGAAGCATGGGAACAGATCGTCTGGAGCGGCTGCAGGGCCTCTGCTGCTGGGGAGCAGCTGGCTGCCTCCCTGGCATGACCCATGTGTCCTGCCTTGAGGCTGGGCAGTGGGCTAGATGGTGACAAGTCCCTTCCAGTACTATGACTCACCTAACTCTAGTCCTGCAGGGGTTAAGATCCCCTAACATATTTGTGATTTACAGAGATAAGAAGTACCTGTGAAAATCCCACCCTGCTTCCTTCTGCACTGATGCTCCGTAGCATCAGCCTTAGAGCATAGCAGAGGACAGAGCGCGTGTCCCAGAGCAGTGGGTGGGCAGCAGGGGCCAGCTTTGCCTCCTTACCGTGTAAAATACACTGCTGCCAGGCAGTAAGGCCCTTCAGCAGGCAGTCAGGGGATGTGGAAACCTGCAGCCAAGCCGTTGTAAGTTTTAGGCTTAGCAATGAGATTCCAGCTCACCTGAACATCTTGTAGGAGCTGGAAAAGGAACTGCTGGCTTAGCCCCACTGAAAGAGAGGGGAAACCTTGTCTTTACATGAGCGTTATACAGGGACACTGCTGTTTTCATGCCGAGTCTCCGTGACAGGGGGCGGTTTTCCCCTAGAATGGTTCTGAAAATTGCCTGGGGAAAAAAAATAAAATAAACCCCACAAAAATAATCGTGAAAGGGACATAGTTCTGAGCTGATCTTGAAGTTGCTGAAGTCCCTACCTTTGATGCAGAAGGGAAATGCATGCAGCTGGCATCGCCAGCGTGCGTGGCCAGCCTGACCTGGGCGACGCGCTGCAGCAGGCTGTGCCCTGCGGTGGGATTCACGGCAGGCAGCTCCACGGGAAACGTAGCGCCAGAGACATGGCTTAGCCACGGCCTTCACGCGGTGCCACAGAGCCAAGGACACCAGCCTCGTCCTCGCAGGCACTATTTGAACTCCATCATTTAATGGAGTTCAGCTCCAAGCATTTAATGCAAAATGGGCAGGGTTTCAGAAGTGCTCGGCACCTGTCGAGCAGAAAACGTCTTCTGGGCAGAGAGTTGCCTTGGAAAACCTGACAGCTCTCTGAGGAGCCTGAATGGGAGCCATTGCGAGCTGACCTTTTTTTTTTTTTTTTTTTTTTTTAAATCTGGCTTTTACCCTTTGACAGCTGGGGGACACTTTCTACATATACAGACACGCAACTGGGGCTTGTGGCTTTGCCTGCTGCAGAGCAGTGCTTGCAGCCCTCTCGGAGAAGCAAAGCATCTCCCTTTAAACTGCTGCCAGCGTGGTTCAAATTCTTCCCAGGAGCATCCATACTTTGCTTTCTGAAGGAATAGGGTAGATATACCGGTCCTAGTATTTCATGCCTCCCTGGCACCTTTCATCCAACAATTCTAATGTGTTTTACATGGGTTAACCTCACCGCCCTTGTCTGACCAGGAGGTGATGGGAGAGGGGGGGCTATTAGCCACAGTTCATAGAGGGGGAGCAAGGGAATGACTCACCCAAGGTCACACAGTGAATTAAAAGCAAGGCCACAGACCTCCCCTGATTCCTGCCCCCGGCTGTAACCCCAGCGCTCAAGTCACTGCTTTCACGACTGCTAGCGAGGCAGCGCAGTTTAAATATGTCATTTGGTATGTACAGTAGATCAGGGATTTGTGATGATTATTGGTCTCCACAGATCAAATTACACTTTGTTTCTCTCAGTTTGGCCATGTTAACAGTAGCTCTGTCTGATTGATGACACTTTGACACTTCACGGTGGTGGTTGCTCTCAGAGACAGAAAGACATTTTTCACAGTTTGGCAGTAGAGAAAAGGGTGCTGACAATACACCACCACATCTGAGGACCCAGCTAGCCCTGAACCAGCCCGTCAGGCACAGGCTGACTAACCTTCCCTGGTACTCAGCCATCACACCCATGAACTTACTCTGGTCTCAGGTGGTGGAGATTTTGCTGCTTGGCCTGGACAGCCTTTAAGATGCAATGCTTTGGTACCACTTGTATGCTTCCTTCCAAATTCTCAGAACCCAGGTTTTCCACAACTAAATTAAATGCTAGTATCTTGCCGATATGGCTTCTGAAATAACTTCAAAATCACTCATGACTGTTGTTTATTTGCAGAATCCCTGTTGTGATTGTTCCTCCATAGCAATTAAGCAGAACGCTTCCCATAACTGAATGCCTAACAGAGCTACCATCTGTATATTTCTATCCTACCAGGCAGAGAGTTTGAAGGCGAGGAAGAGTATCTGGAGATCCTAGGGATCACGCGAGAGCAATCGGGCAAGTATGAATGCAAAGCTGCCAACGAAGTTGCTTCAGCAGACGTCAAGCAAGTCCGGGTCACTGTGAACTGTGAGTACATCGCAACTGGAGCAGGTCAATGGGGAGAGCTTTGCCCACAGGCAGGGGTGACTTTAGGATAAATAGAGAAACTTTTCTGGCTTTATACTGTATGATCTTAAATGGAGGGAGGGGAGGACTGGGGAAACTTATCTGAAATCAGACACTTATCACAGGGTATAGTTTGTCCCTTAAACCTGGTAATATATAAGGAAAAAAAAAAAGAAAAAAGAGTGTGAGAGAAAAAAAGAGAGGAGCTGTGAGTTGCCCCTGTCTCTCCCCTCAGAAACACTGGCGATGCCTTGTTTTCACTCATTGATATTCAGGAGAACAGTAGCGTGAAAAGAAGCTTCAGCAAGGCAGCAAGGAGCGATAAGGACGGTTCAGCCGGTTCAGAGCAAACACACGCCTGCCCGCACCCAGCCGTCTCAGCAGTGCCTACATGGGTATCACAGCCCAGGGGCCTGGGGGGGCGTGCAGTAGAGGCACGTGTTAATGAGAAGGTGCAAAAACTTTACTTTTATGCTGGTTTCAGGTCATTAGCATGAAGCCATCTCTAAGAGACCCTCCGTGCATCAATGCAATACACAAAGGGGCTTGACCAAAGGATACGGCAATCCACCTTAAAACACCGACAGGCACAGCTACCTGTGGCTTACATCCACACTTGTATGAGTGGGGCGTGGATCACATCACCCATACGTGCTTAGACAGATGTCCACTTCACTCTGCCAGCATGCTTCTCTCACAGTGACACAAGATATTTCAGACTGCCATTACTCTTATAGTTCAACATGTGTATATGTCCATCTCCGTATTTGTATGGCTCATATTTGGCACTAGAGTGATTTAAAGTGAATATCCCCATCTACCTGGCCTGTTTCCTTGCTTTGAAGGCTAATACCTCTGCAGCAGGGATGGATGAATGGGAGATATATCTTCTCCTGACCTTCTTCAGTTTTCATACCAGAATATTAACCCAAACTGAAACTGGAGATGGTTACAGACGTGTTTCAGGGTGCATATGCATGGCCTTGATTCATGGGTAGCACTCTTGGGGAGTGGGTTAGGGCAGGCAGCTGACGGCAGCAAGTGTTTCAGCCCATCCCAGTCTTAATTTGCTACCACAGGTGATTTTAGCACATTTTAATACCATTCTTGCTCTTTGTCTCTTTCTTTCCCTTTGGGCCATCACATCAGATCAACTTGTCTGTCCTGTTTAGAAGTCAAGGTTATAGGCTCCCTGCAGCATCTTCAGAATCCACAGAGTTTTTTTATAGTTCCCTTAGAAACTGGGTGGCAGTGGTTTAGTACCAGCTGCTTCATGGGCCAAATTTGGCATTAATGTGAAACTGTAGTAGCAGATTTTCTGCACTAAAACTGTTGAGGTTTTTTTCCTGTCAAAAACAGCTGAGTTTATAAACCCAAGACATTCCATGAGAACCAATTAATATTTTCAAATATTTCTGTGAAACATAATTTCAACGATGCTTTTATCATGGTTGAAACAGATTGTTTATATAAAGTCAGAATGTTTGATTTCTACTTACTTTCAAGTCATAGTAACTGTTATTTTTATTATAGTAAGATCTTAAATATTTTTACTGTTGGAATATATGAAAATATAAATTGGTGGATTATTTTAATATTATTATGTGGCCTAATTTGTAATGTAAGCAACTTATAAATTCCTTCAGGACAGATCTTTGCTTTTGAAACAAAGGGAAAAAAATCTAATGGGTCATGAGGGCCAAGCACAAGAAAAAAAGTCAGTCCTGTTTGGGGATTGAAAGCTAGACATTTGCATACAGCTTTTCTTATCTTGCTTCCTTAAACTATACCACGAGCAGCTGAAGTGTGAAAACTACAGTAAATTTGAAAAATGGGACCTGCCCGACCTCTGGAGCTTCCTGGCCATCTCTTATCGTCTGCTGATGCTGTGGAGCTCGTAGCTTGTCAGCGCAAACTGCAGGAGAGAGCATCCTCGCTTTGCTTTGGTCTCACACTACCACCGTGAGGCTTCCTGAGTAACGGCCCTTGCTCATCACAGGCAGGGAAACTGAGGCCTGGGGAAAACAGCTCAAGGGGAACCACTCCTGGCTTCCTCAACAGCAAGCAGCTGCTTTCTGAGTACGATAAGGCTGGTTTCTTCAGAGCCACCATCTGCCGCTTCTCCTGGGAGAGCACTGCAGCGAGCATCCCGCCTCTCGCTGAGCGGGCAGCCTCGGGGCCAGCAGTGCCTTAACAAAAGCGGTGGCCACTGGGGTACGGCCAGTCCACCGGTCTGGGCACTGTCCTTTGAAAAGCCGAGGAGGGTGGCCAAGGCAGGGACTGCTGAGAGCGAGGGGCTGGGTGCTCTGGCTCCCGCCCAGGGAGCTCACGCCTGCCGGGGTAATTTTCTAGGCCCGCAGAGAGGTACTGGTTCATTTTGTGACTCACCTCTTGAGCTGGATTCAGTGAAATGGAAAAGGTTTGTCTTGCCGCAGACGGCAGGAAGATAGACTGCTCGAACCAAAAAATCGAAGAAGGTTGCTTAAAAAAATCACCTTCGCTATCCTTTTATTACCCCTCCTCCTCTCCAAATTAAAATATTTACGTGAACCCACAGCCTTTGAATGTGGGATCCTATTTATGTACACTTATTAATATTTATGATGTTAGAGGGCACACTGCAATATCCCTAAAGCCCTGCATAAAATCCCGATTAAGGTCAGGAAAGGGATCACATTGAGATGGCTAATGTGTTCACAAACAAACTTCTTTCTGTATATTTTCCAGACAGAATTATTTTTTTCTTTGACTGACACAATCAATTTTGATTCTTTTTTTGGCCTTTCAGTGCTGGGATGGATACAGACGGCAGATCTGAACTCTGTACATGCAGAGTATGCTTTATGGTAACTTGAGTTTCAGCGAAGTAGCTGTCTGAGTCGCAGCCCCGTAATCTCAGGGAATGCAAGTATTAGTGATGAGAGACAAAGCTCTTATTCCCTGATCCCTCTCAGCAGCCAGGTGGAAATAATTCTGCCTTTTAACATGTAAAGCTTGTCGCTTAACATTTTGAACATGGGGCTGGGATTGAAGATGCTGGAGCCTACCCCACCTGGCACCCAGCCAGCACTAAGACCTAACTCAGGTGGAGCACACCGATATGTTCCCCAAGGGGTTTTTTGCCCATGGCACAATGCTCAGCCTTCAAAGTAAGCAGAGGTGGGAGCACCATGCTGGGCTGAGGGCAAGCTTCACACAGAGCAAGCCCTCTTGGAAGCTGTGACAAAGCGTGATGTCCAGGAAGGTCTGGGCAGGATTTGTAACCTTAGACAACTAAGGGAAGTGTCTCTACAAGTGGTCTGGCTCTCAAAGTTGCACCCACAGCTCCTGGTAAAGCTCTTCCCTTTTAAGCCATGAATGTATTTCTGTCTCAAACATGTTGTCTCAGTCCTTTCCTTTATTATAGTTTTGACATTAGACACAGAGGTTGTTTGGAAAATAATTTTCATGCTAGTGCTAAATTCCTACTTTATTCCTGTTACTGTTGCTGTCTTCCTTTACCCTTGATAAAGCCTTTCTGTCTTCTTCTCTCTGATGAGCCCATGTGAACTAGAGATCCACGGGTAAATATTCATAAATTACAGAAGTTCATCATTAACCTTAAGTCTCCCTGTGTATGCCTATGCATTTATGACAGAACTTTATTCAGTGTTGCTAAAGAGAAGCACGCGTAAGGAGCAATGCTAACGCAGTGTATTAGGGAGAGTTCAAAGAGCAGCATTCTCCAGAGAAGCAGAGCGGGCAGCGTGTGCCACAGCAAGCAGCAGCCGTGGGGCCCCACTGGCCCAGATGGTTTGCATGAGGAAGCCAGCCCTGACACAGTTTCACTGTTTTGTTCCACCTGGAAGTGTGTGAAGTGACCGTGTGTTTCCTTCCTGCAGACCCTCCCACCATCACAGAGTCCAAGAGCAATGAAGCGGCCACAGGACGACAAGCCTTACTCCGGTGCGAGGCATCAGCAGTGCCCACACCTGATTTCGAGTGGTACAGAGATGATACCAGGTAAGACCTGTAGCTTGCCTCTTCCCTTCTCTCCTGTTTAGCCCTCAATAGAGGATCCTTAAAGAATCACTTATCATGCTCCCCAACTCTTCTCCTCAAACAAATTACTCTTCACAAACCATGTAAGTCATAACGGTCACATCAGACTCAGCAGAGCCAGCATGGTGAGGGCTGGAGAAGGCAATCCCTGTCTGCAGTGGGGATGCTGCAGGAAGTGCAGAGGATGGAGCTCTGCAGAGGAATGGTAGAGGAATGAAGGCGGTTAATTATCATTGATAACATACAGCTGTGGGCTGGCTTCAGGGGCGGTGGGTTGGCTGACGTGGATAATGTGCAGCTGTGGCTGGTTCTTGCTAAGTAGTTAAATAGCTCTGAGGGGGTATGGAAGAGGAGCAGCCAAGGAAGAGAGACCTGGAAAAAGCAGAGGGAGGAGAGTGAGAGCGCATACCCTGGAGGTAGGAGTGACAAGGATGCAGTAGAGGCAAGAAGCAGAGTGGACTGGCCTGAAGAGTATGAAGAAACAGCATGAACAGTAGATGAACCTTTGAAACCTTGTGGGGGATTGGTGGCTGTGCAGGGGTAAGGTACAGGTTCTATTTACTGAAGTTAACCTGGGATGGGATGGTAAAAGCCTTGTTGCAGCTGGCTGGTTTTGATAGTGCTGTGACAGAGCTCTTGCCTTTAAGTCAGTTGTGAGCAAATACAGAATAAAGACATCACTAGGGCTTTCTTCCTGATGGTGTTCATGTGTTAAATAGCCCGTGATAGAGAAGGAAAAAAAAAAAACCCACCAGCCAGTGTTAGTCTCCAAGTAGATAATGCTACTTGGGGTGCCTTCATCTAGGGGAAGGAACTGCTGAAGTGTAAGATTCCTCCATCTGTGTGACCTAAGCCACCCAGATATGCATGTGAGAGACAAGGATAAAAGGGGTCTGTCCCTTATACCTGAGCATTTACCTGGCTCAGGCATGGCTCAGTGTTGGTATGTGCACATACTGGAACACACGAACCGGTGTCTCTCACCAAAAACCTTTCGGTCACCTATGGAGGAGCCCTCAGCTGGCCATGGTGTGTTCATTTCCAGGTGTTAGTTGCTGCTGGGTAAAGGCTTCCTCCCTTTCCTTTGGCTTTTCTTGCTTCTCCACTGCTTTACCAGTGCTATTTCACCCCACTGTGGTCCTTCTCCCTTTCGTTCTGTCCTCCTGCTTTCCATCAATGCCTTTTTTGGTCTCTTTCTCCTCACACCTCCTTCCTGCCTCCCTCCATCCTCACCTGCCAGCTGGCCTGAGTGACTTTGGTTTACTGCCTGCCAGGCAGCAATTTCCTTCCAAGTACACAGCTGCCATTGCACTACACACCTCTTTGCCTGTCTTCCCAGGATAAACAGCGCCAATGGTCTGGAGATAAAGAGCACGGGGAGCCAGTCTCTGCTGATGGTGGCCAACGTCACTGAGGAACACTATGGGAACTACACCTGCGTGGCTGCCAACAAGCTGGGAGTCACAAATGCCAGCCTATACCTTTACAGTAAGTATGGGAGAGGGTGAAGGGAGGTCTAGATTGCTCTCGCAAAGACCAGGCCGTGTCGAAAGCACAGAGTAACCAAAACTCAGGAAAGCATCTGCTTGCCACCCCCACCCCCTCAAACCACCATGAACTGGCTTGCAGTGCCCCGCTTCAGATACCTACATGGTCATATTTGCTGTGAAACACAAACACAGCCAAATTAAAAGGCTTACAGTCAAGCCCTTTCATTGACTTTCTTTGCTGAAGTCAGATTTTGTTAAAATAATAAAAAAATGTTTGTTTTAAAGCTGAAACAAAAAACCTTTTAGAATGACAGCCCTTTTAATAAGGACACAGAAGGCCAGGGCTCAGAGGGTCCGTGACAGCTGAGAAATGACAAGTAATTCAGAGAGATGGAGAGAACTTGCCACCGAGCCTGAGGAGAACAAGAGAGAGTCAAGAAAAAGAGAAATGAGTT
Organism: Falco cherrug; assembly: GCF_023634085.1. Taxonomy (NCBI): domain Eukaryota; kingdom Metazoa; phylum Chordata; class Aves; order Falconiformes; family Falconidae; genus Falco; species Falco cherrug. The sequence continues at coordinate 5,685,027 of NC_073701.1, forward strand.
TGAAAATGGAAGGGAAAGAAGTGGGAAAAGACAGAATGATTTAAAGGGCCCTGCCATGGGGAACATGGAGGGAAAAGTAATCAGCAGATGAAATACGGAGTAAAATTCCTTGGATCTCATCCTGCTACCTTTCAGTTACTGAGTTTGTCCTAGTAAGTGTAAACAGATAGAAGTTAGGACTAGACCAAACTGTAGAGCAGAGTTACCTGCTGGTTCTGGATTTTGCAACTGATTCAAACCTGACCCTAAACTGAGCCCGTGCCCCTCTCCTACCACCCACCCACGTGTACAAACCGTGGTGTATCGAAAATGCAGTTCCCAATTTCAGGTCCAAAACTTGGCCTCAACTTGGACCACGCGTTGTTATTGCCACCAGAAACCGACTGCAGCAGAATGACCCACTCACAGGAATGGACACATAGATGCAAAAGTGACTTAGGGCTGTATTCCTCTGATAGTCCCAAACTGAATTAAAACTCTCAGGCCACAACTTGCATGTCCTTTTAAACAGGAAACAAACAACAAAAAGGAGGGGGGGGGGGGGGAGCTGGATAAAGCAGTGTTGGTATGGAATGCAGTTTAGTCTAGTTTCTGCTGTGTGTGGTCGGATTAATCAAACCATCAGGAAAACAATGTTTTGGTTAGGTTATTTTTTAACAGATGTAGTGCAAAAGAATAAATCCATTGGCATTTTTTGTTTACCACCTCTTGATTCATGTTGTGGCAGTTTGAATTTTTGCAAAATGTGGGCATATTCTGTGGAAGCTTTTTTCTAAAGAACAGATATTATTATAATATATATTTGATTTCCTGTAGCACTGCAGCACACAAAGCAAATTTTGACTTCGAAAGTCTTTTCACCCTGGTCTTGTGACTGTCATGAGATTCAAATAAAATCCTCAGGCAGCAATCTGGAACACAATTTTCAAATACTCCAGATTTGTTCTTGCTGATATTAATGTAATGCTAAGTTTAGAATGCATTATTTGTGGCTGAATTCTAAATTTGGTGCTCTCTGTTGGTTCCTGTTACACAGATGAGCTGAACTGCATCACTGAAACAAAATATAAGATGAAATTCAATAATGTATGGATGCACACATGATTTTAGCTGGGGGGGCTGGTTTTGCTAGAAGAGCATTTTGCGTAACTTCAGAACTTCACCCCAAAGGATCTCAAAGGATTTGCTAGAAATTAGTATTTTAATATCACAAGTTAATTAGAAATGGGCGAGTGTTATTAGCACCGTTTTGCAGTAGGAAAGTAAGGTACAGAATGAAGAAGTGGTTTACCCATGGTCGTAAAGTGAGTGGCAGAACCCATAAGAGACACAAGGAGATCTTGCAAAGTTGCCATTAACTATTCCAGGAGGAAATGTGGCAACTATTAAAGATGACTTGGAACAGTGAGGGTCCTATTTTAGTGTCCTTTTGATGTGTATGGGGAAAACTTTCCTCCTTTCAAGTTGCTGGATTTTCTTCATCATTTTTAGCTTAGAAATTCAAGGCCTCTTTACGCTAGACAGTGCTAGAGAACTTCACAAGGGCCAGAAGAATGGAGGTGCAGGAGCTGAGAGAGATTTGATGATCTTGAGTGGATGTTTATAACTTTTATTTTTGTTTCTTGGTTAATCCCTATTTCTTCAGTGTGCAATTGCTTCATACTATTTCATGAAATCTCTGTTCTCCTGGTTAGTGTGGAAGAGAGAAAGAAATAAAAAAAAAAAAATCAGGCAGTCTACAGCTGGTGTTTCTAAGGTTAAGAAATCAGGGGGAAATGAGTGAAAGGAATCCAGCTTCATAAAGATAAAGCAAGCAGCTGGAAAAAACTACAAGCCCAGATGGGGAAAAAAAAAAATGCTGTAGCGATCACACAGTAGCTGAAATAACAGGTAATGCACACTCACAGTCACATACCCAGGCAGAAAAATAAAGCAGTGCCAAGTTTTTGCAAGGTACAGCACATACTCAAACAGTTGGAAGTGGTTTTTATCCCTAGAATCAGAGATTTCATTTCTTTTTTAAATACAGAACAAGCTCACTGTAGGGCAACATCCCACTAGGGAGGCAGATACAGTGCTGGTTTCTCAGTGTCCCATTGCAGCGCAAAAAAGAATGGCAGCCAGGAGTGAAGAAACCTCCAGCGAGTTAATAATGAGGTACTGGCAGTTTTGCCTGAGGTGGAGGGCAGAAGGGGAGCTAGCAAAATGGTGTGAAAGAACAGTTTAGCAACAGAGAAAAATGGGTGGCTACCATTCCAGGGAACCTCAGCCAGCAGTGAAAAACTCTAGGAGGGACTGAGTGCTTTAGATGTCAATGCCATAGATAGAAGATGCATTAAAATACAAAAGCAGCTCCCTTGAGCTGTATGAATAGCTAGCTAGTGATCTTTCTTAAAGGATGTAGCAGCAGGATTGCTGCAGGTGGAGAGGTTTATACCCCTTGCTCCTGGAGACTGAGTTTACAACAGCATAAAAATGGCCCTACCAAAGGTCTCTTTTACCCAGGAACCTGTCTCCAGCAGCAATATGGAATATGTTTGCAGAGATAGTACTCAGGAACAGTCTGATGATACAACTGATCTAATAACTTGCTGCCGTCCTTTCCTGCCCACTCCTTTTGCGCACCCTGCCGCATGCTTTTTTCTCCCTTACTCTGGTACTCAGCGGACATCCCGCTGAGCCAGTTTAACCTGCTGCACTGGTGAAAAATAACCGAGTTTTTCCACCCACCCCCCCAAAAAGCCCCCCTTTTGTTGTACTGAAGTGAATTAGTTTGTGGAAGGGCTCAACAAGCACTAGAGCCCATGCAAGAGGGCAAGCTGTGTCACACATCTGTGGAGATGAGGAGCTGGGAGGCAGGACCGTGTTTTGCAGCATTAGGGAGGTAGTAGGCTGATTCAGCTCTGCAAAGCCTAGCAACAAGGTTTGTAATCCCCAAGCACAAAACAGTGTGAGACCTAGGAAAAGGGAAGGAACACAGATCTCTCTGAGAATTACCCGACTGAGAGGCCAAGCCAAGCCAGGGCTGCCATCGCAGAGCCACAGTGGTGAAAAGAGTTGCCAGAACTGGTGGGAAAGGGTTTTTTCCCTAAGTATATTAGGAGAGGGGAACATGTTTTCTTTCCATTCCACTCAGCTAAAAGTGCTATGAAAAGCATTATGAGTAAAAGTCACAATTTGTATCTTAACCCCCACTATACAGAAGCGTAAATGTGTGTATATATACCAGATACAAATCTGCTGTACAAGCGTACAGATACATAGGCTTACGTGTACATGAGCATGTATGCATACGCATGCACCTGTGTGATGTATAAGCAAGCACACATACATCCCTACAGGCATACAGAAGCAGGCTCAGCACCTGGTGCATTCTAGCAAGGCAGAGGAAAGAAAGCAAAGCTTATCCACATCAGTTGACTTCTGCCTCCAGCAGAGCTAGCCCATCCCAGAGGATAAAACAGGAGACAACAGGGCAGTGCTGCACATCCTCATGCAGCCCAGCTGGTGAAATTGTCTCAATTATAGGAGACTGCCACCTCAGCAGGTCCCCTGCTGCATCCTCTGCAGCTTGCATCCTCTGCACCCTTCAGGGAGTAAGAAAACACAGGGGTGAGGCAGCAGCTGGCAAGGCCCGTGCCAATTAGAAGCAGCAGCAGACAGGATCCCACCCCTGCCTCCTCGAGAGGCTTCAGGTAGAATTATCGTTACAGTCCAGCAGTTTTGATCGCAGCAAGAGGCACGTTCCTAAGATGAGCTGGCACTTGCCTCTAACTTGTCATTATTTGTGAGTGCCCCACCACAAGTGCTAGCTGTGTGCACACGCTTACACCCCTTCTGCCAACTCTCTGCCCACGCTTTGTTGCACCTGAGCGTATGCTTGTGGTGGTTGCTGCTAGGGTTTGGAGCCTGACTGTGGCTGAAATCTCTCTCCGTGGTTCTCAGTGCAAACCCTGTCTTTTCCCAGGGGCTGTCAATAATGGGGGGTGGGGTGGGGGGAGGCCTCAGGAGAGGAGGAAAGTGGTTAGGGTGACAGCCAGAGGGGGCAAGGCTGAGACACTCCTAATGAGCCAGGATGGAGCAGTAAAGGCAGCACTCAGCAGCGGGCAAGGGGGAACAGAGGTAGAGTCCTTGAATAGAAAGCAGCATGATAATGAGGCCGTAGTGCTTTCCTTTTACTGCTTATGCTGTGCAGTCTGCAGCCTGCTGTGCAGGAAGAAGGTAAAGGGGAGTTGAGTTATTTAACCAAACTGAATAACAAGGAAGTCATGTCAGCACAACAGCCTGCTTTCACAGAACAATAGTCCCCTGTTGCTACATAAGCACAGAGATCCAGGCTAGCTGTGTATTTTCTAGGCAAGAGACAACTCTCCTGTGCCTGCTGTGGAGTCAAACAGCTCCATTACCACCATGAGGGCAGGAGACCTGCCAGTGTCACCAGATGATGGGCCTGACCTGCTATGTCCCAGTGGGCTCCAGCAAGGCAGAAACTTGCTCTTTGCGCTAAGGGTGCTATATAAAGAGCGTTGGCTTCCAAATAGCTGGGCCTGGGTTGATCAAAGAATTATAGTGGACTGCTGATGCATCCTGCCAAGCTCTGTGTCCATCAGCAATGATCTTAGCACTGTCCTTCCAGGTAAACCAGGAGAGAGCTCATTGCCTCAGGCCTATCTACTGTTGCACAGTGGCATATCTCTACAGTTAAATATCGACCTGCTGATCAGTCCATGAATAGGAACTTGGCTCAGTCAGTACAAGGAATCCAGCAACTCTGAAGGTAATGAAAGGAGACCCAGTGATCACTCTCAGGCCTGGGGGTTTGTAGTCTTGGTTCTGCACCTGGCTCTGCCAACAGTTAAACATTTGACCTTGGGCAAATCGCTTCCTTGCTCTGTGCATCAACTGCACAATCTGTAAAACTGCAAAATAACACCACCGTTAGCCTCCAGCTGAGGTCTCTGACACTGGTTTCCCCCAGTGTCTGTGCAATCCTTTTAAGATCCTTGTGTGATGCGTAATGAAGATGCAGTGTAAAAACCCTATAAACAAAACTGCAGGTTCTATGTACAACTAGATGTTGATGAGTCTGCAAAAACTCTGTCTACCTCAGAATACAAAAGCTCTAAAGAAACAGTGTCTCAAGGATTCCCCAGGGTGACTGCTTCCCTGCACAGATCCTCAGGGGACATGTCACTGGCAAGAAATCCATTGTGGAGAAGGTTCTGGGGGGTGCGGCAACTACCCATGGAGGACTTCTACAACTCACCTCTCTGCCAAGATTAGCTTCCAGCCAGAGGTGTAGCTAAGAGGAGCTCTAGTGTGATGACATGAGTGGTCTTGAAAGTCAGAGGGGAGATATGGCCCATCAACTCCAATTACCTTCGCTGCAGGTGCTTAATCCCTCTTGCTGTGTGGATATTATTTGTTTAGGTTTTGAAATGACTTCTCTCTGACTCCCAGTCCCAGGGGATGTTGATATATATTAGGTGTGGCTAGCAAAATGCTCTGTAGATGAAACCTACTCTAGTTCATATAATTTGGGGATGGACAACTCCATCAGGTTTGTATCTGCTGCTTGCTTTGTGTGAAAAGTGGCTTGTCCTTTTCTCCTGCATGTTGCTTATTGTTTTTTTTCCCCCCTTAGAACGAGTTTTACCCACACTCCCCAATCCTTTTCCAGGTCAGTATATGTTTTATGTTGAAGTAGCTCTTTAGCTGGGTCATTCTCCATCATCCTGAAAAATGCTCAGAGCTAAGGATGGGCAAAACAGCTCAGAAATGCAGGAAAACAAGGGCTTTCCCTTCTCATCTACATGTAATTTGGTCTCTTCTGCTCACCTCCCTCATCCTTCCACTTCCTCCCTTCCTTTTCAATAAAACAACCAATGAAACAGCAACAACCTGTAGCTGAGCTTTGAGCCATGACATTGTGTCCTCACCTAGGTCTGGACAGTCTTCAGTGAGGTTCAATATGCCTGCAGACCTACACCTCATGCATACTGCCATCCTAAGCTGTCTTTGCCCACATGTTCGGATTTGGATCAAAAGCATAAGCAGACCAAAAAATTTGCAGAGACAGTGGAAGGGACAAGTGAGAAGCTAAAAATTAAATTGCTGCCAGGAGGCTTTTTCACTCTAGTTGTGCAAAGTATTCATGGTGAAACACTTTGTTCTCTCATTCCTCTTGTCACACGCCCCCAGTCTGCCAGTCACATAGTGCCGCATTTGAGGCAGAGAACATGAAAAGAGGTGTGTAGTGAGGTGTTACCGTCTACTTTATTCCAAGGGAAGAAGGTATGAAGGCTGAACAGCGTCCGGGTATTTTTCCTGTCTCTGTGCTGCCCAAGCATGCCTCAGGTCCAGACAGCACAGGTCCGACATCCACATGAGATTCGGGGGCTTGGATGCAACCTCAAGACTCTGAAAAAATGCAGACTGGGCACTTCCAGAAAGCAGGCTACAGCATTTGAAAGCAGTGTTTGAAACAAAATAATAATAAGGCAGGCAGTCCCCGTATTCACTTAAAAAATCTTGGCCTAGAGCTCCTTAGTATCTTTGTTTTACTGCCATGTGATGAAGATGTGTTCAACTCATAGGATGTTCGGAGGCCTGAATAGTTAATGTCTGTACAGAGCTTTGGGGTAGAGTGTTATTAGGAACCCGTGTTGTTTTGCAAAAGAGCACCTGCCCAAGTAAAGCACCTGCAGGTACTCTCATGAAAAGAACAATAAATGCTGGGTGTTACACCAGCCCCATTTAACTACTCTACCATTTTCAAATCAAGCTCTGCTCTTGGCAACTTACTCAGGCTCAGGATGTAGTCACAATTGCCTATTTAAAAGGCAAATCCACAAATACAATTAAAGAAAAGTACCTACAAAAAGAGGAGGGGTGGAGGGAGAAATCAAGCTACCATTAAAATTAAATCCCAGAGAGTGATTTGTAAATAACATTCAAGGAGCTGAGAAAAGGAGTAAAGTAGGCCATTGGGAACCTAGTGTGGAAAAATAAATCCAATTAAACACCATTATCGTATGTATTGCAAATGAAACTTGTGCATGGATGTGAAATTAAAGTTGCTGAGGATGTTCGGGATGTAAGGTTTTGAGGAGTTTTCCAATTTTGCGTGTTCTTCTTTTAAGCAGAATTTTCAATGACAAATATTTTTGTCTGATGGAAAACCCAAGGCTCTTTCTTTTTATGATTATTTTTATTATATATCCTTAAATTCCACAGGCAGGCAGTGTTAATTTTTTTCATAGCCAGCCCTGTTTACAGCTGGTTTTGAATTAGTAGTCCATTAAGCTAAATGATAAAGCAAAAACTGCAAGTGAGCAAGGCCAGGATTTCCATACCAAACACCTCTCCTAATCAAGCTGCCAAGGCCATCCTGCACAGCTTTAGTCAATCCTTTGAAACACTTCCCCCTCTGTCTTTGAAGTTGTTATTTTTTTTCCTTTCATGACTCCCCAGTCTCCTGAGAGGATCTTGAATGACATCCTGGTGTGACATCACTTCTGTGAGGCATCTCCAGGAATTTGTGGTGCCAAATGCTGGGATATCTCCAGTGACCCAGGACATGCAAAGAGGATTTTGCAGAGGGGGAATGTAGAGTTTAAATACGCTGGACCTCATTTGTTTTCTGAAAGCGCTTACCGGCTTCTCCAATGTGGGCGTTCAGCACAGATATTGGCACTTATCTCAACATTTGCTTTTACTTCGCTGTTCACCTTCAAAGAAACCTTAGGTATAAAATTTTCCTGCTAGTCCTTTTTCTCCCTATGAGTTGATGTTCTGAGATGCAGTCCTCAGTTCTCAAATAAGCCTCTCCTCAATGACCAGAATCGCAGCCTCCTCCCTCTTCCTCCCTCGATTTCCATTTCTCTTAAGCCTTGGTAACTCTTCCCTGCCCTGTGGGGTTTTGAGCATTAATTTAAAAGGAAGGTGTTTTGAGATGAAGAGTACTGTAGTCATGCATTGCTATCATTAGCTGGCTGCTGTGGAAACATCTTTCAAGCAGGCTAGAGATTCAGAAGCAGCCTATTCAACTAAACACATGGGACTTGAACTTGATGAGGCAGTTTCCTAAAAGGCTGGTGGAGCGCAGCTGATTCAGCTCTCAACTGCATTGTCCTTGGTAAATTTTCCATCCCTCCTGACTTTGCAGCCGGGCACTCAAAATGCCCCAAAATGTCTTCTAGGATGACACATCATCACATCTTCCTGTCTGCATTGTAACTTCATGTTATAATGGGATGACACAAGACCTGGCCTGGCTGTCACAAAGGGGGTCTTACTGCAAAAGGTGGCTTTTCAAAAGGGTTTTTCTTCTGGAAAAGGAGAATTTGCACATTCCACACCATACCTGCCAATGACAGGACAAATGGGGTCACTGTTGAGCCTCAAAGGGGTCTGTCATAATTATGGCACTAGCTCCATCTCTGTCCTCCATTGTCTCTTGTCCTCAGCCCTGTGAACACGGACTCCTTTCCCCTGGGATTAGCACCTAGTGTCCACATCAGAATGGCTTTGCCATACTGATGGGCTTTAAAACCTGTGAGTCTGCCTTACAGGAGTTTTGTCATGAAGGCTTAGCACAGACTAACCAGGGCCTTTCTCAGTGTGGTTAGCTTGAATGCCCAGGGAGCTCTGTGAGGGGGGTGCTGTGTTCCCCAGAAAGCAGCACATCCAGAACTGCCCATGGGGCATCAAGCGTGCCAGTCTTTGGGGCCTGATCAGATGAAGTTATGGCCATTAATAGGGTGACAAAAGATTACAGCAATAGTGTGTTAGTAATTAGTGGAGGGGGAGGGAAGAGGAGAATGAGCAGTCCTGTCTTTCTGCCAAAACGTGCACTGATCGGAGAATGACCCTGTATGACTGTAGATCGTAGCTAGTCTCCATTTAGCTGTAGCCCGTGTAGCCTGTACTGTCACTAATGCCTTCATCAGGTGGGTGGGAGCCGGGGGAAGGGAGAAAAGAGATGTTCATTTGGGTCCGATGACCAGAGTGGGAAACAGAGAGCATCTTTTTTTTCTAATACCCGCTCAGTCCTCATCCTTCCCTATGGAGGGCCTAGCTGTGGTGAAGAGAGCTCATCTGTCGCAGTGGTCACCTCCACCCATCTCTGCTCCCCTTCTGCTCTCCCTAGTGTAAGGCCCCGTCAGTTCTGCTGAGTAGGCAGCTCTCATGTCAGTGGGGTCTGCTTTGGCAGAAGGATGAACATCTGAATATTTCAAAGCTAAGGAGAGAAGCATAGGGGAATATATCAGAGAGTACAGACTGTAAAGGGTTAACACGTTACGAGGGTTTGCTGACTAGGTAGTGGTGTGGGAACAGTCCACAGAAACCAGCCCTCCCAGTATGGTGTGGCCAGCTAAAAAGCCCATCCATCTCTGGAGTCGTCTTCACTGAGGCCAGAGGGTGCTTTATCAGCTGGGTGCCAAGAAAGAGTCAGTGAAAACCCAAACCTTCGCAACATTGGAAACAAACTAGTTGGCAGAGCTGGGGAAACTGTAAAGTTTCATAAAGAAACACAAAGAGGGCAAAATAACCAATCTTGGCCTATTGTAATTCTGACATAGAAAAATAATGGCCATATGAACCGAGCACAGGAGGGCGTGTTTGGAGTCATGTGCAAGTCTGGTATTTCCGTAAATCCTCAGGCGTTCAGGGGCTGTAGTTCAGCTGTACTCACCGCTCTGCAGTGGTCTTTGCCTGAGCACTTGGAGCACGCCTCTTTTCCTCGAAAGCTGGCTGAGCCCCGGGCATTGGTACCTGGTAACACCCATGACCTTGGGTGGGAAGCACAGCTCACAGTTCTCCTTGCTTCCCACTGGTGGTATCCAGCCAGACTTTCCAAAGAGCTGATTCCCCATTTGGTGAGTGCAGAAGGGGATGGCTCTGCAGGATGGATGCTCGGGCAGGCAAGCTTCTCTTACTGCTCAGGGTCAATGTCCATCCCTGCCAGATCTGCAGGCACTGAAGGCTGGGACTGCATTGGGTGCCAAGCCTGCGGGGGTTTCAGGCCAAGGGAACAAGAAGGACAAGACAGCATGAAGGCAGAAGGCCAATGTCATATTAATTGTTTCTTGCTATTTCATAGGTACCAGGCAAAAGATGGCATTGTATCTTATTTTGACCATGTTGTTTAAAGTGAATAAAGTACAAGTCAGAGGTGATGATAGTGTCTTCCAAAAGGAGTAGCAGAGATGCAGCTGGAAACAGCATCTTAGGGAAAAGAGAAATGCCAAGAATTATTTGTTAGTACAGCTACTAACATTGCTTTGTGGGTTTTTTCTGAATAGCAACAGACAGTTTCTGTTTGCTGAGACTGTTTAAAAAAAAAATTGAAAACCAGTCAGCTTCTTCTCTCAAAAAAGTGTAAAGAAAAGAAACCAGCTTTCTTGAAGAGAGACACAGGGGGGAAGAGAGAGAAATAGCTTTATTGCTTGATCTGTTTCTGTACTTTATGTTCATTAATTTTAATTTAGATTGATTTATTCCAAAATGAGCCCTGGCTTGCATATATTTGCATAACCCTCTCCAGTAGCAATGCTGTGGAGAATCCAGCAAGTGAGGAAGAGCAGCAGCAGGGGGTAGGAACTGACACTGGAAGTCCCAGAAAGACATTCCTCTGAGCTGGGCCCTTGCACTGGGGTAGGGAAGGCATTTCAAGGTCTATTTAGCCACAGGTGTGGCTTTACATACATGCAGAACAGCCCTGCAAAACAGAGGTTAGAGTGCAGCCGTCAGGTGGGAGAGTGGAGTTTGGGGGAAAATACACAACCGCATGGCAGAGATTAGAAGCAAACCCATGGAAAAGCAACTGCCATGGAAAATCAGTTGTCCGGTAGGGACACTGATGGTATCAGTGTTGTAGCATGGACAGATCACCCTGCAGAGCAGAGTTCGGGCAGGCTATAACCCTCCTGAGCCAGGTATCCCCAGCCCAGAGGACACTCGTAGCCTGATACCATCTGTATGTTAGATGAGTTTCTGAAGCCATCAACTGAACCTTTCTCCTTAGAGATCATGAAGGCAACTCATACCCACTGCACAGCAGGTGTACCTAAATCCTTGCTCTCTCCCTCGTGCTCTCCTTACATTCTGTATTGAGCTGCCAGCCAGGCTGACTCAGACCGAAGTGCGGAGGGCAGCAAGGAGGAGGATGAGGAACAGCCAGTGTTGTGTTGATTTAATTCTTATGCACACACAAAAATTCCTCCAGCCCTCAAGAGAAAATGACCAAAGGGTAATTTCCACCTTCGTCCTCCTCCGTCCCCTTCCATTTCCAGTGTAAACCACTCAACAATTTGCTAACAACTTGGCCTCCCCTCTGGTTATTGTCCCAAGTGAACAGTCTCTCCATTCACTAACCTATGACGGTAAGTCGGTTTGGGAAGCAGCAAGGTTTATCTTCCCAGCTCAGGCACTGCACCGGGCCCGCTTGTGAACTGGTTGCCATTCAGTGTCTGCTCTGCTGTTGATAAAGCACATTACACATGGCTGGGCTTGCATGATTAATACAGCTGTCTAAGCGCTCTCTCTAAAAACAAAAACAACTGGGAGAAGGGAGGTGCGGGATTTGGGAGGGAGGGGGTGCCCAGAGGGGAAATCAGCCATTCTACAGAAATCAGGCTTGCAGGAAAAGCAGAGCGCCACTGACAGGCCTTCACCTGGGGGTGAGCAGGTCTGTCAGAAGAGCTCCCCTGCAAAAGGTAGAGGCCTAGGGAGAAGGCGAGCAAAGGAGAAATGTGCTTGGCCCTTCCATACCGTCACCTGCATTTCCCTCTGCAATCTGGGGAATGGATGCATGGACAGAAGCAAGGGGTCAGGCCATGGAGAAGGATGTGCTATAACCAGCATAGCTTCAATGGGGTCCCATCAGGCAGCCTCTACAGTCGATGTTACAGATACACATGCACACTGATTGACAAGTATGCTCCTGAGCCAGATCACCTCATGCGCTGTATGCGCTCACCCCGTGCTCAGAGGCACATCCCACAGTCACTGAGCAGTTTCCAGGCACCCTAGAACATCTAAAGGAGGAACCGGAGCAGCTGCAGGCATCTTTTCCATTGCCCCAACTCACTCAGCTGAAGGCCAGCTCAGCCTGTAAACTGTTCAAGCTGTATTAACTTTCCCTTTTCGATTACTGGTCTGGGAACAGGCTGTGGGAAGGCACTATGGCTTTCTTCTCTGGCTTTTCCCATGCCCGGACCAGGCATTAAAGCCATGCCTGCACTGTTAGGGCACTGAGGTGACCAGGAATCCCACTCTGGAATTGCATACACAGACACGCATCTGTACTTTGATGAGAACTACAGGTGACACAAAGTAGTACTTAGACCACACGCTTCAGAGAGACACACCAGTCCATGGGGCCAGCGTGACTCTCATGACATCTCTGATTCTCAGAAACACTCAGAGATGCGCACAGGCTTGTTTATAGTGTTCCCGTGATAGGCCCTGTACTTCTTGTCATTCAGAAGCAGCCTTTGGTGAAGGCTAGCTAAAACCCCCTTCTAGATTGTTCCACTCCTGGGCAAGGAAGGATGGGACCAAGGCTTGGTCCCTGCTAAGCTCACTGGAAGGGAGTCCCCAGAGGGAAGTGGTGGCCCTGAGAAGACCCCAAGGACAGGTTGGGCAGACACTATGCTGCAGGTACTATAGGAGAAGGATTAGGAAGGGCAGAAGCTGTGGCATGACTGGATTTCAGTACCAAGAGTAACCTCAAGCATGCTGGTCACTCTCCACCCCGGTTTAGTTCTCCTGCTCTCCTTCTCCTTGGTGTGCCCACTCCCTCTTCATTTCTGTCCACAGCCGCTGAAATCTTTCCTGTGCCAAATACCCAGCAAAGCTTCTGGGAAACCATAGCAGGGATGAAGTGGGTAAACAGACATAAAGCTGATGAAAATATTAATTTCTCAAGAGGTTCCAGAGCCTCCAATTAGCAAACCTGCTTCCTAGGGTTGTGTGTGCTCTGGGTGAGGAGGGCTATGCTGTTTGTGGCCTACTGAGACACTAGACAGAGTGCTGGCATCACCTTTGGTCTGCTGTGCCATACACGTGCTTGAGAGGTGAGCAGAGGAGGGACTGCTGTATCCTAGGAAATAAAAAGCAGAAAAAGCTCAGATCTTCACTGTGATGGCCCCTGAAAGAGTCTGTGCTTTGTGTTTTGTTAATGTTTTGCTTGTAGGATGGGTGTCTTCAATGGTTTGAAGACAAATCTGTTGTAACTGATTTTGTATCCGTAGTTGGCCAAGTGTTTTTAAAAAAACAAATCTCCAGCTGCTAGGGGAATGGAAAGGGTGGGAGAGCTGGTTTTCAGCTGTGAGAAAAACCTTGGAACTTTTTGATACCTACAGGACAGATCTGGTGATGGAAGATCAATGTAACTTTGAAACGTAGGTGGTCTTCTAGCCACTGCCAGCCTCACTGGTCAGGATAAGAGTTCAGTTCTAAACTAGGAGTACTGGAAACCAGATCCAGGATAAATTGTGTAAGCTGCCAGCTCTTTAACACCACGACCTTCTCAGAAAGACACTGAGAAATACAATTTCAGGGATATTTTTTAGGCCTTAGGGAAGGATGGGTGAGCTGCATTAGAGAATGAATCTTCACTAAGACATGAGGTATGATAGATGAGTACTTAGTACACCATGAATGAGCTCCAAAACATGGAGAAGAACTGTTCAGTGCTAAAAAAGCATGAGTAAAATCTGAAATACATTAAACTGTGTGCTAAGATTGATAGACACCAGAGACATTTCCTTAATCTTGTTGGAGAGTTGCTGGAGGGCATCCTCCCTAGTTTACACAGTGGTACTTACACCTCGAGAAAAGCCAGCCTATTGCCACTGCAGTACCGGTTAAGTTTTAATTACAGGAGCAGAACTGGTAGTGAGAATGGGGTACAAGCAGGTAATGAACAAAACAGTTTCAACATTAAGAACAGGGAGCGAAAACTCATGTCTTCTTCTCAAAGGGGAGGGGGAACAGGAAAGTGGTAACAAAAAAAGCCCCAAATGAACCCTAGTAGGTAGGAGCTGGTAATCCCTAAAGCCTCAGAGTAGAGTGCAAAGCCCTGGAAGAAAGAAATTAATAACTTTCAAAGTATGACCTTGAAAATGGAATTAACAGTATTCCTCCCTTTTAAGCCTTCATGATAATAAAGATTTCATCTTCTGAAGCCCTGGCAAGAGAGTCAACAGACTAGAAAAATTACTTCCTACAGAGGAGCTGGCAAGTGTAAAACCTAAGGCCTCTCCAGGCCCCAGGGAGTGAGATGACGGAGACCTGTATGATGCACATCCCCTTTCCCTTGCACCTTCTCCTTTAGAGTTTTATTTTCATTGCTCCCTAATTTTTGGTCCTCCTCTTTGCTCAAGCTGCAGGACTCCAGCCTTCGCTGTAAGTAGAGTTGGCCTCTCAACAGCATGGAGCCCAGAGCTGCTCAGGGTGGAGAACACTTGGAAGAACAGCAGGCCAGCTCTCCTTGGTTTACCATCACTCCTTCCTTTCCATCACAGACAAGTCCTCCTGGCCTGTCCCATGCCTCCTCCTGGCCTCACTTCCATTTAGCAACTCACGGGGGCTGGTGATCCTCTTATACCAGGTTTTACCTTGTGTTCTTTCATGGGATCCCAAGGGCAGATTCCCCAAAGCAAATGAGGAGCCTATAGCTCTCTGATGTCCTTCGTAATTCTCTGTGGGCTCTCCTCTGTCAGCACTGAAGATAGTCAAGCCCTGGAGTCTTGTTAATGTAAATAAGAGAAAGACTGGCACCCACTGTCTCTTTTCCTGTCTCCCACTTTGGTTTACTCAGATGATGGGACACAGGACCCAGCAGAATAATCTAGGTGGCAAATCTGGGTGTGAAACTTGTAGATGGGTGGGTGATTTTTTTTTCCCTCCGGGTATGGACTAGGAATGTATCTGCTTTCTGCTTGCATCTCAGGCGACCCTTTTTAAAATCCACGTTGGGAAACTTGAAAGTCACCAGGTTCAATTTCTGCTGGTGGCGACCATGCTGCTTACAATACTCGGAGGCACACCTCTGTGCAACCAAGCAGACTTGTGGCTTTGTGTAGCAAGTCTGGCCTCATTTGCCTGTTTGACAAGGGTTACATGTCATACCACAGCCTCTGTCCCCCTCTCTTAAGGACCCCTCCAGGGATGCTGTCGGTGTTAGCAAAGGGAGCTGGAGGGACTGAGGTGGCAGAAGGGGGCAGTGTCTGTGTGGAGGGAGCAGAATGGGTTAGAAACTTTACCACCACTCCCTGCAACCGCCTCTTGCTGCCATAGTGTGTAGATGCCTTGCTTTTCATGGGGATGACCAAGTAGGTCAGATCTGCACCCCTCGAGCAATTTTATCAAGGATACTGCTGTGCGGGGGCTGAGGAGAGATGTGGGGGCTGAGGAGGGATGGGGTAGCTGAGGGGGGATGGGGGCTGAGGAGGGATGGGGTAGCTGAGGGGGGATGGGGTAGCTGAGGGGGGATGGGGTAGCTGAGGGGGGATGGGGGCTGAGGAGGGATGGGGTAGCTGAGGGGGGATGGGGTAGCTGAGGGGGGATGGGGGCTGAGGGGGGATGGGGTAGCTGAGGGGGGATGGGGGCTGAGGGGGGATGGGGTAGCTGAGGAGGGATGGGGTAGCTGAGGGGGGATGGGGTAGCTGAGGGGGGATGGGGGCTGAGGGGGGATGGGGTAGCTGAGGGGGGATGGGGTAGCTGAGGGGGGATGGGGTAGCTGAGGAGGGATGGGGTAGCTGATGGGGGATGGGGGCTGAGGAGGGATGGGGTAGCTGAGGGGGGATGGGGTAGCTGAGGGGGGATGGGGGCTGAGGGGGGATGGGGTAGCTGAGGGGGGATGGGGTAGCTGAGGGGGGATGGGGTAGCTGACGGGGGATGGGGGCTGAGGAGGGATGGGGTAGCTGAGGGGGGATGGGGTAGCTGAGGGGGGATGGGGTGGCTGAGGGGGGATGGGGTGGCTGAGGGGGGATGGGGTAGCTGAGGGGGGATGGGGTGGCTGAGGAGGGATGCAGACAGGTGGCGATCAGGTTCCCGTGGCACATAACCGTGGCCATACTGGGCTGCCTCGGGCAGCGGCGTCGGGGAGCACGCGGGGCTCCCACCCTTTCTTTGGCGAGATCCCGCGGGGGCTTTGCTGTGCAGGGCCGCGGGGATGTCCCACAGGGGTGCGTGGCCGCTGCCCCGGCCCTGGCAGCCACCGGGGCCAGCCCGAGCGCCCAGGCCCGCCCGCTGCCCAGCGGCCCGCGCCCGGCGCCGTGCCGCTCCTTCCCGGCCTGCGGCTGCCACCTGGCGGGGAAGAGGCGCTTCGGCGGCAGCTGCGGCTGCCCCGGCCCGGCCCCGCGGCTCTGCCGCCGGCCTGTGGCCCGGCGAGGTCGGGAGGGCTCCGCAGCAACCCCCCGGGCCCGCTGCCGTGCCACCCCGTCCGTACCGCTCATGGCCTCCCTCAGAGCTGTCTGTGGGCGCTGGGGCCTCACCGCAGCACCGCATCCATCCCGCAGGGGTCTGTAGGAATCCCTGCTTCTGCTGCAGGTCTGAGCCGGGCTGGTGCTGCCACCTGGCCTTTACGCTCCTGGTACTAACTCCCTCTTCCCATAACACTGTAATTCCCCTGTACCTGCCTCTCACCCACCTCCTCTGCCTCCCTGTGCCGCATCTGGGTTTCATGCCCTCTCCGTCCCTTCTCCCAGGGTCTGTCCTTGTTGGCTGCCCAGCCTGCACGCTCACATCAGCGCCCGCATCTCCCCAGCCTCACCCTGGCTGACATCTCCTCACGCCCTCTCCAGCGTCCCAGCCAAGCATGCCCGTATTGCCATTGCAATTTAAGACCTTCCCCGGTATCATTTCCCACGCTGCAGCCCTGCACTGGTACGAGTGTAAGGCTCATCATACCGCCTCAGTCCATGTTACCCCCTTCTTATATCCCTCATCACAGCGGCCTTTTCCTATGCCTCTGACCTGATAAAACCTTCCTCCTGTGTGTATCACGCCCTCACGCAGCCCCCAGTCCCAAATGGGCACTATAGGCTTTGAGGGGCCAACAACAGCCACGAGGCAGGGACGTGCAGGGCTACCAAGCAGTCTTCTGCCCTCAGCCACTGCTGCCGAGGCTGTGTGTTGCAGCGCCTTGTAGCTTGAAGGCAGGGAGAAAAAGGGCCCTTTTATTCATCCCACAAAGGTCAGA
This sequence comes from Falco cherrug, assembly GCF_023634085.1. Lineage (NCBI taxonomy): Eukaryota > Metazoa > Chordata > Aves > Falconiformes > Falconidae > Falco > Falco cherrug. Next base: position 5,702,242 of record NC_073701.1, read on the forward strand.
TCTCACAAGTCTGCTCCCTTCTCGGTGATTTCTGCAGCTGGCCTCATCTCTGGAGGATGAGCCTGTGTCATAGAGGATACACCACTGAAGTCTCAGCTGCTTAGGCCTTTGGGGGCATCATACCAAGTCCTCTCTTTGCTAAACTGTGCTCCCTTCAGCCGCCTGGGTAGCATCCCCCAAGGGCTCAGTAACAGCTGTGCCCCAGATTTGGTGGGAAGACCTGCAGCTCTGCAATTCAGGACTTGAGCATCCCATAGCCACCAACGGCTTGACACTGGGGAGCTGCTTTCTTAACAGTTGCCTTGACAAAAAGCTCAGCTTTCTTTTTCCTAGGGAGACCAGCTAATTCTTCCCACAGTGAGCAAATTTCCTTAGCCTTCCTGTAGGCAGCAGAGGAGACTGCAGAGCAAGGAGTGACTGAGACAGTTTTAATCTAGCCAGTTCAGGTAGCAATTAGTAACAGGCAGCGTGCCAGGCTTTCTGTTAATGCCAAGGTCCTAATGTCACAGGAGAACGTAACGCCAGAATTTGATGTGTGGCCATAATATCACTGCTGGCAGCTGACTGCCACTGTGGTCCTTAAAAGTTGAGGGAGGTTGTGGATATGGAAGGCTTCCAGGCAGTCCAGAAGTGACCGGACAAGTTCATGGAAGATAAAATGAATCTGCCAAGGAGTGCAGGTTCTGCTGGTTCAGGATGACTCCGTAGCACCTGAGGCAGGCCAACATGATGCTGTGCTGGCCATGTGCTCCCAGCTGGCTCCCATCCAGCACCTGCAGGGGACAGGACTGAAGGATAGACAGGACCCTTGGACTGACCCAGTAGAGCTGCTTTTTTGTTGTAGTATGTGCCTCTTGGAGCCAGGCTGTTTTTTGAGGAAGAGAGAAGCTCTTGGTTTGCAATCTGGCTGCGGTTTGCTATGAACGCAAGCAGTACCCTGTGCTTTTCCCCTCTCCCTCTACCATCTCACCCAAGCCCCAACACTCTTCTTGCCATGGCTTTCCCTACACTCTTCACAGGAGCAGGAGCAGTTCATAAGCCATCACACACACACACGGGAGAAAAAGCATTTCAGCTATAACATGCAAAGTAGCATACATCCCCATGACCTCTATGATGAAACCTGGGCTAGCCTAGCTTGCAGCCCTCCAGGGAGAAGCAAGTGTAGCAAGCCCAGCTGTGCCAGTTGTATGGGGGGGAGGCTAAAACCAGTGAGAGGTCAAAGCACTGATAGGCTGAGGTGGTCCAAATAAATTCATTCAAGATGTGTGAAGTCTGCAGGGACATTCTTCCCAAGGGTGTTGAAGGCAGATAGTTTTGTGTAGCTGTTTACCTCTTTTTTTTGCAAGACTAAATCTCTGGACTGTTGCAAGGCTCTGAGCCAAAGCTTCAGAGCAGAGAAATGTTCTGAGGGACAGTCACTGGCTTCCTGGTGGGTTATTTGTGATTAAAATAAAAATTCTTTCCTTCCTCAAGCCATGCTGTCAGGCACAGCAGAAGTATTTTGGCTGCTGGTATTCCACGTAAAAACTATAAAATCAGCTGAAGGCAAACACCCAGCATAGGATCGTTCCACCTGCCCTGTTGATGCTTCTAAAGTGCTATGCAGACAGGGCCTTATAATGGAAAGGTCGGGCAACCTTAGCAGTAGTGGGTGCCACTGGCTCTGTGTATGAGGCTGGTGAAGCTCTTGCAGCACCGCCTGAGCAGTGCACTGCACATGAGAGCGTGCAACGAGCCTTCCACTTCACCCTGCATGGAAGTGTTGGCCTTTTGCACCAGGTGCAATCACTGAAACCCCATGCTGAACGGCCTTGCCACCCCTTCCACATCCCCACTCAAAAGTATGGAGATGTTCTGCTGAAAGTGTCAGAAAAGGACCCTTGGTGCCTCTTCTGTGCAAAGCCGGTGCAAGGGGCCGTTACCGCAGGTGGGCAGGAGCAGTGATGTCATGTTGGCAAGGCTCTGGTTTCCCCGTGGTTAAATTTAAGGACACAGCTAGGGTTACCCTGCCTTGGGGAGAGGGATGGGGTGGCATGGGATGGGGTGGGATGGGATGGGATGGGGTGGGGTGGGATGGCATGGCATGGCATGGCATGGGGTGGCATTGGGTGGCATGGGATGGGATGGCATGGCATGGCGTGGCATGGCATGGCGTGGCATGGCATGGCATGGGGGCTGCGCATGATTCCCTTCAGCTCTGGGAGAGCTACAGCTCTAAATCTCAGCCAAGTCTACCTCGTGCCGTGACACCAATATGGATCACACAGGCTGAATGTGTGGCACGAAGAAACCCTTGGAGAGACGGGGTGCAGTGTCCTGTGGGGCTGTTGCAGCACGGTTAGGCAGCATGGCAGGGGTCCACCTGCAGCACTGGGTGTCCAAATGCCTCACTATTTGGAGCAAGGAAGAGAAGTGCAATTGGTTTGTCCTTGCCAATTTTCAGCCTGCTCCTTCTTGATTTGATTAATGTGATCTGACTGGGTCAGCCGTCTGGGGTCTGGGGTCCGTGAAGTGTTTATTTGTGAAATGCTGCCAGATAGTCGTATTAACTCACCGTCATCAGAAACCCAATTTCCTTCCCTGGCTGCGGTGGAAGAGAACCCCCTTCAAAGCTGCTGCACGGTCATGAACTTCGCAGCGCTGCCAAATTGCAGGGGAATGATTAGCCCGGGAGATCAGTTTGCACAGCGAATTCGCAGAGCGCAGGCTCAAGGGTAGGGAAGCGGGAGGCTGCCGAGCCAGCGGCACCCCTTGGCCAGAGCCCCCCCCGTGCCCGCTGCGGGGGTCGCAGCTTGGCTTTCCGCGCCCCCGCAGCGGGCTTTGCGCGGCGCAGCGGTTCGGCTGGGGCGGGGGGAGCGCGGCGGGGTCGCAGCGGGGTTTGCGGGGGCTCTCGCTGCGGCCCCTCCCCGCCATGCTGAACCGGAGGCGGCTCCGCGGCGCGGCAGCGGCCGCCAGGGGGCGGTGGAGACCGCGGCCTCGCCCGCTGCGGCGGTGGCTGCGGGAGGCGGGGCTGGGGGACCTGGGGTAGGGGGCTGCGGGGGGCGGGAGGTCCCGGGGCGGGGGGGCGGACAGACCCGGGAGCCCGCAAGGCTGTGTGCGGCGGGGGGCTGCGCGCCGCGGGGGGCTGGCTGTAGCAGGGGTGCAGGGGCGGTTGCCTGTGTTGTGGCAGGTGCGTGCCTGCCCGTGTGGGTGCATGGCGGGGGGCGAGCACCCCCACGCCTGCGCGCACTTTGCACCTGCGCGGCTGGGTGGGTGTAGCGGCGGCCGGCGTGGGCGCCTTGGAGAGCGGGCGGGTGGTGGGCTGCACGGACGCGACAGGCACGTGCCCTCCTCCCCCCTCCCCCGGGCATCCACGCATGGGTCTGCGGGGGTCTGCGGGGCCGCGGCTCCCACGGTGGGGGCGCACACAGGCACCCGCAGAAGCCTATGTGCACGCGTGGGCTGTCACAGCGGAGCAGGGTGCAATGTGGCCGTACCCAGGCGTGGCTAGGCCAGAAGACTGAATATATGAGTTGAAAACAGTGCTTTCTGCACAAAATCTACTCAGAGATTAATATTTAATTTTTTTCCTCACATTTCCACTCTTTTTATTATTATTATTATTATTATTTGAGCAATTAGTACCCCACAAAACCTTTGAGAATATATTCCGAAAATTTTCAAGATTTTGCAATTGAACTATAACCTTCCCCCGTTTTTACAACAGGTATGCCAGTAAATGTGGCGTACGTGGCATGTACTCACTAGCTCTGCTGGCAGACACCGAGGTTACACATAGCACCTGGGGTTATGTGCAGGGGCTGCAGCGACTTTGAGCCACGCTGGGTGCCAGGCCCCCCAGTCACCGGAACACGCTGCCCGGCACCCACACGGCTGCATGTGGGCTGTTGGTGCAGACAAGTGGTGGCATTAGCGTGTGGTGGTGTGTGGAAGATGATCAGGATCACATGTGGGGAGGCTTCTGCCTCACTGACACATGCAGGGTGCTTATCAGGGGAGGACCTATAGCTCACCCCGTTTTTCAGCTGTGGAGATGGGAGTTGTGCCTTGTCAGATATCCTCAAGCTTCTGCACACAAGTTCAAGCAGAGCAGAAGCTGATGTGACCCTCTCCCAAGTCCTTCATCACACCGTGCTTTGTGTGTCCTCCCTTCTGCTTAGGTATTGCAAAAGCTTATCTCTTACCATACCATACCATACCATACATCTATCCCCCACCCCCCACCAAGCACACAACCCCCAATCCACGCACTTCCACATTATTTAAGGCAGCAGTACCCCAGCCAAGGCCAAACATACCCCTGCCCCTGCTGTGCTAGGTGTGTATTGGGTGCCACCATAGCAACGTATGCCTTTGCTCTGATTGCATATGCACCCTAGAAAAGTGGCAAGGAGGAGGAGGATTCCCACCTATGTATGTGATATATACATGTCCATGTATGCATTAGACAAACAGTATTTTAGCCAATCAGTAAAAATGCGATGGCTGAAAACTTGTTGTGGGCAATACACCCTGCCTGTTGTGTTCTTGGTTATTTTGCTGGGCCAGAGAAGTCGTGTTTTGGGACTTCTTCACTGCCAACATGGGATGCAAATGGTCCCAAACAGCCTACACCCAATTATCTGATCATGAAAGATGCTTTCTCTGAAATATAGGTCGGGTAAGTGTAGTAGCCGAACTTCAACTTGTTCCTGAGCTCAGAGGGGGAAACAAGTTCCTGTCACCCAAACAAGGAGTGAAAAAACAGTGTTGTAGGATTTATGTGACAAGCCACACAACACGAGGGACTAACCGAAAAAAGCCATAGATGGAATATAAATTTTCCACACAATTCAGCACATACTTACTTAATAATGAAAGAATAGAACTGGGTCACAAACAGCTGATCTAGTAAGCAATGAGCTACATTAGGAAGAAATCTTACAAATGAAAGTGCTACAGGATTTCAGGGACTCTGAGGACACTCTTCTTAGATTTGCTGCCTTATAGTCACCAGCTAGATTTAGTAGTGACTGTGCTGCTGAGCAAGCTTGTGGCACCTGTGCTTCACTCAGCAGAGAGGCTCTTCACCTGGTAAACCGCAGGTTGTGAGAGGGAGTAATTGCACTATGGGGCTCTCCTGAACAGACTCTCCTTTGGGGTTTTTTGGCTCTCCCTGTCATTAGAAATAGCTCTTCTTGGTGGGAAGCATGTCTTCTTTCTTCTGTGGCAGGATCAGTCCCAACATACAGACTTACCTCCAGGTCCACAGTATCTTCCTGCACCCCTTCTGCGTAGAACGCTGCATATACATAAACATGTACCTATGCATACATATGCATGTACCTATGCATACATGTGTAACGTACATGCGTGTGTACATATACATGATTCTGTGATGAGCATGCATTTACAAAACCATAGCCACGTACACCACCCTGCCCCATTGCAAAGAAAAGGCTGCCAAGGCTTGGTATTGCAGGGTGAATTTAAAACAGCATCGCTGCCTTTAAAGCCATCCAGAAAAGGGAGCCCATAAATGAGAGGATGAATGAGAAGATGTCAGGAGTGTTAGCACTTAATATTCCTGGAGCGAGGCTGCATTATTTGTTGCTGCGGCAAAGCGCTCCTCCCTGCCTCCTCCGACAGACCCCCGTGCATGCGCGCACACGCATGCAAGTTCATTTCCCACCCATACGAAAAAAGTCAGCCTCCCTGGCACCCCCGGCACCCCCACCCTGTAGGTGTTGTGCCACAGGGCCATAAACACAACCGCGAAGCCTTCCTTCACCCCGATTAAGAAACAAGTAATTGCGGCACAGCCCCTGGGAGGGGAGGCGTCCACCGGTTGAGCCCATGTTTTATTGATCGGACTGCTGTGATGAATCAGCCCCCGCAGAGCTGGTGTCTGGCTGCAGGCAGGCACTGGTCACTGCGCAGAATTACAACGAGCTGAGCCCTGGCATCCCAGGGCCACCGCCGGGAAGGTGGCGGAACAGGGAGGTGCGAGGCAGGTGGCCGGGCCGTGTGTGTGCTGTGCCAAGGTGTGAGCCGTGCCCCCACACTGGGTGGCCAGCTGCTCCCAGCCGGAGGCACAGAGAGGGATGGGATGGGGTTGGCAGCTGTGGGTAAGCCTTCCCGCGTGCTCCACGACCTGTTTCTCCAGCCTGGGTGTTGCTTGGGGAGAGCCACATGCCATCAGAGCACTGGGCGGGAGGGGAGGATGCTGAGGAGCTGGTGGGCAGGAGCTTGTGGTTGGGCTGGATGGGGGCTCACCTACGTGGGAAGGTGGCTGTGCCCTGCAGCCCCGGCCTCCAGCTGCAGGAGCAGCCCGGGAGCAAAGCGCTGTGTTCCTGTGTTCTTGTCTCGCCCAACCCTGTGTAATCTTGTCCTCTTTTCTCTCCCTTCTCGCACCCTGCAGGACCCGGCACAGGGAGAGTAGACAACGGTTCCATGAGTTTGGCCGTCCCACTGTGGCTGCTGGCAGCATCCCTGCTCTGCCTACTCAGCAAATGTTAATACAAATCAGAATTAAAAATAATAATAATAATAATTAAAAAAAAAACAACACGACAACAACAACACACAAAACAAAATGCGTTATACAGGAGACAGAGCGAAGAGAGGGGAGAGAGAAAAAAGAGGGGGGGGGGGAGAGAGAGAGGACTGTTTCTTTCACAACTTTTGTGTGTTCAGGAGCGAAGAGAGGGGAGAGGAAAAATTACAGCAAAGACGACTCAGCAACATTTAATCCAAAACCTGACAAGCCAGCTGTCAAGTCACAACCATCTAGGAGGCAACACGAAGCAAGGAAGAGAATGGGGCACCAGCAAGGATCGTGTCGCCGGAGGATGCTGCAATATAAACAATCCAACAAAACCACAAAGCCAATCAAACAGAAGATCCCTTTTCTTTTCTCTCCTCCTTCCTCTTTTCCATACTCCCTCACCTTCCTTCCTTCCTTCCTCCTCTTTCTTTCTTTTGCAGAAAGAGGTCTTTGCTTCGGTGTCTATAGCCACTTAACTTTTTGGATGCCCTGGGTCATTTTTGTGAGCCAGTGCTCAGCCAGTTCATACTTTTGAAAACAAATCAAAAAAAAAAAAAAAAAAAAAAAAAAGCCACAAACCAGAGCAAGTCACCTGAAGCTCTCTGCGCACTGGTGTCCTGTGGAGAACCCATTCCTCTCTTTACCCTGCACTCCTGTGCACCCAGCCCTTTGCTAAACACCTATCCTGTCCCCTCCTTCATGCAACCACACTCACTGGCCTGAACTAAGCTGTGTCAACTCTACTGAAAACATAATTTTCTTTTTTTTGATCCTCTTCCTCTCCCCCCTCAATTCGACCAGGTGTCTTTCTCTTTCTCCCGTGTATGCCTGTGTGCGTGCGTGCATGCGTGTATGTGTGGCTCTCGCTCCGTCTTCTCTCTCTTCTGTCTTTCTCTTGCTCTCTCTAAGCATGCAAAAGGAACAGTCCATGTGTACATATGCTCATCCTGCTGTAGATAATGTCCTGCCTTGTAAGTGTGAGACGATGCTGAGAGATCACTCAGGCAGAGAAGAGGGGTGAGGAGAGAAGGGCAGATGCAACACAGGTTCCCATGGTGTCCCCTCTCCGGAGTCCTCACTGGCTTTTTGACTCCTGGCCACCTTGCTTGCAAGAGTCAGTCTGCACCCTTGTTTAGCCTGTTTTTTCTCTCCCACCTGCAACCTGTCTGGCTCTCAGCCTTCAAGTACCAGCATAGCAGCCCCTGCTACGCATGAGTGCTTGCACACGCGCATGGGGGTGTGCACACATGTGCATTTGTCCAAATAAGCAGAAGAAACCAGGACTGGCTTGGAGCACTGCGGAGTGCAGAGCGCAGCCACCCCCTCCTCCAGGGGAGGGGAGGCTGGGCCGGTGGGACGGGAGTGATGACACCTTGGACATCACCAAGCAGCCATTCCTGTAGGTATAGTGTGTGTGTAGGAACAATGCCTCAATGTGAAAACCACAATCTGGTCATTCCTAACCATTTTGGTAGTCATGCAAAAATAGAGCCAATACCCTTTTTTTGTTGTTGTTCTTACTGTCCTCCCTGTTATAAAAGGAAACATACGCTATGTAGGGGTGAGTGTGCGTGTGCGTGTGCGTGTGTGTGTACTGTACACCACTGTTACTACAAAGCTCACTTTGCAAATTCCACATTTGAAACAAATTGGGGGTTATATCCAGGACCTGTGAATGTAAGAAGAAAAACAAATGTCAGGTCCAAAATCCTGGGCTTATAAAGAAGGAGCTTAAAGTGGTGCAGCAAAGAAGTAGGCAGCACAATTCCCCTCACTCTTCTCTTTTCTCATCTGAAGGGTGCTGGTCTTGCTGGAGAGGGCTGTCACTTGCCATCACCCTTCCCATGGCTGAATCACATGCAAGGGTGACAACCGGAGATGCTCCAGTGGCTCCTGAGTGAGGAGAAGGAGAGGGAGAGAACAAGCTGTCAGAAACAGGGCTAAGAAAATGCTGGGTGGTGGCTGGGAATTGCCACACCAGCAACAGGACAGCTGCAAGAGCCAAAACAATGGGAGAGGGGACACCAACAGTCATACCTTCCAGTGGCTGCAGTGTATGTGTGCAGGCAGGGGCAGCGGGGAGAAGGCTACTGTGTTTTCTGGCTGGTCATAAGCCCTAGCATCTACAGCAGGAAAGATAAAACAGGGTTTATCAGGTAGCTGCATGGGGTTTTTTTTGGAGGGTGAGGGATTTGCAGGGAGGAACTTGAGTTGGCCCACACAAATCGAGTGACCATCCCATGACGGTACAGTGTTCTACAGGTGCTTGGCACCGCTGAGCTTTCAAGAACCAGCAAGCTTGCTTTTCTCTTTGCCCTGTAAGTTGGTGCAGTAGCAGCAGAACTGGCAGCTGTGCTTGCACGCTGTCAAAGGCAAGGGGGAAACAGGGCTTGTAGTCCGGGGAGGGGGGGGGGGGGGGGATACCCACTGGGTGGTCCCCTGCCAGGAAGGAAAGTGGGGATTGCTGTCTATGAACATCTTGCCATCTTTGCACGGCTGGGGCACGCTCCACCAAGGCCTCTCCCTGCTGCTCAGTGTGGCGCTTTCACCTTGCACTGCGGCACTGGCGCCTGCCTCTCTGCTGAGCTCAGCAGTTTCATGCAGCAGCAGGCACACAGCAGTTAAGCAGTCAGTCAAGGGCTCCTCACAGGCAGCCAGAATGAGCAAGGAAATTTTAAGAGACACAAGAGGCTGAAGTTTGGGAGATGGCAGGCTTGCTATAGAGCTGCTGTGGGTTTGGATGGTGGTAAATTATGCTCCCCCCACTCCTCCAGGTCCCAAAGCCATAGCTGGGGTGCTCGTGGCTTAGTGCAAGAGGGGAGAGCTGGGCAAATGGGGCTTGAAATCTGCCCAAGGCATCCAGGGATGGCTCCCCCGTTCCAAGATAGGGTGGTCGGTGATGGGACTTGTGCAGCTCCTTTGGGGACCGGTGTGCTGAGGCCCAGGAAAAAAGTGCCCTGTATGCTCCAGAGCATCCAGACACCCCAGCCCTTGTGCCTACCTCTCGGGAGGGTCATGTCATTTGGTGATTTAGTAATAACTCCAGGTTTTCTGCTGCATTAGGGCTCCTCATGCCCCTGATACAGCCGTGAGCTGATGCTGGTCCCAGAAACCAGGGCCGGGAGCTCCACCCTCTACAGCACACTGGCACGAGGGAAAACACCACATCACTGGCATTTCTTATTCTCGGGGCTGTACCTACACCTGGATTCATTGTCACGGGCTTGTTGTGAGCAGGTGGGCAGCCTGCAGTGACTTGCTGTCACAGGTTATTCCTGAAAGCTGGGTCAAGCCCACCACTTTCTTTAGGTTGAGGCTTGTCTTTGATGCCAGCCTGGTTGCTATGGTAAGGTCTGTCCCATGCGTTGTCCTCTGCATGCATTTTTGTCGCTGTGGGGTCACTCCTAGGCACTGGGTTCACACACATCAGAGCCCTATGGTGTGGTGGTGGTCACAAGTCCCAGCACCTCATTGTCTTACATCTTTTTTGCTTTGAAGGAGTTTTGAGGGGATATTTTTTTAGCTGTCAAGGCACAGAGGCTTATGGTTAAAGGGAAATATATCACTAAAACCAGGACACCCATTTTTTTATTTTTTTTTTTTTAGCCATCTGCCTATTAGCTAGAGGAAAGAGTCACAACACCAGTGCTGGGGTCTGGTCTTGCCTGCAGGACCTGGGGAGGTCTGTGCTTACATCGTGTGGTTGTGAAACAGGGTTAAAGCCAGATGTTTGCAGACCTGTCTGAGAAAAGGCACAAGTACCAAGTATGCCTGTGATCTGCAGCAGCACTGGGAGCCCCATTCCTGGCAATGTCTGTTTCTAGCAGGGCTGGGGGTGTCACGGGGAGGCTGGAGCTTGATTTACTCCGAGAAGCTAATCCTGCAAGCCGCTGCATGCATCAAAGGATGCTGTGAACATCCCCATTTCTCCTGAACCCAAGCAGGGATCGCTCAAAGCATGTGTCAAGAGGAGAGCCCAGACAAGCATAGGCGACACAGGCAAGATAAAATGCTTTCCCCATTCTCTTTCTCCCCTCTGCCCTTTGACAGAGATGCTGCAAAGGGTTTTCTCGTGTCTCAGGCCCTTTTCTCCGAAGCTGTTTCTCCTCCTCGCCTCTACTCCACCAGTTCATGTTGCTGTCTTGCCCATCCCCTCCTGAAAAGCTGCGCTCTTGCTTCCTTCCTGCTGCCTCTCAGCTGGTTGGGGACTGGGGGAGACTGGAGTTTGGAATGGGACACCAGTTCCTTGAGCTTGTCAGTGTAATTGTGTTTGATTGATGGAGATTTAACATTTAGTGTTATAAAAAGAAAAGAACAAAATGGAAAAAAAATAAGAAAAAAAAATTGTATTTCTTCTACTGGTTTGTAAATATTACAAGAGTTACATGAGATGTCTGGTAATGTCCAAGCAGAGGAACAAAGACTTAGATTTAATATATGGCCCCATACTTGCTAGCAGATTTCTAACCCTTTTCAGATGACCGAGAGGAGGAGTGAAGGCAAGTCTTTCCGAGAGGAACCGGACAGGGGAAATGCAGCCACCCTGAGCCACATGAACTCCATGCATGGCTGTATCATGTTGCTTGGGGCATGTGTCTGGTCAGATGGAAAACGAAGCAGACGCCTGTCTCTGAACGGCTGGGAAGGGCGACGTGGGATGCTCCAGCCGACACCTGTATCTTGGCTGTTGTGTTCATTTTTGTTTGTTTGCAGCCCCGCAGCTTGCGGGTATGTTGCTCAGTGATGCAGTCCCCTCCTCCTCCCTTCCCGCTTTCTTCACCAGTGAAGTTGTGTCGCCCCATGCTAGCACCGAGTGCATGTTAACGTGCCATTCATGAAGATTTCATTGGTGACATGCATTGTGTCGAGAGTTAGTCTTTGTCTGCACACCTTTCTCATGCCACTGACTGTTCACCGCTTGGGCAGATCTCTTGTGTACTGCTGCTTGCCCCACTTTTGGTCAAAGTATATTCAAGCCCCACCAGCTCTTCTTAGCTCCAGGTGCATTCAGACCATGCCCCTAAGCCACCTGTCTGAGCAACCCCACTTTGAAAGTCCAAGCACACAGCATGGACAAAGTCGCCATCAATAGCCACATGGTCTCCAGGCTGAGTGGAAGCTGCACATCTCGAAGGAATTTGGGGGAGCAACAGCAAGTTCTGATGGTTCAAGAGCATTTGGGTAGGAGGATCTGGGAAGTCGGAGGAACTACTTTAGAGTCCTTCACAATCCTGCCACCAGCTAATGTTTCAGCTCGACCTATCTGAATGGTTCACCACTTCTCCCCTTCCTGATGAGGGAGTCTATGGGCACAGGGAAACAGCTCTTCTCCTTCCAACCCCTCTCACACCTCTGCTTCTTCTCCTCCATGCACACTGACCCACAGCCCAAACCATCATGGTGCTTGATGAGATGTAGCAACTGACACCGAGGATGGCTAACCAAGAGAGTCCTCCAGAGGAGATGCTAGAGGAGTGAGCAGTATTCTCTCTCTCTCTCATCTAATGGTGCACAATGTTACTGCTTCTCTGACTCAAATACACAAAACTTCTTGAGTTATGGGTGCCGGGAGCAAATTGTCCCATGGAAAGAGCAGAACCTCAGGCAGGGAAGTGATGGAGAAACTGGATAGTAATTTCCAAGATGTGATGCCAGTGGAAAAGGGTAAGAATGAGTGCTGTCCATCGTCCATGCACAGAACTTCCAGGTTCAGCAGCGAGGAGACTGGCCTCTCAACACTAGCCTTAGAGCGGCTTCATTTCCAGTGGAATGCCCAGAAGAGTTCTTTTTTTAACTGCATGACTCCTGCTGACTAAGAGCTGTGTCACACCATTAAAACCCCTTTCTCTTTTCCTTCTTGTAACTTGCTAGAACGATGTTCAGGCAGCCTCCTACAGCCCCCCTGCCAATTTTTCTTGGTGGTTGGTGGCTCCCATTAGGGCAATGTGTGGTGTGTGTTTGTTGATTCACTCACCGTAACAGGAAAGCAGAAGTCATCTTGGCAAGGATATATCGGCACGGTCCGCTGTATCTCTGTGGCTTAGGGTGTGTGAGGCAAGGAGACCAGCCAAGGCAGGGCTTGGGAAAGAGGAGCAGCTCTCCTAATTAGCCCAGATAGGTACCAAGCAAAGGTCCTTCACTCGTTGCAGGCTCAGGTTAGCTGGTGCCACAGCGACTCAGCCTGTCCTGCAAGCCTTGTAGAGGTGGCCAGGCAGCAGAGGAGGAAGGGGCAGTGCAAGTCAGGAGGGCATGACTGCAGCACGGGCGGCAGGGCTGTGTGCTCAGCAGGGCACGGCTAGGGAAGGGGCCAAGACTGCATCCAAGAAAGGCCATTGCCAGGTAGGGCAGGACCTGCCGTCCCTGGTCCCAGTGCATCAGGCACTTGCCTCCTGGCCCCCTAGGGCACACACACCACGCCACAACGGGTCTCGCTGAGTGAGACCGTGATGGCTCTGGCCGTGCCCTGGGAACTGTGGATGTTTCTGTACATAATGTGTGGGCCATGGATGGAGATGAGGAGCAAGACACCCTAGAAGCCAGCCAGTGAGGAGAGCACATGCCAGGTGCGGCTGTCCTCCAGAATTATGCCGTTTACTCCCCATTTCAGCCACACACAGGCAACACGCACACCTCTGCAACCTCTACTACACACACGCTAGAGTAGTCCTCACGGCTACCATACAGGCGCTCTCCTTTCCCACGCTCTCCACCACGCATGCAGCCAGACACATGCTCCTCCACTTGCTCCCGGCGATGGCTCTGTGTGCCCGCACGGCTCCGTGGTGACCTCCCGAGGAAAGCAGGAGAAAGTGTCCGTGTGCCTGCGCCTGTGCGTGTGGGAGCACACGCGTGTGCCAGGAAAGGGAGGAGGGGACAAGAGCAGGAGCCTGCCTCCGCAGTGCCACTGTCACCTCCCCAAATCATTCAACTTTCCCAGCTGGAGCCAAGTTTCATCCTCTAGACCTTGAGAATGAAGGCCAGTCCCTTCTTCTTGATACACGGTGGGGTGGTTAGAACTCTCCTCATTAACAGTGTTATATACATATAAATATATATATATATCTATATCTTTATATATATTTTTCCCCAGCACTGTAGACATGAGCTGAACTTCTCTTTAACGAAACAAGAAAACGGCCATTTTATTTTTTTGCCATTGGTTTGTTTTTGGAACTAGCTCTGTGAAAGAAAAATTTAAAAGCGCAAGTGTGTGTGTAAAAGAACCGATCAAAAAAAACAAAACAACCCAACAAATGAATGAACAAACCCCAGTGATGGAAACAAAAAAAAAAAAAAGAAGCTTTTTATTTTTTCTTTTCTCAATGTATTTAACTTCTGTTATCTCGTTTCTGTTTCTTTACATGTATGAATGCTCTGCTCTTCTGTGATCTTAAAAAATACAAAAAAATACAAAAATTAAATAAACGTGAAAAGGAGGTAATGTTTCTTCAATTCCCCTCCCGTCCTTGCACACGCTGGCTTGTCTTCTCTCTGATCTTGTCTAGTGATGGCTTCTAGGTGACCAGGTGAGGGGCAAGGTGGCGCAGGGCTGCAAGCAGGGCAGGGGCAAGTGGCTTGGGGCTGGGGTGCAGGGTCACCCCTAAAAGACTGGCCTCCGGGGTGCAGTGCCTGGGGGTCAGGGGAGCAGGCTGGCTGTAAATAGGTGCAAACTGGGGCTGCCGCCGGGGATGGGGGGTGTGAAGGCTATCCGCAGCTGGGTGGCAGGGGTGAAACCGCAGTGCCCAGCCCCGAGGCCAAGTGCTTGCCTTCAGCTTTTGCAAATAATCACATTTTTTAAAAAATTAAATAGCATAGTTGTGTGTGTGCGCACGTGTGCGTGCAGGTACAGGTCAGGATCAGGGTTGCAGTCGCAGGAAGGGAAAAGCAAGGAAGCAGGTGGAAGGGATGGGCTGAAGCTGAGCGGCACAGGCAAGCATGGAAGAGGAGCACCAACAGACGAAGCATGATGGTGGAGACAGAAGAGGAGGCCAGTGGGGAAGGAGGCAGGAGATGCTGGCCAAGAAAACAGAGCAGGGCACAGCTCTGGAGAGGCCAGGTTTTATGCCAAGGAGGGAGAGAGGAGGCAAGGGAATGGAGAGGGCCTGGCACTTGGAGTGAGGGCAGCCAGGACAAGGGGGAGAGGGGCAGGGGTCTTGTACCACAGGCATAAGCAGGCATGAAAAGGTTAGCAGAAAGAGAGGAGAGGGGAGGGGGCAGCAGAGCAGCCAAGGCAAGTTTACAAGAAAAAACAGCCAAAGGGATGAAGAAACCAAGAAGCAGGTCCCAGGGAGTCTGGTGAAAGGAGAAAGCGGCACCTGGGATATCTCAGCACGGTAAGTACGAAGGATGAACCCAGGACATCTACAAATCACTCCAACTGTCCAGCATGTAAGTGCCGCCTGGTGTCACAGCCCTGCGACACCTTCCTTGTCCCGGTGGGAGAACCTGTGTTTCCAGGCGGGCCCTGGGGATGCAGCTAAATGTGCTAACGCAGAAGGCAGTGGTGCGGCCAGGTTCCAGCCCCTGGCTGTGCAGCAGGGCTACGGCAGCCCAGGGTGGCAGCCCCGGGGGGGACAAAGCACCTGGGAAAGGCAACCCCAGCACTGGAGAAAGCAGCACGAGGCTGCACGTGGCTGGGCTCAGCTCGCACGGTGGGAGAGCCCGGCTGCAGCTCTGAAAGGAAAGTAGTCTCATCTTTGCACACTGGTGGAGTGTGAAATAAACAGGGGTTCTTATTCCTGGGTCTTCTCTGCCAGGCCTCTGTGCGGTGCCCTCCCTGCCTCTGTTTCACCTTCCACCTTCTCCTCTACAGCCTATCTACAGTGCGCTGGGGCAGAGACGCGAGACCTGCGTACAAACCAGGGGTATATTCTATAAAAAAGACTTACCTAATTTTGTTTCTGAAACATTACACACAGGATAAGGAAAGCCTGGTTCTCAGTAGAGTACAGACTTGTTTCTTAAATTGCATGAAATTAAATAAAACCTGTGCTGTCAGAAACTCAGCCCAAACCGTGCTAAGCAGAGGTACATCAGTAAGCACTAGGTGTGGGCAGGACTGTGAAGATGGACGTGGCTAGCACACCTTTGCGATTCGAGACTGAGAAGAAGTAGTGGATTATGAATCCTCTTCCATTGCCGTCATTCTCTTCCATGGCACTGGGGGAGCCGGAGGGGTTGCGGGGTGGGGGTGGGGCACACGCAGAGCTGGTGGGGGAAGCCCCGGGCTGGGTTATCAGTGTAATGTATAGATATGAAGGTTGGTAATGAGATTTATTGGCCAGTCGCTGAGGTGGAAACAAGCCATGCTTCTGGTGCTGTACATGGATGCCACCAGTGCTACTGGGGCTCCACCTCAAGGTCTGCTCTGAGCACACCTGGGGAAGCTGTCTGTGCCTTTTCACCTCCGCCACCTGAAAGCAGAGACTAAAAAGAAGCAAAACCCTGGCAAGCACAACCTCTCTTTTCATTAACATTTAAAATGGTTATTTTTAATGGTACATTTAACTAACGCTAACTTATCCATGGGAAGAGAATTTGGCTGTTAACACTGGCATCTGCTTAACAAACTGAAGCTTTGCATTTGGTGAGGCGTGAGCATAACACCAATAGTATTACTTCCTAACAGCAGACTCATTAGCATTAATTGCTGCATTTACTACCACAAAGAGCTTTCTGTATCTGTAACAGCAGTTATCAGATGTACCCCATTCTCACTGGAAAAGGTACATAGGAAATTATTAGCAATGATGCAGACCTACCAGTAAATCAGGATCTAAATTCTCGGCACTTACCATAACAGAACTTCCAGAAGAGTAAGAAAAGTAATGAGATGTTCTGGGGACCGTGTTCTTCATCCACCCTAACTGGAGAACTATGTTCAGACACAGATAAATTGAAATTGGAAATTAGTTTAAGGGTTATGGTGCTCAAAGGCCATGAGAAAATTTGTCCTCATAAAAATACCTTGCAATTCAGCCAAGACTGGCTTTTGCTATCCAAAGAAGGCATTGTCAGAATAGGCAAAAATGTTCAGGGAGATAAACTGTGATGGATAAGACACCTGATCAGGTTTGCCACAACTGTACACTGGTTGGCACTATTAAGTGCTGATGTGCCCATTAGCAGCTGGAATCCCAAGGCAGCATATTTGTTTTAGAGTTGGCATCTTTTGATGCTTGGGATGCGAAATAGAGTCAGGATCAAAAGATGCATGCTGTTATGGGAGAGGTTATTTTGCTTTCAGGCCTAGGGATACAGCAGCGCAGAAAGCAAGGATCTTGCACCACAAAGGCTGCTGGGTACTCCTTGCAACCCATCCCTCTCCATTCCCTGGGCAAGTGAATGTGTGGCAAGTGACCAAGCTGAAATGGCCATGGGGAGAAGCTCTGACTCCAGCTGGGCTTCCCCCATCCTCTCCCACCCAGCCATATGCCATCTCCAAACCCTCATTTTCTCAGTGTCATGCAGGGGAAGAGGAACCACCAGGGATCCTGGCAGAGAAGCAGGAGGTCCCCTTTGACACTGATGGTGGGCGCCCTGCCTCCACCTGGCTGTCTGGCAGCCAGCACCCATCCACTGCCATCCAGCAGGCTCCTGGAGGTGCCAGAGCCTGCAGCAAGGAACAGCATAAGCCAGGTCATATAAGGAGGCAGCTGGGTCTCTGGATATAAGGGTGGGACAACCATCCAATGATGCTGGATGAGGAGCTCTGCCTTAGGGACATACTGCTGACTTTAAGTGGCTTCAGTTGGCCCAAGTCGTGGGAAACAGGCACTGTGTCTTTGGCTCGAGCACCCATGAGCAAGCCTGGAGATGAGACTGTGCATTCTCTCTGCCATGTGGCTTGGGAAGCCTGCTCAAATAAAGGCTGCTAGGCTTGCCTGTGGGTCAATCAACAATTTGTGGAGTGGCCCAAGAACATCTCTGGCCATGGAGAACCTCTCCCAGATCATCTCACTGGCTGCTGACTTTACTGGTTTCCTTAGCAGAACCAAGACAACCCGCTTCCCAGCACCAATGCTTGTGTGCTGGTTGTCTGCCTTGTGAAGGAAGGGGTGGGATCACAGTATTTTTCCATTAATATTCCTTCACCCAGCCTGAGATCTGCCTTCCACCACAGAGCCTTGCACACCTTGGCACAGACTCCTGCTACTGATCAAAGCTCAGAAGCTAAGATGCCCAGGGGCTCATTGCTGAAGGCTAGCGGTACCCCCAGCTGCAGCTCTGGCTCCCCGACACGGTGTGCAGCCTTCTCGCACTGCGGCGGAGGCAGAGCAAGGAGCGGTGCTGCCATTTCCATCCATGGCACACGGCGGGGATGAACACAGACCCGTGGTCTTGAAGCCAGATGCTCTTGCTGGTAGCGGTGCATTGCTCTTCTGCAAGGCTTTTCCGGGGTGGCGGCTGGCATGGAAGAGCTGCTGACAGGCATCAGGGCAAGCCTCCCACGCTGCAGGCTGGGGTTCCAGCTGACACAGCCCTGGTACCCATCAGCATAAGCCACACTGTGTGCTCTGCTAGCGGGACAGAAATGTCATCATACGCCTGAGCTCAGTCAGGCCTTTTACTGCCAAGGGATCTGGCAGCAAGTGGCTGGGGGAGGGACGGGTGTGCGAGCATGGCCTTGAGCTGCTGCTGCCTTGAAGATGACGTAAGGGGGCATCTCTGCAGGGAGCTGCCCCTCTTGGTGTGCTTGGGGACCCGAGGGCTGCAAAGAAGACATGGGGGTTTGTGCTGCTGGCTGCAGAGAAAGATTTACTTACTGGGAGGCCACAACCGAGCACCCCTTTATAAGGAGCCAGCATCTGAGAGCCAGCTCCTGGCTCCAAGTGAACCCTGCATCAGCAAGAGGGCAAGGGCCACAGGCTCAGAGGGCATTTGCAATGTTGTGTAAAGCCTTCCTGCTCTGCTCTTGTTACCCCCATCAGCTAATTGAAAGGGAAATAAGGAGAGAGAAAAAACATCTCTGGGAAGGAGCTGTAACACTTGCAAACAAAGGTTTGCAACTGCTTTCTAAAGCATGTCTCTGCCCCAAGTAGCTACCCCAGACAGTGATGTGTTCTCGGGCAGTGGAGGGATGGGGCATCCTGAGGCAGCCAGGTCAGACTAACAGGAGCCAGTTGCAACTGAGTGATAGCAGAGTTAACAAACCAAGAGGCACTAAGAAGAGTGACTGAAGAAAGGGAAAAAAAGACAATGGAGGCACTTTGTGCCTCTAATGACGGCTGTGGTGCAGCAAATGAGGGAAAATTAGCCCCAGACAGACAAATGGAAACTCATTTCAAGAGGCACTGAATGAGACAAAACTGCAATAAGACGCTCAGGAGATTAACTCGGTAGCAATGAAATTTTATCTCCCAAGGAATCCAGTGCTCCTGCACACTCCCTCGCTCACTGTCGGTGCCCTCGGATCTCTCCCTCCCTGCCCTTCAGTGATCACCCTTGCTTTTATATAAATACTAGAGCTGAGAAAACATTTATGCAGAGCAAGAAGGTGAATTTGCTTTGATGCTGTCCTCCCTCCCATCTTTTAAAATTTGTATCTGCAACAGTTTCTGTCTGCAGCGAAGGAGAACAGGAGTAGGAAGTCATCACTATCCCCGTGGCCAAAAGCTGGCATTGTGCTCACCTTCATGTGACAGTCTCAGAAACTTGGGGTGGCCTGATCACTGTTAGGGTCAGGGAGGTTTCAGCTTGGGGCACAAGGACAGCGGCTGTGTGAGATCGTTTTTGCTTGTGTACCAGAGGGAATAGTGGCCGTTGGGCAATTTCACTTAATGAATTGCTGAACTCTGTCCCCGTCCATCTCCAAAACGCTGGCAATGCCACTGCATTCTCCTGTTCCACTTCTATGACATGGGGTTGTTTTTTCAGCCTTGTACTCTCTTGCCCTAAGAGACACAAGCTTGCCAAGGGTGGGAAGAAGCACAAGTCATGGGGAGGGAGACTGTGCACCGCTCCATGCATCCTTCTGCACGTGGTGCCTACTCCAGGGTCACCCATGACCAAGGACCAAGGCTTGACAGTCAGGCCCGTGTGGTCAGCCAGTCAGACCAATGCAGAGTGGGAAGCTGACAGCATGGGACGCTGCTGGGACTCTTGCTGTGGTAGACAGTTTCCTTCTGGTGCTTGGGAACTATAGGGATTCATACCAGAGATAGGGATAGACTAGTACTGTGGAGGAATGAAGGCAGTGGGCTGATTAACATCGATAACATGCAGCTGTGGCCTTGCTTTGAAGGCAGGGGGTTGATTGACACGGATGATGCGCAGCTGTAGCTCCTTCCTGCAAAGTGGTTAAATAGCCCTGAGGAGAAATAGGCTGGGGAAGGGATGACTCTGGCATAGCCAAGAGAAGGTGCAGAGTGTGGCCTGGCCTCACCTCTGGAGGGTGAAGAAACAGCATGGACAGTAGAATCTGACCAATGGTAAAGTCTTTTTGCTGCTTGCTGGTTTTTCTTGTGCTAGGATGATTGGTGCCCCATGTGAGGCTTGAGCTGATTTGGACTCAAACCGTGACATAGTTCCTGCCTGAAGACCTTTGTGACACCTCCCGAGCTCGCTGTGCCTGACCTGACCCGTTGCACTGGCTTTAGCCTCGTTCCCAAAGGATGGCACCAGCGTGGTCAGGGAGGGTACTCGGTGGCAGGTCAGACATGAGTGGGTTTGAGGTTTTTTCCATATATGCTCACTGCTAATACCTGTGGATAACCCCAAGAGAAACAGCATGATGGCACTACTTGTGCTCACCCAACAGCTCTGTTACCTGGAAAGATTACTGCAATTACTGTGCAATTTTGAGTTGAGGCACAGACACCTCCTTTAAGGGCCAGATAACCATGTGGTGGCAATCGGCATTGGTATACTGACAACAGTGAGTCCGCCGTGCTGGCTAGCGGCCTTCTCTCCTACATCCAAGTTATTATATGTAGTACCTATCAAACAGGAGGGATTCACCCCTGTCATATAGTGATGCTACATACAGAGTGGCACCATGCAGCTGCCACAGAGGCAAAATAACAGGTATAATATGTGGCATCTACTCTGGAGCCTTGAAGCCATGCTGTCCCGTAATGGCAATCGCACCCTAGAAATTTAATTCACTGGACAGCCCATTTAGCTGAGCTGCTGTTTGTGCAGCAGAGGCAGCCCTTGAGAAGGGCTACCTGGCTTGTTTGCTCTGTGAACACCCTGTGTCTGCAACAGAAACCTTGGCATTGGGCTCACTGGTCCCTCTGATGCTGCTTGCACACCTACATCCCTTCAGTGCCTGCAAATAACTGTGGGCAAACCCATTGGAGGCAGCAGGACCTGGCAGGGCAGAGTGGCAGAGGCTGAGCCTCACCCAGGGTCTGGAGTGTGCTGGCAGGTACTGGGCTGCTCTAATAATTTCCTTGTAATGAGCAAATTAGCTAAAATAGAGTCCAGACAGTTTATGAACAGATAAAATAAGTGTGGCTACATAGGGAAGTGTTTGATGGGTGCTCAGCTCCCTTGTTTTCTACTCTTGCTCTCCTGCTTCTCTGTTACTTGAATCTCCTTTCCACCTTTATTGTGGTGGAACATATTATAGATGTTAGGTAGTTAATCTCCTCGCAGAGTTAGTGTTTGTCTCTTCCATTTCTGTTTCTAGTGCATGATTTTGTTGAGCAAGCACGAGCCATTTGGCCCGCATTGATTATTTATGAAGGTGGGAACCTTTTATCTCAGCTGCTCGGTAACTCAACCGTGGTGTAGAAAGAGGCTGTCTAGAAGTAGCTGCGTGTCTCGCAGGGGCTGGGAGACAGGGAAGGAGGTTGAGGTGCTGCAGTATCTGATGGGAAGGGAGTAGAGAAGGGAGAGAAATCACACTGAACTCACTGTAAAGGGTGATATATCATTTATATGCCACCAGCAAACAGGGGCTAAATGATAGGCTTGGGATTTGATAGCACTTTGAATTCACCTTGCAGAGGTGCTAAGAAGATGTCAGTAAAGAGCGAGGGCCATTATTACAATTTCCAACAAGAAGGGATGAAATTTGCAGGAGTGAGTGCAAGGAGACTATTGCCCCTCTGCTTGTGCTGGGCTGGAAGCTCATCCCTCGCAGAACACAGGCAGACGCTCTGCGATCGCCTGGGTGCCGGCTGCGCAGCCTGGCTCTGCGAGTGAGGGCAGAGCCGAAGAGAACAAAGGATTTCTAGTTCAAGCCAGGCTTAGTGGGAGAGGCGTTGCAGCCCTCTGGTGAGGCTGCATACTGTGATTTCTACAAAACCAGGCAAGTCACGCACTTGTAATGGGTCACTGGGACCTGGTCAGGTGGAAACAGAAAATTAGTTTCCCTCCCCAGCCCTTTCCCAGGCCAGCCTTTTGTAGTTTCTCTTTTTTTTTTTCTTTTTGTCTATCTGTTCATGTTGCCCTCTACTAGTCCAGAAAGTGGGGGGCAAAAATACAGCTGACCAAGTGTACGCAAAGAGATTTGCAGAGGGACACCCAGATGAGATAACGCACCGTCAAGAGGGTGCATTGGCAGGATTCAACACGCAAACATGAGGCTGGCAGCCTGGAAAGGTGTTGTCCCTTCCCTCTACACGCAAGTATGCAGGAAGGCAAATCCCTTGCACGTTGAAAACTGCTCTAGAGCAAAACAAATAGATCAACACTAAAGGACAGGAGCTGGACTGGTTTATGAATGGAGATTCTATTAGTGTCCTGTAAACAGGGTAATAGAATATAAGCTCAATTTTCACTTTGCTGTTACTACTAAATCAGAAACCTACACAGAGTTTAATATAGTTCTCCTAAAATTTTCTTGTCGCTTCTGCTCTTCCCTTCATCCAGCAACAGCTGAACCTGTCAGATTCCAATCTGTCCCATGGCTTATGAGAAAACGTTTTATGGAAAAAAATGTTTTATGGGAACATAAATTTAAATGCTGTACCAGCATCAGGGCCTTTAATATTGGAAACGTTACAGAAGCTGCCTTTGAGGTGGCCAGCCAGAATAGAGTCAAGTTAATGTGAGGAAAGGAGAAGGGCAGTCTGCCCCCTTCTTTAGCTGCACGTTGTCGGGATGTGCCACGCCATTCTCTGGTGGGATGGAAATGGCACCAGGGTAGGGTGTATGTGGGAGTTATCCACAGACAGCCAAGGAGGTACATGCAGGCACCGTGGGGCTTGAGCCTGGTTTAGCAAAGGACTGACCCTAAGGATCTCTGCCACCACCAAAAAGTAAGGCTTTCTCCACCACAAGCAGGGCAGCAGGGATAGATGCCGAGGGGGGCTGAGGTCTCTGGTGGGGACGCAGCACCTCTACCCCAGCATGAGCTATCGCAGCCAGCTGAGAGGGGAGAAGGTACAGCTCTTGGGGTCCCTCTCGACTAAGCTGATGTCCAAGCGCATGCACCATGAGCAGGTTCTGCTTTTCAACCAGCCGCGGAGCTGAGGCTTTCCGTGAGGCTTGCTGAACAAAAGGCAAATCTAATTTTCCCCTCCAGCAATCTCAACAGCAGCAGAAAGCAGGGCTGATCTGTTTCAAGCAGCACAGGGGTGCTTTGCTGTGGAGGCCGCATGGCGCTCTGGCTGCCCCGTCTCCAAACCCTGCAGTGCTACCGGGGTGCTGCCACCCCTCTCCCCTGGCACAGCGCATGGGGTGCAGCCCAGTCACTGATTCAGTAGTGCTTTGCCTGCCTTGTGCCAAGGCCTCCTAAAATCCCCGTTCTCTTTCCCTATCATCACGCCAGCTACCGTGCCACCACACGGCAAAGGATGCCTGGTCCAGGTGGCGGTCGCTACTGCCGGTTGAATGACAATGGCATTTAAACCTGGATATTAAAAAAAGCCTAAGAGGTGGCGGACTGCTTGTTGGCAGGCAGAGGCCCATGCCCACGTGCAGTCCCAGGGCCCTGTGCACAGCTCAGTTGGTACAGAGTGGTTAGGGATTCCTCATTTAAAATTTGATCTTTCCAGCTTCATAAAGATGAACTAAAAGAAAACCTTAGCGTACATGTGCAGACTTTCCTGTGGCTACAGCAGGCTTATTGAGAGCTGCATGGAGGGGAAGCACTGTTCAGGGACAGACAGAGGTAGGCAGCGCACTGCGTGGGTATGTGCTCTCCCGAGGCAGTTCACTTAGCAGAGTGTTCACCTACAGAGACGGTCCTGGGAAACCTTTTCCCTACTGGGTGTTTTGCTTACAGAGGCATTCCCCAGAGATCGTCCCTGGAGATGTTTTTACCCTTAGAAGACAGCTATCTTCATGGCATGTATTTTTAACAAGGCTTAAAGGTACGCTTTATTCCCATCCTCTTCCCTGCAGAATAAATACTCTGGAACAGAGTAGTTATTGATCTGATCTGCATGAAATCCTGAGAGATGCTCACTTGTGCACTCTGCACAGCCGCTCCCTGCGCCCCTGGGCAAGTGCAGAGCCCTGCTGCACAGCCAGGAGGTAGGTATCACAAAGTATCTTGAGGGTCTAAACCTTCACAGCCCCGTGAAGCCCTGTGTTGCAAAATAATCATCCTTCATATGGCACTCCAGGAGTTGCAAGGAGTACTGATGGCTCCTGGGTACAGTGTGATAGAACTACCGTGATCCCAAGGCTGGCAGACTTCTGAGGTCTGGAGGCATCACCAGCAATGTGAGATGGTCCTTCAGCTTTGGCATTGCTAACACTGGATTTGGAATGGCTAGAACTGCCAGCCATTTGGGCACCCAGGTGCTGCTGGGGCATCTTATTTGTGATGGCAACCAACAGCCACCTGCCTGTGTGAGCAATGGCCTGTTCATACGAAGCATCTTGAATACCTAATTAATTGGGATGTGGAAGATTTGGCAAAATGGTTTCTGGCTGTTTTAGACCTTTCCTGTGTTAACAGAGCAGAAGTCACACCTCCTGTGTGTAAACGTGCCTGGGTGAAGTGAACCTGTGTTTGTGAGCTCCCCCCTTGCTTCAGATCAAAATGCTGGTTTGATCGTACCTCTGTTTTCAGGACACGTCTGACACCAGGGCTTCTATTTTAAATGAAGGGAGACTTCTTGCCATGTGATGGCAAGCACAGTAGAGACAGAAAGGGGTTCCCTGGTTCTGGGCTTTGTGGCCCCCCAAGCTCTACAAGAAAGTAACGGTGTGAGCTTAATGGCTTTAAATGCTTCCAGTCTGTGTGATACTGTGATAGGATCATCCTGTGGGTTTTGCTAGTGCAATGCCACAGGGAAGGAAAGGAAGACAGGTAGACTTGTGTGAAGAGTCCAAACCTTGTCAGGCTAACAGGGGCAGTGCAACTGCAGAGCAGTGAGGGGGAGCCTGAATCATTCTTCCTCCTGTGCTTAGTACCTCTGCAAGTAACTTGGGAAGTTATATGAGGGATTGTTTCTGTGGGGCAGATGGAAAGTGCACTGATAGGAAGCAAAAGCATGACCGTGATCTTTGCAGAACCCCACAGTCTCAGTCCAGAAGATCCTTCAGGGACGTTCTGATGTGCCACAAATGCTGCTCTTTCTTACAGGAGATGCACTTTGCTACCTCAGAGAGTGCTCTCCTTTCTTACCTCAGCAGTGTGTTTTCTGACTGCCACAGCTAAACTAAGCATTTCTGTTCTGCTGCAAGTGCCTCTGTGCTGGGCATCTGTTTGTGTCAGTGTGCAACCCATGGAATGAAAAACTTCATAATTCCACGCTTCTTGGTACTTAGAGTCTTGATTTGTGCCTTTTCTACGGAGAGAGTTGAGTGCCAGGCTATGGACCTGGCACGTTTAAACCTCTGACCTGGCTCGTTTAAAACTGGGATTGTTCGTGTCTCTATCCTGCGTGGAGGGAGTGCTACAATAAGGTATAATCACCAAGTCTCACCCTGAGTCACTCTCCGTGCCTGTTCATGCGCTGCCACTGCTTTACAAACTTCTCTCTCCCTGCCCGAAAACAAACAAATAACCAGACAACCCAACAGCTCAGACGTAAGGGCTCGAGTTCTTGATCATGAGCAGTGTTTGGCAGCGGAGGAAAAACGTGCAGACTCATTCATAGAGATGCTGTGTGGAGCTGCCATGGAAAAGGATGTGCCATGTGGGCGGCTGGTGAATGCTCAGTAATTAAGCTGATTCTGGGCACATTGATTATCATTTCAGGGAGATGTGGAACATCCTGCAAACACTTACATAAACATCTGATTCCCGAGACACATGTGCACGAGAGTGTGTGTATGGGAGGGAAGGGGAAGCAGGCTGACAAGGGGTTTGAGAGAAAGAATAAATAGGTGCTGTTGCATCTGTGACTTTGTTCTGGTTTTTAATCCAGCAGGGAGGAACCACAGGAATTTGTACATTTATAATCCTGCTTTCTGTCTCTGTCAGCCAGAGTGAACAATTCATTAGCATGAAGATTTTGCTCTTTTGGTTCATCCAAGTGCTAATGCAGAGAGAAGCTGAGTGGATGTAGGAGCCCCTTGCTGAGCACCTAAAAATCTCAGGGATATTTATTTCTTGGACTGTGGTGGGGACATAGCAGTTAGTGAAACTATTAGAGGCCTGATTTAGTGCCTAACAGGTTTGGAAAATGCCAAACTGGAGAGACAGAAAACAAGAAAATTGGAATGACGATACCTGAAAAGCATCTATTTTCTGTCATGGCAGGATATGCCACAAGTGCAATTGCTCTTGTTTTGTGCAAGGTGGGAATGATGCAGATGATGCTCTGAGATCCCAGCTGGCCCTGATCTTTTGGGACATTTCGTATAGCAGAGTGCAATGGCACTATTTATTACACCCTTTCTCCACACTTCCCAGCAGACTTCTTGCTGTCAGGTACTGCAGACAGGGCACCCAAAATCCAATGTGCTTCTGCACTGTCTCGTATATATGAGACATGATAGAAATCATATCATGAGATATGATAAAGCGCTGGACTTTCCCTGTATCCTCCTAGCACAGCATTAGCGCTAAGGCAAGGAGGAAACTAATTGCCTCCAGGCATTTTTTTGCCAGCCTGTTCGATTCTTGCAGAGCTCCTGGCCTTGCAGATTACAAAGATGGGCAGGGAGGCAGATGTGGGGTGTATGCATATGACGGGGGGGGGGGGGGCAGCAGCTCCAGACAGCACTCTTTGCTTAATTGGTTTCCTCCCTTTCCCAGTGTATTAATCACCTCCCTGTGCATGCTGTGCAGGGCTCATTTTAAGTCATTTTGCCGGCCTGGTGAGAGGGACAGGGAGCATCCCAGGAGTGGATCGCTTCCCGCAGCCTCTGGTGGGAGCCACAGGTCCCTTCATCTGCCTCCCTGGCTCCACCTCAGCATACTTTCCACCTAGTCCCTCTTCAATGCTCTCTAATGGAGGAGGAGGTGAGCATGAAATGGACTGCTAAAACTTATGAATATTTCAGAGGAAAAAGTCAAGGGACTCCATTAAATCCTCTTCAGTCTCTGCAAATGGAGCTGGTGGGCGGGTGTGCTGGTTAATGAGAAACTCCAGCACTGTGTGACCGCATGAGGCTTTCCAAAGCCCCTCTTTTGCACCGTCCCTGTAGAGCCAACCAGCACTGCTGCCATCCTCTCCTTCCCCAGAGAAGCCCCAACAACTCTGCCATCAGCCATGTCTGCAGCTTCTGCAGCCTGCCCCCACACATGTACCACTATTGGCCACCCAGCTTACCCCAGGTGTCCTCAGGGGTACCTCTTCCCACTGCCACACTTGCAGCATGCCAGACTCCCCCTGAGCTGCCCAGCAGCCCTTTGGCTGCCTTTAAACACAATGTCCTCCTATAGCAGCCCATCACCTACTGGAACGCTGTTTACCAGCATCCTTCCCAGCTTCCCCCAGCCCCTTACCGAGCCCCCATCCTCATCACAGCCTCCTTGAGATGGCTTTTACCCCCACCCCCGCCCTTCCATCAGCACACAGCTAGAGCAGCAGCAGCTTTCAGAGCAACAGCCAGACAGAGCCTGACAGCCCCATATGTTTCAGCAGAGACAGTTCCTCCCTCTAATGGGCCCAGAGGAGCGCGGCTTTCAAAGGATTCAGCGTGGAAGTGACAGGCTGGAAAGCCTTATTAATGGGCTCTCCTCCGGCAAGGGGCTGGGAGGCAGAGAGTGCCAGCAGCCCGGTAGTGCGGCTGTCCCACCGCGGCCAGGCAGAGCCAGCCCTCCCCAGCCACCGCAGCCCAAGCACGGGTGCTCCATGTGGCGAGCGAGCCTTCCTTGCCCTCCTCTCCAGTGTGGGATGGGGTGGTGATGCCCCCGAGGTCTTCAGCTTTTTCCTAAGGACCAGTCAGCATGTGAAGTCTTTTCAGTCTATGCATCCTGCATCACACTCTGCTCTTCCAGCTGACACCCAAACGCGCCCTGTGGGGTGTCTGGTACCAGGCTTGGCTGTCACGAGTGGTGAGGAGCCTGCTCATCCCTTTGCTGGGTGCTGGCATTCAACCAGGATTTCTCTTTTGGTCTTCAGGTGGCTTCTAGAGAAGGTGACCTGTTATCACTCATGGGGCTGCTCCTCATGGATTTCTTCTCCATGGCATCCAGGAACAAACTCTGCATCCAAAGCCACCGGTGTCTCCTCTGTTAGACACCAGCACTGCCTTAGGCCACCGTTAAATCTGGCAGTTTCTTAGCTTTTGCTGTGTTGTTCCTAAATCACTCGGGTCTTCCTCAAAATGAGACACCCAAGAAGGAAAGCCTCAGGCCCTGGGCGAACTCAAGGAAGAGGACTCCAGCCCACAGTACCCACAGTGAATCATCCCTGCAGTTAAACCTGAGCTGCTGCACGCAGATGGGAGTTGACTGAAGCTCATTGAAACTTAAACCACAGATTAGCTGGCTGTGCATAGTCAAATGGCCAGGGATGGGCACACCTTGGGGAAAGCTGAACCTTCTCCATGAGACCTCTGCCTCAATGAGAAAAACTTTTTCCCTCTCTGGGTCAGGGTCCTGAGGATGGCCATAAAACCCTTCAGAAGATGACGGTCTCAAGACCAAAAAAAGGTGTAGTCATGGGCTGAGCAGAGAGAGACCTCATCAGCAGTTTTCAGTTCACCCCAATTAACCCTTCCCTGTTATCCAGCCAGGGATGACCTGTACCACCCTTCCCCTCTCCCATCAGAAATAATGAGTCTTATCTCTTGGCTTAGCACCTGCCCATTGCTCCTGAATTACATTTTACTCATAACTTGCTTAATCAACTACCAGAATTAAATTAAGCACAAAGCACTGCCTTTCTACCCATACCCAGCTTGTAGCACGGGCAGGAGGCTGGTGCGTTTACAGGGGCTGAGGTACCCCAAGCCTGTTCCTGTCTCGTACAAGCTACCACTGCTCTGCAAATCCTGCCGCTCAGCCACAGAGTCAGCAGTGCTCCTCTGAGAGAAATGGGCTTTTACTGCTGTGTCTGTCTTATTATTCATGCTCACCATCATACGTCAAGCTAAATGAAAATTGTTTCCTCTTTAATAAACAAAAGTGGCCTTACACGGGGAAAAATAATTTCATTTTTAATGAACAAAAGTGATCTTAGGTACAGGAGTGCGTAATTGCCTTTGTCTGGCTTTTTCTGCTCGTCTTCAGAGGGCAGCAGCCCTTGTCAGACTGGATGCCAGCTCCGTATACAGCGGTAAAACAGGGCAAAGTGTAGCGGATTAGGAGACTGTAAATGTCTGTTACAGGGTGCTGCACGCTGCCTGCTGGGTGAGGGATAGCAGGCTTAGAAATGGGAGTGATCCTATGAGAAACACCCGCCTTTTGCCGGCGGCTTCAGCAGAGCAATGAAGGCTGCAGGTCTGCCATGCAGCTGTTGGCATTGTCAAACCCCAGGGAAGCCTGATGCTCCTGTTGTGGTTTCCCCAGGGAGAGAAGGTCTTCCCCCAGCCCTGTGAGGGCGAAGCCAGGGGACCACCACAGGAATTGGGAACACGTGGCTGGCTCATGCCTCCAGAACCTCGGGAAAGGCTGTCGGTGCACCCATGAATGTAAGCAGCAACCCAAAGGCAGCTCACCTGGGCGGAGAGGTGATGGCAAGCACCCAAGGTGGGTCACGGGTCACTTTGTACGATTCAGGCAGAAAGTTTCTTTCCAGCTTACAGTGGCAAGGGCGTGACACTGGAAATCACGTGCAACGAGCTTTGTGTGCCTGGTTAGAAAGTCTCTGGCAGAGGTTTACGTTGGGCTGAGTGCTTCAGCTGGCACACGTGCCATGGGGCAACCGTTCAGCCTCTTGCCTCCTCACCGCTGTGCAAAAGAGTGCAAGGCAGCCTTGCTACCCAAAGGCAACTTTTTACTTGGAGGGAAGCCCCTGGCTCCCCATTTACAGGTGTTTTGCCCCACTGAAGCAGAGCCACTCTGCCAGGGTTGCACCCCACAATCTAGCAACGTGGCTAATTGAAACCACTTGATTTTGAATGCTAAATATTTGTTTGCACACAAGCTGGAGTCCACGCCTTTTTTGGAGAAGCCACAGGGCAACTGATGATTACATGTGAGAATACAGACATCTAATTGTGCCATTTTCATTTGTAAATTGGCACTTTGTCCAGAACCCATGTGAGGTGCTGAGGTCTGCTCTGTTTCCCAGGCAGCTCCTTGGAGCCTCATCAGGAATTTTCCTGGGCCCTTGCTAAGCCAGCTGCTGTATTTCAGAGAGGAGTTGCAAGTGATTTCTAAATAGTGGTTGCAAAGCTTCCTGGGATGAATAGATGTGATAAAAATGCTTGATTTCAGCTCTGGTGTTGAGTTGCTGACAGCTAGAGCACAGCATTAAGTCAGCAGCCTAGCACAGCTTGGGCAGCGATTGCTGCGCTCCTTATATTTCATTGTGCTTGGCACAAACGTGATACTGAGGGAAATATCTTGGTGGGACTTCTTAGGTGCTGAAATATATATTCCCATCTCAAAAACTTCTGGAGTCACCCAGTGAACTCCTGAAGCTTTAAATCCAATGAGGGATTGGATTTAGACACACTTGCACAAGGTCACCTAATTGTCTAAAAGAAAATTTATTCCATTTTGTACTCTTTTCCTTAAACATGCTGAGTGCTTTACTGTATGGTGACCCACACCACCATTTCTACACCCGAGGAGATTCCCTTGCTTGGAACATCCCAAGCCCAGCACTTTGCCGTGGATATTTTGTAGATAAGTGGTGCCGAAGCACAATTTTCCTCGGTTCAGCCTGGTTTCAGGCAGTGTCTAGACAGCCTTTCCTGGGCCAAGAGCATCTGCGGCCATCTCTCTTTCTTATTATAAAAATACCTAGTAATTCTGCACAGGGTCACCGCATCTCGCATCAGGCCTGTATTTTCTACCTCAATAGATACTTAACAACAGTAAAAACATAGCAGGCCTTTTACTTCACCCTTTCCTTTTAACACAGCTTTTTACCCAGACAGAATAAGTAGAAAGTGTTGCTTTCTGCAGTAATGGGACTTAAAAGTAGAAAGTGTTTCTTTCCACAGTAACAGGCCTTGACTGAGAAGGTCAAGGGAGAATGGAATGAGTTTTTTCAGAAAAGCATTGCAAACCTGCACAAGGGAGAAACTACTATTCCTGGAGCAAATAACCGCACACAACTACACATATCTATAAGTGAGAGACTTTATTTGAACCAATTTTTCAAATACAGACATCTGTATTATTCTCACTTCTTGGGAATGTTTTCTGCTCATTTTTTGAAGCTTGCAACCTTAGGACAATATTCAGGACATATGTGTACATTAGATCTCTGCAGATGGACACATTCATAATGCACAAGTACAATGAGTGAGAGACTCTTTCCAGATCCTCACACAAGAGCATCGGAAATGGGCCGCTCTAATCGTCAAGTTCTGCTCTTATTAGCTTCCAGACACATCACAGTTCTTGATACTCTCTAGGCTGTAGCCACCTTCTTCAGGCCCCGATTTACTACTGTGTTACTTCAGCTGTATGCCAGTGTAACTCCTCAAAATAGGGCTTAGGTGATAAACAGGGATATGTTTCATTCATTGGGAACAGGCATGAGCAGAAAAACCAAGCTATTGGATGAACGGTTCACCTAGGATTTTCTTTTGTGAGAGTAGTGTAGGTCTCAGGCTGGGATTTTTTTTTTAATTTTTTTTTTGGATGTGACCAGTGGTTCTGGGTGTGTAATACATGAATCTTGATGTTCAGAGTATACAGGGGACCTGTGGACTGGGCCCCAGCGAGGTGTCTCTCAAGTTGGTCACTCCAGACATGAGCCACTGGGGTCACTAGCCTGTTCTGCAAATCTCGACCTTCACCTCTTCTTCCAAGTATTGCTCAACAGAGGAATGTAGTAATAAAGCATTGTAGGTAAGAATGCAGGCTCGCACATGACCTGAGATCAACACCCTGAAAAATGGATAGAGGGTAGTGCTTTCAGGACCACCTAAATGACTCATGATCTTCAGTTCCATTTTGGAAAATGACTGGAGAATTTTGGGCCTGAGACCCCAAATTCACCGCGGAGAGGAGGCTGGACATCCTTCAGCATCAGGGCCTTAGGAGCGTTCGTCTCTTTGAAAGCCAGTGAAATGCGTGCTCTCAAGTGCCCGCGTCACTTAGGTTATTCTGAAAACTGTACCCTATATACATATGGGTAGACAAGGGGCAGACTTTCACAGGCACAAGTGGCAGTTAGACATGTAACTCCCATTGATTTTTTTTCCCCCTCGGGGACCTGGAAAATCCCCCCCCGAGGAGTTGAATCCTCCTCTCGCATTGTTTTCACACCAGATTAACACCACTGGTTCCAGTGGAGCGACTCCTGAGTTACCCCGGTGTGAGCGAGAGGAGAACCAGTCCTGAGGTGCTCTAAATATCCAGTGAAAGTGCTAATGTGGCAATGCGGAAAAGCAGGGAATCTGAGCACAGGCCTGGAAGAGGACCCCCACCACCACTGCCCGCATCGCTGAGCTGCAGGTGACCACCAAACGGACTTCTCAGCCAAGAGGGGCCACGGAAACATTCATTCAGACCCTTCCCTCCACCTCGGCAAACCACAGCCGCTCTGTTTCCTTCCTAAAGACACCTATGACAAACACCAGACCTTCAGTACAAAGAGCCTCACGTGCTAGTCTGCCGTTCGGAGACCACAGAAAAAAGAAATAACTCCTTTGGGGAGCTTGGTATGAACTCCCTCTTCCCTTTTTTTCTTCTTTCCTTTCTTTCTAAACCCCTCTCTTCCAGTCATGGCCATTTCTTTCATGTAGTGTACCATGTTCCCCAAGCGATGGTGTTATGTTGTCACCATAGGTGAGTTCCTTCTAGCTAAGGCCTCTCACGGGGCTGCATTAGGGTTTGGGTTTGGAAAACATTGGGTCCAAAGGGATCTCAGCAGGATGCCCTTCCCCTCCCTTTGGAATGTGGCTCACCTCACGGTGGAGCTTCTTGGCTGATGCAACTATTGCAAGGGTTGTGGGTTCTTACACGCTAGCAATGCAGAGAGTCTGTGGATGGCACAAGCATTGCAAAGCAGATGGAATTCATGAGAATGATCTACTGCATTGAGGGGGTTAAGTTGGGATTTTCTATACTTTTCCAAGGCTTAGTCTAGATGAGGTGAAATGTCAAGAGCTGGCCTACAGCTGGTACAAGCATTAAGTTATAGATGTGGATCACTAGCATATCTTACTACGGAGGCATGGAAGAAGCCCCTCCCGGATGCTGAATTTCCACAGCACTGTACATGAGGTCAGGTACCGTATTCCCAGTGTGAGTCGTTCTGACATGCCCTTCCCTCTCCATACATCAAGTAACAACCACAGACCCCTCCAGGCAAAGCTATATCCTCTTCAGGGAGAGAGGATTAGATAGATACTCCCTGGGGAATTTGTGTTGGTTGTAGAAAAGCTCCAACTAACCTGCTGGATACTCTTTGCTCCACTCTCCACTTCTGGGACCTCCTGCCTCTTGTGCTCCTCTCAGCTCACTCGATATCCGGCTAGAAAAATCGCTCCTTAAATACCCCTGTTCTCCTTCCAGTTTCCGTCCTATGCTACATCCTTTATACTGTTTCCTTTTAGCCTTTTACAATCTGGCTGAAGAGGCAACTCAAGGAAATCCAAATGCTTTTCTCTGCTCTCTTCCTGTACCCTGAAGACAGCCCGGCTTCCTATACAAATCTTGTGTATCGCACATTAAACTCCTGCCTGCTCAAGGCAGGGTTTGTCTGTGCGCTCTCTCTCACGCTCTCTTTGCCCTGACTCTCTGGCAGGATCAGGACACGGTACAATAAGAAAGATAGGGGGGTGCTTGGTTACAGTTAGTAATTTTAAACTGGAACCAAGGGAGAGGAATTAGTATTTAAATTATTTAGGTTTGCAGTTGGTAACCACATACCCCGTTCTCTTTGTGGGGGAAAAAAACCAAAACACAAAACCCAACCCTTTGTTCTCTAAGCAACATGGCAAAGTATGTTCTTACAAACGGTGACAAAACACGCGCAATGCCCCAACCATCAGCCAAGGGGGAGGCAACATGCGAAATACAAAGATAAAACATCCCTGGGGAGAGAAAAATGTTTCTGTTTTTTGAGGAGGGAGGAAGGCCTATGTCCACAAAGACATGAGAGGCAGTTTTCTTTTCCTTATAAAGTTAAAAATAGTAATAGTAAAGTGGAGGCAAGATGAAAAGCTTGGGGTCTGAAGTCAAGAAGAGCAGGGAGACCACATGGTCTTTGCAGAAACAGGCAAGACAGTCCTTAAGAAAACTCTTGTAAATGGTCATGACAGGAGATGAGGCTAAACAAAAACCGTGCTCTCTCCTTCCTGCCTCCTCCCAAACACCTCTCCCACAGATCCTGGGAGCTGAACCTCAGTTCTCTCGACTCGATGCTAGAGACACGGGGCGTCTGCAACGTCCGAGCTGGGCTGGGCACCTCGTGTGCTACGAACAGCAAACATACTCTACGCCTCTCCTCCCTGCGCCTCGCCCCCCCCGTGTCCGTCAGAGCGCTCTCCCTCCCCAGACACCACCCACCCCCTGCCACTGTGGCGGCAGAAACGGGCAGGGTGGTGAGACCTGACATACGGTCCAAGCAATGCCTGATGTCCGCGCTACATTTGCTGAATTGAGGTCAGGCTGGAAGGTGTCTCAGGGTTTACCACCCATCATGACATGGGAATATTAGCATATATATCGTTTATGAAGTATGACACAATACCTATCTGTCAGTCAGCCCATCTTTCTACCTATTTAGTCTGTCTAATCTACTTTAGCTAGCTACATTTCACTATCTCTATCAATCATCTATTGCTCCATATTATCTAATTTCTTCCTGTCTCTCTCTCATCTTTTTCACTCTAATCTTTCTGACTCTAGCTATACTCCCCTCTCTCTCCCTGTCATCCATCTATCCACTCGAAAATCTTTCCCCCCCTCCTCTCTCTAATCCCTGTTTTTAAAAATCTCTGTCCAGTCTCTCTCCCACTCTCTTTCCCTCTCTTTTTTAAAATCCTCCCACTCTCTCTCTCTTTCTACACAACGCCAGGAACCCATGGAAATGAATCCTGACGCATTTTGATGGCACTTCCAGTGAGCGGTCTATGTTCAAACCGATCATCTCTGAGGAGACACCATTCATCTTTTCTCCCTATTTCCAACAAAGAGATGGAGGAGAACAAAGGAGCAGGGCAGGGAGGGCTGGTGAGCCCTCTGAAGGCCACGGGGCTGCCACTCCAAGCATCAGCCACCAAGGGTCCTTGGGGCTGTCAGCCAGACCCATCTTTTTGGTGTTACTGCCGTGAGGAAAATTTAGTCGAGGCCCTGCAGCATCGTACGGCAGTCCCGCAGGGTACACTGACTGTCATTGCCAATGAGGCCAGGAAACCACGTGCAAGCTGGTGGGAAAGCCCACGATAATAATCAGGGCAGAGACAGAGCAATAACTGGGATGTTATGAAAGCCCGGTTATTCCTGAATACATTTTAACTGCTCTGTCTGGCAGCTCATAAAGAGGACAGCAGACCCTGATGGCTGGTCAGGCTCAGGGCAGGGTGTCTGTCAGTCCTCCACCAGGACAGGCTGGGTCTAGCAGGCATGTGGTTGGCGTGCACCAGGGAACATCCCACATCCCATGGAAAGCAGTAATGGAGATTGACAAGGTGGTGTTCTGCCCGCAGCACCAAGCCTGCAGCACGCTTTTAGCTGGCTCCAAAAAATGACAGCTAAAAGCCTTGGCCCTCGTTAGAGCTGGGTGAACCATCCTCCTTTTTTCCAGGGAGCGGCAATGAGGTATTTCTCAAAGTGCCATCAACTGGCTGTTACACCACCAGACCTTGTCCTGCCCGCATGCCTATTTATTCAATGCATTGGCCCAATTTATTTTGCCAAACAGAACATTTTTGAGGGCCACACTATGCTACTCAACAACTTCTCCAGCCCAATGGGGTGAGCATCACCCTGCTGCTGGGGGGGAGCTCAGGCCCCAGTGCCTTGTCCCCTCACAGCCCTTGGTGCACCCTTTGGCAGGGGTCGGACCTTCAGCATGGACCAAAGCCAGTCCCTCGGCTGGCTCATCCCTCCAAGGTCACCATACTACACCAAATCAGGGCATAGAGGACTCCTAGTGGGCCACTTATTTTGTTTTTTTCCTAAAACTCATTTTACTACTTTCATTATTTATGCCAGTCAGTGCTAACACCTCACTCAAAATCCAAGCCTGCTTCCCTTAAAAATCCCCTCAGCAGTGCCAGGGAGAGCAGAGCGGTTGGTCACTGACCGGTGGCCATAGAGCACAGCGGGGCCACGCAAGAAGTGGCCCACCAAAGACCGCAGGCCAGCAGGATGTACAGCAGCATAGAAATGCGACACGGTGGTATTAATGATCATTATTCTCATTTATTATAACTATTGTTCAGTTTGAAAAAGGAGCCTGGAGCCAAGCATTATGCTAATTGGCACATTTTTTGTTGTTGTTTTAGTTCTGAAAACAAACTGGGGTTTAGCATTATTTTTCATTCATTTGTTTGTTTGGTTTGGTCTTTTTTTTTTTCTTTTTCTTTTCTTTCGTTCATTCCATCACATTGAAAAAGGAAGAAAAGGATTATTTTTTTTTCCCCCCTCTTTTGTTTTAACTCACTCGGTAAGTCTGGACTCCTCGGATGAACGTAACATTGCGCACACACACACTTGGAGAAGAGAGAGAGGAGAGAGAGAGAGAGAGAGCGCTCGCGGTGGGCAGACAGACACACGCACGCGCCAGGTCAAAGAACTCTGATACAGTGCAAGAATTTTCCCAAAATGATTGGATCATCATTACCAAAAAACTCGCCATAACAACACCAAGAAACAAAGAAATGTTTAAGCCACACTGTTTGACTGGGATTTTTCCTGCTTTTTTTTTTTTTTTCTTTAAATGTTTGCCACACAGAGAGAAAAAGGGTTTAAGTGGGAATGGGAGAGGGACGGACAGGCTCACAGATGTGAGCAGGAAGGGGGGAGATCGAGACTGGGGTGGGAAGGAAGGATAGAGGATAGGGGGAGGGAGGGAGGGGCAATGGGGAGTCATTTCTTAATGTTCAGGCATTTTCTTGGTCCGCCTTGCTCTCTTCTTCTTTCACCTCTTCCTGCTGGGCACTTTCAGTAGGTTTGGTTTCTTCTACAGCATCTAGTGGGGAAAGAGATGGTCCAGGGTTAGTCAGCCATGAGCTAGAGCCTCCTGCACGTGCACACAGCCATCGCGCGATGGACTGCATGGCATCAGGCTTCTCTCTCCCCAACGTGACCCAGGTCTCAACTCCCTGGCATTCCTGCAGCATGAAAAGAATGTGCCAAGGTTCAGCCCAGCAGGCAAGCGTGTAGCTCTCACAAAACACCTCCAGCCCTGCCAGAAAGCACATGCAACTGGAAGGAGCTGCCTAGCTCACTGCTGCTGCGGCAGGCAACCACCAGTCATTTAATTAGGTGCACTGATTAGGCTCTTGGCTTACCAGCTAGATCACACACCCTTTTACTGAACCCATCAGCCGTGCCAACCACTGTTGAATTGTTGCCCCCTAATTACTGCTATTGATCCTCCCAGCCAAGACTTAAAGAGGTCACAAAAAGTCTACACGCACTTGAAACTTTTGCAGGACCCAGAGGGAAAAAATTCATAACCTGTAACTCAAGACTTCTCTTACACTGAACAGAGATCTAGAGGAACGTCTCTAGACGTCAAGAACAGGAGCCTTCATCTGGGAGGCTGTCACATCTCTCCAGTTTTCTGGAATCTCCCTTCGAAGACAGACCTGCCCCAGGGGGAAGCAATGAGCGTAACTGAAGGCTGGGTCTGCCTGTCCATCAGGCACCTTGTTCTGGCACACCGTTCACATGAGAAGTTAAAATGAACACTAGGAGCAATCTGACAACAACGAACAAGACGGGGATCGGAACCGAGGGGAAGGCAGAGGCAGCCAGGAGGGACAAGGCAAATGAAAGGAGTGCCCCTCAGGCTGGCGTGATCTTACAGCTGGGTTCATCGAGCCCGAGATACCATGCCCCCTGCATCACAGGAGGATGGATTTAATTGTCTCTGAGCTCCTGCTGACCAGCTCTCATCATCTTTAGATCAGAGTACACTGACATACTTCCCAGGTCTCTTTCAGAAACGCCGCTAAGGTTTATGCACTGGGTGGAATTGCATTTTACAGGAGAAGGTGATGGGTCACCCAGGGCTGCAGGGCTGTAAGGTAGAATAATGCACAAGGGTCTTAGTGCCCTGTAGTGACTGGTCTGCTCCATCCCCATCTCTCCCCATTCCTCACTGACTCCACCTCCCACACACACATACACACAGACCATGGAGAGGCCAAGCAAGCAGCATCACTCGAGACCTGGGATCAAGGAACAGGGAAAAGAAACCAGTGCTGAAGGGCTGGGTGTTGTGGGACAGACTACAAGACTGGTATGTCACATACCTCAATGCCGGCACTCAACATACTTCCGTAGCATCATTGTATCTCTGGGGGTCACTCAGAGAGTACTGTGGGGTCCCTGGACAGTTTCTGGCTTCTCTGATGGGCTATCAGATTATGTTATACCAGCAAATAAAATGGGCCAGGGAAGGCTCTCTGGCCCCGAGGCCAGCTGGCACCACACAGCTCATGCCCATGTGGCTAAATTCTCTTACCCTCCAGAACAGGGTGGCTGTCTGGGAGCTGTCTGGGGCAAAGCTACTTGGTGTATGCAAAAATCACGCCACGGCCCCTGCCATCAGCTTAACAATATGGATGTTCACGCGCCAGTGCTTAGTTTGTGAGAATTAGCATCCTTACACCCACGTTTAGCATTTCTGAGAATGCTGATTGGGATGTGAAACTTTCCTTACTGACACCGTTCACGTGTTTTGGCCTGGTCCATGCGATGCCATCAGATGGCAGGCTTGTATTTGCTTCCAACACTGGCAGTAGGTGCTGCATTCCTGGTTCCCTCTCCCCCTCAGCTCTTTAGCCTAGCTTCTAAATATGTTCCTAGGCACCACTTCCACATGGATCACCTTTATGATGTATATAACTTCCTATCCTGAATCATCTTCATTAAAGGCTCTTCTTCTGGATCTTCAAACACTTTTTGTCTTTGTAAACTCTGACTGTTGATTTTCCAAAAGGAAAAAAATCTGTGGGAACATCCCCATGGCCTGAGTCCCTGTACTTGCAAGCCCCCTGTCAGCAAAAACATCTGTGGACTTTCTTTCCCTTGATATTGAACAGCTGAACAGAATGCTACTCAAGGACTCCTTCTATATATGGTACAGCTATAACCACAAAGCAAAGACAAAATAGGCTACTGATTAAAATAGGATGCAAGTATTGTTGCAAGGCAAAGCAGGCCAACTTCCCCTAGTTTTGCTAATTTTCCTGAATGACTTGATGACACTCCACTGGGGAGGCAGAGGAGTCCTTTTAATGCTGCTCCTCTCCAAGGCATTCATAGCAGGGGATGCATTGAATTACAGAGCCGAGAGTAGAATCCCAATGCACGACCATCTACCCCTAAATCTGAGCCAAAAGACTATTGTTAGCCAGCAGCTCTGACAGATTCTAGCAAGGCAGAATTTCTGTTTTTTCTGCATGCAAATGCAAGATAAATGAAAGAGCAACAAAGGATAGGCAATGTGACTTCAGGAACAAAAGCCCTGACACTGTATTTCTGTATGATTAAAACTTTCTCTGTCTTATATGCACAGATTTTAGCTGGCAGTCCCCACAGCCTCCTCAGGACAGCACAACAGAAGGGCCCGTAATGCAGCAAGCGCAGGGATAGACACTGGGAGGTCCTGCTCACCTGCTGTGACGCTGAATGCCTTGGCCAAGGCATGCAAACCGCTAAGTTGCACAGATGCCCCTGTTACATCAGCAGCTGAAAGTGGGGTCCAGCTCCTACAGTGGCAGGCTCTTGAAAATTGTCTAGCAAGATGGACGGGAAATCTGGTTGCACTCAGGCTGGGGGAGCTGGCAGACTTGGTGACATGGGGTAGTTCACAACATTCCCTCTGCCGCTCTGGCCATTAGAATAAGCAGGCAGGTTGAAAGACAAATTTCTGCCATGTTTTGTTCCCTGTTGGCTCACCACAGTGGCAAACCTAATTTCCAGGGAGTGCTTGTGAGAGATCCCTGGCTGGCAGAGGAATTGGGGGGGTGGGGGGCTGTCCCTCAATGCCCCCGCTGCTCTTCTCCCGGGAGCAGGTAGTGGTAAGCAGATGACTCTGCTGAAGCAGCCCAGAGGCTGCACTGATTTCTGCTGTGGCTGAAACAGCCTGGACTGAGGTCATGGAGTAGCAGAAAGGATTTCAAGTCACTTCACCACGTATCCAAGTCAACAGAGAGGAATCATACAAACCAAATGCTGGACACATGGCAGACTAGAGCAAATTGTCATGACCGTGGATGTCCCAAGGTTAAACAAGAGGTCTTACTGTTTTGAACAGGAATTATCACTGAAAATTCAGCCTGCCCCTTTCCTTCTTTTTCCTTGCATTGTGTTGAAGCAGTAAGGGGAAATACCCTTGTGCACTGCTACACCCTGCTAAGCTGTCTTATTTCCTAGCAGCTTTAGCAGTGTTTCATTCATCTTTGGGATGAGGGAAAAGAAGCAACCTGGTGTTATACAGGAATGAACTTTAGCAAGAAGTAATATCACACAGCATAAAAAATCCAGCACAAAAAAGAAAGTTCAGACTGGCACTGCTAAACCAATAGCAGTGAAAAGAAGATTCTTCCTGTGCAACAGGAGCGATGCAGCACAACCCTACTGACTTCAGGGCCAGTTAACAGCAGCTTCTGATTCACGAGGAGAGGTGAGACGGTTTGACTCACTCTTCACCGGTTTGTTTGATGCAGGCTATTTCTGCAGTATGTTCTTTGGGGTTTTCTCCAGCCTAGTTTTCAGTGTCTCAGCAAAGGAGTGCAAGCTGTCCCTGGGGAGATTAGTAGATAGCTATCCTGGGGATTCCATACATCAGAGAGAGTACTTCTTACATCGCTTTATACCCGATGCCAGTCTTGACTTTCCAATTCTTTGTGCTCTGGTGCTGTTGCACCTGTTGGTTTGTAATAGGCAGTTATACAGACAGAACTGCACAGCTGTGGTATTTTACATTCACTTTGCACTTTGTTGGAATAGGTGTAAAAGGTGACAAAAAAGCAGGTGAGAATTCAGGGCTTTTATGCAAAATG
This sequence comes from Falco cherrug, assembly GCF_023634085.1. NCBI lineage: Eukaryota > Metazoa > Chordata > Aves > Falconiformes > Falconidae > Falco > Falco cherrug. Next base: position 5,743,388 of record NC_073701.1, read on the forward strand.
TCCTATCCCCTGCTTAAGGAACAAAAGCATTTCATCCTGGGTGGCCACATTTCCAGCTGTCTAAACCTTCCTCCCTTCTGAAGATACCAGCACTATGAGATCTCCTCCTGCAAGATTGGAGTGCCCTGTGGCCACTTGCAAGGGAGAGAACAAGTGAGTTATTTCTTAAGATTGATCTGAACTGGGGCAGCACCAAGATGCATGGTGAAGAGATCCCAAAACAGGAAAGCTGAAGTGGGAGTGGATGGACATCTTACCTAACTCCAGACATCTACACAGAGACATAGTGTAAATAAACATGACTTTTCTAGGACTCTATTAACCTGACCTATTTAGATACCTACTTCAGGACAAGAGGAGTCGCAGCCTGGGAACACCTACATCTTTAGCAAACTAAAACGTGGAGATATCCACGTTTGTTCTAGAGCATTCCAGCCACAGAGCAAAAAGAATGGCCTAAACTCACAAAATGAGAACACAACATGTGCATGCCAGGAGGAAACAGAACAGCAGGGGAGGCTGAGCTGCAATATGAAGCAAAAGAAGCTCAAGGGGGCCAAAAATAAAATCTGTCCTGAAGGATAAAGCAGGAATGGCTAGGTCAAAAAAACTGAACCCAAAACAATACCAACAACAAAAACCACCTAGTTTGTGCTTGCGATCATCACCCTTGCAGTTGTTTTAGTGCATGTCAGTCATCGCTTGCACTGTTCCTGCTTATTCCAGTCCTGTGGTCGTCCCCCACACACACAGCTTTGAGATTTTAGCTTGGTTTGCAGCTTTGCCTTTTGTTTCAGTCTTTTGAAATCTATGCTGCAGTCCAAATCATCCTATAGCATGGGATAATTTTGCCAAAGAAACAGGCATCTCCGAGCTGAGCTGACAGCAATCTCACTCCAATCTAGCATCCTGGATGGGGCAGCGAAGTCAAGGAACCTTTTGAGCAGCCTCAGACAAACCTTAAGCTGCGACTGCAGAATTGCTTAAGCGATAGAGCTGTGCGGTGGGAGAGGCTGAAGTGCGTTTGCTTCCCAGCTGAAGGGCCTGTGCCAGGGACATGCTCCATACCCACAGCTCCAGCTGCTACCTGCTAGGAAACAGCCTTGCCCATGGAAGAGAAACAACATGGAATTGAACTATAGAACCTTGCTGAAATAGGGTCTTAAGAGAGTTCCTGTCCTTCAGTGCTCCATTTATTTCCTGGAAAAAGTGAGTGTCATGTCTGTGAACCCTGCTGGGAAGCAAACGCCTTGAACACATGCAGCTCTGGTTGCTGTAAAGTTGAAGCACGCACGCAAGCAGCAGTTTTGCTGGATGGTGGTACTTCCAGCTGCCTTTGCCTATGCTGTGCTCTAATGGCTGAGCGTGCAGGCTCCTCTCCAAGTCTCTCCACTGCCCTACATTAGTGAAATTAGGTTGAGTGGATTTCCGGGTAAAACACTGTCTCTTGGGACCTGCCCAGCTCCCGTCTGACTTGCCAAGATTAATTAAATCAGAGCAGACATCAGCTTATGACCATAGTAGCAGCAACCTCTCTGCTGATCATTTCTTTTGTGGCTGGTGGCTTGGGTTTTGTTTTCCTTTTTGTCTCGGTTCCAGTGCAGATCTTTGAATTATCACAGCCAATGCCAAGGGAAGAGAAGTTGCACAACACTCGGGGATTCTACTACAGAGGCAGAGATTTTGCTTTTGCTGCTTTCCCACTGTTTGCATAATTATTGCTGATATTGATTGTGCAGCTAGAACTCTCCCATGCCTTCATGCTAAAGTACTGCCCAGATCTAGTCAGCCGCTGCTCTTTCTCTAGCATTTGTCATGCTCAGTCCTTTCTCTCTCTGTCCTCTGCCAACCAGAGCTTGGTCAGAGATGGAACTGAAAACCTGTGCCTCATCTGGTCTCCTCTTTGCTCCCAAATATTAATCCAAGTTTTCCTGCCCTGTTATAAGCAGACCTCGTCTGCCCCAGAGATGACTCTGTTTAGTGACATTTTTTGGAGGGTAAGGAGCACTGGAAGGCCCCATTTAAAATCCCTGACCTGAGCCTCTTTTAGTTTTAATGACATTTGTATACAGATTTTGATCCAGGCTTCACAGCTTGATTCATCTGTCCCGATCCATCTGTCCTTCTAGCCAGCCAGAAGATGATTCCAGGCAGACGATGGTAGGTCTAAAAGACTGCTGAAACAAGATGCACTTCAGGTTCAGAGCTGTTGCTTATACAGTTCTCTTCCTGATCCAAGTTAGCCCATTGCAGTCAGCCCTAGGATGCGTCATATGCAGTGCTAAAATCCTACGCCCTCCCCACTTGCTGCATCTGCAAACTGGTACACTTATGCTGGCCCAGCAAAACACTGAGAAATGAAGAAATTGGTTGTTTCAGGTGAGTGGCTGTGGCTGGTCCAGGGGACTGACTTGCATGATTTTTCCGAAAACCCTGGTGAATCCCCCACTCACTACAGACCCAGGGTACCACCTGGTTCCTGTGAGTCCTGGGGGTCCTGGTAGGCACACGGTACCTGGAAGATCTGCGTAACCTTGGCAAACTCTACCACAAGGTGGTGGGAAGAGATGTCCCCACTGCAAGCAGCAGGCAGGAAAGCTTGGGAAATTGCCCAGTAACTACTGGAAAGAAGCAGGCAAACAAGCCTGTTAAGATTAAAAGAAAAAAACGAATACAGCCACAATACATGGTAGTTTGGGCCTCATATTCTTGGCCCATGCCATCTCTGTTTCAGCGCCATGTACGCCAACCTCACTTGCTTTAGCAGAGAGAAACCCCCCAACTTCTGCCAGTCCCACGGGTGATGATTTTGGTCCAAGCTTGGACGACTGCCTCTTTTTCTGATCCTGCTAAATCCTCAGAGGACAGCCAGCCCCAGTTCTGTCGCCCCAGCTGCCTTTGTGCTTTGTCAGGCTGAAGACCCAGTGGCTTAGGGATTTCCTCTCCTTCTCCTCCCACCCCACACCTTTCCTCCCCCAGCACCACCACGGAAACCCCACCCTGCATTGGCATCCGTGTGCGCAGTAGATGGAAAGGGAGGGAGCGGTGGGAGAGATGCTCAGGGTGTTCAGTGGTGGGGAGGGGGTTCCGAGGGGAATCAGGCTCGCAGCTCCATTGCAAAGCATCTTTCACAGTGTCTAGACACCAGCTGCCGGGTTGCCAGGGAAACTCCCCAACTTTGGCTGATGGGAGGGAGCAGTGAGGTCCCCAGAGAAAGAGGGGTGGAGAGAGAAAAGGGAGGATGTTCTTTGTAAATGTGAGGTGTTAACCCTGTTACAGCTACATTTGCAAATATTTTTGCTTCCTGGAGAATGGGAAAGAAGTAGCTCTCCTTTCTTTCACCTCTGTTTCCTTTCCACATCTATGGACAGAGTCAGGCCTGAGGACTGAGACAGATGACATGCCTGCTGCTGGCTGGTCATTGACTCCTGCCTATTAACAGCAATTTTGGCCCAAACCTCCTGTGTACAGAACCTATAACTGGGCAACTGCAATCCAGCTGGGGTTGGAAGAAGCCTGCCAGAGTGGTAAAGTTTTCAGACAGTGAGATCTCCTTTAGCAATGCCTTTCTCTTGGCCACCATCACTGCCACAAGCAAGTGCAGCTCCGGTGAGGACAGGGTGCTCCCACCTGGCAGCAGTGTGATCTGTCACGGTGCTTCTGTGGGGATGATTTGTTGCACCAGAAAGTGGTGGGCAAGTAGGATGCTGTGTAGGACAGTGGCCAAAAGGGAGGTAAAATAGCCCTTTTGGGATGAGGGTGCCTTGGAGGCAGGTGTTTTGCACTGGTATTGAGTGGCCTTCTGCCAAACAATGTCAATGGTGCTGACCTCAAGAGATCCTGCCAAGGCTCCGTGGTCTTTACAGTGAAGAAGTGGGAAGTGACTTGTGCAGGGTCTCCCCTGCCATCAGCTGGGGTCAGAGTTGATCTGATTCCCAGTCAGTTGCTCAGCTGCCTTGCTGGAGTAGAAAGGCTCCCTTCAGGAGACGCTCCAAGCTACCAGCCTCTCTGTCTCCCCAGAAAGGGTAACCCAGAGTCAAAGATGCCTCTGCAAACACTCAGACCACAGTTCTTATTATTCACTGCTTGACTTTCCAGCAAAACAGTGTACTGGTCTTTTCAGATACAATATCCAGATTGTACCTGGATATATAAGATAAACCAGGATATAATATCCAGATCATACATTTATGATGAACCCAGACCTTTGTCAAGTCAAGAGCTGTCTCCATTGTGACCTTTCCACATTGCAACAGGTGGCCAGCAATGTATTTATCTGGTCTTCATCACCACAACAATGGCCTAACTCACAATCATGTAGGTATTTTATCTTTTTGGCATCACAGTGAAGAAAGTAAAAGCTTTTATCTGAGCAAAGTGTGAAGAATTGGGCTGTGGTCACATAAAACCCTGTGGTGTGCCCAGGAGCCTGAGTCACCTTGGCTCTTCATTCCAGCATCCCAAGCAGCCACTCTGCACACAGCAGCACTTTCACAGGTGTGATGCCTTGGGCCTGTGATTACTGAAATTCCACAAAGTCCTAATTTCAGGCCAAAACTGGAGATATAGCAATCTCAGCAATATATCCCCCCACCCTCAACCATCACAAGAAGGCAGGTAGAAGAAAGGCATTCTTTACTTCACCTGAGGAAAACCTAAGAAATAATCCATAATTGTTCTTTGCTCTTCTCCCCTGCCCCTGTTGATTCACGTAGGTCCTGCAGACCAGAAGGGCTAATCTTAATTCCTTAAATACATTGTGATTCAAACAGCTTGAATATAGAGGTTTTTACTTGCTTCCAGCTGTGGAATGTAACAGTTGGCAGCTAATCTTGGCATACGCGTTTGAAAACAGGATGTCCCCATCTCATGCAACAGTATTTTTTTGTGTCACCCATCTATTCCCCCTTGCTGTGTTAGGTTCTGGAGAATGGTTTAGAAACAGAAGGCATGTGAGGGGACAGAAGAATAAGGTCTTGATAAGATACATCCATTTATTCTTCAGCCTCTTTAGGGTGGCTGCCCTGTGAGATCACAGGGGAGAAATCGAAGGAACGATAAGAATAAATGAGAAGACCCTGAGCAGATCATGGCCAAGTGAGCAAAATGCAGCCTATTGAAGTGACTGATAGTGATTCCTGTACAGCCAGGCCATTTCTAGCAAAGTAATTAATTCAGGGAGCGAAGCTTACAGCACTTTGGGGATGGAGGTTTGGGTTTGGAGAGGTCTGACAGATGCACAGAGGATAGCATAGCAAGTGACAGAAGTCTGATAGACAGATCAGATCCTCAGAGGTCTGCCCATCTTACAGCTCCGCTGATGAGCCTGGCAATTGTGGTAGGATCAGTAGGGGGATAAAAATGAACCCAAAACCGTGGCAGACTGCTGGCGTTCACGCACTGCTGATCCTGAAATAAGGAGGGTTAAGGAGAGGAAGGAAACAGGCAGAGTGCTAGAGCCTTTGGGTTCTCCATCTAGAGCTGATCACACAGGACCAGCTGTGGGGCTGCTCTCATCCTCTGCCCTGGTAAAGCTGGCCAGGGGAAAGAGGCCAGAGAAGGAAATCTTCAGTAATTGCAGCAAAAAAGGTCTAGAAATTCCTTCAGTGCATCCAGAATTAATGCACTGCTCCTCCTCTTGTACTCCTCCCCCTTCAGCTGTTGGTGGCAGGAAAACAAATTGCTGCAGCTTACTACAAACCATGCTCCCGCCTCCCTGCCCCCAGCCCAAAAGACATGTGCCATTCATAAGCTGCCTGACTGCTGGTCTCCTTTATTAAAGCCTAGAAGGCTGATAAATTGGGGATTCATGGAGCCTGCGAGCCTCCAACAACCAGATTGCCATGGAAACCAGAGGCAGCCTCCATCTCCAGCAGAAATGATATTGATCTAGCTGAAGGCAGGGAGTTACAATCAAGGAGAGGATATAAAATGTCTCTTTTCCTTCCCTTTGCCATCCTCCCATTTTGTGTTTAAATGAAGGAGAAATTTCATTTAGAGATCATTAGTTTGTTTCTGTCCATCATCATACACCAAGGCTCTGCAAACTGGATGCTAAAATGAATTAAGTGCCTGTTGTCAGGCCTTCCACAGCCATCTTGTTGATAACCATCCTCAGCAGTTGCAACATCAACACCACCAGCTCTTTGCATCAGAGATATTGCTAATATTTCCTATATGCACAGCTGGTGTGCACACATGGAGGATCCCAATGTGTTTTGTGCAAAATGGGCACTGAAACACGGCTGCTGCTTTCTAGGAGGCAGTTCAGGCTTAATGCCGTACCCACTGAGGCTCCTGGGAGCCTTTGCTTTTCATTTCAACAGGAGGAGGTCATCGCACACGTTACGACAGCCTGGACATAGGAAAAGGTATTTTGAACTATGAGCACTTGCGGGGAAATCCCCACTTCAAGACAGCGCAGAGTGGCATTGCTGGTGCAGAGCAACCCTCCCCTCTGCCCAGAATCCCCTCTCTGGGGCTGCTTAATCACAGTCCTCCAGGGATGGAAAGATCAGGAGCCCAGCACCCATCCTGCGTAACTGGGTGGGCAGCTGGACACTCTCCCCAGCTGATACTGCAAAGGCCAGATCCTCCTCAGTCCGTTGCCTCCTCCCTTGGGCGCTTGTGAGAAAGCCTAAGGGCTGGGAGGTGAAAAGCCACAGCCTGACCTAAGGTGGGAGGTAGGACTACACAGTCACCCCCTCTGCCCCAAGAGAACTCTGTGACCAGAGGTGTGGTGAAGCCTGACCAGTAGGTGCTCAGCCCTGAAGGAGGGTGTAGGGCAGCCCTGTGCCTGGCACTGGCCATTTTCAGAGAGCCGAGCTGCACAGGGGGAAAGACAGAAGGAGCTAGGTGGAAAACCTTTCTCAAGTGCTTTTGTTGCTAGTGGCAGTCTTCCCTGTGAAGGTGGCAGCAGCTAGCATCAGTAATACCAATTTTAATCCAAATCTGGAAATTTTGGGGGGTGTGTGTGGTTTGTTGTTTTTTTTAACCTGATCTTCTCCCAGTTCAGGAGGGACTTTGCAGCCTCTGAACTTTCTGAGCACTGCGCCAAGCGAACCGGTGCATCTGTCCCACAGTAGCCATCTCGGTTTAATTGGCTTTTCATAATAACAATTCAGTCATGCGGGTAATGAATTCAGCCTTGACATGAGGGCACCCAGTGGGGCAGCTGCAAACGCTGGGGAGACCTCAGAGGGGCACAGTGAAGCAGCCCCATGCCCAGTGCGCGGCCAGCTGTGCCGTGGCAGCACCAGGCCGGGCTGCATCACCTAACACCCTGGCACAGAAGGGATGTCCGGGTTGTCAATCTCAAAGTCAAAGCTCTATGGTGGAAAAAAGTACCCTTATGGGGTGCTAAGACAGCTCTTTGCTGAGCTAGCCTACAACGACAAGGCTTCTCTCCCTCACCCAAAGACACACCAGCACTGCTGTGGCTGTCCCCTTCCTAATGCTGCCAGACAAGGTGGCCCTGCCTCGGCTGCGGGGCCAAGCTGCTCTGCCACTCTCCCATGTGTAGCCAAAGCCTGCTATGAAGCCCAGCTCTGCAGAGGTCTACAGAGGCTGTGGGTTACCACAGATCCCACTTGCAGAGTTTCTAAGTGTTTGGCTGAGGTGGAGCAGCCCATACTCTCGGCTTGTGCACCATCACTTTGGTAATAGCTGTCACAGAAGATGGCCTTATCTGAGGCATGAACCCACCAGGCCTGAGCTGCTCTGAAATTACTCTGAAATTGCACTGAGGCATAGGAAGTGGCACCCCACCATTTCATGCTCATGTTGTCTCCTCTGGTCCTCTGGCTGATTTTATTTGCTGTAAAGGTCCTTGGCTCAGGTCCTGCCTGCTGGTCGCAGAGCAATGTTGTGAGATATCCACATGAATGAACATGTCCTTCTTACTCTTCTTCTCCTGCTGGAGCTGTTCCATTTCCATAAAACATTAAATATTCATTGGGCCAGAGGAAAACATGGACTCTGTAGACTGGTGCTGAGGGCACTCATCTGGAACGGGGGAGACCAAACTCCACATCCTGGCTCCAGCAAGTAATAAATAATTTATACAAAGTGGAACAGCTCCAGCAGTAGAGATCAGGGGAAACCATCTAGCAGCCCAACAGCTTGCTTGCAAAGCTCACTGGATTTCAGTTTCCTAGGGTAAAGGCATAGGCCCATCTTGTCTCCTGTCCCATTCAGGGCGCACCTGACTCTCATGCGCTAGCTATTCCAAAAGCAAGCAAAGGTTTCTCTCACTACTTTAATCTACAAACCCCATCATTTCTGGTACAGCATGGTTGGCTTTGACAAATTAAAGGATTTTTTAATGAAAGACAGAGTTGCAAAGAAAAATTCCAGCCAACTAGGACTCAGAAGCCTTTGCATGGAGGTGATTTGAACTGCAGCTAGGCGTGACTCCTCTCTGTGGCAAAACACGTGTATGTGTTTTGCTAGAGATGAGGACAAAAAGCAGTTGCATGCTACATCAGGTAGGAATGGCTGGAATTTTCTCCTTCTTCCCTGAAGTAAAAATCAGTGACTCCATCCATCTTTCCCACAGTCATTTGGCTTCAGCCACAAAGAAGGTTTCTAGCTTGAGTCAGAAAGAAGCGTTTTCTTTCTCATTTTGTGTCTCTTTATTGAGTGCAGTGAACAGTGCTGGGTTAGTATCCCTTGAGACCAAAGCCTGCTGTTCATCCAGAGAAGTGGTGCTGCTCAGCAGCAGTGCTATGTATTTATTCCCCCTGGCTTCCTGCTTGGCCTCAGGTGTGTTTGGGAGAGGTTTCGTCATGGACAAGAGGTCAAGTTCAGTCCCTGTGCCTGGCACCATGTTTGGCCACACTGATAAGTCTCCCTCTTAAGGCTTGGCAGTAGTGGTGGGATAGGTTTCTGCAAAGAGTACCTTCATCCCCAAAGATAAGCTTAAATGCCTGTGCCAAAACCCTTTACACTGCTGAAGGATCTCTCAAACACTTGCAAACCTGCAGCACCCTGAATGTCCGTGCTGAGCACTAGGAGCTGTAATGTGGCACATGTGCAGGATGGAGTAGGTGTGGTACAGGGTTAGGAGATCTAGGTGGCAGTCATGCCTGCACACTGTTTGGCAATAAAGTAGGTACTTCCTTCACTGCGCTTTCATCATCTGGATTCCTGGTCTACCAGTTGAA